>NW_023425551.1:70574465-71774465 GCF_014108245.1 Pipistrellus kuhlii | reverse complement strand
CAATTGAAATTTCTTTTGAGAGCCAAAATTTTTAAACTTAAACTTCTAACTCCACTTCTTCAAAATAGACTTGCCCAGGCTGTAGTATTTTGTGGAAGAGCCACACTCAAGGGGCCAAAGAGTTGCATGTGCCCCAGAGAAACTGTTTCAGCAATAGGTGCCCTTTGTGCCAAGGCCCTGAGGCAGGCACATGCTTTGTTTTACTTTTCACACTAAATCACCAGTGATCTTATATTGTCTGCTTGATGGCATATTTCCTGTCTGTTTTTCTATGCATGATGCCTATGCTTGGCTCTAGGAGCAATGGAAAGGCTCCTGTGGTTGCAATGTAGTGACAGAGCTACGGAGAGGTAGAAGCCAGGACCAGTTCCTGGACCACCAGTTGTAGACTGTGAAGGCCTTTGGATTTTATGCTGAGGTGACTGGGAAAGCTGTCAGTGGTGGTACATGGAGCACATGAGTTACTGTAGGCTTTATTGGTTAGTTGTTGTTTTTTGTAAGAAATCTGATTATTCAAATGTATTACCTTCAAGGATTAAGTAATGATGCTGTAGTTTTCTTAACAAATAGAAAACAGACTGTGTGCAACAATGAACTCTATAGTACTAGAGCCAACTTTCTATTTTGGACCTTTTCAGATCTTCAGCGAAGTTGAAAGAATTTTACAATAAATACTCTTTACCTAGATTATTCACCAATTAACATTTCACCACATCTACTCTCCCCTCTGTTTGTTTAAACCATTTTAAAGTAACTTGCAGATATCCTGGCATTTTGCACCTAAATATTTCACCATCTATATCCAAAATATAATGATCACACCCAGGAAATTTTGGTAAAATAATGTTATCTTTAATTATTAAAACATCACTATATAAAATATATGGTAAATACTCAATAGTAATATATTAAATTTCTCAAAATTTCCCAATTATATTCTTTACAGTCACTTAAAAAAAAATCCAAGATTCAATCAAGGACCATGTATTGAATATCTGAGAAGTCAGAGGACCCTTTTGGGAGAAGCTTGGGGGAGAAAAAGGAAAAGGAAATAGGAGATTGTAGCCAGAGAAGGGAGCTGTTAGATGCAAAGCTAGCACTTTGGGGCACCAGAAAGCCAGGAAAAGTTGTTGACAGTGACTCAATAAAAGCAGCATTTTAGGATGATTGCTCTGGCTGCTGAGTGCACAGTGGTTTCAAGCTGGGGGTGTCAATGGCAGAAATACATGAAATGGTGACATTTGCCTCAGTCCTCATCCTCTCTTGCCCCACCCACTCCTTCCCTATTCTGGTTTCCAAAGCAAAGGTGCTATTTCCAATCTTTCCAATCCTCCTCCTCTGCTTCTTCCTTCTTTCTTTCTGACTTCCCTCTGCTGCTCTATCCCACACATCTTCTACCTCTAATGTGGAGCTGTGTGGGAGGGAAATTGGGGTCCTTGTCATGAAGGAGGAGGCCCTGCATGGGAGGAGGACACCTGGCCTGGATTTTCTCCAGTCAGAGCAGTTCTTTCCCAGGACTTGGAGGGAAAAGAGAAACCCATGAACTCAGAAATTTGGTAGTTTGCAGTTTTAACCCAGATTCCTGCCCCTGCAAAGTTCTTCCTTCCATTCTCCCTCTTCCTGTAGGCTCCCTCCCACACCAGGAATCTAGAGAGTAAGAAAGCTCCAGTCTTAAATGCTGTCCTCCTCTGCATGGAACCTGCTCTCCCTATGTCTTAGCCAGGCCTGACAGCACTTCCAAGTGACAGTTCCTCATGGAGTAAAGTGATAATGATTACTGCAAGGGCAGGGTAGGAGAGAAGGTCTGCTCAACAAGTGGAGTCTTTAGGGGGGTATGGTAACCATAACCTTCTGGGACAGCCTTTGCCTCCGTGATTTGGTCTTGAGAAGTGGCCTAGGCTGGGAAGATAGCCATGGCTGGTGGGGGTATAACATGGCAAGTGAATCTTGAGCAGGTGAAATTTGTAGGAGACTCTCAGAGAGTAAGTTGGCTACTTGGCTGTTTCTCATTATGGTACTTGTTCTTGCAAATGCTGGTGAATGTTAATAACCAGCTCTCAAAAAAGTATAAATAAATAAAAGAAAAGAAAGAAGAAAAAAAGGAAGGAAGGAATAAAGAAAAGAGGGAAGGTAGAAGGAAGGAAGGAAGGAAGAAAGAAGGAAGAAAGGAATGGAGGGAAGAAAGAGAAAGACAAAAGCCCTTATTTCCAGTTTGCCAATGTCTATGGTATAAATACTCCCACCGTGGCCAAATTCAAGTTACCAATGAGACATCACTAGAACCAGAGTTGAGAGGTGATGTGCACAATTTGCTCACAGCTGGTGTGAATCTTCTCCAGCACTCCTTTTCTTCCTACCTTTGCAAAGTCCCCACCAACCTTCTTTAGGGACATCTGGAGATCCTGGAGCCCCTTTATAATTGCTGAGCTCAAGTGGAAACCACAACTGTGTGTTTCAGACTACACTTGGGAACAGTTGTGTTTGGAGCTATGTTGCTGAAGTTGAAGGGTTTGTGGTTCTAGGTTTGGTAATGCCACCACAAACTGTATCTGTTCATTGAAATGCATGTGCTGGTCTCTATTGTAAATGGTCAGTGGTTCTTTATTCCTGAAGGGAGAGCCCTGATTGCAAGCTTCACGATATGATGAAGAAGAATTAGCTGAATACAAAGGTAAAGGAGAAAACCTGGCTTATGGTGAAGGTTCATGTGCTTGGGAAGAACCACCTGCAGAAATCATTTCCCTGAGAAAACATGGTGGAATATTGGATAGTTCAAGGTTTTGAAATGAGGTAGATATGATTTGAGTCATTCATTGATTGTGGGCAATTGTTAGCCTTTTTGAGCTGGGTTCTTGCATCTCTCCTAGAAGATCATGGTGAAGATTACATGAGATAATGTAAATAAGTTTACGATATGTGAAAACACAGGGTCTGGCTCAGAATAGGCACTTTATTTTAGACTAGAGACCCAATGCCCAAAATTCGTGCAAGGGGCTCAGCCCTCACAGCCCTGGCTTTGTCCAGAACGTTGTCTGGATGATCATTCAGCTGTTCGGCCATCTGGTCTAATTAGCATAATATAATTTTATTATTAAAGATACCTCCAATTTAAAGAGCAAATGTCATGAGTGTATAAGGAAGCCACCATTAAGCAGCTATCCTCATCAAGAGAACCTTAGAGGCCCTCCAGTTTAGCTCAGTGGATAGAGCACCAGTCTGTGGACTGAAAGGTTCCTGGTTTGATTCAGGTCAATGGCTCATGCCTGGGTTGTAGGCTCGGTCCCCATTGGAGGGCATGCAGGAGGCAGCTGATCAATGATTCTCTCTTATCATTGATGTTTCTCTCTCTCCTTCTATCTGAAATAAATAAAAAATATTCTTAAAAAAGAGAACCTGAGAGGAGCCAGACTAGGAAGGGTGATGGAGGAAGATGCAGCATGACAAATGCTGGAAGGACAGAGGATGAGCACACTGAGCAAGTCCAGCAGCTGGGAGACCCCAACAGCCATGAAATCAGGGCCTTATTAGTCACCACTGCTCCAGCTGGTGCCTTTGGCTTCATTTTTAACCAAATGGTGGTGGTAGTAGCACCAGCTGGTTGATTTCTGATGGGAAGTTGAGGAGGAAAATCCCAATAAGTTTTCCAAGCAAACTACAAATTAAGAACCTGCCTATAGCATGGGCAATTAGCTGTGGATCCATTGGAGGGAATTTACAACAATCTTAGAGTCTATAGAAGCAAATCATGGTCCAGGCCCTCTCTTCGATATTCTATGACTCAAACTAAATTGATATAGGAGCAGCATGTTGGCTTAGAATGAAATATGAGATTTCATAAGCCAAGCAAAACAAAGAGCATATAAAGAACTAAAGAAAGTCAAAAAGGGTAAGGAAAACTCCCTTGAACCATGAGCCATGGAGGGTTAGTTCTGAAATGACAATAGATCTGAACTCCAGAGAGTCCAAGTGTTACATTAGGAGCCAGTTAACACAGCAATGAGGCTGTGGTCCTGCTGAGGGACACTCATAAATAATGGAAGCAGGTGGCCTAGAAAAAAACCACTTTCCTCCCAGTGTATTCCTGGGTAATGGAGTGTGCCTGGGATCAGGATGAACTTGAAGGTATCAGGACATGTCTCACAGTGCACCCCTCGGGGTGCACCAGCGGGACACTGAGCAGGCACGGCCTCTCTCAGTGACAACATCCTGCTGGTTTACCCACCTCCACGTGGCCCTGGTGCAACGTGCTGCTCACTATGGAGCTTCGCTTTCTCATCATGAAGGCTCTGGATCTGAAGGTGGGAGAGGCATGGAGAAACCAAGTGTATAGAAAAATATCCTCTTCTTCTTTTTATTTACAAAAAAAAAAATGGTTTATTGATTTTTTTTTTTTTTTGAGAGAGAGAGAGGAAGAGAGAGTGATAGAAATATCAATGAGAGAGAAACATTAATCTACCAGGAATCCAACGGGTGACCTCCTGGTTCATGGGTGAGCACTCAACCATGAGCCACACTGGCCAGACCAAATATCCTCTCCTTAATTCAGGTAGACTGGTGAGTGAGCCCCTGAGCATCAGCTGCAGACACGTAATAAGGGAGAGCCAATGGCTTAAGAGGGAAGAGAAAGAAGTCAGTCAGATGCATTAGAAAACCCGCTGGTTCAGGCTGGGAGGCTGAGTGAAGAGCACATTCTCGTGAGGTCCTGGGTTCTGAGCACTGCTCTGTCCTGGCTCACCTTGCTGACTAGGACAAGTCCCTTCACAGTTCTGAGGCTTTAGCTTCCATATCAGCGGAAAGGTGCTGGTGGTGTCCCCAAGGGCTTCCAAGTTCCTGTCTAGTCCCCTAGCTCTCTTATTTTATCTCAGCTGGTGCTCAAGCTGGTGCAGGGTCCAAAACAGCCAATTGCTCATGTGGATGAGATACACTAGCATCGCCTCCCCAATCATCCAATGCTTGCCATTCTCTTGTTAGATCCAGTGGAGAATGGCTCTAGTTTGGGGCAGCCAACACGTGGCATTCACATTCTGTCCACCACACCACAAGCCAATGGCGTTATGTTACTAAATGGTCGTTGTTCTCCATTGCATCTGGGTTAGGCATCAGGATGCTTAATTGCATTGCAGGCGGCATTGAGATGAGTGCCGTGCCTGGCCATGGTGGCCATGCTCTTATATTTGGATCAGGCAAAGGGGACCTGAGAAGAATTTAGCTTGGGAAGGACTCTTGATGCTCAGAGGGCATCTTGGACCCCCCAGGATGGCTATTCATGCCTGCTAACCTTCTCATGAGACACTTACCTGCTTATCAGCTGACTCCTTGCTCATGGGGCCAGTGAGTCCTGTTCCAAAGTTGCTTAACTCATAACATGCAAGTAATAATATCTGTCCTGTCTGCCTATTAGGATTCCAGGGAAGTGCTTGGAAAAATACTAAGTGCCATGCGACTATAAGGTTATTAATAACGTTGCTATTATGCATTTTGATTGATGAGACTTTGATACAGGGAAAGGCTGCTGCCCTCCCTCCGCCACAAGACCTGTTCCCAAAAGCACATCTCAGTACACACTCCAAAGACATTTCTTGCAACCACATCTTAGTGAGGTTCACCCAATAAAAAGCTCCTCTGGCTCCAAGTGGGCTTGCGAGTTCATCATAACATTTGCCATCAATAAAAGCCAATTCTTTCCATATGAAAAGCATTACAGCTGTCGAACGGTTATTGAGTGATGATACCTGAATAATGGGGATACAGGCACGGGGAAATGTACAAAGGCAAACTTCACAGGGACGCCAATTGCGAAGATAGAAATGTCGGCATCAGAGGGAATTAGCTAAGCAGAGTGGGGCACTTTGGCCTTCACCGAGCAGGAAAGACGAGGAGCAGGGGCAGTGGGAGGTGGAGAGAAGCAGCAGGGAGCAATGAGAAAGTCAGTGCTACCTGGCAGAGGAGCCACCGATGAGGGTGGTGGAGAGTAGCCTTTACAGCCTACTCAGCCCATAGCCCACGTGGACCACACATGGCCAGCTCTCTAAGGCCAGGAACTTGTAAAAAATTATCTCCTGGAAAATTCTGTCACAACAGTCCCTTCATTTATAATTGGAGCCTGTTGAATCCTCAAAAGTGTCCTGGTTTGGGCAACAAACGGTATCATCCTAGGCATTGTTATTGATGGATGGAAATCTGGAGGGACTAAGCAAGCTGGGAACTCTGCCCAAAGACCCCTGGTCCTCAGACCCCTGGGTCTCCCCCCTCTTCTGTTGCAGAGCAGACCTTCATCTGACTCACTTTCAAAACAAAAATTCTTCAGTTAGTCCATTAAAAGAAATAACAGCCCTGTTTTAATGTCAGCAACGGCCTTGGGATGAAAAGACTACTAATTACTCTAATTAACCAAATGCATTAAGTGCACATGTTCAAACGAACATGAAAATGCCATCCGTCTTGGTCCTCAGGTTCTCGAGATGCTGGAATCCCTAGCAATTTAGTGGGAGAAACTGACTTCAGAGAAAAACACGACCAAAGCCGCCACTTGTCTGTGCGACTGCCTACTTGTGGAGGAGCAACCAAGAGACGCGACGGACAGGCAGGAGGGTGTCTCCTGGTTTGTGTTTCCAATTACTGCCCAGAGGAGACAGAACAAAGAAGCTCCTATTTATAGCCAAAGTCTAAAGAGGGAGCGGGGGGAGAGTGAAGAAGCTTAATCATGAGAAAATACAATCCACTGTTGGCATTCATAGTGGATAACACTGTAGTTTATTGTAAGAGCAAACTGTCTTCAGGGAAAAGAAGGCCTCCCAAGTCTTGCCTCCATGTACAAGGTTCTCTGAAACCACTTCGCTGCCAGTGATGAGAGCAGGGCGGGGCAGACAGGCATGGTGATGGGAGCTGGGTCTGGAGCAGGGCAGGCACCAAAGCTTTTGGGTGAGAAAGTGCCTCTGCACCTGTAACTGGGAAGCCAATGAAGGTCACATTTCTTCGTTTCTGTGAGCATGCCAGTACCCTGGGTCATTTCTCAGGGCTTGGACCTCAGGCAGTGCTATCAGGGAGCAGTGGTAATGGAGAACAGCCGTTAACTCCTTGGAGAGGATCTGGTTAATAATGCACAGATGGCCTCAAGGTTCAGAATGCCATCTTGTTTTGGAATAGGTTGCATGGTGGGTGGCATGCAAGAGTCCTCTTTATCTCCTCTCCTTAAGAAATAGATTGAAAAAATAAGTATTAAGTTAGTACCTGTGCTAAGTAATTTCCATAGCATCATCCCATTCAACCCTCATAACAAACCTTTAGAAGTCTGTTATTGCCAACCCATTTCACAGATAAGAAAACCAGGGCTCAGAGAAACTAAGAACTTGCTTGCTCAGGTTCCATACCTGGAGTTCTAAGAGGCCTCGGAAGGGTCAGTGTGGCTACCATTCTGGTAGTGCCCACGAGGATGATAAAGGTGCTTCCATTTTCAGATAATTCGTTCCTTCCTTGCCTTTTGGAGCTCAGGGTCCTGTCCAACACTAGGTAACGTAGCTCCAGAAGACCTGTCTGAGGCCCAGAGGTTGCACCTACCAGCCCCATGTCACAACCTATGGCCTCATTAGGATACTGCCTTCTCCTTTCAATTTATCTGAAATTCCAAGGTCATTCCATTTCCTCTAGTATTGTGGACTAGGTTTAGGGAAGGTCCTTGTAGAATGTATAAATGATGTGGAGGTTCTTTATTTTTATTTGTCCATTCTAATCAAATTGGCTTGTGCTATGGCGATGCTAAAGGCTATAGTGGTGCTGCATCCTCTGCTCTGCCAAATCACTCCCAAGAAAAATATCAAGGAGGGGATCACTGTTCTGTACACCTTTAGGGTGTCTACTAAGTGAGTCTTTTGCTCTCCAAATAGAGACTCCCCGGAGTTGGCTCAGGTTAGTAATGAATCCTTCTGCAGAAGCAGACTAGAGCGGGCATTGTTGTCATTACCATTTATTAGATAATTTTTGCCTATTGCTTCATATTTAAGAACTCAATTGTTCAAACCACCCCTGACCTGCAGGAACAGGAACAGTCAACAAATTCTGTTACTTCTTTCCTTTTAGATTTATCCTTTCCTTCCATCCTACATTTATCACACTGGTCCAGGCAGTTTCTCCTGTTGTTCAAACTTATTTCTTTAACTCTAGTCTTTGTGTCCTAATCTTTCAATTCATCTTGCAGGCTACCCCCGCTACCCCGAAATATTCTATTCCCAAGTCCTTCTTAATCAAGATTCCACAGTGCCCCACTGCCAAGTTTTGATCTTTTTAAATCACAAAAATAACACATAAATAATGTCCCAATTTTAAACAATACAGAAGGAAATATAGAGGAAAATCTCAGATCTATCTATCTATCTATATATCTATCATCTATCTATCATCTTTAAACCTAAGGACAGTTCTTTATTTTGAGATTTTTTTAAAATTTTTAAAATGCTTATCAATATAAGCTATGTATATGCTACATAAAACTTCATTTAAAATAATAATAGTCTTAAAAAAATTCTCTCCTGCCCCATGCTTCTCATTGTAAGAGCCCAATCAAAGTCAAATGCCTCAACTAAGCTGTTAAAACCTTTGTGACATAGTGCTGCTGGGGTTACCTTCTGAGCCTCAGTTCTACCCCTCCTCAACTTTAACAATTACTCCATCCAGGTCATGATCTCTTCTGATAGTCTTTGTCTTTTAACTGAAGAGTTTAGTCCATTTATATTATTTGTAATAACTCTACTTTTTGGATTCATTTTTACCATCTTGCTTTTGTACTTTCTAATAATATTTATCCTGTGTTATTTTTTCTGTTTCATTTTTTCTTCTTTTGCCTCCTTGTTTTGAAGTTATTGGTTCTATTTCTTGCACCCCTAATTTCAATTTCCCTCCTGTATTCTAGTTCTTTTAATGGACATCCTAGACACTTTAATATGCATAATTAATATCATAGAATTGAAATTTAATCAGTATATATAGTTTTTTTGAACAATAAAAGGAGCAAAGCACACTTGAATTCTAATTATTCACCTCCAAATTTTATGTGCCATTTTCCAGAATTTTGATTCTTTTAATTTTTAAAAACCCATAAATTAAACATTGTTGATATTTTCTACTATCATTTTTAAATTAGATTTAACCACATGTTTAACTTCATATTTGCTCATTGACCCTTTGCATTTCAAACCTTCCTTCTGGGATTCTTTACTTGTTTCTAAAATGCATGTTGTTTAGAAGTTCCCACAATGAGAGTGTTTTGGTAGTAATTTCTCTTAGTTTGGTATAATCTGAGATAGTTTTTTTTTTGGCCCTCCCCCTTTGAAAGATAGCTTTTTTATTGTTTAGAATTCAAAATTATTAGTTATTTGATGCTAGCTGATTTGAATTGATGCTTGTCACTTTTTTCTAGATAATCTGCTTATTCCCTGTGATTGCTATTAAGGTCTTCTCTCTGTGTTTGTTTTTCAAACATTTGATACATCTAGGAATGGACCTCTTTTGATATATCCTGCTTGGGATTCTCTGGGCTTTCTTAATCTATGCACTGATGTTGTTCACTAATTCTGGAGAATGTCAGCCATTGTCTCTTTTAATATTGGTTCTTCCCATTCTTTTTATTGTATAGTATAGAACATTCTCATCCTAATCTCCAGGTTTCTTAAACATTTTCAAATTTCCCATTGCTCCCAGCCCCCCATGAATCTGTATAATCTCTTCAATATTCCAGTTCATCTATTTTCTCTGATAGACTAGTCACTGAAATTTCAATTTTATTTATCATTTTTTTATTTCTAAAATTTCTATTTGGTCATTTTTAAAACTTGACCAGTTATAATAGTTTTAATTTATTACACTTTAAACCTCCTCTCACATTTTTGAACATATTAATTATATTAATTTTATAATATATGTTTGATTAGTCCCAGTATTTATGATCTCTGAGGATCTGATTCTAGAGTTTCTTATTTCAGCTGACTCTCACTCAGGGTGGTTTATTTCCCTGTGTTTAATGATTTTTGAAAAAAAGAGTTTATTTTTCTTGTAACTTAATTTGCAGGAGTTCATTGAGGCCTGTTTTGAAGTATTTCTTCCAGAAAAGGTTGGAACATGCTTATGTCAGGTGCCTGAGAATTTCACCAACTTGGAACCAACTTAAACTAAAAAGTCAGGGTGTTTTTCCTGAGCCACAATAGTTGTGTATATTCAAGCCCCAAACTCAATAAAGGTAATATCTGTTATTATAAATGGGGAGGGAGAATTTTTCTTTTTCTCTTTCTGCTCCACATAGAGCTAAGGCCAAGCTGGCCACATGCCTACTAGTAGATATGCTTGCTCTGTGGGGTAGGCATTTTTCAGCTCACTCACTGAGGTGCTGCTCTTCCATTTTCTTGGCTGTGTTTGTGGGTCTCAGTTCTGACCTTTTACTCATCTTGGGTTTTATGTTTTGTCCCTTCTGCATGGGAAATGCTGATAGAATGGCTCCTGTGGATTTGGGCTGTCTCATCATTTCTGGGCCCCAAGGAATCACTTCACTTTCTAGCCAAATCTGTCATAGGTTAAAAAAATGTTTTTATCTTTAACCAAGTGCTTTTAGGAATTCTTTGAAAATCTAGTCCACTCGTAGAAAAGAAAGACTTTATTTTTTGCAATTGGGCAAACTCTCTGAGCTTTAGTTTGTCTCATCACCAAGGTGGACAGATACCTGTATCATTATGATGTTTGTGAAGATTAAATAAGATACTGGATATAAACCGAAACCAGTTTGGCTCAGTGGATAGAGCGTCAGCCTGCAGACTCAAGAGTCCCAGGTTCGATTCCGGTCAAGGGCATATACCTTGGTTGCAGGCACATCCTCAGTAGGGGGTGTGCAGGAGGTAGCTGATCGATATTTCTCTCTCATTGATATTTCTAACTCTCTATCCCTCTCTCTTCCTCTCTGTAAAAAATCAATAAAATATATTTTTTTTAAAAGATACTGGATATACGATACTGGAAATAAGTGTCTCCTATGTAGAAGTTTAATAAATGATGGTAATTACTATTACTATAGCTACTGTTTTGCTACTAGTACAGTTAAAAGAAAGTTAAGATTCTAGCTTTCTAATCATATTCATCATGTATATTATGTGTGAGGGCCTCTTTTTTTTCCCCCCACCACCCTGAAGTAGCTAATAACAGCTCTCCCTGTAGGACTTGAGCCCTGTCCCTGAGCTGCACCTTTGATAGGGACTGTGTGTGGGCTGGAAGCTAGGCTCCAGGCAGCAACCAATGTCAGAGTCCACTGTGGAAACACTTCCGCTCTGTGCAGCATGGGTGGGCAAGCTGAAAGAACACCATTTATTGGAAGAAAGGTGCTACACATATACAACGAGGTGTTATATTTATTATTATTTCTATTTTAAATTATCCATTGAAGAAAGACGACATGGCAAGAATTTTAAATGAGGCCCGGGGTCAAATTGGGTTCAGGAGCCCAAAGGGAAAAGTGGTCATGTTCTGACTGAGATGCCCGTGACCTTGGGCAGGTCAAGTTACTTCTCGGCCTCATTCCCCTCGTGTGGGGAGCAGCAGAGTGCGGCTGTGTAGTTTTAGGAAACTTCCACATCTCAGCTTCTGTGATTCTCATCTTTTCCCAACCCACATCCTCTGGGCTCCCTCGTTCACTGACTTGTTAGATCCAGCACCACAGCTGTGCTAAAGAATACTGTTTATCCAACGATGTCTGCCCGGAGTCGTTCCCCGCCACCCCCCGCATCCCCCCCTCGACTATCCCCCTCCCCGTTCTCGAGCGTGAGAAACAGAATCAGAGCCACAGTAGACATAGAACCTTCCATGTGGCTCTGGCTTCTTTTGCTTCATGAGGTGCCTCAGAAGTGTGGTTGGAACAAGAGGAGCCACAGCAAGGTGCCACAATTGCCACCTAAGGAAGGAAGTAGTTGGAACTAATACCCCGTGAGAGAGGTTAGCCAGGTGCAGAAGTGGGCCACACCTAGAGACAGTGTGTTTGTAAGGAGACTCCAAAAGCTGCTAGGTCCCTCCAAGGTTCTGGGCTCTACCCTCAGCCCGAGGGCAGCTCCTGTGAGTGAAAGGACAGCCTTGGTGCCAGGCCTATTCAACGAAGGGGGCGGCTGAAGTGCAGTGGTCTCTTTGAGTCTGAAAATGGGGCAGCTGGAAAGTGAAGGCCTCTTCCTGTTGATTCTCATTCTGGGAAAGGGTAGAGGCGTCAGAGGGAGGAAAACCCAGGTGCAAAGCTGGGCTGTGTCGCTGGGAAGTTGTTGAAGCTGCACCTCTATCTGAGGCTTGAAGCTGTGATGTGGGGACCCCCCTGCCGTCGTTTCCCGAACTTCAGTCATTCCAAGGCCACAGTCCTGGGATTGGCTGTTCCCCTGCCCCTGGTCCCCTTACTTCCTCAATATTTGCACTGAAATTGATTTTTATGAGATATGTTTATGTTAAAAGGAAGCTTTCTGTTACCATCACTTGCCACAGGTAGAAGTTAATCTCTCACACACCCACTACCACCACCACCACCACCACCACCATCAGGAAAGCAATGTGTTAAGGTGCCATTACCTGGGCCTGAGGCTTGCTCTCTTTTAGGCTGATTAGCAATTCTAGACTTAGCAGCACACCCAACAGAGACTTCTTCCCTGTGGCAATAAAGAAGACTGAAGAAATTTGTTGAGCCCTCACTTACATGTATGCCCATCCACACCTCTATCGTCATGAGACAGGGGCTCCTATGACTCCATCCCTTTTCCAGCTGAAGGCCCCAGGCCGAGAGGAAATCCTGCACTTGCCCAAAGCACACAGCTGGTTAGAAACACAGACACACTGGGGACCAAGGTGGTTCGTCCCCACAGGACGATTTCTCCTCTTGCCCGCTGAGACAGCGTTATCTCATGTTATGACTTCCTGATGCCCAGAGCAGCTAGGGTGCTGCCTAAAAGCACCTCCAGCATCCTAAGTTCCGGATATCCTCCACTCTAGAGACCTCGCCCTCTGTAGAAAGGAGGAACACTGTGGCTGATGCCTAGGAAGTGCTCACTCAATAAGGCTTGGTCCATTGCTCTCCCACTCTCCTGAATCCTGGTTCTAGTATTCAAAGATGTGTGAAGGGGCCCAGGCTGGGTGGCTCAGTTGGTTGGAGCATTGTTGTAAGCCAAAAGGTTACAGGTTCATTTCCTGGCCAGGGGCAGGTCAGGGAGATAACTGAGTCATCTCTCTCTCTCTCTCTCTCTCTCTCTCTCTCTCTCTCTCTCTCTCTCTCTCTCTCTCTCTCTCTCTTCTCTCTCTCTCTCTCTCTCTCTCTCTCTCTCCCTCTCTCTCAAAATCAATAAAACATATCCTTGGTTGAGGATTAAAAAAAAAAAAAAAAACACAGGGAAGTGACCACTTGAAGTTTTCACAACTTGAGGACTCTCATCATCATTCTCTGATGACTCTGACACTCCCAGGCAGACTTCTACCAGCAGCTTGCTTTGCAGAGTTGACTTTGGGGAGAGCATGCGCTAACAGTGTGCTATCTTGCTTCCCCCGTGTACCTCCATGACTGGCACAGGGCCCACTGTGTATGTTCACAGAATGAGTGAGTTAATATGTGGTGGTTCCATTTCTAATAATAAGAAAATGCCCACATTATGGAGCTCTTACACTAGCTCTGACTCTGTAGTAAACATCCCCCCTGTATTGTCTTATTGCCTCAATAACCCTATGATGTAGACACTGTTGTCCTATTGTGCAGATGAGGAGGAAGTTGAAGTTTGGATAGTAAAGGAATTGACTCCGAGCATAAAGGGTGGGGAGAAGGGGAGTGTCCTAACCCTCCTTGTGCTGCTCCTGCCAGAGTTGCTCACGTGGCTCTGGGTTCTGGTGAATCTGGTGGATGATCCCAGGAGCTTTGAATGCAAGTCTGACCTCCCAGACCACCCGGTCTCTTGCCTGTACAGCTCTCCCCATGGTATGGTGGTTGCAAGCTCTGGCTTTGGTCTCAGACAGGCCCGAGTCTAAACTGTTCTCTGCCAATCACCGGCCCTGTGACCGAGGCAGGTGTCCCTGGGCCCCCGTTTCCTCATTTAAGTACAGACCAGTACAGAGGTGAGCATATGAGAAGCACTCACGCAGTGGCTGTGTACCCGCTAGCACCTCTGAAGGGCACTCAGTATTAGGCAGAGGAAGCACAGAGGACCTGGGCTGGGAAAGGTAGGGCATTTGAAGGGGACTATGGAAATGGAAGAAAAGTTATCTCTTTCTTCATAACTTTGGTGAAAGTGTCAGAGAAGGCAACGGAGTGCCGATTACTTCGTGTCTTAGAAACACCCATGCGCCCCCAGAAGGAGCATCCAGCAGCCCTAGTGGTTAGATGCCCATTCTCCGGAGCCACGTGCCCCTCCCTCTGCCTGTTCCCAGAACAATCTGCTGAGGCTGTGGCATGTGAGGAAGTTCGTTCCCTCACCGGCAGCCAGAGCCTGGGAACACCCAAGAAGCCCGGGCAGCGGCAGCCGAGATGATGAAGTGAGTGTGAGCGGGGCACAGGGAAGGGAAGGAAGTATTGCCTGGAGCAGCCCAGGCTCTGCCCTCTCCAGCCTGGCACTGGCGGGCTCGGGCCTTCTCCATGGCATTCGAAGCTCGCGTCCACTGTGGAGTGTGGGTTCTGAACTTGAGAAAGACTCCGCCCGTGAAATGCGGCCTCCCTTCCTCCTCCAGCCTCCCCTCTTCTCCCTCCCCTTTCTTTCCAATCACTGCATCAGCCCTCACTTGCCTGTTTACTTGGTTTTGTGGTTTCAGCTTAGATGTGGTTAGAGAGGTGGGGTCAGAGGACAAGGCTCCACACCCCACCCCTTTACCTCCCCCTGCCAGAAACTACCTTACTTGGTCCTAGAGACCAAACATGATACTCTTGATATAGCAGATGGGGACATTCTGGTTCGGTTTCTGTGGGGTGGGGCGTAGGAATGGGTGTTGGTTAAGGGCTCCCAGGTGATGGAGAACCGGTGGTCTAGTTCTTGAAAGAACCAGGATGACTAACTGTTTCGGGGACATGTCACTGGGGAAAATTGGGCCTCAGACATAGTAAGAGTTAGCACTGCTTATTCCTGCGTAAACACTGGCTCAAGATGGTTTGTTTCGCTGGGGTCTTTTGACAAGCTTCTCAAAAGCTTATCCCCCACATTTCTTGGATGTAGACAAAGGGTACCAGCTCATTGCACTCCAAATGGCAGACTCAGCAAACCTCTGGGAGAATTAGGAAGTTATGTCTACCGTGAAATGGGTTAGCTGAGGTGGTGGTGGTGGTGGTAAGAGGAAACCTCTGGTGCTCAGGTCATTCCAGATTTCTGCAGATGTCATTGAATTGGTAGATGTGGCCTAGGATAATGAGTGCTACCCAGTACGGTCTGCTGGATCCTGGGAGCCAGCTTGGAGAGCGCAAATGTAACTTGAAGGAAAGAGGACACTGTGGGCTGCTTCTTACCAACAGGTTTATAGTGGACATCACAGGCTCAGAGCCCCAGGGAGACTCTGCCGAGGATTTTAGGGAAGAACGGGTTACTTGGTGGGTACGCTTGTGTGGTGAGGTTGGATGGTCAGTGAGGCAGGGGTGTGGGGTCAATGAATGCCAGGTGCAGGTGTAGCAGACCCACAAGGGCCTCAGGGAAGAGCAGCATGAAGCGCACTGATGGTGACACAGACCCAGATGGCCCTCCACCCACTCCCGGCCTTTGACCTTGGGTGCTGACGCCGTGGTTTGTGGCTCATGGTTCTGTCAGAGGCTCCTCTGTTGTTTTACTTTTCTCTTCCCTAGCCAGATTGCCATATTCAAGAGTCATTACCCATCAAATAATAACCAACCAGAAAAGATGATAGAAAATGAGCCATTCACAAGAGCCATCAAGTCCACAACAAACCTGGGAATTAACCCAACAGAAGATTGCCCAAAAGCTTTGGGGAATTTTCCAGTATAAAACTGAAAGGATGATATCATGTCAGAACATCTGTAATGCAAACTAAAACACACACTACATATTTTAAAAGGATATAAACATATTCAAGGATTGCCAGGATCTCCTGGGGTAGGAATGAAAGAGGGATCACAGACATAGATGCATACACACCATCAATGACACTCCTCAGCAACGAGTAGCTGCTGTCTGGAATACTCAGCCCAATCAGGCCAAACCTGCCTATACTTACCATCATTACATGTGCCCCTTAGAAAACCCCCACAAACTCTGATTTCCTTGAGGTCAAGGATTATTTTTGATACAACTTTATATTCAACATGGTGCTTAACTCAGTGCCTTGCCTATGAAAGGCACTCAATACATATTTTTGTAAAAGTCCCATTAAAAATAACACTTATACATTATGGAATGCTCAGTAGAAAAAAATCTAGACTATGTACATTCCAGAGAAAATGTAGAAAATGTATATCATGAAAATTTAGAGAGTGTGGGTAATCAAAAGATATTGAACTCATCCATAATATCACTACTTATTGGATGACTGATATGGACATTTAAGGTTTTCCATTGCAATAGATATATCTTTTTATTGTTTGATAGCTTTCTGATTTTTTCATTGACTAGTTTTGCCATTTTGTAGTTTGAATAAAAAGCATTTAGCAATGAATTCAGTATACAAAATATTTGCTCCACAACCAAGTCCAGGGTGTGTAAGACCACCTGCCGGAGGGCGAGGCCGCAGGACAATGTGGAGGAGGCGGAGACTGCACCCAGGGTGGGTGTCTGAGGTTGATGAAGGGAATTCGTGCAGAGGTCAGCAAACTTTCGCACAGAGCCGGCGGGCACATCCTGTCGGGTCACATCATCTCTGTCACAACTGCTCAGCTGTGCTGCTGCACCGTGAAGGCAGCACAGACACACTGTGAGCTAGTGAGCATGGCCATATCCCAATAAAACGTCACTCACAGACATTCAAGTCTGAATTTCATATCCTTTTCACAGTTCTCAGAGGGAGAAGACCAGAGGCGAGAGAAAACCGAGCCAACCCAAAGAACTAACAGGAGGTTGTGATCCATCAGCGAGGGGCCAGGAGGTCAGCAATGTGGCTGCAGAGGCTTCAGGCCCTGACAGCTTGGCTCCCTGTGCCAGGGGAGGGTTTCACATCCGGGAGCCGGATCAGCTGGGGGGAGCGTTAGAAGTCGATGCATTCTGGCATGGAGCAGAGATCATTAGAACCATGGCTCAGAGTGCTTCAGGCCAGAAAGTCAGCTTTCAGAGTCTTCTGCACTCCCTCGAGCAGAAAAAGCAACACCCAGCTAAACAATGCCCCAGCATGGGAACGCCCAAAATTTCATGCAACTAACCAACGTGGGAATGGTGCACAGAAATTGCCACGCAAGCAGGGTGGACAGACTGTGAGATCCTTGCGAAGTCAGCCCGGGGTATGTCTTGCCTCACTCTTGTTGTAACACTCCTTGGTACACGCCTGTCATTTCCACTTCCCGGGTCCTTTGCTGCTGTTTCCCCATCAGCGCCACCCAACCCCTGCCCAGCTCTCCTCCTGATTGTAAAACCAGGTCACATTGTCTCATGGCCTGTGACCTTCCCCATCGGTCTCATCTTGATACCAAAGCCGCTGGGAATCCATCTTCAACACAAATCATTTCTTCCCTGCCTTCCCACACCTTCGGACCACCCCAGGCTGCAGACACAGTGACCTCGACCAGGCGGAGGAAAGCTTATTATGCTTATTTCCATTTCGTTACATTTTACTGAAATTAACTGCGCGCCTCAATGAAACATGACACGTCACAAAATCTAAGCAGGTTGTTTTTCCACACCGAGGGCCTGATCTCTGTTCCTCACACCTTTGCCCAGGCTTCCTGGGCGTGGGGTCGTGGCACGGATCAGCGATCACCTTTCCGAGGGCAAGAGGCTCGCAGCACTTGGAGTCTGAGCTTTGGTTCCTCGGCGGGGGAGACATGCCGAAGTGATCTCAGACGCATGATTTGCACCTTGCAGACGCGCTCAGAATGTTAAGCAGGGGGTTTTCCAAGTGGACTTGCCTCACTGTCCTGGTTTGCAGGCCTAAATTATGAAGCAATTAATATACAGCACATAAAACTGTCCAGTCTGTTTGTTCTTGCTGTCATATCGTCGGTAATGATGGCAGGAACTGACTAATGAACGGGCCCAAGTATCTGTGTACACAGAGAACGAGAGAGGAAGGAAGGGGGGCAAGCAGGAGAGAGCACGCTTCGCAAATATAACTCATATTTCTCCAAGAGCGCGGCGACTCTTCCATTTCCTAATGCCTTTCTCATGAATAGTCCAGGTCTTAACACACACACACACACACACACACACACGCACACACACCCCAAAAAACCTTTATGTAATTTAAGCCCTGTTTCTCATTTCATTGAAAAACCTTTAAGAAAAGCCATTTTTCATACTTAAGACTTTTTTCAAATCTCTCCTAACCAGTTACACTCTGTATTGTATCTTTCGGAGCTGGCCGCCATCCAGCGACAATCCTTAAAAAATCCCTTTACAGTTTTAAAGGAAAATACAAGCTCTCATTTACCACGGGATGGAGTCAGAAAATAAAAGCTTAATGCCTTGACAGGCCTGGCTATTTTTTTGAGGCCTAAGTCTGATTTATGGCAGTAGCCGGCGAACCAGGCTGGTGAAATATTTGCTGCTGCTCCCAGGGATATGGAAAAATGAAGTGTGAAGTTCTGGGGAGAGCAGGCCACAGCCTTCCAGTCACTAAACACTCCCACCAAGTTGGCAGGGGAACAGAGCCCCGGGCTGCAAGATGAACCTCAAAGGACTCGGGGAGGAGAAAGGGACTGTGCACCGTGTCAAAATACTGCCAAGGCTTAGCGCTCGCCATACATTGTGTGACGTGGGGTGGATGGTCGTGAGGGGGGTTTATGGAGGAGAGAGAAGAGAGACGCTGTCTTATTTCTTTTCTTTTCTTCGCTGCTTCCCTGCAGGGGTTTCAGTCCAAGCAGGAGAAATTAAGAGCAGCCACGGGAATGTAGGAAGTTGCTTAAGCCCCCACCATAAAATCATTCAGATCGAAAAATAGGATCTGGCTAGAGAGAAGCCCGGCCTGGACCAGGGTTGCAGCTTCCCCGCCGGGAGGCAGACCGGCTCCCCGCACCACCACCACCACCATCTCTGTCTGAGAGCGTGGGAGCCGGAGCTTCACTCCCATGAAAAGGGAATTTCCTAGAGGTAGCCGTGGGGTGGGTTTTCCCCCCCAGAATTTTCTCGAAGTGAGTCATCACAAACACACACCAGGTGAAACACTTACAGGTTTCCCCCTCTCTCTTCTTTATTGAAAAGTAAAATTAAATTAATAGCCACTGTTTAGATTTGCTTTCAATGTCAGGTTTCTGAAGTGGCGTGTTGGACCCTCAGAGGTCTTCCTCAGTACTTGGCACAGTGATTACTCACAGGAGAGGGGTGGAGCGCCCCCCCCCCCCCCCCCCGCCACCCCTCACCCCCCAGGGAAGCAAGCGTTAATTATCACCATTTATTGAGAGCTTTCTCTGAGGTGACATTTTCAATGAACAAAGGCAAAGAGGGGAAGCATGCACCTCATTTTCTCCCCATGCAAACTCATCTTTGAGAGATCAATGTCAAAATCCGATTCCCTTGAAAATCAGCATGTGCCTTTTCATTGTTATTACAAATACATTTAATAGCAGCATCTCTACCTGTCAGAAGGAGATTTATGTCACCGTAATTTCTCCGGGTCAGTTAAAGCAGCTCAGTCATTACAGAAATGTGTACGCCCATCCCCGCGTTCCTCTCTAAATCACTAATAAACACACCTACTCTCCTTGAAACAGACTCTCCCAGGCTCACGTTCACACCCCCACAAAAACGGCCTCGCTCATTTACTCCCTTATCATAAAGCTAAACGTAGAGATAATTCAGCTCAATAAACATCTATTGATGTCTACCATGTGTACGGTGCTGTTGGGCAACAGAGGGGGGCAGGGGAGCCTGGGCTGGAGGAGAAAACAAGATTCTGTCTTAGACCTCAAGACAATTGCAGGGTGATGGAGGAAGGAACTGGCCTTTAATCTAGCTGCTTTTTGTTAAAATTGACACTTAAAACTGTGTCCCCTCCCGCCTCACTTGGGCAGAAGAGGAGAAAGTGGAGACCTAGAGGGACTGAATGGCCTGGTCGCCCAGTGCCACCAGCAGTGATGGCACAAACGAATGAGCCTGGGGCCCGTGCTGGGCATTAGCTTGGCATTCACCATGCTTTGGCTCCATGAATCTTTGCCAACCTGCAGACAGCCTCCTCATTCAACAGACGAGGAAACTGAGTAGCTTATCCAAGATCACATAGCACAGACGGCTGGAGGAGCAGAGGCAGATGGTGGGGCAGCAATCACAGCTTTCCCAGTGCCCCCGTAAGTCCCTCTGCAGAGCTGAAGTGAAGACTTTGGTCCCCTGCCTCCTGGTCCACTGCTCTTCCTCCCTGTCTCAAGCCCCCAAACCGTGATGATGAGGTGGAATTTCACAGAACGTCATACAACACTTGACCCTTTTGTTTGTTGGTAAGGGGCTATGGATAGAGAGTTTGTGGAGTGCTTTGCAAACTATTATTGTTTATTTGGAAGCACCTAGATTTCAGCCTAAGGAGAAAAATTTGTAAATACTTGAAGAAAATTTTAATATAGTCATTGCTACACTCTATTTTTTTTAAACACTCTCTTTTGGGAAACTGAGAAATCCAGGGCATGTGCAGTATGATCAGACCTCCAGGGTGGCTGCTCTGGTGCCGGTGGTGATGCTGGAAGAGATCACAGAACGCTGACTTTGCTCAGTGGTGGCTACCACACACATGCAGGCCTTAGAGCACAAGCCCATAGCTCACATACTTCAGCGAATGCCCTGGCTTTTCTCCACCACTAAAATGAAAGTGAAGGTGAAATCATTTGGGGGCCACTAGAGTAGAATTCTCACCCTTGATAGCTGCCCATAGATTTAAATGTCTCACAGGAGACCCAATTAAACATTAGTGAGATCCCAATTCACAGAAGGATCATATTTTCTGGCCATTTTCATCACTCACACTTCCCAGCAATTTAACAATGAGTTTAGGATATGACCTCTTCCCTCAGCACCCCTCCCGCCTCTTTCATTTTATTTGGGATCTGGAATCGAGTTGGCTCAAGTGTCTGAAAATACTGTAGGGAGATTTTTTTTTTTTTTTTTTGAACCAAGTAACCAGTTGCTCTCTCCACACGCCCTGACTGTTAGGATGCGAAGTGGCCACAAATGAGGGCTGATAGGAATCTCTGTATTTTGTTGATAGTGATCATTCAAGATGACCCCTGGGACACAAAGCCAAGGGAGCATCCAGAGCACTAGGGCTCACAGAGATATTTGTTGTAAAAAAAAAAAAAAAAAAAAAAAAATAAAGAGAGAGAGAGAGAGAGAGAGAGAGAGAGAGAGAGAGAGAGAGAGAGAGAGGGAGGTTGTTGAATAAATAGATGAGTGAGTAAAGGGCTGACGCCTCGTGCTGTGGCAGCTGGAGGAACAGAAGAAGACAGTGGTGCAGCAGATGCTGCTTGCCCCAGGGTGACCCCATCCTGTGTGCTCGATCAATAACAGCCATCCTCACACTGTGACATGCGCCCTTCTGGGGGCACCCGATGATTTTCTAGGGGTTCTGCTGGTGTGGATGGCTTTAACGACGTTGACTTTTGGATTAACACCCACTTTACTCTTTTCTAAAACTCACAGGGCTCAGAGTACACCTCTGGTTTTCCTTTCATCCCTCTACAATTGCCCACATCACACTTTTAAAATAAAGGCATCTTCTCATCCATCCCAATCTCACCATAGAGCATTGCCCCAGGGTCTGAATATCCTCTGGGCTTCTAAATAATGAGATCATTTGAAGAGGCATTTCTCCCAAAGGAGAATCCCAGGAGAACAAAACAAAGAGCTTTGGAGAGAAATATATAAAGGGGAATGAGCAAGTCTCCATGGATCTATGTATGTATCTGCCAGAGCTGTCTATCTATCTCATTCATCTATTTATCTATTAGAATGACTTAGTTGCCATGAAGCACATATTAACCCACTTATTTGAATTGAAAAATGAAGTTACAATTTCTCTGTGTGATAGTGAGTCTGATTTGGTTAATCGGAGCAGCAGTGAGAACTGTTTGTCATTTAGGTCATATATGGAAGACTTTTCCCATAAATGGAATAAGCTGGAATCGATTGCAACAAGGCTTTGATGAAATAAAGCTAAAGCACAAGTAGAATACATAACTTGCCAGGTGGTACATTCTTTATAACTATCTGTGTGATGATGAAATTTAGATGTCATCTTAAAAATGTAGTTTAAAAATTCTTTTGGTGGGTACAAAAAAAATTGTCACTTGAAGACCCCTAGTTTAGAAAAAGTTTGGGGACATAGGAAAGGAGAAAACTTATGAATAGGCAGGAAGGAGCCTTGAGATTAGAAAAATGCTCTCAAAATTGCAGAAATCTGAAAAGAGGTGGGAAAGGGTATAAAGAATTCGGGATCCTGGGAGAGAAGATACCACTGCCTGCACTTGGGAATGAATTTGATCTTGTGTGCTCTTGATGAGCTGTCTTATCTAGAATGAGAACACCTGTACCATTCAGGTTTACTTGTTTTATCTATCCAAATAATCTGGACTGTAGCTTCCTTTATACCACATTTTACTTTAAGAGAATCAGGTAATCAGAACATAGGCACAAAAATCATGAGTTTATTAGGGTGTCCCCCTTGCCCTTCCCCCCCTCCCCAAGCTAGTTAGTGAGAGTATTTCTAAGTCCTACTAAGAAGTCATTGTTGTTACATATAGATTTGGCTGTTCATCCAATAATAAGCCATGAATATATATATCTCACATATTAAGTAAAGGTTTCTGAAGTAGTTGGGACAATGGAGTGGTGAATACCAGTAGGCCAACCTCCCGACAAAAGTACTTTAAAGAGAAAACACCTGAGGTACTTTAAAGAGAAAACACCCCGTGAAACAGATACACCTTTAAGAAACTGTGAGAAGTGGCCAACACTCTGCAATGTGCAATTTAGTGCCGATGCGACGCCAGAGATAGCTGTGTTTAGCTGCCTAATTTACTGCTGTCGGCCTCTGCTACCCCCCATTAATCTGTCAGCCGAATGAGCTCTAATTATGCCTCTTGTAAGCTGGTGTGCTGTGGCACATTCTGTTTGAGTGGGGATAGATCTTCAAGATTTACTGCACGTATGCTGATGATCTCCAAACTCGGGGGTGGTGGGGAGGCCTGGCCTCTCCAAATTACTGAGGACGCCATGAGGAGCAAAGAGAAGCAGAAGGCAGGGAGGAAGAAGTTGACGTTTCGGCTGAGAGTCACTGTACTCTCCACCTGACAAAACGCAGAACACATTGTAGCATGGTGCTTGAATGTATATGGTCAATGCTTAGCCTAAAATATATAGCCTATGCAACCAGTTTGTTTGAGGGGTTGTGGTCAGAAGCTCGCTCCTTCCACAGCCAGTCTGGCTGCCTCCTTCTGTGGCTGACCCTATTCCAGATGGATGTGGCAGTGCAGAGGAGAAAGGGAAGGGTTTAAGAGGGATTGCCTTTTATTATGGATTTTTTTAAAATAATAGATTTTTTTTTAAGAGAAAGGGAGAAGGACAGAGAGATAGAAACAGGATGAAAGGGAAACATCAATTGGCCATCTCCTGCACACCCCCTTTTCTGGGGATGGAACCCACAACCTGAGCATGTGCGCTAACCAGGAATTGAACCATGACTTCCCAGTGGTTTATGGGCCAATGCTTAACCACTGAGCGACATCAGCCAGGCCTGGTTCAGTTTTTATTGCCTAGGTTATGTCCCTGAGTCCTCAAAATCCTTTGAAGTAGCTCTAACTGGTTTGGCTCAGTGGATAGAGCATCGGCCTGCGGACTCAAGGGTCCCAGGTTCAATTCCGGTCAAGGTCATGTACTTGGTTGTGGGCACCTCTCCAGTAGGGGGTGTGTAGGAGGCAGCTGATTGATGTTTCTCTCTCATTAATGTTTCTAACTCTCCTTCTCCCTTCCTCTCTGTAAAAAATAAATAAAATATATTTTGGGGGAAAAAATCCTTTGAGGTAGACACCATAATCCCTATTTTGGCTTGGACTCTGTGTGTGTGTGTGTGTGTGTGTGTGTGTGTGTGTGTGTGTATGTAGGGGGAGGCAACTCCTTGGGAAAGCTGAGTGCCTCTGATTCCTTTTCCCACCAGCTTGCTTTTGCTTGAGCAAGTCACTTATACTTGCTCTTCCTAAAATGGGCTTTGTGGATTTCTGATTGGTGTTTCAATCCACACTGCTGGCTTCCTCTCCTCTCCTCTCCCTCCCATCTACCAGAAGGTTGTGGGGATAAGTCGGATCATACTCATGAAAGGCTTTAAACCCTTGGGAGAAAGTTATCCACACGCAAACACTGGGCACTAGAAAAACTTCTGTGTGTTCCTAGCTGCTTCCACCCTCAAGGAGCCAGAGACAGTCCCGGATGCAAAAGAACATCTGGGCTGCTGTTGTGTTTGCTCCTGTTCAGGTAGGCAGTCATGGCGGATTGACTTTGCACAGCCACATCACCCCAAATGCCTTGAGGGGAGCAAGAAAAAAATCTGTTTCCCAAACACTTTGACCCAATTTTCATATTTCTTTCTTGCTGTTGATCTCTATTTTAACCAGTGTCACAACAGGGACTTTAGATGTGCATCTGACTTTCAGAAAAGGCCATGTGCAGGCTTATTTTCAATGATCATATTAAGTCTCATTTGCTTTCAGTCTAATATCTTTTAGGATCATCTTGGCTTCACTAGCATAGAAAGCAAAATAGAAGCAAAAATGAATTACTTCATTGCAATTCTGTGGACTAAATTAAAAAATTTAAGACCCCAGAGTGTGGTTGAGATCCAGGACAGGCCCCCAACCACTGATGGAAAGGAATTTTTAAGTGACCCCAAACATACAGGACGTTGGGTTTCATGGGCTACCCTCAAATTCTTTGCCAGCAGCCCCTGAGCTCCTTTTGACCACATCGGAAACCCAGTTCTCTAAACAGAAAATGTAACCACGCTAAGTTGTGTCACTTGGGTGATATATCTCTCAGAATATTATAAACTGGGTAGCTGAATTTTTCATTGCCTTAGAGATGTCCACAGCCCAAGATCTAAGGATAGAAAGTTCATGTCTCTCTTCATTAAGAAATTTAATTCACATTTTACTGGGTCTCAGCCTTTGATTAATACTCTGGATACATCATGCAGCAGTCCTTAGGATTATGAAAAGTGATTTGTCTAATCTGCGTGTCAGTCTCCTTTGGGGTCTACATAGGAAAAAAGAAACAAAAAGCCAACACTGTGCAGCGATTGATTTCATAGCATTTGCTTCGCGTTCGCCTTTACATTCCGGCCAAGTCAAGTGGATAAAGAGCAACTTGATCCATGGAGTGTGGCGAGAGTGTTGTCACCATCTACAGACCCAATTCATCTGGAGGATTTCATGTTGCACATATCAACACTGGAAGTGGGTTTTAATGAAATCTCAAGCAAAACGAAGTTAATATAAAAGTGAATGCAAAAACATATGCTCCTGCTTCCAGCTGGCTGGTGGAGGTGCAGTCAAGGTTGCACGCAGACCCTTGGCCCCACGGAATACGTTCTGGATGATTCAGGTCAATGCTGGGCGTAAGGACAATTGTGAAAGACAAAGGTGTGATGCTTGGCCTATACCAGTGTTCTCTGAATGTGAACTAGCCCTCCTCTCTCCTAGGCTTTTTCTCTCTCAATAACCTTTGACTCACTTCTCTACCAATGCAAAAGTCTCAACCTCTCTGCCTTTTTGTCCACAAATCGAACACCCCCGATCACAGCTGGTAATCTCTCAGAGCCACTCCTTCTTCCAATCTCAGAATGCCAACCTGATGTGCACATCTTTTGAAAGAGATGTGGCTAAGCTGATGCATATGCTCTATCAGTAAGGTTCTGGAGACTCTGCCTTACCTAACAGTATCACATCAAGTGGGAGGATTTCATGACATTTGGCCAGAAAGATATGCTGGTGGAAGTGGGGCTTTTACTAGTACATATCTCTGTGTAAGAACTCACACTCTAGTGGCCTGGTTCTTCTAACTAAGGATTTGGCCCTGCCTGGAAGGGTGTGTCATGCAAGAGTCTTGCTTTAATTAGTCACATGAACCAGAGAGGGATTTAGAAACATCAGAGATGAGCAGTATGTGGAGTTCAGGCACTGATGGGATCGATGGGGAGCCTGTCATTTTAATTTGGAAAGTACAGGCACAGCTAAAAGAGTTTTTGAAATTTGTCACTTGCCTTCACTTAAGATATCCTATGTAATAAAGAGGTTATATATAAATTGACCCTCACACCCTCACACAAGATGGCTGCCCCCTTGTGGTCAAAGATGGCCGGCAGGGGAGGGTAGTTGTGGGCAATCAGGCCAGCAGGGAAGGACAGTTGGGGGCAACCAGGCCTGCAGGGGAGGACAGTTAGGGGTGACTGGGCCAGCAGGAGAGGGCAGTTTGGGGGAAACTAGGCTGGCAGGGGAGGGCAATTGGGGGCAATTGAGTTGGCAGGGGAGCAGTTAGGCATCAACTAGGCTGTCAGGGGAGTTCTTGGGGCAATCAGGCAGGCAGACAGGTGAGTGGTTGGGAGCCAGCAGTCCCAGATTGTGAGAGGGATCCCAGATTGGAAAGAGTGCAGGCTGGGCTGAGGGACAACTCCTCCTCCAGTACACAAATTTCATGCACTGGGCTTCTAGTGTGTGTGTGTGTGTGTGTGTGTGTGTGTGTGTGTGTGTGTGTATATCTTGAAAAACAATTACTTTTTGCAGAATGAGATCACATAACCTTGGGGCAACAAACTTTAACATCTCATGAATCCTTAAAAGAAGCCAGATTTTCCTGATGGAATAGAAATGTACTTCATATTGTTTTGTTTTGCTTTTTTCCTCCAGCAAAAATAATAACCTAGTGCTTATGAGTAATCATTGATATCACTTTGTATACTAAGTATTGTTATTTTAGCTCCTTTCTAGACTAAGTACTAACAAGCATTAAAATTTAGATCTTGATTTAGATATCTAAATCTTTCATTATTCTTTTCTATTTTCTTGGGGTTCTTTTTATATTCCCCACTTTATTTTTGCTAGATGATATTCCAACTGAGGGAGAACATTGTATTATGTCTGACACTAGGCCTTAGAGTCTGAAGTTTGGGTTCAAATCCTACCTCCACTACTTACAAAGGAGATGTTTCTGAGTTGCAGCTTTCACAACCTCAGAATGGACATGACTGGACCTCCCTCCCTCCTAAAACACTATGAGCATTAAGTTTGAATGATGATAGCACATTGTTTAGCGCCTGAAATATGGGTAGTGCATAATGAAAACAATTTGTACCTGTAGCATGATCAAAATAGACAGTGTTACCTGAACTACCAAGACAATAGTGTTGATTCCTAATCTTTTTTTGTCAGGATGCATAGGGCTTTTCAAGATAACATCTCTATAAAGAGTGTCTTTAAAGAGTTAGAAAAGATTCAGATGTAAAGCCCTCCAAACATGGCACTGCCCTGGAGAACTAGGAGCCATGTCTTGCAGTGAGTTATTTAGCCTCTCTGAAACCCAGCTCCATCATCAAGAAGCTAGAAATAATAATAAATAATAACATGACTTTATTGTATTGTGGAGACTAACTGGGATCTAGTATGAAGGCTTATGGAACATTTGGAAGGGTGGAATGAGGAAGCTTGTCAAACACTTTCTCCAAATGCAATGATAAAATTGGGGGGGGGGGAAAGCAAAAGACAAACCATTTTAGGACTCTGAAAAATCAAAGACATATAACAAATTGAGAAGTATTTATTCAAATACAAAGTACTGAGCCTGATTAAGAATAAAGGGAATCTTGAGCATTTTAGATGGGGGCTGCTCCCATCCTCCACTCCCAGGTCCATCAGCACAGTAGTTCCACCAGGAGGACAAGCCACAAAAACCAGCAGGTTTGCTGTTGGAGGGGGCCAAATTATTTTGGAGTGGAATGCAGAAAAACAGTGTAAAAATTAATCATCTTGGTGGTAAATGAATAAGAAAGGCCAACATTGTAATTATCCTGAAGCTGCAATCCTGGTAGGAGCAAGCAACAGACAGGTAGACTTGCCAAAAATTAACAGGGAGATTCAAGGAGTGAGAGAATCATGGTTGGACATTGATAACATCCTTAGAGGTCTGGAAGCGTACACACAAATGCAAGGCTGTGCATATACCTAGGAGTGACCATTCATACATCTCTGGCTGAACATGGAGTATAGGAAGCCAGACTTGATGACAGAGAGAGAGAGAGAGAGAGAGAGAGAGAGAGAGAGAGAGAGGGAGAGAGAGAGAGAGAAAACAGCTGAGCAGATACATCAGTGGCTACACACTTCAGGAAGACATACTTTATAATTAGTCCAATGAAGTCACTAATTAAGTGAGCAAACAAACAAACAAAGAAGCCCTCTTCTGGTTTCTCTCTCTCAAGCTGGTCAAGAAAAGAAGGAACAATGGTCACATCACAGAGGGGTGCAGCCTATTTGATGCACCAAAGCACCCGAGGCATGCCCAAGGACAAGACCATTAAGAAGTTTGTCATTCAAGTTCTTGACAGTTTTGCTCAGTGGGTAGAGCGTCGGTCTGTAGACTGTAGGGTCCTGATTCCATTCTAGTCAAGGCACATACCTTAGTTGCAGGATCCTGGCCCTGGTTTGGAGTATGCGAAAGGCATTCAATTAATGTGTCTCTCTCACATCGTTGTTTCTCTCAGTCTCTCCCTTTCCCTTCCACTCTCTCTAAAAATCAATGGGAAAAAAAAATATCCTTGTGTCAGGATAAAAAATAAAAAAGAAGTTTTCCATTCAAAACATAGTAGAGGCCTAGCCATTAGCGAATATCTTCGATGCCTATGTTCTTCCCAAGCTGTATGTGAAACTACATTACTGTGTGAATTGTACCATTCACAGCAAGGTAGTCAGGAACCATTCTCATGAAGCCTGGAAGGACCGAATACCCCCACAATGAGTTAGACTTGCAGGTGCTGCCCCACAACCACCATCCAAGCCCATGGAAGGAGCTAAGTCATTAAGGACTAAAAAAAGTTCTTTGGGAAAAAAATAAAATGGAAATTATATGAGAGAGAGAGAGAGAGAGAGAGAGAGAGAGAGAGAGAGAGAGAGAGAGAAGAAGAAGAAGAAGAAGAAGAAGAAGAAGAAGAAGAAGAAGAAGAAGAAAGAAGAAAGAAAGAAAAAAGAAAGAAAGGAAGGAAGGAAGGAAGGAAGGAAGGAAGGAAGGAAGGAAGGAAGGAAGGAAGAAAGGAAGGAAGGAAGGAAGGAAGGAAGAAAAAGGAAGAAAAAGGAAGAAAGAAGCAGCAACCATTCTTAGGGAGAGAAAATTGGAATTCAGAGTTGTTATAATATTTCAATAACAAAATTACAAGACATGCAAAGAAACAGGAAAATATGACTCCTACACAGAAAAAAATTAAAGCAGCCAAAACAAGCTGTCTTTGAGGAAACACAGGTTTTTTGATTTAGCCAACAAAGACTTCAAAGAAGATATTGTAAATATGTTCAAAGGGCTAAAAGAAACCATGTTTAAATAATTAAAAGAAAAGTATGATGATGACACATCAAATTGAAAATTTTTATGAAGAGCTAAATTCTACAAAAGAACCAAATTGAAATTCTGGAGGTGAGAAGTACAAAAAATTAAAGCCCCTTAGAGCCCCTCAGAAGCAGAGTAGAGATAGCAGTAGAAAGAATCAGCAAACTTAAAGCTAGATCAACAGAAATAATCTAATCTGTATAATGGAAAGCAAAGAGCCTCAGAGATCTATGGGAAATCATTCAGCATACCAACATAGGTGTAATGCCAGTCCTAGAAGAAGCAAGAGGAAATGCTGAAAAAGCACTTAAAGAAATAATAGTTTAAAGTCCAAAATTTTGATTTAAAATCTTTAAAAATCTAAGAAGCTCAACAAACTCATCTTATTAGAAAAAAATAGTTATACCCAGACACATCATAGTCTAACTATTGAAAGATAAAAACAAAAAGAGAAAAACTTGAAAGCAATAAGAGAAAACAATACATAATGAACACAGGAACAATACATGATTAAAGTTGAATTTCCACAAGAAACACTGAAAGTCAGAAGGAAATGGTTGGTATATTCAAAGTACTGAAAGGAAAAGAAGTCAACCAAGAATACTAGATCCAACAAAACTGTCCTTCAAAAGTGAAGGTGAGCCGAAACCAGTTTGGCTCAGTGGTAGAGCATTGGTCTGTGGACTAAAGGGTCCCGGGTTCGATTCCTGTCAAGGGCATGTATCTTGGTAGCAGGCACATCCCCAGTGGGGGGTGTGCAGGAGGCAGCTGGTTGATGTTTTTCTCTCATTGAAGTTTCTAGCTCTCTATCTCTCTCCCTTCCTCTCTGTAAAAAATCAATAAAATATATTTAAAAAAAAAAAGTGAAGGTGAACTCAATATCTTCCCAGGTAAACAAATATTGAGAGAGTTCATTGCTAGCAGACCTTCCTTACAAGAAATATTAAAATAAATCTGGGCTGAAAGGAAATGACACTAGAGTCCACATGAAGATATAAAAAACATTGGAAAAGGTAATTGTGTAGATAATTATAAAAGACCATCTATGTATATAAATCCCTAATATGCAAATTTACCAAACAGCTGAACAACTAGTTGCTACCATGTGCGCTGACCACCAAAGGATGTACGTGAAACATGGTGGGCATCAGCCATGGTAGGATGGTGGAAAAGGTGAGCGGGGATGCCAGACCAAGTGGGACACCAGTCACTGTCATTGGGGCAAGCCTCTGGTGGTTACTGAAAATTCTTTGCTCCAGTGTGCCACGGTCCCAGCTGGTGCCCCACTCGCACCCACCGCTGGTGCCGGTCCCAATTGCTCAGCACCATTAGTGGGTGTGAGTGGCAGTTGCTGGCCCCAATCACCCCTGAGGGCTTCTCCACCTCCCCCTGCTCCTGAGGGACAATTGAAGTAGCAACAACCGCTCGCACCTGCTGATGGTGCCGGCCCCAATTGCTCTGTGCCGTCAGTGGATGCAAGCAAGGCCAGTGCCATCAGCATGTGGGCAGTGGTGGGAGCTGGGCTGCCGGCAGACAGGGGACCAGAAGCCATGGTGGGAGGGGCCAGGTGGGGGCTAAGAGGATAGGCTAAGGCCTGCCCCTGTGCCCACTGCAGCTTTGTGGCCATAGTTCCTTTCAAGGTGCATGAATTCATGTAGTGGGCCTATAGTATTATATATTTTCCTCTTTTCTACTCATATCACATTTAAAAACATAATAGCATAGAAGAACATTTACAAAACTGTATTTTGGGGTCTACTAAAATATATATATATTAAGAATAGCAAAAAGGAGGGAGATGTTATAGACTAGAGCTATATTGCTATTATTGGAGTAAACTTTCAGTACTGTACTAGAATTAAGTTATTATTAATCCAAAGAGGATTTTGACAAATTTAGATATAAACTATAATCCCTAGAGTAACCACTAAAATTATTTTTAAAATTCAACAAAAACATTAAAAGAGCACACTAGAAAATATCTATTTGACATAGAAGGTGGTAAAGAAGAAGCAGATAAATTAAAAAGAGAATGAAACTTAAAGAAAACAAGATAATATGGCAGATATAAACCAAATTATATCAGTAATTGCATACTGACTCTAGTCAAAAGGCACAGATTGTTGGACTGCATTAAAAAATAAGATTTAACTATGTACTGTCCACAAGGGATGCACTTTAGATTCAAAGACACAAATAGGTTGACTATAAAAGGATAGAATAAGATATAATATAGAAACAGTAATCGTAAGAGAGGTATATTAATGTCAGGCAAAGTAGATTTTAAGACAAAAATGTTATTAGAGACACTGAGATATTTTATTATGGTAACTAGGCCAATTTACCAGGAAGATATAAAAGATAAAAGTTATAAATTTATGCAACACCTAAGAACAGAGTCTCAAATATATGAAGAAAAAATGACAGAATTGAATAGGTAATTTAACAAAAATAGTTGGAGGCCATTGATAGATAACTAGACAGAAAATTGGCAAGAAGCTAAGAAGGCTTGAATAACAGTACCAACCAACATGACCTAAGTGACCTCTATAAAATGTACCACTCAACATCAGCAGAGTGCCCATTCTTTTCAAATATATATGGAACAATCTCCAGGTAAGACTGCATGCTGGGTTGTAAAGCAAAGTGTCGATAAACTTAAAAGCATTTAAATAATTCAAAGTATTTCTCTGAGCACAGTGGCATTACATTAGCAAATAACAACAGAAATAAATATGAATAACCTCCAAATATTTAGAAATTAAATAACACATGTGTAAATAACCCATGGGTCAAATGAGAAATCACAAGGGAAATAGAAAATATTTTTAACTGAATGAAAACAAAAACACATCATCAAAATTTATATGATGCAGCCAAAGTGCTTAGAAGAAAATTTGTTTAAATGGAGAGATTGAGATATACTTCATGTACCATAAAATTTACCCCTTTAAAGTGTTGTTTAGTATATTTACAACTCTTTGCAACCCTCACTGCTAAGTTCAGAACATGTCATCATTTTAGAAAGAAACTTCACATCCATTACCAGTTTCTCTGTATTATTCTCTTTCCTCATTCCCTTGCCTACTCTAATATAATTTCTGTTTCTATGGACTGCCAGTTTTGGACATTTCATATAATGATACGTGGCCTTTTGTGCTTGCCTTCTTTCATTATTCACATTTTCAAGATTCATCCATGTTGTGGCATATATCAGTATTTCAATCCTTCTTATGGCTGAAGAATGCATTGTATGGATAGCCCACATTTTTTTAAATCCCTTTACCAGTTGGTGGACATGTGGGCTGTTTCCACATTTTGGCTTTTATGAATAATGCTGCTGTGAACATTATTGTACATGTTTTTGTGTGGACATGTGTTTTCAATTATTTTGGGTATATACCTAAGAGTAGAATTGCTGGAACTACAATATATATATTTAACTTTTTGAGGAACTTTCAAACAGTTGCCCAAACCAGCTCCACCATTTTACATTCACACCAGTGATAAAGGGCATCGATGGAAAACCCAGAGCTAAGAAAACTTAGTGGTGAAAGATTGAGAGCTTTACCCTTAAAGTCAGGAACAAGACAAGGATGTACCATCTCACTACTTCCATTCAGTATTAAACTGGAAGGTCCAGCCAGGAGAAATAGGCAAAAATACAAATACAAAAGTAAAGAAAAACCAAAGAACCAAACCAAAACAAAGCAAAGAAGGCAACTAAGTTGGAAAGAAAGAAATGAAATGATCTCTATTTGAAGCTAGAGATGACCTGCTCCTGGATAGAGAAGCCACAGAAAACATTTTAGAAGTAATAAACTAGTCCAGCAAGGTGGGAGGATAGAGTATCAATATGCAAAAATCAACTGTATTTCCTTTCTTTTGAAAAGACAAATCTGTGGCAAAGCTAAGTAAGAAAGAACAGAGGCATGAACAAACCATGAAAAAAGGGATGTAATCCTATATAATAAAAGCCTAACATGCAAATTGTCCCCTCCACTGGAGTTCAACCAGGGATCCCCAGTTGACCCCCCTACCCCAATCGGGGGTGGGGCTGGCTGGCCAATCACCATCAGCCTCCCCCCCCACCCCCCCGGGCTGGCCCAGCTTGATTGGGCCCAATTGAATTCATGCACCGAGCCTCTAGTTATAAATAAAACACTATCTTGAAAAATTTTATGCCATAAATTTGAAAATTTAAATGGCCACTTTTCTATTAAAGTATATTACCAAATTGACTCAGACTAAATAAGAAAATGAATAGGTCTATAACCATTAAAGAAATTTTTTAAAAAAAATTAGTGGCTTGCCCTGGCTTATTCTAAGGAAGTGTCTTCCAACCCTGGTGGTCTATGAGGATCTCTCTCCTTCCATGTGTCTCTCTCCCTTTCTTTGTCTCCCTCTCCCTCTTTTTCTCCCTCTCTCTTTGCATGAGTGTTTTGAATGTGCAGAATCAAAGCTGGAACTCTTTCCACTCAGAATTACAACTTCTGGGTGGGCAAATGAGAAGATGTGTGTCCAATGGGAAGCTGTTGGTCCAATGCTCTCTAAAAGGTTGGCATGGGAGCATTGATTTTTTTTTTTTTTTAAGATTGGTGCTCTAGCCGAAACCAGTTTAACTCAGTGATAGAGCATTGGTCTGCGGACTGAAAGATCCCAGGTTCGATTCCAGTCAGGGGCATGTACGTTGGTTGCGGGCACATCCCCGGTAGGGGGTGTGCAAGAGGCAGCTGGTCGGTGTTTCTCTCTCATCAACATTTATAGCTCTCTATCTGTCTCCCATCCTCTCTGTTAAAAATCAATCAATAAAATATATTAAAAACAAAACAAAACAAAACTAGCAGAGTGTGTGTGTGTGTGTGTGTGTGTGTGTGTGTGTGTGTGTGTGTGTAAGGGTCTGGCCACAGTTGGTTTTCACATGAGGGGTTAGGGGTCGAGTCAGTTTTTAACTCCTGAGATTCAGTGAAGAGAGGAGCGGTGGGAAGGGGCTGTGGGCACAGGCTGTGTGTGCCTCTCTCCATGGTGTGCACACAGAGGCTCCTGCAGGCCCAGAGAGGGAGGATATGTATTCTGCACCTGGCCTTGCACTATGTGGTCGTGGACTCCTCCCAGGTCTTCATGTAGAGAGGCATTCATTCTCAGGGGACTTCTGCTTTGGGTAGGATGTCACTGTGTGACCAGGAGGTTGTGGAGCAGGGCTAGTCTTTTGGAGACTCTCTGTTCTGTGCAGGAATGAAGGGAGAGGTGGGAGGGAATCTCCTGATGTGCTGAAACACAGACTCTTTCTTGAGGAGTAGAGCATAGGAAACGAATCCAGGTGCCTGCAATGCTGAAATAATACAGCGAAAGGTGTATTCCCTCCTTACAAAAAGAGACTGATGATTTTTTTTTTTTTTTTCTGAAACCGTATTACAGGGGAGAAAGAAATGTAATTAATCAGGGGTCGGGAGTGAGGGCGGCAGTGCCTAGGGGGACAGCCACCAAAGGGGACGTGGGTGCAGGTGGCAGGCGCACTTCCTTATTGAGGGCAGGGCTCTGTGCTCCCAGAAGGTGACTGGCTGGAAGTGGGGCGCAGACAGTGTTCCCATCCAGCTGTTGTTTTTCAGGTTCCGCAGGGTGGATTTCATTTGGTTGCTTTTTGCATTTTCTTTTTATCTTAGATAAAGGGTGTGCCTGGCCTCGCTGCTGTGAACAATCGCCTGATTGTTCGGAACCTTGCTTACCTGTGTGTGTGTGTGTGTGTGTGTGTGTGTGTGTGTGTGTGTGTGTGTTTTGCCATGACTCCTGTGTATTGGAAGTCTTCGGGGACAGATGATATTTATGAACGCTGTCCCGAGGGTATAATCAGGATGATTCATTCTTGGAACCAGTTTTATCCGTTAGGGATGCCGGCTGCACCCAGTTCACAACCGAACATACTTGAGATAGCTTCCCGCACCAACCTGCTCCCAGCATGGGGTCAGAAGGGCATGTGTTAGAGGCCTTTTCTACTCTCCCGAGGATTTTATTCCTCACGATGGAGCCTGGAGACTTCTTGAAGTGTTTGGACAAGGTGAAGACTGTTACGGAGTTGAGAAAAAAAAAATGTTTCATGCTTTCAGAAAACATACCCCCATAGGCAGGTTCCTGAATTTCATCATCAGAGCAATAACAAAGTTTCCTATTCATTCCCTGTCATTCTCGAGGTAATTGAGAAGAATTTCCTGATGTTATCATCTCTGTATTCATAGGACATCAGTTAGGCAGGCGCGGTGGAGATTATTAATCACCTTCCTCATTCTGCCTCCTCCCGCCCCCACCCCACAGCGGTCACCGGCAGAATGGGGAAAGGGAGGGCCAGGTAGTTGCGTAACATTCAAAAGCCCCTCCAGGGAGACAGGGTCAGACCCGGAGACCACAATCTGGGGGTCTAGGTTAGCGAGCTTTTGTTATATGTCCTGCCCCACCCAATAAAGCCCAGGTCTTTGATTGCACCCGAGACTTCACTGGTTGAGGTATGTATGTCTCACAGCTCCAAGAAACCCCCGTGACCTTGACAGAGGGCTGGCCTTCAATTGTGACAGGCATCACCTTACTGTCATTCCTGAGGACTCACTCTTGCTACTTGTGCTTTCCTTTTCTTTTTTCTTTATTTAATATATATTTTATTGATTTTTTTCACAGAGAGGAAGAGAGAGGGATAGAGAGTTAGAAACATCGATGAGAGAGAATCATCTATCAGTTGCCTCTTACACACCCCCTACTGGGGATGTGCCCACAAACAAGTTACATGCCCTTGACAGGAATCGAACCTGGGACCTTTCAGTCTGCAGGCTGACGCTCTACCCACCGAGCCAAACTGGTTTCGGCTTCTTGTGCTTTCCTGACTTTTCCTAGGGACGAGGGTCCTGGAGCACCTGAATCGGCCCATTCGTGGTTTTTGTCTCCCCTGCCGCGTTTTCTGGGGTCTCCAATGCCCATATATTAAGTTCCCCTGGGGAATTTCCCTGTTTTTGCTCTTTCCACCCACTCTGCCAAACCAGACATGCCACCAGCATAAGGATTAGGTAGGCTCCCCGTCCTATTTTGACTCATCTTTCAAATAGCTGTCTGATCTTGTCTCTTGGAGAGGAGACATGCGGAGCGTGGAAACCCACTGCAACCTGCACATCTGGCCGGCGGGTGGGCGGGTGGGCGGGCAGGCGGACTGGAGTGGAATTCCTGGATCTGTTCCTTGGCTGTGGTCTCTGGGGGTTACTCGGTGAATAACTCCACATCACATCACTTCACAGATAAGGAAGATGTCATCCCCACGGCATCTCTGATTGCGGCACAAGCTGCAGAAAGCCCCAAGCAGCTAATCTAGAACACGATGTTTTAAGCCACTGTCGTCGCCAGCCAGCTCTGAACATGTGCAGTGCACATGAGGGCCTCCTTTTCTCCAGGGCAGCCCTCATCCGTGGGACAACCTGGGGTGCCCTCTCCCCGGTTTTTTTAGAAGATGCAGGAGCTGGACACCGGGATATTCCTAGTGCAGGTCAAGAGCCCTTGGACCATTCCTTCCCCCGAACCAATAATTTATGTGATCTCAGCCAACTGGCCTCTGGGAGTAAATTCCTTATCTGCTAAATGGAAACCTGTCTGACATGAGGTTGGGAGGGATCTTGACTATTTTGGGGCACAGAGCCAGGATCCAACTGAGGCGAGCTGACACAAGGGATCAAACAAGCTAACAAGATAAAGTTTAATGGGAAGAGATTTAACACCCCAGAGAGGGGTTCAGAAGACAGCTGCACCAGCGAGGGATGGAGAAGAGCTAAATAAGCAGAAGCACCTAGGGAGAAGGGCTGGCTATTTCAGTTAATAGCAATGGAAAATGGGGATTCCAAAAGAGCAAGCGTGAACAGGGGCCACGTTAGCAGAAATGTAGTTCTCAAAACAAGGGAGGTGGCCATTGTATTGGCCAGACCAGCGCCGGAGACCCGAGTTCTGTTTGGAGCTTCACCCAGGAGAGGACAGTGGTATCCGAGTTGTATTTGGGGGAGACTGACCAGCATGGTGAAGGGCATGGAAGCCCTGGACATCTAGGGGTCAGCAGAGAGAATCAAGAATGTATTTTCCCATTTTAGCAGGACCTCGTAGTTACCCAAAGAATCAATAGCGACAAAAAGCAAAAAAAACTTGAAAAAGCAGTTTTGTTTTGCTTTTTTTCTCAGCTTAAGGAAGAACTTTCATTTCTGCTTTTTCTTTTCTCTTGTTTTTTCAAACTGTCCCTGTCCCCCCGGCCACCCAGCATCTAACAGGCCTCCTCACAGCAGCTAGAGAAATTTTTAGTTCGTATATAGTACACTTACATGGTTCAAAACCTAACCAACCAAGTAAGTGAACAAATAAACAACCAACCAAACTAACAAAAGTCATACAAACAAATACAAACACAGGAAAAAGCCTTCCTTGCATCCGTGTGATCTGGTGTGTGTGTGGGGGGGAGGGGGGGGTCTGGCATGGCCTTTAAGAGCACAGTCTGTGACGCCATGCTGACAGGCTTTGTGTCCCAGTCCTGCTGACTTCTAGCTGTGTGACCTTAGGCAAATTACTTCACCTCTCTGAACCTCAGCTGTCTCTTCTGAGAAATGAAGATAATGATACAGAGTTTTTGTGAGCATTAAATGAGCTCACACATGTATTTAGAATATTTCTTGGCACGCAGTAAATTTCACATTCAGGTTAGCTCTCTCTACTCTCTGCTTCATTCTTCCCTTTCCTCTGTAAGCAGCTAATACAGGGTGGGGCAAAAGTAGGTTTACAGTTGCTCACGTGGAAAACAATACAAAAAATTAATAAATAATGCAAGAACAAACTTTTGCATACTCTGAACTGTAAGCCCCACCCTGTGTTTTTAAAAGTTTCTTGTGTTTTCTTTCAGAGTTCCTTAATGTTTAAGGAACATTTAAGCAGATATGAATGCCAATTCTTTTTTGTTATCATTTAAAAAAATACCCCAAAGTACCCCTGGCCAGGTGACTTAGTTGGTTTTAGTGTCATCCATGCTCCGAAAAGTTGTGGGTTCCATTCCTGGTCAGGGTACATATCTAGGTTGCAGGTTCCATCCCCAGTCAGGAGAGCATATAGGAGGCAACTGATCGATGTTTCTCTCTGTCTCTTCCTCTCTCTCTCTCTCTCTATCTCTCTCTCTCTCTCTCTCTCTCTCTCTCTCTCCATCTCTTTCTCTCTCTCTTTCTCTCTGCTTCTTTCTTCCTCTCTAAAATCAATAAACATATCTTTGGGTGAGGATAAAAAAAAAAAATCCCAAAGCAGTTAGCATATTGTACACATTGTTCAGCACTATTATTATTTTTTACTTAATAGTATATCTTGGAGATTTTTCCGCATCAGAACAAAGAGAACTTCCTCATTCTTTTTCACAGCTGCACATATAAGGAAGAACTTTCTAACAATTAGACCTTGTCTGGAAATAAAACTCTGTCACTGGAAGCATTCAGGTGCAGACTAGACAGCTATTTCTCAGGGATGATGGGGCAGAGATTTAGGCCAGCGAAGCAGTCAGGCTAGAATACTTCTACTGTTCCTCCAACTAACATTTCCTGATCCTATGTTACGTTTTCAAAAAACTTAAACACAGTCAGAACGACAAGAAGTAGCATTGTTGTTTGTCTCGGACAAGTTCTGACTTGGGACTCAGCCAGCACCAGGGGAGTCGGACCTCAGGGAGGCAGGCTTGCAGGCCTCACCTGTGCCATCTCAAAACGCAGGCTCTCTGAGTCAAGGCGCGTTCACCCTCCGGCCCTGTCTAGAGCTCACCTGGCCCCGTCATTACCTCCCAGAGGGAAGAAGTGTTCCGTTCCAGGGAGAGTCAAGCACCTTTTGGCAGGCACAGTCTCACTGGAACATGTTCTTGATAAGACACTGGGTTTGCTCCCGATTTCTCAGCCTGGAACTCACCATCCTCAGCGGAGGCCAGCATGACTGGGTTTTCAACAGGCAGCACAGACTCCAAGCATTGCCCACCACCGGCTCTTTCCTGAGGTTCAATTTGAAGGGAGTTCTGAGGGGAGCTCTGCTTTCCTCTTATCAAGAGGCCAACAATCAGAGAGTAAAGGTCTGTGATTTGTAGTTGCCAAGGTGATAGGTGATTGTAGGTGATAGTTCTTGTGGTCCCACAGACCTCAGTGGAGTCTTTAATGTCCCCTCTAGAAATGAATCCTTTTGAGTCTTTTTATTCTACGGATCTGCAAAAATGCAGGCCCCGGTAAGGACAACAGTTAGTTTTCCAGGCACTAACTCCTCAGTGGGAGAAGCTGAAGACAGAGCTCCTCCCCGGGTGCTCAGACAGGCAGTAGGAGGGAGTGCAGAGGGCATGGGGCACGGGGTGGGGGAGCAGGGGAAGGTGCTTGAGAGGTGGGAGCTGGGGGCTGGGGGCTGGCTGGGGTGCAGGCCAGATGGGACCAGGAAATCAATCAATCTTGTTTACTTGTTAGGATTCTCAGCAGAGTGACCTGCAGCAGCACAGCGGCAGACACAGGGCATAAGATGCCCCCCCCCCACCCGCCCCCTGCAATCTCCATAAAGTACCCAAATAAACAATTTAAAAAAATAGCCATTTTCTATACAAACTCAGCCCCAAGGTAAGCACCTGCACCATTTTCATTCACTAATGTCATTCCTGAGCCCCTTGTTCTATGGAAACTCTGGAGCCACCATCATCCATTGGTTTACAGGGAAGTCCAGGGTGAATGTTAATGGTGCAGCTTCTATCGCAAGCTCCTTGTGGTCAGGGAGAGTGCCTTACCCTACAGCCACTGCTGCTGCTTCTGCCACCACTGCACCACCTCCTTTCCTCTTTCCCCCGCCTCTCCTCCCCTTCTTCCTTTTAAAGGTATAAATGCACTTTTTTAGTGCGTACAATTTGATACGTTTTGACACATGTATACACCCGTGAAACCATCACCACCATCAAGCTAATGAGTGTGTATCTATGACTCCCAAAAGGATTCTTTGTGCCCCTTTGTTATCCCTCCCTCCTGGCCCTGTGATGGTCACACAGTACATTTCAATGGTAGAAACACACTATGAGGTGGTGCTCCTGAGCACCTCTTTCCAACTCCGGGTCTCGGCTTGAGGTCGATAGGAGTATTTACACCACAGCAAATGGCGTGGGCTAACCCCCACATTTATAAGTTGTTAAAACTTTATCAGTGCACCTCAGAGGGCTCTGGAAGATGTCAACTCCATGAGATGAAAGATGCCTGGCACATCGTTCAGTGTTCAGTAAACAGTAGCTATGATAATAACGACTGGAAGTCTGAATATTTGGGTCAAAAGGCCATTTCTGCCCTTTTCCCCCTCTATAACTCTTCCAAGAGGGAGATTATGTTTTTGTTTGAAACAGTTTGTGTCTTTTCTGTAAGCTTTTCCCACTCCCCCAACTCTTGGCTTTTCTGTGGCGAGTGTTCAAGTGTGAGGTTAAGACTTAGACATTACAGCTGACTCTTGAAGTCGTGGTAAAAAATCATTCTCTAACTACCCTCTTTCCCCTTGAGAACCAAGAGGGAGAAAGAAGGCTTTAAACATTACTGTCAAACCTCAGAGGGAAGGTAGAGGAGGGGAGGGGAAAAAGAGAGAGATCAACCAAAGGATTTGTATACATGCATATAAGCCTAACCAGTGGTCATGGACAACAGAGGGGTGGGGGAATACATGGGGAGGGGTTTGGGATGGGAATGGGGGAATGAGAACAATTATGTGATACCATAATCAATAAAGAAATTTTATTTATTTATTTTATTATTTTTTAAAAATATATTTTATTGATTTTATACAGAGAGGAAGGGAGAGAGATAGAGAGCTTGAAACATCGATGAGAGAGAGTCATCGATCAGCTGCCTCTTGCATACCCCCCACTGGGGATATGCCCGCAACCAAGGTACATGCCCTTGACCGGAATCGAACCTGGGACCCTTCATTCCCCAAGCCGACGCTCTATCCACTGAGCCAAACCGGTCCCGGCAATAAAGAAATTTAAAAAAAAAAATTATAGACTAATTATTCACAGCACTTCTCTCCAGGAGGTGGGAGCTTTTCTTTTGCTTTACCTGCATTTTCTAATTTTTCTACGACACTCCCAGTTTTAAATAAGTTAATCTTAAAAACAATACATAAGAATTAAACTGTATCTTCAAAGGCCAATTTAGGCATAACTAGCTGGAAAGAGGCGTTAAGCATGAAAGACTCAGCCGGGAAGCCTGAGACTCCCTGTCTGCCTGGCATTTGGGGATGAATCAATTAAAAGGAGGCGAAGCAGGAAGGCAGCAGACAGGTCTCTGTAAAACCTGGAGTCTTTCCGCTGAAGTTCCCTGCCTGCCATGTGAGAGCCCCATTCATCCTGGCGGACGACATGTGGGATGTCTGTAATGAATATGGATTTGATGTGATTTCATCTCTCCGCCATACTAGCTCCCAGAACCCATTTCACTTTAGACTATGTTAAATGAGGTTTTAAAAAGTGTATTAGAGGATAACTTTTGAAGTCTCTCAGCAAGATCAAGAGGTGCATTTGGGAGGAAAGTTTGGGGACAGCTCTTTCCCGGTGCCCACGGTTGGAGCCATGTTCTGATGTCTTTGATTTATAAGGGCGAGAGACCGACCGTGGGGATCTGTCTGGAGAGGGCTCTGACTTTTAAGGGATTCAACTAGTTGAAACCTTATGTGCATTTGCAAATAAAACTCTTTCATATCACAGACTCTAAAAGCTTGAAGGTGGGGATGGGACCTCAGAGGTCAATATTCTAAACAGAAATGGAATGCCCGAATCCCTGCCTGTACGTCCCGGTGTCCAGCTTCGCCTGACACACCTCCACGTCAGCCCTGTCCATTTCAGATGGAGCCCATGGAACGCTTGGCCCACGTTGACCCTAAACTCATCTTCCTGTAATGCACACCCATTGTTGTTGGGCCTGGAAGATGGGGGCAGGGACAGCCAGGGATGCAAGCTAGTGAGATTTGTGTAAGGAAGAAAGACCATTTTTGTGATAACTTAATTCCATGTGACCCACACTGAGCCATTCTCTGTGGGTAAGGCCCTGATCTGGGCACTGTGGGGACATAAACATAAATAAAACAGAGGCTCTACTTTCAAGGAGTTTACGAGCCACAGCAGTCTCTAACACAAGGCAGAGGATGATCCAAGAAAGCAAGTGGAACCGATATTTGTCGCATAACTTTGATGTGCCAGGCCCTGCTCCCAATGTAGGCCTCATGTAATCCTTGTGGGATCGTGCATTAAACTCTCTGAACCTCATTTTCCTTATTTGTGAAATTTGATGTTGCACCAGTTACCCTCTGAAGTCCCTTCCAGCCCTCATATCCCATGATTCATTGCTCCTTTCCCGGTGGCCCCAGGCTTCCTTCTCCTGGGTTGGGCTGGCCAGGGAAATGGATGGGCAAGAGACATTTTTGTTGTTGTTGTTCTTTCCCCCCCTCCCTGTGGGATGTACTGTTGACTTAAAACCAGTTTGAACAAAGCACTCAGGAACAAACCACAGAGAACCATCTAGAATTGGCAGAGGATAACCCTATGACCCCAGAGGCCTTTCCAGCTCTAATTTTTATGATTCACTAATTTGCCACACCACACTCAGCTCTGTCCGGGAATTCAGAGTTCAAAAAAGATGCAATGTAAATTGCTGGAGGTAATGAGAAGGCTGCAGGCGCAGTGGGGCCAGCAGCGTGGTTTTCCATGAAATTAAATACAGGGGGTTATTTAAAGAAGCCAGAGACTTTTTTTCCCCCTCCAGAGAGACTCCCATTTTAAGGGTAAATTTCAGGTTTTCATTTTTCAGTGGTATGACTAGGTTTCTGCTATGTTATGACTCTGCTAGAGCTGCTTATCTGTTTCATATAAACTCCCAAAGGGCTATTGGATGCAGACGTGGCTGCTTAGCAGTAAGTTCGGCTGCAATTTTAAAAAGCACGTTTGAAGTGGGAGATGCTGAAGGAAGAGCAGTGTTCTATAAATATGGATGACTTTTTTTGAGGTGATTGCTGAGAGCAAGCAGCAGAAACAGGGTATTGGAGAAGTCTCACAGATTTTTAGCGCGGTGTGCATTTCCCAATTTGGGGGCGTCTTTATGCCCCTGATGGCTTCTTTGTAGCTTTGCACTGAAATGACCTAATGAAGATGAGATACAGGCATGATAATTGTCCCAGAACTACAGCCATGCCGGGACATAAGTAAACTAGTAGCATTTGGGAGCGCAGGGAGGGTTGAAAGGAAAGAAAAGGGCTGGATAGCCAAGTGCATGCCTGTGTGGGAGGCTAGTGACTAGTCAGTAGCGCAGTCACATCCCACCTGTGTAAAGGTATGTATCATGCATGCTTAACATGAGTGGGGACCATTCCCTAGGAAGGCCCCTTTGGGGGCTGGCAAGCATTCAGATGGTCTTTCTTCTGTGTTGGATATCAGTGTTTCCAGATGAAGAAGTGGGCATGTGTTTAGGGAGTGAGATTTGTGAAAATCTATGAAAACCTTTGTCTTTAAATGTTGGGCTTGCATCCAGAACATGCACTCAGCAGAAGCAGCTGAGGTTGAGGCTGCAGAAGGAACAGAAGATTCATATCCTTCATCCCACATGTTCTCTGTGGAAAATGCCTATAATTACCAGCACTATTTAAAAAGTTCATTACCAGTGCTATTTAAATAGTTATTTTTCCTTATTACTAATCTTTCTTTCATTTTCATTTTCCCCCAAATATGGAAAGTTCAGTTTGCAAGATAAACAGGTACATGATGCAAACCAAACTGCATTAAAATTGATGTGTCTTACCTCCTTTGCCTTTCACATGAACCCAAAATAGTATGTGGCATTATCTCCATTTTGCAGATGTGAAAACTGAGGGAGGTTACATGACTAGCCTAATTTTTCTCAGTTAATGAGTAGTGGTGGTACTTGTACTGCGCATCCAAAATCTGTGCTCCTTTATCTTTTATATTTTACTAGAGGCCTGGTGCACAAAATTCATGCACAAAGGGATGTGTGTCCCTTAGCCCAGCCTTCATGCTCTCCAACCTGGGACTCCTTAAGGGATGTCCAACAGCCTGGGATTGGACTTAAACAGGCAGTCGGACATACCTCTCACATTCCAGGACTGCTGGGTCCTAACCACTTGCCTGCCTGCCAGCCTGATCACCCCCTAACCACTTCCCTGCCAGCCTGATTGATGCCTAACTGCTCCCCTGCTGGCCCGATTGCTTCTAACTGCCCCCCCCCCCCCTCTGCCAGCATGGTCACCCATAACTGCCTCCTCTGCAGGCCTGGTCCCCCCCACCTCCCAACTGCCCTCCCCTGCAGGCCTTGTTCTCCTCCTTTCCCCAGCTGTCCTCCCCTACAGAACTGGTCACCCCTACCTGCCCTCCCTTGCAGGCCCAGTCCCCCCTAACTGCCTTCCCTTTCAGGCCTGGTCCTTCCCAACTGCCCTCCCCTGCTGGCTATCTTGTGGCAGCCATCTTGTGTCCACATGGGGGTGGCCATCTTTGGCCACATGGGACCGCCATCTTGTGTGTTGGGAGTGATGGTCAATTTTCATATTACCTCTTTATTAGATAGGATATCCTTTATATTTATGCCTTACAGATTGGATCTTTTTTCAAAGGAGGATGAGAAAATAGAAGGCTTAAGAAGGAAGGAGAGGATGGAGAAAGGTGTGCAAACGAGAAACAAACATGTAGCCATTTTTGTGTTCTGGATTGTTAGTTTCTAATGGCTGCAGTAATGAATTACCACCAGTTTAGTGGCTTAAACAGCAGGCACTTATTCGCCATAGTTCTGGAGACCAGAAGTCTGAAATCAATGTCACTGGGCCGAAGTCCAAGTGTAGGCAGGACCAGGCTTTCCTGGGAGGCTCTCGGGAGAACCTGCTTCTTGCCTCTTGTAGCTTCTAGTGGCTGCCCACACTCCCTCTTTAATGACATCTTTCCAATCACTGCCTCTCTACCCTATGTGGCAAAGCTCCTTCTGCCTCTCTCTTTATAAAGACACTTGTTATTATAGTTAAGACCCATTCAGATAATTCAGGACAATCACCCCATCTCAAAAATATTTAATATCTGCAAAGTCATTTTCTCCCCTATAAATGTTAATATTCACAGGTTTTGGAAATTGGGACATACATGGTGATATTTAGAAGGACTGTTATTCAGCCTACCATGCAGACTAATCCTGAATGGTATGGAATGGCTTAGGCTAACAGCTCAGCTCTTTATATAATTTGTTTTTGTTTTGTTGTCGCTTATTTTTCTGACCCCAGATGCCACAGAATTAATCATTGGCTATCTTCTGGGGGTTACCTGTGCTGAGGAGTCGTCGGAATCATCTAACAGCTCAAGTCACTTCACATATGTGTTGTTGCAGTAATTAAAAAATATGTCTTTGTGGCATGTTGTGGACTTTTTATTGATACCTGAGCTTTGATTTTTGTTTCTGGCATAAGACTTTCAGTTTGGAAGCTTAGCATATGGTTGCCTTTGGTCGGCAGGTTTTCAGAATGCCATATCTTTATTATTTTTTTATTATTATTGACACTTTATAGATGTCCCCCATTTTCTTCCTTTGCCCACAAACCCTATTCCCCAATCCCTTCACCACATTGTTGTCTGTGTCCATGTGCTATGCATATCTGCCTATATGTTCTTTGGCTAATCTTTTCCTGCCCCCACTCCCCTTTCCCATGTGAGATCTGTCACTCTGTTCCATGCATGCATGCATCTAGACCTAGTTTGTTTGTCAGTTTACTTTGTTCATAAGACTCCACATATAAGTGAGATGGTATGATATTTATCTTTCTCTGACTGCCCCATATTCTCAAAGCACCTGAGCTCATGCCATAGCAAGAGAGACTTGGGAGAGATATGCAGACGAGCTGATCACAGAGGCAATGAGAGTATCTGTGAACCTGAAAGGGGACGGAGTTAGAGAGCTTTGAGAGGCCCTGAGACACTGAAGCTGCAGAACAGGCAGCGACTCTTCAGCACGTTCCTTGGCTTCTACGTTCCTTGGCCTCCATGTTCCTTGGCCTCTGCGTGGAGGAAGGGGTAAGGAGGCGTGCACCCCAGGAAGGGCTGAAGGCCTCTCACAACTCAACTGTGTCATGAGGACACTGGCCCCATGAGAGGGCAGGTGCCCTGTTCACGAGCTTCAGTTACCTTCGAGGCACTAGGGAGTGCGCTTTGCACAAGAGGGCAGGTGCTGGTTCTGATCCAAAGATGTGCTAGCCCAAAGCCCAGCGATCTCTACCAGGGGTTTGTAGTTCTGTTTTGACTTGAAAATTAGTCACTTGGATGTTTCCCCATCACTTTAAATTCTGTTTTTTCCCCGCTTCCCTACTGCACAAACTACTTCCCTCTGCTTAGATACCCAGGTTGCACATGTGTACCAGCATCTTCTCAGCCACTTAGGACTGATGCCTCAGTGTCAGTACTGACTCCTCATTTCCTTAGCTTCCACCTTCCTCAGCCCCTAGGAGGTGAGGCAGGGAGCCTGGGTCTAGGCCCATAGGGTCTAGAACACACAAAGAAATCAAGACACCAACTAGGATGGAATCAGGCTCTCCCACCTGTTTGCAGTGTGACTTATATCCTGCCTTTGAAAAGTCAGGATAGCACAATAAATACCTCATAGGGTCATTCTGAGGATCACATGAGATAATAACAATAATAATAATTGTTGTTCTTTTTCTTATAGCTTCCACTTCTATTCAGGACTTGATCATGAAAATCATGACTATAATAGGTTCTTCCAAATCAGTAATTTTCAACATTTTTAACAGTGACAACAGTGAAAATTTTATTTTATATTGTGACATTACAAACACACCCATAAAATTTCACCCTCATCAGCCTGAGCCAGGGCTCTTCTAAAATGAGTTGAAAGAGGAATTCAGGTTTTTATGAATGACTAAAAATATCAATGGATTACAATTATGGCCAAATCTTCTATTTTATGCTCTCATTTACAAAACGAAACTTATAGGATGGCAATCATGCAGTGTTCTCTAAGAATCCCCTAAAGGTTCTGCAACCTTACTGAACTTTCATCCATTCATTCATCCACTCAGCAAATTCACCCATTGTTGTCTGTGTCCATGGGAAATAGTTACGGAGTACCTGCCAGGCATTGCCTATGGCTACTATGGTAAACAGAACATTTTGCATATGCCCACTCTCAAATCAGTATGTAAGGTAGTGCTAGGTATTATCAATAAAATAGTGCAAAGTAAGGGGAAAAGATGGTTAGCAGTGCCCTTGTAAATTGCATGGTCAGGGAGAGTTCGCGGCTAAGGTAACATTTGGATTGAGACCTAAATGAAGTGGTGGAGCCTATCTGAGAAGAATTTTCCAAAAGCAGCATGAAGCAAGTTAAAGGAATGAGCTTGGCCATAATTAAGGACGAGCCAGGACAAGAGTGATGGGAGAGGAGGACAGAGAAGGGGCTTGATCACATGGAGCATTGAAGCCATGGTCAAGACTTTGGATTTTATTTAATTAATTCTTCAGAAAATAATTCTATGGAAAATTAGAACAAAACAAAAATACTCCACAAATTTTGTTGAGTGCCAAAGACACTGAAATTTCTTTGTGCCCTAGTAGCTCACTAAGTTGCTCTAGCTGTGAGTTCACATCATTGCCTTTGGTGATAAGAATCCCAAATGATAGTTTGGGAAGAAAGCACCAGCTCCCATCCCATCCTGATTCCCTCTGAGCAAAGTGGTATCCCCAGGCCTCGACTGGCCTTAATTATAGGTGACAATTTAACTTGTGAAGAGCTTTGCTTTATCCATTCTCAGCTAAAAAACAACTCATTGGTCAAGAACCATCCAATTTCAGAGTGCAGCAGCATAGGGATGGCATCTCACCCGCAGGGGTGAGTCCCAGCTACAAGTCTGACCTTCAGCAGGGCTTGCATGCAGAGCACTGGTAACTTGGCGCCTGGGGATTACTTGGGGTTTATAAATAGGTGTCATGCATGTCTTTAATGTAGTCCATGGAGCTGAGCTCATTTTCCCATCTCACATGGTGCCTACGCAAGAGGCATTGGCAACCCTCAGCACTCTTGGTCCTCCTACTTAAAAATTATTTCCTCCTCTACAGGCCTGCCGTGGAGGCAGATCATCCGTGTTCCTCCCTTACATGAACAACATCCTGCACATAGTGGATGTCTAAGTAGGGAAGGCTTAGTTTGCAGTACCAGGGCAGAGCTTAACTTGCTTTAGTTCTTTTAGTCCTCAAAGCAACCCATGGAGATAGGTACTAATGTTAACCTCCTTGTATAGGGAGGAAGTCAAGGCAGAAAGGCTTACTTCTGTAAAATGAGAGGTAGAGACTGGATTCAAATTCAGACTAGTCCTATCAGCTTGGTTCCCTGCTGGGCCACATGCCCTGTGGTATATTTTTACCAGGTTATGAGAAAGGGAAGAGCAGTTGAGCAAAATTGTGAAGAAGGCTTATTTTCACCTCACCACCACTGCCTTTGCTTTTCCTTTCTGTCACTTTTCTCTTATCTTGATGGCATGTTTCATGTTCTGCCTCATTTGAGAGAGAGAGAGGAAGGGAAAGGGAGAGGAACATTAATAATGTGAGAGGATCATCCATTGGCTGCTTCTTTGCATGTCCCACACTGGGGATTGAGCCCACAACCCAGGCATGTGCCCTGACCGGGAATTGAAGTGTGACCTCCTGTTCATAAGTAGATGCTCAACCACTGAGCCATGCCAAGAAACCTCATTTTTTTTTGTCACTCTCTCCCTTTCTCTTATCCTCCCCCCCCCACAAAACACACACACACACACACACACACACACACACACACACACACACACAATATTGGGAAAGAATTTGATAAATGTGCAAGTGTAAGTGATCATAAGATCTTAACTGTTCTTCAGGACAATTTATGGCAGGAGCACATCTGTTCACCAAATATTTAAGGAGCACCCCTACAGATAGTCCTCTGTCTGTGTAGCTTTATTGAATCAGTAAATTGCCATTATTGCCTGGGACCTTCATGAACTACTGGTGAAATGACTGCCTAGGATCACATCATCAGTGAATGGCAGAGTCAGGAGGGAGATAGAAGTCTTTGATTCTCAGGGGCATGTTCTTCCCATTGTATTACTGCTGCTGCTTCGATTTGCTTTTTACAATAACATACATCACAGTGAACCTCTAAGTGGCCTTAACTCATAGGTGAAGAATTCTTGAGTAGAGGGAAGCAAACAACTGGCACTTTTAAATTTCAATCACATAGGAAGTGGCCTTCTCTAGTTACTTTTTTAAGGGTTTCCCTGGAAAACACATTAATAAGGATTATTGGCCGAAACCGGTTTGGCTCAGTGGATAGAGCATCGGCCTGCGGACTGAAAGGTCCCGGGTTCCATTCCGGCATGTACCTGGGTTGCGGGCACATTTTCAGTAGGGGTTGTGCAGGAGGCAGCTGATCGATGTTTCTCTCTCATTGATGTTTCTAACTCTCTATCCCTCTCTCTTCCACTCCATAAAAAATCAATAAAATATATTTTAAAAAACAAAAAACCAAGGATTATTGTCCTCTCCTATTATCAGCAGAGAGACACAAGACAGGCAAGTTTTGATGGGTCAGAAAAGTCAGAGGTAAAAATCTGGAAAGGGCAACATACCTCCCTCTCAGCAAAGACTTTACACAGAGAGGGACAATAGGAGCTAGTGGGAGAGGAAGGTTTTAGAACAAGAGTGGAGGACAGCTCACTTCACAGTCACACACCACATCAATATTAACCGACCCTTGCATTATGGCCATCTTGAAACTCTCCCAGTAGCTAGTTCATCTCCAAGATCATAGGTTCCAGTGTTGCAAGGCTGAGCTACTGACCCCTCAGATTTACATGTATGATCTCTACCCCTACCCCCAGCTACCCAAGTGCTTTTAACTCTCCAGGAAAAATTCACTTTGCTCTTGGGCTGAAGCACACTGGGCACATTCTTGAACAGAGTTCAAACTAACAGGATTTCCCTAAAACAAGCAACTCCCTGGATGCCCTAGGAAGCACTGTGACTACTGGGGGGATTAACATAGCCAGAGCAACATGGCTCTGGTCCAGAAAGAAAATGTATGTGCTTTAAAAAAAAAAAAAAAAAAAAAAAAAAAGCTGGCTCAGAATCTTGGGAACCCCATAATCAGAAGCATACTCATTCTGACCGTTTCAAAAGACCCAACACCCACCTCAATGTGACCTGGCGAGGGTTCAGAGAAATCCACCCCCTCTTTTGTCTTTTGGATGGAATGCAAGAGCCATATAAGACTTCCTGCCTAGGAGGCAAAGAGAGGACAAACCTTTGCCACCCTGTCTCAGCCATGTGGGGGGACAGTTGAAGGCCATCCTTTGGCTTGTTTTGGGCGCTGTGATTTCATCTTATGGAACAAGGCATTCTGTATTAATTCCGCATGGTGCCCATGTCACATCACATCTGCCATACAATCTTCAGCCAGGGTTTTTATTGGTTTATGTTTTGTTCTGTTTCCACCCCCACTCCCCACCCCCAGGGAAAGATTTACTCGCAGCTAGGTGGTGTGGGTGGCTTTTGTCAGGACTGGACATGCAGAGGTGGAACAGGAATTGAGACTAGGGGTCTGCAGGCCAAGAGTCCGAGCTTTATGCTCTCAGAGGTCAAGGGCAAGGCTGAAGCCCAACCAGTGGATTAGTCATGGCAGGAAAGGACAAACATGACTTGGAGGTCAAGACAAGCAGGGTTAGCAACACTGATGGTTGGGCACAGGTTAGTAGAAAAGTCACCCTGATTTTAAAGTAGAAGCTGAGTCTTTCTGGATTCCTAACTGTTCTATTAGGCTGGCACAAGTCCGGGCCTCAGGGGAGTCTACTGTCTATTTTTAATGAGCAAGGGACAAAGGTTTGAGGTCTGAGAAAAGGGAGAGTCTTACAGCTATGAACAGACACCTTCTTGTGGGCTCTCACTTATACTCTGCCGAGGGCTTTGCCTGTGGTTGTTGGGTTTGCAAGCCACTTTGGCAAAGGAAAATGAAGGAGATGACTGCCTGTAGTCTGTTGTGATCCACATTTTATGCAACTGGAAATGCCGGTGGGAGATTTTAAAATATTGGATCCATACTTAGCCAACTTCATGGGGACACGCTGGGAAATGAATGTTTTAAATGTTTCCTAAGAAATTTTGATTTTCTGTAATTAGTTGAATCTTAGGACAGAACCAGTTTTTTAGGTCTGGTCACAGAAGCCAGCCTGCCTCTGCATACCCTGGTCCTGCATACCCTGGGGGTTTCAGCATTACTCCTTGTAGGGCTTATTTCTGGCATACAGCCCCAATGATGATCAAAAGTGGATGTGTTACTACATTTAAAGTAAGACTTCTATACCAGTGCTTTGTAGACAGCTTGCTAACACATCAGTGGTTGCTTCCCACTCCAAACTAACCAGTTGTGCATCATTGGGATCATTCATTCAACAAGTAGACACTTACTGAGGGCCTCAGTTCGTCAGAACCTACCAGGTGCTTAGCAAAAGTACACAACTGATTAAAAAGGAAGAGGTGGAAAAATCACTGTCTGAAATAAACCGAAAAGCAACAGGGTCAGTATCTGGCTTGGAGACAGAGAAAGAGAGAAGATAAGGTGTTTTGAACATGTAGGATACAGCCACCTTTAAATGTTTAGTAGATTCAGAGCACAGAGTACAGTGAAATGAATAACCAGAATGTCAGAGCCTGAAAGAGACGGAGCTCTGAATTCTGAGAGGGGGAATACAGTCTCCCTCCTGGGGGTACATGTCAGTCACTGCCCTCCCTATATGAATGATCTTAGTGATAGGTAATGCAAGGATGAACTTGAAGAGCCTGCCTTTATGTTTACGAACGTCTCTACCCAAGTGACTTCAAAGATTGTAGTCTATGATTAATTTGTCTGGCTGGTTTGATTGCAGCAGGCCATTCTAAGCCAGTACCGCAGAGTCATGACAGTGGGGCCAGTTAACTTCCCTGTGTTCTAATGGCAAGGGCTGATCCTAGAATAGGATCGCATGATCACACTTGACTGCTAGGCTGGAAGTTCCTTGATGTCAGGAACATTTTTGTTCATCATGTATTTCCAGGGTCTAACAGATCATGTGCTGGTGAATATAGAAAAGATGTGAAGTTGGGATAAGACAGTGTGAAAACCCATCACTATGAGTAGAAACTGATTGCTATCACTTGAGAAACTTCTCTAGAACATGTCTGCTCTTGCTGGGTTAGTGGGAAGGCTTGAGTTAATTTGTACCCCACTGCCCCAACCTCCAAAGACTAGGTGCAGAGTTATCATTCAATTTTCCTCTTCTGCAACACTTTGTGTATTGTTGGCTACAAGTAATTTTAAAAAGTGATGCTAGCCCAGGGAGCTTAGAAATCTTGGAAGGAAGTTGGTTTTGGCAAATTCTAATCTCAAGGGTTGAAAGTATCTGTATCAGCCAGAGTCTCTCAAGAAAAAAAAAAACACAAAACCTATGGGAGTGATTTATTAGAAGAAATTTAATATGGGACATGAGAGTTACAAAGATTTTTAGAAGAGTTGTAAGAGTAGCCATGAAAGGCAAGGCAACCCCAAGAAAGCCATCAGTCCTACGAGGACTGGAGGAACAGATGCATTACCCGAGCCCAACAGCCTGAGCTACCTGTAGGAATCTGGTTCTAGGAGAAGTCCAGTTGGTGTTGTGTTGGCTGAAGAAGACAGCCCCATGTACAGGGTGGGGCAGAGGTGAATACTGGCTTCTCTTTCCCGCCCATTCTCCTGTTTTTTGCCTGTGTTTCTCATTGGCCAAACCAAGCACGAAGCAGCGGGCAAGGGCAAGGAAGCCTTGGTGGTTTTCTAGTCACCCCTTTTGACTATAGAAAAGAACAAGGAAATGGTGGGAGCTGGATCTAAGGGAAAATGGGCAAATGACCACTGAAGCATCCTGCCAGCTGGCCATAGACTCCCAACAGTCTTTATGGTGTGAGTTTGAGAGAGTATGGCTGCACTCACCTTAGATAAATGGTGGCCCCTTGGGAGGGATGTGCTGAATCATTTCTCCCTTCCATATTTCGCCTTACTTGGAAAATATCTAAACTGCTCAGTGAAGCCACTCTATACCTAAACTAGGCTCACACTTGAAACTGAAATGTACATGGGTGGAGCACCTTTTAGATAGCTCCTCTAAACAAACACTTGTCCTATAAGCACAGGCTGGTGCCCTGTGTTGCCCAGTCTTTGTATCTTCATTTGCTCCCACCAGTAAGTAGAAGGGAGAAGACAGGACTGAAATGTGCTCTTGGGTTAAACTACAGACTGACAGGTCTTCTGAGTCCTGGTTCACTGGGAATGTGGTCATGCAAACCTACAGGAGAGAAATGGGGACCATTGGCAGCCCATCCAGATTGTGGAAGCCGTCTTTCTTGCCTTGTAGGCTTCTAGGGGATGGAGTCCTGGATGGGGCCTATTTAGTTGTGAGGTCCTGTGATCACATAAGTAGTCAAGTGCTCTGTGTCAGTTAGGGTTTGATCAAGGAAGCCAAACAACTGTGAGTGATGAGGTAAATAAGAGATTTTCTGTAGCTATGATACATTACACGTTTGTGGGAACTAGTGAAAAAGTTTATGGAAGGCTCTTGCCTCTGTATTTGGCGGTGGGTCTGAAGTCACTTCAGGTCAGTGTTGCTAACTGGGAAGAAGAGCATAGGTGTGAAGTGGTGGAGAGCCAAGATAAATTGGAGCTCACATTTTAAGAAGCCTATGAGAACACATGGGAACCTGTGTGTGCCACTCATAACCTTTAACCTAACAATATGGTGACCTGCAGAAACAGGTACTTTTCCTCATGGACCTGCATGCAGCCCTGGCCCAGGGCTCAGAGGAGTTGAAGGAGGAGATCCTGCAGGATCTGCAAGAGCTTCAGGCCCAGCTCTGCTCCCCTCCAGCAGGTGGGCTAGAGGATTAGGGCAGGTACAAGGCTCGGAGGTCTCGAAGCCCTCCACCATCTCCCCAGTGTAATGGAGGCTGCTTGGCTTCCACTTCCCAAATCCCACTCCAAGTTCTCTTGAGGTCAGCCGTAATCTGGAACTATAGAGGGAAGGACATTCTGGGAATCCTAGTTGCAGCCCTGCTAAGTTGACGCTGGGTAAAGTCAGCTCATGTTGCCAAACTGAGCTTACATCATCCATGGGAAAGGAATTGTGTCTTTCAGTTCTTGGGGAGCAGCAGCCATAGCTGGTGGCCTCCTCTCTGGATGGCTCCTTCCCTCAGGGGAGCCAGTTAGTCTGAAGTTTTTGCAGAGCTGGGCAGGCCTTAGCTGACCGGAGTTGGCCAAGGATGTGTATCTCCAGGCCTCTCTCTCAGGCCCAGGGAAAGTGAAGTCCCCCTTCGGCTACCCCACCCTTCTCTCCAAGACAGTTCTAGTCACACCTTCCTGGCATCACACTGTGAGGATTCATTAGTTAATGCTGGGGAAAGAGCTTTGAAGGAGAAGAGTACATTGGGAGCTCTGTTGTAATTGCACACAGATGCCCGAATCCAGACTCCCAGGCACTTTGCTGACTAATAGTAGAATTTGCTGGAGTTGGTGGTGACCTTTTCTCCCCATTACATTTCTAAATATTTTGGTTGTCAGTTGTAAACAAGCCCATTCCCAAACAAAAATCAGACTCCATTGGAGCTTTTAAAATTGTCCTTGTTCCACCGAGCATTTCCAGCTCCTTCTTCCTCTCTCATTTCTCTCTTGTTAGGGAGGCTGAAAGCGCCCGACTGGCTTCTGCTTTCCCCTGGGAGGAGCTGGTGGGGAGACTTGAGTGGACTCATTCCCACCAGGGTGCCTTCACACCCATTGCTGGCCTGGTGGACAGGGTGTCAAAGCTTGCAGTCAATCTTGCTGGTATTACAAACATAGTCAAACATTTGGATTCTCTTATTTTTTAATGATGAGAAATAATGCTTTCCTACTAAACTTTTGACGTCATGTAAGCAGGGCTGCTGTTTGCATTTCTATTTGACCTTCATCCCTTTGGATTTTGTCCCAGTTGCTTCTGCATTATAATCTTGACTATGAAACAAGGACAGCAGATTGCAACAATCTTATGGTCTCTCTCTCTCTCTCCATCTATCTCTTGGAGGAAAGCTTTTAATTTTCTGGAATCTCTGATATTGGGTGGGATAAGATGAGAAAAGGAAAAGACAAATGGCTAAAGCAACCAGGCAGGCCCAATAGACATCCATCATAAAGAGCTACAGAAGGGAATGGGAGGAGAGAAATGCAAACAGGATATTCGGGAGAGTTTGAGGGCCATCGAGGGAGAAGGAGTACATAGATTTGGGGTGGGGGTGGGGGTGGAGCCATTGATAAGCAGGGAGAATAAGTACAAAAAATATCTAAAGAGGGGTGTATTAGTTTGCTAGGGCTGTCATAACAAAATGCCACAGACTGAGTGGCTTTTAAACCACCACCATTTAGTTGATCACACTTCCGGAGGCTAGAAGGCCAAGACCAAAGTGTTGGAAGGTTTAGTATCTCCTGAGGCCTCTCTCCTTGGCTCAGTGGCCATCTTCTTGCCGTGTCCTCACATGGCCTCTGTGTGCCTGCATCCCTGGTGTCTCATCTCTTCTTGTAAGGACACCAGTCATATTGGGTTAGGGCCCAACCTATGACCTTATATAAACTTAATTACTTTTTAAAGGCCCCATCTCCAAATACAGGCATACCTCAGAGATGTTGTGGGTTTGGTTCCAAACCACCACAATAAAGCGAACATGGCAGTAAAGCGAATCACACACATTGTTTTTGGTTTCCCAGTGCACATAAAAGTTTTGTTTACACTATAGTGTAGTCTATTATGTGTGCAATTGCTTTATGTCTGAAAAAATACATAGCTTGATTAAAAAATACTTCATTGCTAAAACATGTTTCCCATCACCTGAACCTTCAGCAAGTCATAACGGTACTTTTTTTTTTTTTTTTTTTTTTTTTTTTTTTTTTTTTTTTGCTGGTGGAGGGTCGTACCTTTAATTTGTAAAAAATAAAATAAAAATAAAATAAAATAAAATAAAAAAGCATTTTTTTTTTTTTGCAAAGCACAATAAAGAGAAGTGCAATAAAACAAGACCTGCCTGTGCAGCCACGTGGGCGTTAGTCCTTCAGGACGTGCATTGGGGATGGGTAGGACTCAGTTTGTAACAAGGGTTAGAAGGTGTTTTGTCATATTAAACAGGTGCCCTCTGCCCCAATTTGGTGTTTTCTAAAAAGAACCCAAGAACAACTTAAGTTATTTTTAATTACATTATTATTTTTTCTGTTGCATTGCTTTTACTATACCACTGCACCAGGCCTGGGTTACAGGGACCCTCAATTTATTAGGGCTATATACAGATTTAGGTAACTCTGATACCCAATTTTCAAAGAATTAGAATAAAATAGATTTGGATAAGAAAATCAGAAGGAACATAATCTAATCTCTCATTTGTAATTTGGAAGACCACGCAGGAGTGAACTTGCCCCCAAACATGAAAATGACATCTGTGAAAAATATCTACGCGTAGTTATGTCGTTGAAACAACGACTGTCATAGAACCTTTCTCATTTTTGTGGATCTAAATATGTATGACCACACGTAGGTCCATATTGTTGCAATGCAGATTGTCTTGGGCAATTAAGAAAAAGATTTACAGCCTCGATTAGACTCTGCTAGTTTCATTTTCGATAATCACCCAGAGGAAACCTGTCATTTGTGAATGCCATTTGGAAGTATCAATAACTGTTTGAAAACAAGCAAACCACAGTCGGGATGGAAAAAGAAGCACGCCCTTCAAGGCCGAGTTCTGCTTTTCTGATTGCTGCTGGGAGCTGCCCCCTTTCACATAAGGGCCCCTCATCCAGCACTCTGTGCAGCCACTGTGAGACCTGGGCTGAGCTTTGCCGAGGCTGCAGACACACACTGTGTGTCAGACACACAGCGCTTTGTCAGGATGCAGCTCTGAGTGCTGGTGGCCTCAGGACTGCAATGAAATGTGTGTCCAGAGCATGGAGTGACATGGATGTGTGACAACCACTTTGACATCGAATGTGTGACAGTCTGTCCTCACCTCACACGTCTGAGCTACTGTACTGCCTTGACGTGGTTATTTGCTGGGTCTAACTTTTGATCATTTTCTGGAGAATGCCACAGAGCAAATTTAGAGGTGGGGCGGGAGTGGTGGGGGTAGGAGAAGAAGGGTGGGATAATGGGGAGGAAGGAAGAGAGAGCGAGAGAGAAAGAGAGAGAGAGAGAGCGCGCAAAGAATCCTGAGATGTGGATCACTTACTTATTCAGGGGTTATTTCTAGGCTGATCAATTAACGCTGCGATAAGGCTAATCTCATCCCTCCTTGTGCAAAAGGATGGCAGTGAGATGCGGGGCCAGTGTGATAAATACCATCGAAGCCCATGTATGTTTCTCTGGTATAAGCCTAGTTGTTGTTTTTTCAAGTCATTCTTATTTTATTTATAATTCACTTATATGTGGAAGATGATGGCTCTTTATGGTTCAGATGATTTAAATCTGGGCCTTTAAAGCCAGGCATGATTTATTTGCACAAGGAAATCATGTTTTCTTTGGAGCTTTTCAATGGAGGTATAATTACAGTGTTGCAAATGCAGTGCTCTATTTAAGGGTCTGTCAGCATTTCCATAATAAACCTCTATTTTCAGGAGTCCAGAATATCGAGAGAGAGAGAGAGAGAGAGAGAGAGAGAGAGAGAGAGAGAGAGAGAGAGAGAGAGAGAGAGAACACGAAAGAAAGAGAGACATGGTGGGACACAGACAGAAATCCTTCTAAAGTAAAAGCTTAGTGGGTATATCTGATTTGTAGCTCCAATCGGTATGTGACTTTGCAGCCACACGTACTTCTCTGTGTGTGGTGGTGCCAGTGATGTGCCTATACCCCGGACCCTACCCAGTGAGGCGTCACCTTCAGGCAAAGCTTTACGGGAAACAGCGGCATGTTGGGTGGCTGGCTGGCTCCCTTTCCACACCCAGCCAGCTGCCAAGGTGCACCTCAGCTTTAAGAAAAGAAAAGAAAAAAACATTATTGTCCTTTCTCCAGGTTTGTTTGTTGCTTGGTTGGTTTACTAGTGAGTATATGCCAACTTGAACTTTGAATTATCATCCTCTTCCTCCTCATCCTCATCATCACAATTTCAATGCCTAGTGTGTGCCTGGCACTTTACAAATGTTATTTAAACTTTCACCATGATCCCAATTCTGCCAAGTAGAAATCATTATCCCTAATCTTCAGAGGTGGTAAACAAGCTGAGAGGAGGCATGTGCCTGGCAGAGAACAGAGAGCAGAGGCCAGAATAAAGGAGGTCGTGGCTGAGGTGGCCAGGTGCTGGGCGCCATCATTTAAACCCAGGAGAAGGTGTCTCTCAGATGAGAAGAGCTGAGTTTAGAGAACAAGGCTTGGGCTGTCCTGTGGACTTGGAAACAACACAGGCAGGACTGGAGAGAGCTGGGGGAATGGGCCCGCCCAGAGGGAAAGTCTCAAAGGTCCTTTAGCAACTCCCAGTGTGCATTGATAGGTAAGCGTGAATCTGGCTGAGCCCGGATAAAAATACCTGGTTGTGCCTAAACCTATTTGACTCAGTGGATAGAGCGTCAGCCTGTGGACTGAAGGGTCCCGGATTCGATTCAGGTCAAGGGCATGTACCTTGGTTGGGGGCACAGCCCAATAGGGGGTGTGCAGGAGGATGCTGATCGACGTTTCTCTCTCATCGATGTTTCTAACTCTCTATCCCTCTCCTTTCCTCTCTGTAAAAAAACAATAAAATATATTTTAAAAAATACCTGGTTGCCGCGCTGGCATGGCTCAGTGGTTGAGCATTGACCTATGAACCAGAAGGTCATGATTTGATTCCCCAGCAGGGCATGTGTCTGGGTTGCGGGCTCTTTTCTCAGTGCGGGGTGTGTGGGAGGCAGCTGATCAATGATTCTCTCTCATCATTGATGTTTCTATATCCCTCTCCCTTCCTCTCTTTGATATCAATTAAAAAATATATATTTAAAAAAAAAATCTGTGTTTTTTTAAGCTTACACTGTGGCAAGCTTGCCCTTTACATGGGTTATCTCACCAATTTCCAAACTTTAGCAAGGCAGAGAGTGCGCTTTATGGAGATCAGATGACATGCCAGGATTATATAACCGGGAAGTGGCAGAGTTCCCAGGTCTGGAAGCCTGGTTCTTGACGGCTGTGCTTGCTGGCCCCCAAGGAGCCCGTCTCCCTGGGTTTGGAAGTACGTTGTGAATGGAGACAGGAAGCTGAAACTCGGATCCTCCCGCCTTCTGTAGGAGAGCCTGTCCTCGGACTGCTGATGGACCTTTTCCAGGGGATTGTGCATTGGCATTTAACAGAGGGAGAAGGTAATACACACCCCTTCGCACAGGGAGGACAAGAGCCAGGCGATGGAGGGAGAGACCACCCTCCACTCTGTGTTCACGGCCAACCTCAGGAAAGAACTTTGTAAACTCCTGATCCCTGTGGGTGGTGTGATCCTGTTTCCTTCCCTTTCCTGGGACTGCTTTTGGGTTGCTAGTTCTGGCTGAGACTAGAAGTGGTCACACGCAGCCAGGGGAGAGGCAAGGAGGAAGAAGGTTTTCACTATGAAAAGGCCTTTCCCTTTTCTTGAAGCAAAATCAGGAAACTGTGAGAGGTATATTACTTATGGAGGTGTTTTCTCAAAGCTGGGCTTGAGGCTCACCATCAGGAGAAAGGATTCGAATTGCCTTTCGAATGCAGACTATATTTATCTTAATTGCAAACAGCTCTCACTTCTAGGAGGCTGCACATTCTGTTCAACAAGGACTGACTGAGGTCCTCTCATGGGTCGGTGTTGGGTGTTATTCTCCATGAGGGAGGCAGCTCTACTGACCTAATTTAATAAATTTAATAAAATGGTAGAGAGGCCACTCCATGTTGCTAGAACATAAACACTAATTTGAATCACCCCCCTATTACTGCTTCTGGGAATAAGAAGCGAGGTAACCAGCATCCGTCCATTCGGAACAAGAGCTATTCATTTAACCAACGACTGTTTACTGAGCATTTACTGCATGCTGGGCACTCTCCTCGGAGCTGGAGATTCCATGGTGAAGCAGACAGATATGGCTCCTGCCCTCATAGAACTTAAAACCTAGTTGGGAATGGACTCACGAGACAGATAATTACACTAATGATTAAACACATAGAAGTAATTACAACTGTGATAAGTTCAACAGAGAAAAACACAAGGTTCTATGAGAACAGTGGCTTACATACATAGGATTTACTGATTTTTTTTATCCACACACCAACAAGTCCAAAAGCATGTTGGCATTGGTCCAGTGACATGGTCAGGGATCCAGGCCCTTTCTATGCCTCCTCCCTACCAGCCTCCACCTATGAGCCTGTCACTTTGGGGCTCATCGCCTACTGATCCCAGAAAGGCTGCCGTGGCTCCGTCCCAAAGACAGGAAGCCCAGGGAAGGAGGGTGGCCAGGGAGCTCTTTTCTCTGACGCAAGGGTATTTCATAAGCAGCAAAATTTCTTTCCCAGAAAGTCTCAGCAGACTACTTTCCGTTAATTCATTAGCCAGACTGGGTTTATTGGTGAAAAGATAGACAAGACAAAGGAGTCAGCAAGCATACATGAGTCGCTGTAAGGAACACTTGTGGAATGTTTGGCAGACGGCTCTCAGAAGTTCCTTGCTTCTCACGTCAATCCTGTGGGAAAGAAAGAACAATTTCTCAGATGCGGACACTGAGGCTTGGGGGAGGGGCCTGCCCTAGAACACCTGGCCAGTCCGCTGTCTGCCTGGGCCGCAGCTTGTTCCTGGGTGCTTGCACTGCGCCCTGTCTTCTGAGTTTTGGAGAGTGAGACAACCTGAGCCCAAAATGCACTGCATCCCAAAGGGATGTGTGAGTGCTTGCGGGTTTGGTTTCTGGGGTCTTTGCTTAGTGACCCAACATTTAGATCAGTGGTCGGCAAACTCATTAGTCAGCAGAGCCAAATATCAACAGTACAACGATTGACATTTCTTTTGAGAGCCAAATTTTTTAAACTTAAACTTCTAATGCCTCTTCTTCAAAATAGACTTGCCCAACAATCTTACATCTATGGATGAAGACAGTGGCAGGGGGTAAGGGCATGCTGTGGGGTGGGGTGGGGAATCAGGTGGAGGGGAGCTATGGTGGGGGGGAAAAAGAGGAACACCTGTAATAATCTGAACAATAAAGATTTACTATATATTTTTTAAAAAAATAGACTCACCCAGGCTATGGTATTTTGTGGAAGAGCCACACTCAAGGGGCCAAAGAGCCACATGTGGCTCAAGAGCTGCAGTTTGCCAACCATGGATTTAGATGGTCCCTCTGATTTTTTTTTTTTTTTAAACGACTGTTCCTAGGGTTGTAAGTCTCACAGCAGGAAGGCAGGCTGGGAAGGAGGAAGCCTCCTGGTAACCAATCGGAATCTCAGAGGGGACCCTTTTGGGGTTCTCATTTGCCAACAGAGGGTCCTCATTGTCAGACGGCCTTGGACATATTGATTTTAAATGTTTTTGAGTACTGCTCTCTAACCCCTGGCACACTACCCAGGCAACAGGAGGTATGTTTAACTTCTTGCATAAATGAATAAATATGAAAGCTGTGGGTTCTCATGGTATTTTAAAGGCGCCCCAAGAAAGTCAGCCTGTCAGTCCACCTGTGGCACCCTAGCCTGTGCCCCTCCCCCAGGCTCCCAGCCTTCGGTGTGTGCCTGTCACAGCCCAGTCCACTCTCCCCACCCTCAGCCTCTTGGATTTGGGCTCTGAGGTTGCCTGTTGTCTATTGCGGGGCCAGTGGAAGGTGGAGACAGACCTTTTGGCTCGAGCACATCCCATGAAAGTTGGGATGGGCAGGGTGCCCGGAGGCACACCAGCATCCTTGAGTTACACCAGTGGAAACAAGAGGCATGTACCCTGCGCTGGAGAACGTGTAAAACTGACACCGGTTACCAGATGTTCCTGGCTTTTATGAGCTTTACAAGGCCTTCTGTTAAGTAACACTTTGAAAAAGTAAGGCTTGCCTGCCCTGAGTGGAAAGTTTTTGTTTTTGGGTTTTAAAAAAATCTTTTGGGTGAACTCTGCAGCACCTGTTTTTACAGCGGAGCTCTGGCCTGCCAGGGCCCACTACTGGTGAGTGACAGGCAGGGGAGAGGTATGTGGCAGGCAACCTGGTCCTGATTTAAAAGGCCAGAGACCAGAGGCCCAGGCTTATGGCTTCAGAAACACACAGACAGGGACCCAGATGTGCCCCCCGTCTCTTTAATGCAATAAATATGCTCCTGAAATGTTGGGTACAAATCATATATTTTTGCAGCACAAAATAGGATATTCCTTTTTTATGTAATAAATTGTGTTGTTTGTTTTTTTAAACAAGTGATGACCATATCACCTATTGTAGTGTGGAATAGGTTGATTAAAATGGTATCCATCTCTGTCACATGCTGGGGTGCGCAGCAGCACAGACGAAGTGGCCATTTATCCTATTGGGTGCCTTAAAGATGTCGTGCAAGATGGCAATGAGAGGGTTCAATGCAGAACACAGTGAATCTATTCAGGTGAAGGGCAGGAGAACGCAGATCTTAAATAACTGGACAAGGAAGGAAGGAGCTACTGGGAAAGGGGACGGGGAGCAGAGAAAAACTCCCTTTAGTAGGGTTGAGTGTTTTGCAACTGGGAAGATGTTTATGTGGGGTGAGTGGACCCATGAAAGCTGGAAATGTCCTGGTTGGGTACCTTCCTGCCCAAATTACTGCCACCCACAGAGAACCAACTGGAAGCACCACCTGAAGGAGCCATGAGTGTATAGAAATTCACACAGAACCCTTCCCCTTATCCAACGTAGCTCTGGGAGGAGGAGGAGGAGGATGCTCTGAGGCTGCTGCATCTGTCCTGCCAGAGTGTTTTGAGCAGAACTCAGCAACCGAGTTTGACAATCTTTAAAATTATAGCACCACATCCAGCATCTATGGGTTAAAGTTGTCCGACTTCCAATGTGAGATTCTTTCTTTGCATTTGTGGACCTTTGTCTTGTCTGTCCCCAGGGTTCACTGTCAAAATCTAGACCTTCTTAGGACCAGGGCTTTCAATGAGCTTCATCACTTGGTGGAGAAAGCAAGCAGAGATCAGCATAAGAGGAGGCACATTAGGGAGTGTGGGTTTCTCGCAGGGGGGAGTGTTGAAGACAGGGTGGTGGGGCATAAGACAAAAAATAGAAAAAAGAGCAAACTCTATAGAACACCAGTATCTATGGCCTTCCATGTATATAGAAAGTGTATATATTGTATCTTCACATCTATATATATAAAAGACTAAGTGACCATCTGACCCCCTGTACATATGATGCACTCTGACCACCATGGGGGTAGATGCTCAATGCAGGAGCTGCTGAGCTGCGGTGACTTGGCAGTGGTGGTTCTCAGGTGATGCAACCTGGAACCAAAGAGGAGGGAGCCCCATTTCTCATGTGACCAAGCAATTCCATCTTTGGCCAGGAGTGCACGAATTCATGCACCTGGCCACTAGTAGAAATACAAAAATGAATCATCAAAATGTTTATGGTGATTAGCAGGTTAGTGTATTTCAGATTCGTTTTGGTTTCCTTGTTTTCCTAGAGTTTGAATGTTTTGCACTATATATTATTCTTAAATCAGAAAACAATAAGGCTATTTTCAATGTAAAAATAAAAAATAGCAACAATATGACAAAGGCAACTCCTGCAGTTCAGAGCACAGGGTGTCCCTCTCCTCTTCTCTCCTTGTGGAACCCTCTGTTTTCTCATCTGTGGAGAGGGCAGACGTACCGTATCAACTTCTCCAAGGAAGGCTACATGGCTGTGAGTGGGACCCACATATATTCTCTGAGGACTTTTAACTCCAAGGGAAGAGCATGCAGATGTGTGTCAATGTCTTCACGTGGGCTGAAATCTTATTCCGCTGCCAGAAACAAACAGTGGCCTCCCTGACGATGATGCCCACCTGCCCAAATCCCTCGGTACCTTGTGGAGTTACAACTGCGGCTGCCTCCTGCTTTTCTTCCCTTGTCTTGCTCACCCTGCATAGCCCCTCTTTCGGCAGACCCTCGAGCCTTGGCTGCAGTCCCTGTCTTAGACACGCCTCTTCTCTCCAACCCTCTTCTCCAGGTAGGAAGGTGCCAATGGGCTTGAGGGACAGATCTGGGGCATGGTCCTCTGACTCAGGCCATGAGGCTGCCCCATACTGCCCAAAGTGGCAGGCCTGGCCTCTGTCCTGGTGGCTGGCCTGGGCTCACTCTGTCTGGGGAGGTCAGGACTGGCTTTGCTCCTGGGACCTCATCCTGACCGCGTCTGTATCTGTGTGCATGGAAAACAAGAGACACCATGTTAACAGAAAAAGCAACAACCACACACACCAAGCGGAGACCTCCACTTCACTCACAGGTGGTGGTAAGCAGTCTCGGAGGAGATGTTAGAATAAGATGAGCAGCGGTTCCCTTGGGCCGAGCTCCAGCACACTCTTGAGGAGCACCTCCACTCTGCAGATGAAGCCGTGGGTGGATTTTATTGGGTGATTCCAGCACCGCCAAATATTTGTAGTGTAAAGAAATCATAAAATGTGCTGGTGGTCCAGGGGCTGGATGGGGTGCACATACCCAAGACGACTCTGATTTGGTGGCAGGCCTGTTTGATCCTCTCCCCTAGAAATCACTCTTAGGATATGCCAGAGAAATACATTGAATGCCGAAGGCCCCAAATCCATTTCTCCTGTGGGCGGCCTCTTTCCCCCCTTATCTGGATAGAGCAAGAATTTCACTGGCCCCAGTCACGATATGTATTTCATTATCATAGCTCGGATTTTCTCTACTGCCCTGGAAGCCTGGACCCGCTTCCTCTCTACCTCCCACCTCTGCTCCGGAATAACATCGCTGCCTGCTGATGATTATCCGCGATGTTCGGGTTGTCTGCAGCATGCACAGCGCAAGGCGGGATAGTTTGTTTTAATTAAGCTTCAAAGGGAAGCCCAGCCTCAGCCTTATCTCCAGTTTGCTCCTTAATTCCTTTTGCACGGTCGGTCCTGCTCTCGGTGGGAGGTGCAGCGTGGCCTCAGGTGGCCGGTTCCTCCTGCTCTGAGCCAGCCTTGCCCAGCTTCTCTGGCCTCCTCTCCAGGGTCTCAGTTTCCACAGGGAGCTCGTTGCCAATGACCTTTTTAAAAAAAGAATCCCCTTGGGTGTTCCCACTGCTACAAGCTCAGGAGGAAGGAAAGGGGGTGCTAGCAGGAAGAAGGGGACATTGTGGCCGCGGACCCCACCCCCTGAGAGCTCTCAGCAGCAGCCCTGTTCTCAGCAGACCCCTTGGACAGCCGCCTTGCCCTGAATGAGGACGGCCTGCCGAATGGGCCCCCCGTACTTTAGTAGAATTTTCCTTCTCAAACTAACACGGGGGCCACAGAGGCAGCTTTTTGTCCCAGGTAATCACCGGATGGAATTTTTTAAATTTTTTATTTAACATCCAGCCACCAGCTTCTGTGGCCTCAGAGAGAACATTTGTAACCATGCATTCTTTATGTGGTCTCCGATTAATAAACAGGAACCAACCTTTCTAGACGGACTGGGAAACATTTTTTTTTATTTTTTTTTTCTGTTTGCCGCTCCTGTGCGGAGGGTCCATGAATGGGGGCTTTGAGAGCTCGCCCTTTCATGGCCAGGTATCAAAGTGCTGCTCATACATGCGATCGCCCACCTCAAGGTGCAGCTCCGAGCCGCCGCCCGTGTGGCCGCCCACCGCGGTTCCACGCTGGCCACCTCGGCGGGCCGCAGGGCCAGCCCTGCCGTGGTCCAGTTTTCCTCCCTGGGACGAGCGCCGACCCACCAGGGAGAAGGGGGAGACCACCAGCGTCCATTCTCCACCGAATCCTAAAATAACTCTATTTGTATTGACTTGGATGTGCTCCCCTTGGTGGCATTCCTTCCCCAGTCACATCCCTCTGTTTGGGAAGAGAAAGTTCTTTTTTTAAAGGCTTCCTGGATTAAAACTCCTCTCTTCCCGTTCTTTGTTTTCTCTCTCTGTTTTCTTCCTCTCAGCTCTTCCTCTTCCCTTCTCTCCTGTCCTTGGACAATGTGCCCTGACTTGACGGGTTGGGATTCTCCTGGACTCTCCCCTGTGCTGGGACTTAGGGGAAAGGAAGCAGGCAGTCTCCAGTCTCGGGCCAAGGAACAATGACCACAGTCAGATCCCTGCAGAGAGAGGGTGTTTTAGGGCTGGGACTTGATCTACAAACCCTGACGTCTGAGATTGGGAGGGTGAAGGCTTTGCGAGTTACAATCCGGAGGATAAAGGGGCCACTGCCCAGGCCCAGGAAGTCTTGCACGGAGCACATTGGGTGCCCTGAAGGGCTCTTCTGTCCCTGGGAAGACTTATAATCCTGAGCTTCCATTCGAGTTATGTTGTGTCGGGCAAAAGGCTGGGAGCTGGCTTCAGAGTGCCTGAAACCGGAAGCCGTGACCTAGAGATGGGCCTGAGGGAGTGAGGAAGAGGCAGAAATGAGCTCATCCTGGCCTCTCCTCCACCCTGCCTGCCCGTGCTGGGCCTGCCCTCTGGAGCCACATGCACCAGTGAGGACGAGGGAGGACTGGGTCACCTTGGGTGAAACCTCAACAGGATCAGGGTACCATTTTCTCTGCCACAGCCATGGAGAGCTCCCCAGGAGAGGGCTTTGCAGAGGTGATAGGACACCCAGCACGGTTGCAGCAGGGTGAGTGGTGAGGGAGGGGGTGGAAGGTGCAGTGTGTCCCAGGTGAGGCAGCACAGGGGCTCTTGCCATGTAGCTTTGGAATTGGAATCTGAGGAGGAAGAACCATGGCATCTCCTTCCCCTCATGTGTCGGTGCGCAGAGGGAGTCTGGATTTGATCTGCGTAAGGAAGAGATGCCAAGTGGCAAGATGGAGGGAGAGCTTTGGGACAATGGAGGTGAGACTAGTCCTCAGATCTCTCAGGTGCCCTCTCCCCACCGTGAACCCCAGAAGGCCCCCATGAGACAAGCCAGGAGGGGGCCACTGTTCTCATGTTGCAGATGGACACACGGAGGTTCCCCATTGCTAAGTGACTACACTGAGGTTTCTCGGAGCGTTGGTGGCTCCCGAGCCGTGTTTCCCTCGCTGTCCCATAGGGTGCGCACACTCATGGAGAAGAAGGAGCACGTGTTGGCTTGCAGATGTTTGCTGTGATTCTTAGCAGCCCTGATGGTGGTTCAGAAGAGACTGTCTGCTTGGTTCTTGTCTAATTCCTACCCCTCCGTGGGGACAGTGCTGGGGGAAATGAGGAGGAAATGGTGGGCGTTAATGCCCCATCGACAGCGCTGCTGCTGTACCTGGCAGCGGCACGGTGCGCCTCTGCCAAGAGCACTCTGTTCTTCAGCACTCTGTGCTGGCAGGGCTCTGCGGGACTTGCCTGGCATCTCCAACACCATGGCCTGTCCTTGGCTTGGCCCTGACAGTGCTCCTATACCCCAGCCGCCTAATCCCAGGAGGCTGGGAGACCACTCCTCTCTTCCCCGGGTTTGAAAGGGAAAGAATTGGCCAATGGACACACATCCAGGCTGGATGAGGGTTTGGAGGCTTCCAGAACAAGGGCCCAGATCCCAGGTCCTTCCTTATCCCATGGGCCACCAAAGTGAGGCCTCCAGGAGCCAGGGGGTGAGAGTTGATGAATGAGGAGCTCAGAAGAAGTTAGAGCAGGTCAAGAAGGTGGGCAGTGGAGGAGAGAGTTGTAATGAAAAGGTTCCTCACAGCCCAGGGCTGGATCTGTACTGTTCTGGGCTTTGGATGCCCTGATGCTGGCACTGCTGGTGGCGAACTGAGGGATGTGGCTTTGTATGGGGGGGTGGGCTTCGTGTGGGCTTTGAGTATCCCTTTATTATTCCAGCTGAAACACCCCTGAGCAAAGACTTTGGCTCTTCCCACTGGGGCAGTCATAGGTTCTGGAAGACCAGACTCTGTCCTTCGGCTTGAAGTAAGGGGAGGTGCTGGTCTTTATTGAGTGTCGGCCTGCCAGGTCCTGTGCTGGTCGCTGTACAGAATTCAAGAAAGAAGCTGAGGTCTCTCTCTCTCTCTTTCTCTTTCTCTCTCTCTCTCTTTTTAAAAGATATATTTTATTGATTTTTTACAGAGAGGAAGGGAGAGGGATAGAGAGTTAGAAACATCGATGAGAGAGAAACATCGATCAGCTGCCTTCTGCACACTGCCTACTGGGGACATGCCCACAACCAAGATACATGCCCTTGACTGGAATCAAACCCGGGACCCTTCAGTCCACAGGCTGATGCTCTATCCATTGAGCCAAACCGGTTTTGGCAAGGGTCTCTTGTCCCATTGTCCCCAGGGATATCAGTCCCTCAAAATATTCCTCCACAAAGGTGGGCTTCGAGGTTAAATGAGCTTGGAAATCCCTCTCTCATGGGTGCCTGCCATCTTTTTTATCAAGTTAAGGTCTTGAAAAGTCTGCAGTGATGAAACCATTTAACTTTGTTCAGCTCAGAATATGCCATCATTCCTTGATCATGGAACTAAGTTTTCTTGGAGCTCTATTTACAGTGAGTGGGAAATATAAAATAAAACACAGTAAAAAAAAAAAATAAAGTAAAATGCAGGTGATAAAGTAAAGTACAATAAATGTAGCTAAGAAAGACACAAATATAAGTTGCTTCCCAAAGTATAAGATATTAGAGGCCTGGTGAATGAATTAGTGCACAGGTGGGGTCTAGCTGGCCCTGACCCCAATGTGTGTGTGGGGAATGATCTTGGGCAGGGCTGGCTAGGGGGAGGGTCTCTGGTAGTTGGCTGGCCCCACCTCCTGGTCAAATTCTGGGTTGAATTCCTAGTAGAGAGAACAATTTGCATATTAGCCTTTTATTATGTAGGATTGGGCTAGGAGATTTTTACACACACACACACACACACACACACACACACACACCAAGGTAACTAACTGTCCCTGAGGGAGGGCAGGCTGCCTTGGATTGGAGGCCAGCAAGAGAGCGGGGAGAGGAAATGGTGGGCTGGGAGGAGCAGGTGAAGGGCAGTAAGGCAGGAAGGAGGGGGCCAGGGGCCTTGGCTGGGTCCTGACCCCACACTCAGGCCCACTTTCCCTCGCTGGCTCTTCCAGTTTGTGGGGGCAGTGCAGTAGGGCCCTGACAGAATTCTAGGGTGAGGCCAGCATGCGGCTGAGTGCCCAGTGCAGAGCCATCCAGTGAAAGGTCAGCTGTTCTCTTCTCTGGGATGCTTCCTTTCCTGGGAGGCTGGGGTGGAGGGAGGGAGGGCGGTCAATTAGCTCCACATGGAGGCGGGAGGGTGGAGGAAGCGTAGTTCTGGGTGCTTTTTGTCACCTGAGGACTATCTTGTGCTTACATCCCTGTGGCCTCTGGACTGGCCAGGGCGTGTGGCCCTGGCCGGGGATGTGCCCAAGGAGGATGTGACACATGCGTGCGCAGCCAGCAGCCAACAGCACCTGTTGAGGGCACAGCTGTGCCAGGGCGAAGGGCATTCTTGGCAGCTGGCTCACGCCACCCCGGCAGCTGCCTGGGCGTTTTCCCACATTCCACATGTGTGCTGCTGCCGGGAAGCCCTGATGAGGAGAGCCTCCCTGGACAGCGGGGCTCTGAGCCGCACCATGACAATGACCTCCACCAAGGCTGCACTGGGCTCCAGTGAGCGGATTCAATACCTGGTTTGGACCGCCAGTCTGAGAGGCAGAAGCAAATTCTATGGCCAAGGGCTCAGAGTCAACTTTGTCTTAAGTTATTAACGTATGCCCGGCTAGCTCAGTCGGTAGAGCATGAGACTCTTAAGCTATTAACGTGTGGCATATTACAAATGGGAGGTGCGGGGAGCAGAGGCCAAGGGGGATCAGGCGTGAGAGAACGAGAGAAAACACGAGACAGGAAAGATCTGTCTCCAACCATCTGGCTCCTCTGCGGGTGAGACCATGAGGAGGGAGAGGTTTGGGCTGCACGAAGAAGGAAAGTAGAGTAGAAAACAAGTCAGATAAAAAGTAAAGAAAAACAAGCCAAGCAATCACCTAGAGCAGTGGTTCTCAACCTTCCTACTGCCGTGACCCTTTAACACAGTTCCTCATGTGGTGGTGACCCCCAACCATCAAATTATTTTCGTTGCTACTTCATAACTGTAATTTTGCTACTGTTCTAAATCATAATGTAAATGTCTGTGTTTTTCCGATGGTCTTAGGCTCTAAAGCAGCAGTTCTCAACCTGTGGGTTGTTACCCGCAGGTTGAGAATAGCTAGCAGGGTGGCCTAAGACCACCGGAAAACACAGATATTAAGCTCCCAACAGCCTGCGTGAGGCCAGGCTCCATAGACATTCAGTGCTCTCCTTTCAACGCTCCTTCATTTCCACTCCAGGATATTTTAAAGGACGTCACTGATCCTAGCCGTTCCCTCCAAACCCTTGGGCTAATTGTACTAGTAAATGACCACCTCCCTGGCAAGTGCTGGTCAGTCGGTCAGTCCTGGTACTCAGACAATTTTCAAGTGAAATGATAGCGAATCTACTTGGTTTGACGGTTTCAGGTTAGTTGTCACCCACAATAAAAAAATGAACCCATAATTCCACCTACCTACCTGGTCCACTTCACTGGACCTCTCAGGATGTTCTAGGGCCGTGGTCAGCAAACTGTGGCTCGCGAGCCACATTCGGCCCCTTGAGTGTGGCTCTTCCACAAAATACCATTTCCTGGGCAAGTCTATTTTGAAGAAGTGGCATTAGAAGAAGTTTAATTTTAAAAAATTTGGCTCTCAAATTTTTTTAGTCATTGTACTGTTGATATTTGGCTCTGCTGACTAATGAGTTTGCTGACCACTGGGTCCCAGAGCTTGTGAGGACATTGTAGATCTGAGCAGTGGGGCTCCTCTCTTCTCTATTCCTCTTCTCCTTCTCCCTCCCGTTCTCTGAATAGCCCACATATAAAGAGCAACAACATCATGCAAGAGAGCTTAATTTTGAAAGGACAAGAACTGCATAGAGATTTTTTTTCTGTACTTTTAGACAATATTAATATCCTGCTTAAATAAAGTTTAATATATATAACTGTATAATGTAAATAGATAATATTAATATATGTTCATATATTATATAATATGTTGTAATAAATACATAAATATGTAATATAAATCTATAGTTACATAAATATATAAGTGGTGTAAACATAGTTTCCTTACCTCTTCCTATTTGGGACAGTATGGAGGGAGAGTGACTGGACTTAGGGGATTTCATCCTCAGTCACTCAGCAGGGAGGTGCTTTTCAGGCTGTCCCAGGGGCGGGGCGGGGGGCAGGGCGAGGGGGCATTGTAAGCTGCACCCTGTGTCACAGTGCATCGCATTGCCTCACGGGCGGCATCTTGAGAAAACTTTGCAGAGGTCAGGAAATTCCCAGCACACGCTCTCATTTCTCCCTCTGCTGACCGTGCCGCGAGAGCACAGGTGGGGTCAGGCTGAGCACAGTTTTGAAAAGGAAAAAATAAAAGCACTTCTGCCGCTTCTGCAGGCTCGTGGCAGGTGTGGTCCGCACAGCCTGGCCAGGGCTGCAGAGTGAGCCTCAAGCCCGGTGCCTGGGGCAGCAGTGCTGGTCTGCTGCTCCATTTTAGACTTTTATTTTGTAAAAGTTGCCCCCAACTGCTTTGTTTCCCTTTGGGGAGCAGCATCTTTCCTCCTGGGCAAAGCAAGATACCCTGACCTCTGCCTCCAATGGCTAGGGCCATGGTTAGGGTCGGGGTTGGGCTAGGGCCATGGTTAGGGTCGGGGTTGCTCACTGAAGCTTTGTATATAACTGAGCCTTACCTGAAGAGTCATCCTTAGGAGAAATGGCATGAAACGAAGAAAAGGGAAAGCATGGGCCCAACATAGAAAAGATATCCTGAGGAGAGACACAGTGGCATGGCCGGGAGGTCTAATCTCAGAGGAATTCTCAGCAGAAAGGAAGGACGGGGTATTAATGGTGCCTGGATGGGGCAATTAGGGAACCTACTAGGCCCTACCATCTGCTAGGATAATGAGCTCCTAAGTGCTGGGGTCGGGGAAGAAAGGGGGTGGTGGCAACAGGTGACAACAATGCCAGAGGCATCAGCTGTGAGGAGCCAGGGCCTACTGCCCGGGCCACAGGGATGGCTGATGGATCCAGTCCCCTCACTGGATGTGCACCAGGCATCCAGGGATGGGCACTGTCATTTGGCCCACGTGACAACGGAGGGTCCTGGAGGATCCCAGGCCCTTTCCTCCACCCTGCCACTGCCGCAGGGAGCACCCTGGTCTAGAACTGGCTGCTTGTTGCTTTGGGCAAACGGCCATCATCCCTCCCTCTTCTCCAGATGGCATCCCACTGCTTTCTTACCCAGGCTGGGGTGATAGCTTGGCAAGGGAGCTTCTTCCCTAAGATGCTGTCCCAGCTGAGCTGGTGAGTGCACACCTGTGTGCCCGCCTGCCACACCCCAGAGGTCCTGGAGCCTCGGGGTGTGAAGAGGGCCCAGTGAGCATGTTCCCGCCCTGCATCCTGCCGCCTGTGGACTGACCTTGGAGCAGCTGGCAGCATGGGACTCCAGTTGTTCCCCCAACCCCGCCAGACTGTCTACCCTTCCTGCATTCCTGGTGGCGGCCCGGCTCCCTGTGACCCCAGGTTCTCATATCCTTGGGTTTGCTCAGACTACCCAGCTGGCTCTGCTCTGGGCTTCCCGGCCTTGTTAAAGCCAGAATGCCGACTTTACAACACACTCTTTCCATCCAGTGCATCAGGCAGCCCCGCTTTTACAAGCTAGATGGCCCCTTTGGTGTGCTCTCTCCAGAGGGGGAGGGGCAGGGCACATGGGCTTCGGCAGGTCTGGTCTGTGCTGTGTTATTTTGTTTTTTAACGATCGTCTTTAAAAAGTTGAAGTTCAAAGGTGAGGGGCCGTCCAGGAGGAAGAATTAAATGGGTTGATTTGGAAACGGTTCAACCCTGGAGGCACAGCTCAGGAACATGATCTATTTTGAATTTTCCTTCACGAGCCCGAGTTGGTTATGGTGTGGGAATAGCTTTTTCATTCTTTCTCTCCCTCTCTCCGTACAATACTACCGAAAGGCTCATGCCATAGAAGATGCAGGCTGTATAAACAGTTCTTCCAAAAAAATTACATAAAGATATTATATGTAGTCACCTATGTCTCCTTCCAAATGGGCGTGTTCGGGGAGACACATAGAGATATCCCTCACACCCTGTATGTGAAAAACAGCCAACTTAGACATTGGCAGAGCAGCCCTGCCTGAGTGAGTGGAAAAGCCTGGCTCGGGGCTTAACAAACAATCCCATAAAGCCCGCACTCGGTTTTATTGAACGCTGATGCAGGCAAGAACCAGGGTGGCCAACTTGAGCGGTCCAGGGCAGGGTCATAAAGGGTGGCAGGAAAGTTTCTTTTTGCTGAAATGCAATCTGTTCTTAGAAAAAAAAAGAAAAAAAGAAAAAACCCCAAATGCTTCCTATAGCAGTTGGCTGGACTTCACTCTGGTGCTTCCTACTGCTGTAATATCATTTTAGCTCCTTTACTGTGCGAGATGCTGCTTTTCCATTTGGTCTTCTCACCTCCCGCCTCACCCCCTTCTGTTCAGTCTCCACGCTGCTGGCTGCCAGGGTGATCTTTTAAGACTGCAAATCAGATCTATCACTCTCCTACGTAAGTCCCCTTCTTGGCTCCCCAGAGCCTGCCAGAGTTCAAATTCCTTAGCTTTGCAGACAAGCTCCTCAGCTGTCTGTCCTTGTTATCTCGTAAGCCGTTTCATGCAAGTCTCCCAGACCTGTGCACCCCACCCTCCAGCCATTCCCAACTGCCTTTCTGCCAAGCCTCGTGCATGTATTTGCACATGTAATTCCCCCCACCTGGAGGGCCCTGGGGATACAAGTGGGAGAGTGACAGATAGGCTGCGCAGGGCAAGGGGAACCGGAAGCTGATGTGTAGGTGGGGTGGGGATAGCACTTTCAACTAGGTGTCCAAAAATGGTCCCTTGAAAAGGTGACTTGGAACAAAAGTTGAAGGATGTGAGGGATGAGCCGTGCAGATATCCAAGGGAGCAGCATTCCAAGTAGAAGGAAAAGGATGTGCAAAGGCCCTGAGGTGGGACTGTGCCCAGTACCTTCAAGGAATAATTGAGCATAGTGAAGAGGAAGCCATGGAGCAGCTATAGCTCTGGCTCAGGACCATCAGCTCTTGAACTGGAACAACTCCCACCCTTTTTTCCATGGCCAGTGGTGCTAATGAGAATACATGAGCCTGAGGAGCCAAAGGCTTGCTGTGCAATGCTTGAAGGGTTAAAATCATCTTGCTTGCTCACCCTCGCTGATTTGACTCAGTGGATAGAGCGTCAGCCTGTGGACTGAAGAGTCGCAGGTTCGATTCCGGGCAAGGGCACATGCCTGGGGTTGTCAGCTCGATTCCCAGTAGGGGTCATGCAGAAGGCAGCCAGTCAATGATTCTCACATTGATGTTTCTATTGCTCTCTCCTGTCTCCCTTCCTCTCTGAAATCAATCCATATATATATATATATATATATATATATATATATATATATATACACATATATATATATATATTATAAAAAGTCACCTTGCTTGTGAAAGCAGAATAGGTCTAAAAGTGGATCTAAGGGTGTCAGGCTCTGGACTGTACTTTCTTCCAACCTATATCAACAAAGCCATTTTAGAGGCTTTCACCCTGGTGACCAGAAAAAGACACATCTTGGGATGTTTAGGTTCAGAACTGAGTAAGTGACCCTCATCTTTAAGGCTCCTTGGGGTGCTCAACCACCATCGGGTTGAACAATTTATTTTTAGTTTTTTTCCTCTTCCTATTTTACAAAAGTCCCGGAAACGTCATATATAGACCTTCTTTCAAGTGTTTGGATAAAATTGCGAATTCCGTTGTCATAGCTCGCCCTACCCATTTTATTATTGTGGTAAATTATACACATCATAACATTTATCATCCTAACCACTTTTAAGTGTACAGTTCTGTGGCACTAACTATCTTCACACTGTTGGGCAATTATCACCCTCATCATCTCTAGAAGTCCTCAATCTCTCTACTGGAACTCTGCACCCATTAAACAGTAAGTCTCCATCTGTCTCTCCCCCTCTCCCCTTCTCCCATCCCCCTCAGCCACTGGCAACCACTGTGCTCCTTTCTCCCTCTTTGAATTTACACAACATTTTGTGTATTGGTTTTTGTGACAGGCTTATTTTATTTAGCATAATGTCTTCACGGTTCATCCAAGTAGCATGTATGAAAATTTCCTTTCTTTTTAAGACTGAAAGGTAGTCTATTGTATATGTCACATTTTGTTTATCCATTCATTCGTCCATGGGCACTGGGGCTGCGTCCACCTTTTGGCTCTTGTGAAAGATGCTGCTATGAACATGGACGTAAGGTACCCACTTCCACTTCCTTTTCTCCCCTTCTTCAAAGGTACTCTATGGGCAGGAGTACTTCCGGGCTGTTTGAGTCAGTCCCTGTGGCTGCCCTTCTCCCTTCCCAGCTACTTTGCTCTATTAACTCACTTGATGATGAATACTCCTCATTAGCTCAACCCCCGGCCACTCAGAAATTAGAGATTGGATAATTCACGTTGAAATAAAGGGGCAATGACTTTTTGTGTGCCACTCCTTGGGAAGTCTCTAATGCTGCAAGAAATAGAGACCAAGGATTTCCCCAGAGCTGGGCCTTCTAACCCCAGAGGATGGCCCCTCAGAGGCTGGAGACTACATTGGATTGACAGCGTTCTTCCTGCGAGAGTCAGAGGACATGTACTGGGCATCACTTTGGAGGGCCTGGTCCATTGGTTGTAGCAGAGTCTGGATGAAGCCAAGGCCATGGTTTTAGTGACCCCTGGGCCAACCCATCCTACTCACTAGCTATAGTCTGTACTGCTACTCTCAGGCACCTGGTCAATAGCACTTGAACTCGAACCAAAAGAAGAATGCAAATTGCAGAAGAGGTTTACATTTAAAAAGTTCACACACTTTCAAAATAGAGGAAGTCCAGATGTAAGAGAGGATGGGTCTACATGGTTGAGCACTGATGGAGGAGTCAGCCACCAACACTGGATGTGAATCTTGTCAGCCATGGGCTTTGTCCAAACTCTGAGAGCCTCAGTTTCTCCATTTGCAAATGGGTTGAGGGTCATTGTTGAGTAAACTTAGCTGGTATTCATATAATCACCCGGGTGCTTTTAAAATGCAGGAAGCCTGGGCACCATGCCTGGAGATCCTAATTAATTGTTTGGGGGGTGGGGGAATCAATAATATTTACAAAGCTCCCCAGGTGATTTGAAATGCAGATCACAGGTCTTACGTGTAGCAGACCCTCTACAAATGTTAGCCTCCTTCCATACCTGCAAAAATCCCATAAAGCACAGTCCCTCCCTCACATGGACTGTCCTCTGGCATCAGCTGCCTTGATTCACACCCCAGGTCTGTGATGGCGAGCAGGTTCTTAACATAGCAGAGCTTCAGTTTTCCCAGCAGTGAAATGGGACTGAGAACAGAACCTACTTCATAGTTTTCACACAGATTAGAAGAGATCATTTCACACGTAGCATGGAGACAATGAGCACTCCGTAAATGTTGGCTCTTATTGTGGGAATGGGTCAGTGTCAAGTCGGGAATCCCCTTGTCTCTGGGACAGCCAGCCCTTCTCAGCCCTCCAGAGAAACCCACCCTCTGCTCCCCTGCTGGGGCTGCCCTCCTGCTGAGCCACTTTCCTGAGAGATGCCTGGTGAGAACTTGGGATCACATTGAGTCAGAGGTATTTGTAGACTTGACTCATCAGGTCTTAAAACCAGAAGATTGCCCTGTGGTTCTCATGACGTTCCTGGAAAATAAAAGAAGCGAATATTATTGGGCTGAGTTCATCAGACACTTCAACCCTCCCTTTTGTGTGCCCGGCATTCTGAAAGGAGCAGGCAGCAACCCAGCCAAGTCTGAACCATCAAAGGCAGGGGCCCGGCCGCCGTGCTGAGAGAGTTGCTTCTCCCGCAGACAGGTCTGGTCCTCTTCCCATAGACCTCTGCCTCTCTGCTCCCCCCAGGCTACGTGGTTTCTCCTCCCTCTAGGCTCCTGGGAACAGTGTTCCCGAGGGCTGCCTCTGGTGAGGTGTGTCAGAACAGAGCTATGCTGGAGGGCTGGGTGTGGGCTGGGAAGGGGCCACCCAGACTCCAGAGAACCAGAAAGGGAAAGTTGCCCTTCTGCAGCCAGGATTTCTGGGATCTTGCAGCTGCCAGCTGGGGTGCCCATTTTTTTTTGCCTCCTTTTCCTCACCTGCTCATAGCAAGTCTTAATGTTTCCACATCCCTGCTTTCTGTAGAATCTACTGCTCTGCATCCCCAGAGCTACAGCTCTAGCAGAAGCCACTGTCACTCTGTAATTTCTCACCTGCACCTGGAACCTCCTTACTGGTCTCCCTGCTCTTGTTCCGTCTACCCGCTGCTCAGTGCTGCCGGGTGAACTTTTCAAAAAACAGAACTAATCATGTCACACACACACCCTTATGCTTAAAACTTTTCCAAAGCTTTCCATTGCTTAGGATAATGACGAAACTCCTTAACTTAATAAGTTCAACAAGGCCTCGTGTATCAGGATTTGGTTTGGCTATAACAGAAAACTCAATTTAACAGGGATTTGGACAGATAAGATTTTATTTTCTCATAAGAAGAACCTGCAGTTGAATGAGCTAGGATTGGCAGAGTAATTCCTCACGGTTATCAGGGATTCGGTTTTCTGCTCTATCCTGCCTAACATGTGATTTTCACCTCATGGTCCAAGAGGGCTGCTTGAGCACCAGCCACTGCAGCCAATTCCCAGGCACAGGAAGGAGGAATTGCACATAGTACTTCTAGATACTTGCATCCTTCTGCCCCAAATTTAACAACATGGCTACAGCTAGCTGGAAGAGAGGCTGGGAAATGTAATCTTTATTCTAAATGTTATGGTCTAGCTGAAAAGGAAGTGTAGAAGGAGGATGGATAACAGCTGACAGTGTATGTTATCTGCTACATCTCCAGACCCCTGTTCACCTCCTGAGCTTCATCTCACTTCATGCTTCCTTTACCTTGCCCTCTATACTCCCATCACTTAGCTTTCTCTGCAAGGCCTACATATTTGCAATATTCCTTCCTGCCACTGGCCCTTGCTCACACTTCAATAATTCCCCCCTCTTCCTGCTTAATGACTCATTCTTTGGGATTCTGCTCAATCAACATTTCCTCATGGAATCTTTATTAGGTCAACCTCCTATTTCAGATGTTTATAGCATGTAGATTGTGTCACTGTTGCAATTACATATTTGAGCAATTATTTGATGATTTTATGCCCCACCACCCCCTGCCATGAGGTTTAAGTCTGGTTTTGCACACGATGGAGCATTCTGGTGGACATACTGTTAAGTGATCAAGGAATATTTGTTGCATAAATTAATGAAAAAATTTAGCCATTATCTAATAGCTAGACCTCAGCAAATGATTTCCCGAACAAGTGGTGGAAGGTGGCCAGGAGGGAGGGGACATGCAGTGAGTAGGGGAGCATTCTGAAGGATTCATTCAGATCATGTGAGCTCTTGGGTGTGGAGAGGAAACATTGAACAGGAACTCAGGAGACCTGTTTTCTTGTCTCAGCACATCCCCTAGTCTTTGGGCCACTGCCTGGAGACAGTGAGAAGACAGTGAGAAATGGTCAGATGCTGAATATATTTGAAGGCAGAGCCTATAATCATTGCTGGCAGATGGGGGTGGGGTTAGGGAAAGAGGGGAAGGAGAGGGGTCAAGGATTAGTCCTGAAGGCTTGGATGAACAAATGGAAGGCTATTTACTAAGAAGGTGAAGACAAGGAGAGGAAGAGGTTTTAGGGAGATGATCATAAGGGCATATTTGCAAACGAATGGCAAGTTCCCATAGCCCTCTGGCCTTACACTTCAACTCTTCCACAGGTCCCCCCAGAGAAAGCCAGAGCCCCAGGTTGGCGCCAAGTGGGTGTACAAAAGGTAAAACAGTTGCCAGCCAATAAATGATTCAGCCTTACTCAGCAATCCCATTGAACAGAAAGTGGTCAGAAGACCATGCCCTGCAGGCTTGGTAGGAAGCGGTCACATTCTACTAAAGATCAGTGATGGGGGAAGGCTTTTCTTGCAGAAATGTTTGAAAATTCAGAGAAGTATAATCTCATCACATGCCTAACATCTTCATGTGTTTTCTCTCCATCGTTATTCTGCACAGTTTTCTACAGGCAGTTGAAGGCATCCACATAACATGATTTGGCGATTTCCTTGTCTCACTAAGCAGTGAAGCACATGTTTGTAAATTGCTTTCTGGAGAGGATGTGCTGACCTCCTCGACCAGAAACAATATCTTAAAAAGAACACCTCTTCCCTGCCTAGCTGGCCAGCAGCGAGCATCAGCATTAACGATACTTTGAAAATTTGACAAGTGAAAAATAGCAACTCATTTATTCATAATTATTTCAATTCATAATCATTATTATTTTAATTTGCAATTCTTTCATTTCTAGAATGAACACTTGTCAAATGCCTATTCATTGTATATTTTCACATATATTTCAGTATATTTTCTTATATATATTTCAATTCATAATTTATTATTTTGATTTGCAATTCAAGATATATTTACCATATATGATATGTAAATATATATTTAGAATATATACCATATATATTATGCACTTTCAGAATTGACTTTTGTGAAGATCTTTGCAGGATAGTAACAGGAACAGAATCATTGACATCTAGTTGAACTTCATCTTCCCCATCTCAAGAAGTAGCAGTCTCCTTCCCTCCCCCCAAGTGGTTGGTTGTGTGTGAGTGAGATGGGGGTGGCAGTGGGAAGAAGAAAGCATGCCAGGGCTGGAAAGCTTGTCCTCAGCTTTTCCCACGCCAGCCTCTAATACGCCCAAGAAAGGCTGAGGCTCCATGCTTTCCGAGCATGCCACTGCTAACTACTAGCTGGTGGCCATCTGCTGGGCAGCTTTTTGGGATTTCTGCCCCAGTCTAATCTGCCAGATGGCAACCTGAACGCTCCTTTAGGGTAAGGATGCTGTCTGATCCAGCTGTGTTTACCAAGCCTGCTATAGCATCTGTCTCAGTACCTATCTGTTCTGTAACCGAATGATAGATGATCAGAGAAGAGACAGTTCTCAGCTGTGTCATGAAACAGTGAGTCCCTTTCTCTCACTGGCCTCCATCTCTATGTCTTATGTAATGAATCCAGTCACGGCAAAGATTCCCTCTAACTCTGCAATTCTGTGAAAACACCTCTTAAGTAATTAATTCGGCCAGGACAAAGACTTCTTCTAACTCTGAAGTTCTGTGAAAACACCAAACCCATCTTTGCTTTCGTTTCCTCTTCTATGAGACAGGATGAAAAAAAAACCAACTTCCCATCAGGTTGCCAGATAAAATATGAGACCCCCAGTTAAATTAGAACGTCAGAGAAACAAAGAGTAAGGTTTTTTTTGTTGTTTTTTAGTACAAGTGTGTCCCAAATATTGCATAGACTCCATAAATAATGGAAGCACTGAACGATTAAACAACATGCAGCTGGATCAGTTTATTGCATTTGGAGTTGTGATTCTGGCCCGATGATGATTATATGGCATTCATTCAACAAGTATTTATTGAGCATCTACTCTATGCCAGACACAATTTCGGTCCTGGTGACACAGCAGAGAATGAAATAAGCAGTGTTTCTCATTTCATAGGACTTGCATTCTAGTTAACAAAAAATACATAAAATGGCAGGTGCTCATAATTCTCAGGAGACTAATAAAGCAGGATAAGGGTCAGAAACCAGGTGAGGGGGCTAAGGAAGGAACTAAGGAGTCTGATTAATCAATCCTCTGCACCTGAGAGCCCCCATCCTCCACAGAGAGCAGTGTAACAGCAAGATCCTGACATTATTTTGCAGCAATCACTGAAGCTGCATAAAAATGACATCACCAATTCAAAAGTTTATGTCCCAAATCAGGAATAAAATGATCAGTTGTGGATGGAAGAGACCTATAAATCATTTAGCCCAGAGTTTTGCAGCCACTGGGTTTCCTGACAGCCAGGTGAAAGTTTTGGAAGGTGAGGTACTTGCTCAAAAGATGCTTCAGTTTTTAAATTCTATTTGATATTCAGGTTGGGGTAAGTCCTGACAACTTGAGGTTTTTTTTGTTTTTTGGGGTTTTTTTTGAAGTTTTAGCTGAAACAACAGTGAAGGGCTTTTCTCAAGAATCCTTTACACACACACACACACACACACACACACACACACACCTCAGGCCAGTGTCCATGGTTCAACGGCTTTGCTGGAGACTATTAAGCTAATGGCATGTGAGGTCACGTCCCTCTTCCCCTGGCAGCTGAGTGGTCATCAGCATCAACACTATTACTATTTCCATGATCATGTTAGGTTTCCAGATTGTTCTTCTACACCTGGTTACTCTAATATCTACAATCATAAATCCTAGGCTTTATTTGCCAAGCTTGTCTCTTTGGCTTTCACCTTTGCTACCCCAGATATGGTTCCCACCGGCAGCATCCCCATCACCTAGGAGCTGGCTGGAAATGCAGGGTCTCAGGCCCCAGCCCCGCCCTGCTGAACCACAACCTGCCCTTTGACAATGTCCTTGGGGAATGGCCCGCACAGACAAGTCTGAGAAATGATACTCTAGAACATTCCGTGTGTTAGGCTATATTTCATGTTACACACGAGACTTCTATTTGGTTTCATAGAAAGGGCTCTTGTCTGCTACAAGAGCTGGATGTGTGAAGCTCACGAACATCTTTCTCAAGTAAAAGCGGATCCAGCAGTTTGGAGAGTTTCTCCTTTCCCCGTTTCAGCTCACAGGAGTTACATACTTAGGAGTGTGTGCGATTCTTGGTTTACAACCTAAGGTCATCATGGAACCCCGAGGGGGTTATGTTTTGGTGGAGGAGAGGCAGCTCTAGGAAAGCCAACAGGAGAAAGTACCCATGACATTCCTCCCAGAGAGGTTTGCAGGCACGTGGGTGGCTTCTCCTCAAAGGTTGTCCCTCAAGGAACAATTGCCCCCCTGGTCCCATCAGACGTAATTCCCCTCCACACCAACTGGGCATCGAGCATCTGGGGCCTGCGAGGACGTTGTTGGGAGCTGAAGTCAGGACGGGTGAGGAAACAAGCTCTCACCAGATGATTAGGGTTCCTCTGAGTCTCTGCCAGATGCAGACGAAAGAACCGTTCACCCATGACGAGTGTTAAGAGCACACGTGTTCCCATGCAACGGGAGATGTGTTGACTCATTGACTCTCATCATAGCTTCTCCCAGCATCATACATCGAGGCAACCAAACAGGTTCTGAAAGGCACGGCATTCCTGAAGGGCAGGGCATACAGGTGGGCACCCAAACAGACAATGCAGAATGGAAAGCAGAGGCCTTGGAGATGTGGCTCTGGTGAAACGCAGAAGAGCTTCTAGGGTGAGCACAGGCCATGTGCCCAGAGCAGCAAGCAGGATGGTTGAGACAGCTGGGTTAGGTCATTGGCATTGCTGTGGGTCCTTTGATCTGAGGTGGGCAAGCCCAGTCACAAAGAGCTGTCACCCTCTTTCTACCTGGAGGCAGGGGATTAGGAGAGAAGGAGCAAAGGTAGGCTTGTCAATGCTTCCAGGTCTCAAGTGCTGCCCATAGTGAATTTAGATCAAGGCTTCAAGTTGAAGACCTTCCATGGCAGCTTGATCAGTCCTGGGAGGGTCCACCAGGGTCAGTGGTCGGCAAACTCATTAGTCAGCAAAGCCAACTGTCAATAGTACAATGATTGAAATTTCATTTTTTTTTAAACTTAAACTTCTAACACCACTTCTTCAACACAGACTCGCTCAGGCCGTGGTATTTTGTGGAAGAGCCACACTCAAGGGGCCAAAGAGCTGCATGTGGCTAGTGAACTGCAGTTTGCCGACCACGGCCCAGGGTCACTGGGCCAGCCTTCCTGTACAGATGGGAAATGAAATCTCTCAGAGCGGGAATCAGCACTAAGATCTTCTGGCTCCTGACCCCAAACCCTTTCAACTCCCCGCTGAGAGCTTGGCTTTGCTGGGCAGGGAGGGGCTGTCTGGTTAACCAACTTCTGCTTAGTGAAGAGTGGAAGGGCCTTCCTGCCACTGTCTGTCTGCACTTACTGTGCTTGGCAAGATGGCCTCCAAATAGTCCCAGCTTCCACCCTACCTGGAACTCCTCGCTGTCTGCACAGGAGTGCCGCCTCTGCTGACCCCAGGGGAGATCCTCCCCCACTGAGGTGCCACTGGGACCTTGTGGTGCTCCCTGCCTCTCACTTCCAGTGCTGGGCCACAGCTGCCCACGTTGTGAGTTAACTGGTCATGCAACCCTCCCTTCTGTACTGGATTGTTGTCTTGGGGTAGGACAGGCTCTCTCGCCCCTTCTTCCTAAGTCCCTAGCGTGGAGCTGGGCTTACAGCAGACCATCATGCCTGAGTGACCCTTTCTCGTTTCTTCCTTGGCAGATTCAGAGCCCAGTACCTTGGACTCGCAGTCTTCGACCTTGTTCCTTTCCTCTGAGGAGCCGGGCCCCTCCGCCACCGCCCTGCCTTCCCCCTCCTCCTCCTGCGAGCCCCAGGCGTTTTCTCCCTCCGTGCTGCCCTCGCTGCTGCCCCCTCAGCTCCCCAGAGCCCCTGTGCCCCCTGGCCCTGGTGCCCCCAGGCGCACCGGCCTCTACTCTGTCGTGGCCTCCTCTCCAGAGGCTGCCCCGCGCCTCCTGGACTGGCTGCCCGGCTGCCCCTCGGCCACCCCTCCTGGTGGCCGCGGGGAGGAGCGGGAGTGGCCGGCGCCCGTCCAAGGCCCTGAGAGAGGCCGTGCCCAGCACCTGGGATCATCAGCCAGGGAAGAGGGCCCAGAGGATGCGGGGACCGCCCTGCCTCCCGCCACCCCGCCCGTCGTCACCGCCACCCCTGCGAGCTTGGAAGCCAATGTTGGGGACATCCTGGTGGAGCTGCGGACCATGAACGGCCACCTGGGCGTCATAGCAAAGGCCCTCACCAAACTGGCCTCGTCCCTGGGACCCCAGCCCCAGGCCCAGCCCCTGCCTGGTGGGGCTGATGACAACTAATGCAGTGGGCATCTCCCGGCTGTGCATCTGAACCACTCTCAGTAACGGGGACCTGGAGGTCACTGGGCATCTGCCTGTCCATCACCGGGCATCCTGTGCATCACCCAGGAGCCCAGCAAACCCAGCAGAAGAGGGAATTACTCTGATCAACCTACTTAGGAGAATGGACCTCCACGCACTCACCTTTCCATCTGAAATGATGTCACTCCTCCCACCTCTCCCATGCTGCCTGCCCTTCACCTCTGGACTCTCCAGGCCCCTCAAATGTCCTTCTCTTGTTCTGGAAAAGGCCTTGGACTCCTGGCAGGGAGAGCGCCCCCCGTTGGGGGTGGGAGCGTGGAAAAGGTGCTTAGAGAACCAGCCTGTCACAGTCCCCGCCTGTGACTTCTGGGAAGTATGGAGGGAGAGCAGGCGCACAGCCGGTGACAGAAGCAGCCGTTCATGGCAGCCCCAGCCTTCCTCTCATGAGTTGCTGACAGTGTATCCGATCTCTGGTAATGTTTACATGTTTCTTAAAAGAAAAAAAAAAAAAAGAAAAAGAAAGAAAAGTTCGGGGAAAATTTATATTTTTTTCTCATTATAACCGCATTTCAAGATGTTTGGAAAATAGAGAAGTGAAAAAACTGATGTATCTGGAGAAGGGTGGGGTATTTAAGTCGTTCTCATGAACAAGAAGATATTTTGTGTAATAAAGTTTTTTCTGTGTACTGCCTGGCACATTTTCTATGTACTCTCTGCCACATCTCTTCCTTCCCAGGGTCCGCTCTCCTTTCTCAGCCTCGGTTTGGCTTTTCCCATGCTTGTGAAGAAGAAGCTTCGAAAGGTTCTTATGATTGTTCTCTAAAACTCCCTAGCCCTAACTGGTTTGGCTCAGTGGATAGAGCCAAACCAGTTGCAAAGCCTGCAGACTGAAGGGTCCCAGGTTCGATTCCAGTCAAGGGAATGTACCTATTCTAACCACCCATTTCTAGCTGATCAATGTTTCTCTCTCATTGATGGTTCTAACTCTCTATCTCTCTCTCTTCTTCTCTGTAAAAATCAATAAAATATATTTAAAAAAATAAAAATAAAACTCCCAGATAATCCCGATTTGGTAAACCCACCCCTTTTCTCTGGATGGAAGCTGAAACTCAATCACGAGTGACTGGCATATGGAGGAAGCCAGAATCCTAGCCTTGGTTCACTAAATACCTCCCTCCCCAACAGTGACAACCAGAAAACGCCTCCAGATCCTGCCACTGTCGCTGGGCTGAGACCTGGATGGGGTTTCAGAGATCTGGAATAACCTGTAGCTTCCAGGATCTGACTTCCCACAATGAGCCAGGGTCCTCTCACCTTCCTATTTGAATTAGAATTTTAATAAAGTCTAATCGTTTGCCCAAACTAGCAGGCCGCTCTTTTTCCAGAAACAAATCTGGGGTCAGAACAAGGCACGGAGTACAATCCCATCCCTGAGCAGTGACAGGCTCCCAGCTGGGGCGCCGAGGTGGGCTGTTTGGTTTCTGTGCGTAAGAACCACCTGGAGAGCTTGTTGAGAAGCGGATTTTGCCTCAGTGGCTCTGCGGTGGGACCTGAGACTCAGCATTTTCACTCAGCTCCAAGGGGATGCTGATGCTACTGACTGAAGACATGCTGAGCAGCAAGCAAGTAGGGAGGGGCTGTCTGCTGTGGGATTCCTGCTGCCCCAGGAATGCCACTTGTCTCTGCACCCCATGGTGGCCTAGGTGGCTCAAACTTCTCACCAAAACTTTCCCGGCAGCTCCTACTGCAGCTCCTTGGGGAAGGTGTAATTTTGTTTTTTTAAGCCAAGGTGTATTAGGTCTAGCCACCCACTTCTAACGAAGCTTCAACAAACCTTAATTGAGTGTCTACACTGCTGTGACCTTGGGGACACATGGATGAATAGAATAAGGTTACTTTCTGCCCAGCACAAAGAGGGATGATCAGGTTCCAGTGTAGCCACAATTTGAAGGGGGTGGGAGAAGTAGCAGAGGGTGGCGGAAATGGCAGTTCCATCCAGGCCAGGCTTCCTGGGCCTTAGCTTTGGGAGAGCTACTTAACCCCTCTCTTTCTCTGTGCCTCAGTCTCTTCAACTATCTCCAGTGAGCATGGCAGCCCCTACTCTGCCAGGGTCTATCAGGACCAGACATGGAGGTGATGTCTTCCCAATGTCCTTCTATGGTTCGTGGGTATTGCTATTTCCCCTCTCCTGGTGCTGGGTCAGGAGGCCCCGGGGGAGTGAGAGTCACACACTCAAGTCTGAGCTGCCCTTCTGTCTCTGAGGGACAAAGCATTCCCCCTTCGTCTTTTCAGGAAGAGAATCCATGGTCCACAGTCACTGGCCTCCATTCTGATTTTTAGCTGAAGAAACAGCTACATGGGTAACAGGGAACATCAGCACCAGGTTTTCACTCCTGGTTCATTCACACAGCCTTTTGTTCTCATTTCAATGGACTTCTTTTGCATTAGATTGGGGGGGAATGCCAAGATTAAGTCTTTCAGGGACAAAATGGGGCTGACATAAAAATGCCACATTCAGAACCCATGACTGAATCCTCCTATGGTCAGAATCCCACTGTGTGTGTCTATATGTGAGATCCGGACTAAGAAGATCAGAGGAGAGAGCTAATATAACGCTCATTCCATCCGGGAGAGCAAAGCGAGGTCCGAGCTTCTGTCCTGGGTGAGTAGGGCGTTAGGCACTGGGCCTGGGCTGGGTTTTTGGAGATGGGGCTGAAGGGCATGGTAGGAGCAGGACTGGCCTTCACCTTGCCATGGTACAGCCAGGGTAAATCTGTTAATGCCCAGGAGCTTGGAGGGAAATGGAATTGAGTTTTTAAAAAATAATAAAAATTTGAAGGGGCTTGGCAGAAAAAAAGGAACATTAGTTTTGTAGATTTTATATCGAAACTTCCCTCTGAATGATGCTAAACTGTCCTGATCTGTGTTTTTCCCAGGGCTTTAGGGAGTTCTTAGGGTTGGCACAGCATAAGACAAGCACATAATGGTCCAATGTGGCAAGCTGAACGTCGGCATAAGTCCAATGGCAGAGAATGGCACACCTAAACCAAGGGAGAATTTACCAGCAGTTACAGCAGCTCATCTTTGTGAGGTAGTGAGGGGCCTGTTTCTGAAGGCATTCAAGCAGAGACCAGATGAGGAGCTACTGATGCTGCAGCTGAAGGGATTCCACACTGAAGGGAGCAGTGATTTTAGGACCCTTTCCCTCTCACTTTGAGGAAATCCTTGGCTCTTCTCTATCTCTCATACCCACACCAATCCAACAGCAGATCGCATTGGTTCTGCCTTCTAGAGTTCCATTATCCAACCACTTCTCACCACATCCTTTGCTACCGTCTAGTCTACACCACTATTGAGTTACTGCAATAGTCTTCCGGATGGCCTCCCTGCTCCTGCCATATTCTCACAGAGCAGCCAGAGTGGTCTATTAAAATATTAATAATTAGCTTAGTCCTCTGCTTAAGACTCTCCAGTAGCTTCTATCCCATTCACCATAAGAGCCAGCATTTTACATAATCTGGTCTCCTGTTATCTGCCTGACCTCATTTCTTAACACTTTTCTCCACTCCGGTCACACAAGCCTCCTCGCTGCTTCTCTCCTGTGCTGGGCATATTCCTACCTCAGGGCCTTTGCGCTGGCTATTTCTCTAGCCTAGACTACTCTTCTCCTAGGTCCGTGATCGGCAAACTCGTTAGTCAACAAAGCCAAACATCAACAGTATAAAGACTGAAATTTCTTTTGAGAGCCAGAGTTTTTAAACTTAAATTTCTTCTAACGCCACTTCTTCAAATAGACTCGCTCAGGCCGTGGTATTTTGTGGAAGTGCCACCCTCAAGGAGCCAAAGAGCCGCATGTGGCTTGCAAGCCTCAATTTACTGACCACAGCCCTAGGTGTACCACATGGCTTGCTCCCTTACCTCCTTCAGGCCTTCTCTCAAACATCACCATTCTCTAAACAGCTGTAACCCCTTCCCTAATCCTAACCCACTTCCCCGGGGCCTCCTGACCCAGCCCCAGGAGTGGGAAGGGATTATGACTGTTTAATTTTTTAGGTACAGTTCTTACCCTCCCTTCTTACATTTTTGCCTCCCATGAATAACCTCCAACATACTACGTGTCTTATTTTATTTTTTTAACTGGACTATCAGCTCCATGAAAGAAGGAATTATTTTTAATTTTTAAAAATTTCTTTATTGATTAAGGTATCACATATTTGTCCCCAACCCCCCATTCCAAACCCCCCTCCCCCCCGCATTCCCCCACCTCCCAATTGTCCTTGACCACTGGTTAGGATGTATGCTCATATGTGTGCACATAAGTCCTTTGGTTGATCTCACCCTTTTATCCTCACCCTTCCTTTGAAGTCCAACAGTCTGACCCATGGCTCCTTATCTCTGGGTCTGTTCTTGTTCATCAGTCTATGTTGTTCACCATTTGAGAGAAGGAATTTTTGTCTGTTTTGTTCACTGCTACTATCCTAGCATACTGCCTTTCACAATAAAACGGTATTTTGTAAAAGGGACACATCAATTGTAACAATTAAGACAATACAGAGGAGAACAAAGAAGACTATAAAACCCACCCAAAATTCCACGCCCAAGTGATATTTGGCAATTGCTATTTGAAACATCCATCTCTGCGCAAATGCATCCACGTGTGTGCAGTTCTGCTTAACTCTGATCATACTATGTCTGCTGTTCTATAGCCTGGTTTGCTTTTTAACTTGATAATAGATTTGCTCATGTTAGATATGAAGCAAAATTTTCTATTTATGCTTCAAATTTTTCACGATGATCAGCAGGGCTGTAATGACTATATCTGGGGCATGCCTGTTTTAAGGTAAATTCCTAGAGGTGTGATAGCTGGCTCAGAGAGCATGCTTCCTGTTTTGGGTAGCTGCTGTGGCGGCATCAGGTTCAGAAAGGGGAAGTGAGTGAACGGTAGGAGAAGCACAGGGGCCTCGGGTGGTTCCATTGAAGAACCTGGAAAAAGGGAAATAAAAACGAGCTTGCCTTCTGAAGGTTAAACTTTAAACCGGCACACCATGGGCCAGATGAGAGAGGCGCAAAGCCACCTTGAACAGTGAATCCTGGATGGTCACTCAAATGGTCCATTGGTCTGGGTTGACAGAGCCCCCAAGGTTTTCACATAGAGGGGATGTCACTGAGCAATTGGAAACGAGGCTGTTGGGAGGCTGGGGGAGCATGGAGAGAGGTATGGAACCTCAAAACGAGTAACCGCGGGGAAGTGCTCCCAGCCCTGGGCTGTAGGAGCCAAGGAGGCTCAGGACATGTGACTCCAAAGCCCTGGCTCAGAGAGGAGCTGCTTCAGCAGGAACCCAGGAGCGACACTGCAGGCCACAGCCCCAGCCACTGCAGACACCGCCCCGTCACCCTCACAGGTTGCCAGCGCTGTTGCTGCCACCTGGGACCCCCTCTAGCTACAAGCCTGCTGGAGGGAGCCTGGGAAGTGCAGTTTGTGGACACAGAACAGAGCAGAGAAGGGTGGGAACGCAGCTGACAGCGAATAGGCAAATGACGAGCGGCAGCGGCGACTTGAGTCAAAGCAGTGGTCCATCTAAAGATAGCAGCTGTCTGTCAGGGAGCAGGCTTGGCCAGCCATGAGCGCACCGAGCAGCAGACGCGTGGGCCGCCCTCACAGCTGCAGAGGAGGGCTGGACCCTCTGGGCCCCGCAGCAGGTGGGCTGGGCACCTGGCTCTCATCTGTGTGGCAATGGGAGACTGTCCCTGAGGGATGATTCCGCTGCAGAGTGCCCATGGGTTGGGTTTCTAAGCCTTCTTGGTGGGCTGCTAGGCCCTGGATAAGATCAGGTTAAGGAGGGGGGGGTGTCTCCCTGGGAGACAGGAAGCTGGCCCTAGGACTCGCCTTCAGCCGTGCCCATTAACTAAAGGACACCTGCACTAACATTCTCAGACTCCTGTGAGGTGTCTGGCCCTGTGCTGGGTGCTCCATATACAGGTTCTCCTTTACTTCTCACAGTGACCCTGTAGGCAAGGTTGGGAACAAGGGCTTATCAGCCCATTTCCTTGACCAGACAATTGAGGCACAAAAGGATCCTGTGATTTGCCCATGGCCGCACAGCTGCTAACCCACAGAGCCTGGAATTGTCTGTCTCCAAGGCTCTGGCTGTGTCACCGCCTGGGGCTGCCTCTCATGGAGGACTTCTTCCTCTCAGAAGTAGGTCAGAGACCTGGGGCTAGTGATTCCCTCCCCAGTGGCAGCAGCAATTCTCTCAGGAAGTAATATGTCTCTGAAAAATGAGAAAATGCCAGCAAACTGGAATAGTAAACTGGGAAACGAGGGACCTTGCCCACCCCCTCCCTGCCTCTCCCGCACTGGGCCAGAGCACCGATGAAGTTGTGCAGATGAGGCGGGGAAGAGAAGGAGAACATGGAGGAAAAGGCAAGGTATAGGGAAGAGTGGATGAGGAGAGAGGCCAAGAAGGTTGTGCCAACCTGGTGCCTGCAAAGTGCCAATAGCCTCCAGGTCCTTTAAGGTCATTAACCACATTGCATGTACAAGTGACTTGGCCATAATTGTACTTCCCCCTGCTCTTGCTCCTTAGTCCTCAGCTACCTGACTTAAACAACCAGCTCTGCTTAGAGAACCAGAAAATGCCAGAATGTCTGCAGTTTCTGTGGTGCCTGTATTAGGACCCTGAGCCCAGGGGTATTTGCTAAGCCTTCTGGAAAGCAAGAGCCCAGCAAGCAGCAAGCATGCTGCCTCCAGCCTTGGCTTTCATGGGTGAGGCTGGCTCAAACCGTCCCCACAAAGCCAATGGGCAAAGCCTCTGAAGAGGGGCCACCAGCAGCATCTTCCAAGGCTCTCGGCTCCAGCTTTTATCTCCAAAACACACCAAGTGCTGTTTCTCTGGCCCACGTGCTCTCTGGCCCAGCCACCCCTTCCGGAGGAGCAGGCTGGGTCCTGTGTACCCCGTCCCTGTCCCTGCTACGCCAACACCATTCCTGCACGGAGCTGGTGCTGAGTAAATGTGGACGGAGGGAGCAGCCCCCGGGGTCTGCCCGGCAGCGGTGGGCTCCACCTCTCACTTCCTGCGGGCGGCCTGGCTGCCTGTGTGGAGATGAAGACCCGCCCGTCAACCAGTCTGGTGCTGGCTGGGAGGGAAGGTCATGGTGACCTTCCAGGCCTCGCCTGTGCTTGTTTTCTGGGAGCCTCAGTGTCTGCCCACAATGGCATGGCTCGATCAGCCTCCCGGATTCTTGGCGTGGCGCGAGCTGCATCCCTTGTTTCCATGGTGAGCGGGCCAGGGATGGCAGGCGCCGCCGGGCCAAGGATACCTCCCATGTCTCCCCAGGCAGGGTGTGCACCCAGCGGCTCCGGGGTTTTCTGATGGGGGTGGCCACCTCAAACTTGGCTGTGCTTTGAGCTGAAATGAACAGATCTAACAGGCTTTATCCGCTCCTCCCTTTTGCATCCCACTTGGTTCCAAAAAGCGTTTGAGATGGAATTTCACATATAGGAGGGTGCTGGCATCATCTGGCCTGACCCCCTACACTGTGCCACCTTACAGGAGGGTTACCCAGGTCGAGGGGCCTGCTCAGGGCACCGGAGAGATGTGGAGCTGAGCTGGTTTTGGAGCTCACGTGTCCTGAGCCCTGTGTTCTTCCAGCCACAGCATGCCCTGGCTCCCTTTGTGTGAACGTTTCCATTGAGGACAGGACTGCCCGTAGCTGCCCTGCACCTCCATGTTGACAGTGGACACACGCACTCAACATGTGCATGCACACATGGAAGATATCTCAAAACTTTTTAATGAAAACAATTTTTTAAAATAGTTTCCTAAACTGAGTCTGCAGACTACAGCCCATAACTTGGTCTTATTCAGCGTGTGAACTAAGAAGGCCTTTTACATGTTTAAATGGCCGTGAAAACATGACAGAGACTGTATGCATTCTGCAAAGCCAAAAATATTTACTGTCTGACCCTTTCAGAAAAAGGTTGCCTACTCCTAGTCTCCATGATCCTTTATTGCTCACCCAGCTGTGACAGTAACCAATCTTCCCAGGATACCAAAAACGCCTCTCTTTGGGTAGGTCTGGGCCTCTTTCTAGGGATCTGACCCAGGAATTCAGACTTCCCAGCTTTCATCCTTCATCCAGCAGATGCCTGTGACATGTCTGAGTAACCGTCTCTCCTCTGGATAAACTAAGTGGTGAACCTTTTGTCAGGAGACTTCCCAAGGTGAATTAGGGGGTGGAGCCTGGCGATGGACTTTCGGTGCTGGTACCCAGGTGGGGCAGGGAACCCAGAGGCTCCCTGCAAATGACTTGGTCGTGGCTGACTGGAAGTGGGGGCCGCGAACAAACTACCAAAAAGAGTGACAAGAGAACGTTCTTTCCCGTCAAAGGCGCTTCTGATCTGAGTGCCTGTTTCCTCCCCATCGCACAGGCTTCTCAACTAGTTCCTGTCTGTCCAGGCTGCTCATTTCTTTAAAGTTACTGAACCAGAATAACCACAAGTAGAGCCGGAAGCACACGATAACCCGCTGAACTTTGCATGGCCTCGGCCCGGCTCCTCCAGACGCACATTCAGAGGCGGCCCTGGCGGGGCAGACAGCGAGCGCCCAGTGGTGTCTGAAGCTCCAGCCTTGGCTGGTTATCACCACAGTCCGAGCGAAGAGGGGGAAAAAAGGACAGGCAGATGGAACCAGGAACGTTCACCACTGTCGGAGCCGTTCACAGTTGTTAGAGATTTATGGGCAGGCAGCTCAGAGTTTAAACACGGGATGACACCAGAAGCCTTTAATGTACAGCTGAGCTTTAAGCATGATCTGGGAGGAGAAAACGGCCTGTGAACTCCCTCTCCGAGATCTTAGAAGTTCTGTTCTATTGTCTGCAGGCTGGGCTGCAGCCACGGTGCACTTCATGGGCTCATAAATATAACATTATTGGATGAAAAAAAAAAACCACCAAAAAACAATCCTTCTCCAACTGATTAGGCCCAGATTGGTCAACCCATAAATCATTGCTGAACAAGAAACTATAAAATTGTGAATCAACGTGTCTGTCCCAGATCACCAAATCGGAATGAAAAAGCTGGAATTAAGTAGCTGGAGTTCTTCCAAGATCCTTCTTTTCATCCCTGCCTCCCGCCAGCTCCATATCCTAGTGCGCTAATTTTAAAAGGCCTTTTTTTTTTCTCTTTCTTTTTTCTTTTTTCTTTTTTTTTCTCTTGCTCCTGGGCCTGCCTGTGGACAGCATTTCAGAGCAGGAAATTTGTTATAGAAGCAAAACTGGGGAAACAAGAGGCCTGCCTGTTGCATTTCCGGTCAGGACTGATCTGCGGCTACTTTGTGTCTCTCTGGTAGGGTCTCCACCTGCAGCTGAGAGGTGATGGCATTTGTCACCAGTGTCCTGAAGACAGGGAGGCAACAAGATGCCCCACGTGTGACTGGCATACAGTGGGAGATCAGGTCAATGAATGGATGTTTAGACCCACTTTATTTAAGGGCTCTGAGCCCTACATTGAATTACCAAATGCAGTTGTCCCTTTTCTTAGAACGGCACATCCATTTAAAAAAATGCCACCCGCTCTCCCTGTCGGATGTGGACACCAGCTGTAGACCCAGGAACCAAGGTTGTCTTCTGTGAATGCTCACACCTGCTCAGAGAACATTCTGTGTCCCAGGGCCTCTGGGTCCTAAAGCAAAGCTTGTTTTCTGAACCTCCTTTTCAAAAATACACTCTCAGTACTCTCTCCCCCTCTCTTTGACAGCCCCATTTTGAGGACACTTCATGTACCTCCTTTCTCCCACCCTCCAAGGGCTTAGTGTCCTACTCAGTCTTCTCAATGCCCAGTTGGCCTGTCATCTCCCTTTTAGGATGGGAATATGCACATGGTCCCATACACATTCCTTGAGCTGGTGACTAAACACGGACTCCAAGGGTTGGAAGAAACTTCAGTCCCACCCAGTTCCACCTGCTTGTTGGGGAAACTGAGGCGCTGAGAGGAGGAGTCACTTATCTAAAGGAGAATTCAGGCTTCTCATAATCTGTATTTCTTCTTCCAAGTGCAAGCCTTGTGCTGACTGGGTTCTTGTTCATCTACCATGGAGAAGGAAGGCCCTCATCAGGTTCCCCTGAAGCTGGTCTTCAAGCCCCGTTGCTGTGCACTTGGCTGTTTCCTTTGGACACTTTCATTTCTCTCATGTGTTCTTCTCTCTTTGCTGTCACATATATGACCATGAACAGACAAGCCCAAGACCCCAGAGGAAACATCCTCTAAGAGGAAGGAGGCTGAGTGACAGAGTGACTTGATGAAGGAGCTCCATGTTGGTGTGTTCGCACACTGCGATCAGAGGAACACTTCAGGATGTGCCCAGGGAAATGGATTCTGTGAGGATAGCTAACTCTGTACAACCCTCCACACAATAGCAGCACTGTGCAGAAAAGGCAGCCTAGAAACGGGCTTAGTTTTATGTTAGTTCCAAGTTTAGGTGAAGAGCCAAGTTCAAATGAAGGGTCATTTCTGCAGCTGAAAGATTCATATTCTTCCTCCTCACTCGGATGCAGCCTTTGCAACCCTGGTTCTTCTACTTCCTAAACATTCTGACATTGTCGCTCTATTCTCTGGGAAGACATTCAATGCCCCAAATAAGGAATACTGTGATCGTGCTGCTTGGACATAACTTGTTTTTGCAGCAGACCTGTGAGTGAGTGTGACTATAATGAATCCCACCCCCTAGAGCAGTGGTTCTCAACCTTTCTAATGCCACGACCCTTTAACACAGTTCCTCATGTTGTGGTGACCCCCAACTATAAAATTATTTTTGTTGCTACTTCATAACTGTAATTTCGCTACTGTTGAGAACTGCTAGCAGAGTCACCTAAGACCATCAGAAAACACAAATATTTACATTATGATTCATTAACAGTAGCAAAGTTACAGTTATGAAGTAGCAACAAAAATAATTTTATGGTTAGGAGTCATCACAACATGAGGAACTGTGTTAAAGGGTTTCCTTCAGCATTAGAAAGGTTGAGAACCACTGCCCTAGAGAATCATTTTTAGCCACTTAATGCTTCTTTGAGCTAATAGATCTGAGGACACATGAAGAGGGGATGGCAAGATGATAAAAATGACCCTAACACTTTATCCCTCCTGTATCCATGCCCTTTGCAATAACTCTGTATTGTCCCTTCCATGGCTGTCTCTAGGCTTAGTCATGAGCTTGTTTTGGCCAACAGGATAAAGTGGAAATGATGTGTATCTGTTCTAAAGCTAGACCTCAAGAGGCCTTGCCTGTTTCCTCTTGCTCTCTTGTGCATCTCTCATTGCCATGACAATATGTTCGAACTAGCCTGTTGGAGGAATAGACACTGTCCTCAGAGCTGAATCGCCCCACTTGTCCCAGCCAAAGACAGTCTAGATCAGCCAAAAGCCAGCGAGCCCAGACATGTGAGTAAGACATGTGAGTAAACCCAGCTAAGCTTAGCAGAGCCACGTAGCTGTGTAGCTGACCCCCAGCTGACTTCAGGTGTTTATTGTTGCATGTCACTGAGGTTTGCTGATAGTAAGACAGCATTGTTATGATTGATATGGAAAGTTATGCCATATACTTTTAATCACGCCTTTATTCCTTGTCAGATACACTGTATGGTCTACATTCTTAGGTGCCTACCCAATATCAATCCTTTCCTTCTTCCTTCCTTCCTTCCTTCCTTTCTTTCTTTCTTTCTTTCTTTCTTTCTTTCTTTCTTTCTTTCTTTCTTTCTTTCTTTCTTTCTTTCTTTTAATTCTTACCTGAGGATATGTTTTTATTGATTTTAGGGGGAGGGAGGAAGAGAGAAAAACATTGATCAATTGCCTCCCATACACACCTTGACTGGGTATCCAACTCACAACTTAGGTATATGCCCTGACCGGGAATTGAACCACAGCCTTTTGGTGTATGAGATGGTGCTCCATCCAACAGAGCCACCTGGCCAGGGCACCATTCTTCCCCTTTTGCTACTAACAGAGCCATGTGCCCAGCTAAAATCCTACATTTCCAGCTTCCCTTGCAGAAAGGAGTTGTCATGTGACACTCCTTTGGCCAATGAGAAGCCAATACACACTGAGTGGAGTTTCCTGAAGAGGAGTGGGGGACTTCCCTCCCCACACCCCACCCCTACTTCTTCCTGCCTGGAATGAGACTGCAATACTGGAGGGTGTTACTCTGAGGTGACACCAGAAGCTAAGAATGACTGAGAGAAAAGACAGAAAGAGCTTGGGCCTTTGATAGTATGGCCACAATACTAGCACTGTGCCAATCAATCTCAGAAAGCCTTCTTTGTGGACTTCCAGTTACAAGCGAAAAAAATAAGACTTCTAAATTATTTATGCTACTTGTAACTTAGTGTAATTCTTAATAGCAAATTCTATCTCCCACTTTATCCTCATTTGAAGAAAGTGCTTAGAACAAACAAATTAAGGCACTTTCTAAAGCTCTCTCACAGAAAATATGACTGCTAATTAATATAGAGCTTCATTAATTATACATATAAAACAACCTATTTGCACTTATATTTTTAATAATTTTCGATGTTCATGATGTTTTTATTTAATCCTCCTTAATATACTTGAGATTAGTATCCTATGTCCATTTTGTGCTAGGGGAAACTGAGGCAAGGGGAGGTTGAGTTCTCCAAAGTAAAACACCTGTTAGTAAAAGAACTGGAGAGAGACTTGAAAACAGGGTCCCAGGCTTTCTGAGGAAGAATAGTAAACCAAACTCAAAAGATTTAATTTATGTATTTTGAGCTTCAACTGAACTTCATTTAGAAAAATCAAAGACACTAAATTCTTTTAACTCTGCATGGACCATCCCAGAATGAAAGTCTCTAAAGTCCAAGACAGGCTCATTTACAGGAAGGAGAAGGAAGAAAGGCCAACTTGTTGCCTTTTGTGTCCATAACATTACTTTTTTCTTCTCTGCTCTACCGTGGAGTAGTGTTAATTGGTTGTGGATCTGCTTCCCAGAGCTTTCTGGTGAGTCCCTTAAGAGTAGGACTGGGTGTTCTTTCTTTATGCATCTCTGGCAGAGCCGCTGGGTAGAGTTGTGTAGGCTTGTCCTAGCACAAGGGTGCCTGGCTGAGGAGTGACTAAAATACACACTTAGCAGGCTGTGGGCCCCATGGGATTGTCATGCACTGAGAGAAAGTACTTTTTTAAAATTTGCACACAGGTGCTCTATGGAATCGTAGGAGCCCTCATCTTGGCACCTGGAACAGAGTGTAAGGTGCTTATTTGATAAATGAATGTCCCCAGTTGATTTCTGAAGATCATTTTGATCAGTATTACCAGCAATAAGGTACTTCAAGGGTAGGAATTGGCAAGTGCAGCAGACGCTTTAGGTTTTTCCTTCTCAAGTTGCTATAAATACTCACAGAAGTAGAGCAGCAGTTTAAAGGTTCAGAGAGTAAAGTAAAAAATAAATAAATAAATAGCCATCTTTCTTAAACATGTAACATGTGTCAGATATAAAAGTAGGTTTTATTTACACTCCTATTTTAAAGATGAGAAAACTGGGGTCCTGAAAAATTAAGCAAACTACTCATACAGCTAGTAAGCAACAAAGCTTGGATTTGAATCCAGCTTGTCTGATTTCAAGATCTTTGTACTTTGTCCTGCATTTCCCTAACCATGTGAATTCTTTGTCATTAGTGCAGGTGTAGCAAGACAGTGGTATTTGTAATTAGTCCATGGACCTCCCTAAATTTCCCACCCTTGCTTACAATAGCTTGGGCCACATGATTGGGTTCTATCCATGGGAGGTAGGCAGAAGTGATGTAGAAGCAGGTATGACCTCTAATAATATCCTGGGGGAACCAACACCCCTCTCTTCTATCATATTGACCCTGAAGCCACATGTTGATATATTAGCATCTCTAGATGAAGGGAGCCTGGGTCCCAGAATCACTGTATGGAGAGAATTGGCCTCAAGAGCCAACCAATCCACATCTGACATTGTATAAACAAGAAATGGCTTTATGTTGTGTTCTTGGAGCACAGTGTAGCTGAAGCTAACTATTATAATATAACAGAAATATGAATTATTTTACACATGTAGTTTATATAATTGTTCATACTGCACAAAATATTTTCTTGATCCCCATAATAACTTTGAGAGATCAGTAGAGATCATAAGCCCCATTTTATAGGCCAGGAAACTGAGGCTTAGAGAAGTGAAATGATTTGCTCAAGACCACACAGTTGGTAGGTGGTCAAACCAAGGTTAGGTCCTTGGTATTTTTCCCACACTTTGCAATTTTATAACTTCCTAGCTTGATGTTATAAAAGCAAGCAATAACCTCAGAGGGAATGAGGGTCCCACTGTATAGAGTTCTGCAGATTAAATTAAACACCTTGAAGGACTAAAAGGCTAGGTAGCCAGTACAGACAGGTGTAGTACATTCCAATGGCTCATATTCTTAAGTCAACAAGCTGCAGGCGTCCTGTGGCTGCTCAGACTCCTGGGTGGTCCTGGAGGGGAGTCCGGAGCCTAGTTCTTAAGCAGGCCAGTGTGCAGATCTCCAATCTGAATTGCAGGCTTGAATTAAAAAGAAAAAGTTGTATGCTCTAAGTGAAAATCCTCAGTATCTCCAAGAAAACTTGATCATGCATGTGCGTGTGTGTGTGTGTGTGTGTGTGTGTGTGTGTGTGTGTGAAAGAAAGAGAGAGAGAGAGAGAGAGAGAGAGAGAGAGAGAGAGAGAGGTGAAAATCAGAAAGGTTAATTTATTTTAAGATAATATCAAGGTTCTATCGCTGAGGATAAAATCTGACATTTATTGAGCACATACTATGTGTATTATCTCACTCAATCCTACAATGGCCCTCCAAAGGTGGTGCTACTGTGCCAATCTACAGTGAAGAATCTGAAGAATGAGAGCTTAAAAACTCGTTCTAGGATACTCAACTAGGAAGGATTACAGGGAAGCTCTACAAAGCCCATATAGGACTTCTCAACAAAGACAAAAAAGGGAAGGGATGAAGGGTAGAAGCACTCAATTTACCCATCCTATACAAATACCCAAGTAACTCTTAGGTTATTAGCCATAGTCAATTTAACACTCTTTAAAATCTATTGGAGTCTTTGATCTTATTTCTCAATGGAAGAGGATCCACAATCTATGTTGTCCCTTTCATAGGAAGTATAGCTTCCATTTAGTTGACCTGTGTACTAAGAAGAGGACTGGGATCTCCTTGTTCAGGTGACCTCTTAATGACTTAGTAAACACTGATCTTGTCCATGTTCAGTCTCTTTTGTTGCCTAAAGTCTCCAAACCTTTTTCTCTCTCTCTAGGTCAAGCTCCTGGGATTTTCAACCCAGAGACTTGATGAGCTGTCAATAGCTTGAATGTGACAAAGATCCAAGTCACTGCCACTGTGGTTATTTGGTGTGCTCCATTCCTTGCTATGGTTGAGTCTTTTTTTAGCACTCCTGCCTGTGAAACTCAGGCTATTGAGACAGAGGTCCATCCTCAAACTGAGAGTTTCCCTGTGGGACATCCAGCTGCCCAACTTCAGGGCACCATTCAGCAATCAACTTTGCTCTCTGTGTAAATGTTTCTTTAGAGTTGAACATTGAGACAAGACCTTGACCCTGTTCTTAACTCTTCATTCATTCATTCATTCATGCATTCATTCATTCATATATCATGCATGCATACAGTCATTCATGAATACTATTAAGCACTAGCTGTGTCTTAGAATCTCTATTGGTCTCAGAGGATGGAGAAGTGATTAAGTCAGGTCTGTTCCAGCTGAAGGGGACATACCATCCAGACACAAGCCACTTTGGAAACTCAAGAATCACTGTTGACTCTTCCTCACCCTTAACCCCCACATTGCAGCCAAACATCAAACCTTATCAACTTTGCCTTTGAAATATTCATCACAGTCATCTTACTACAGCATCCCAGCCACTGCTCTCCTAGTTTAGGTTTTTCATACCTCCTTTGTTGAGTGTTGCAATTCTCTTGTAACTACTCTGTATGACCTGTTTTTATCCACCTTAACCACTCTCCCGCACTACAGCACAAATGATTTGCCTAAAATACACATCTAAATGAGTCACTCACTCAAAGTTTCAAGTGGTTCCCTTCTGTCCACTTAACTTCACATACAAAGTCCTAGGTGCCCTGGCTTACACCTGCTGCTCCAACTCTGTCCTTTTGTGAATGCTACTGACCACCAGACTGATTATCCAGCCCTTTGGTATGGGCTGGTCTCCAGTCCTCCTGGTGGGCAGGTGATTTGACTCTCACCCAAACCCACTGCCTCTCTGCCTTTGGTCCCTGTTCCCTGCCTCATTTGTAACTCCTGTACCTGGATTACTCCTATTCATTCTTCAAAGCTTATTTTTGGGCCCAAAAGCTCTTATTAGTCCCCAGTCTCTCCTTAACAAATGCCTCTGCTTAGCAGGCCCAGGCTGTCTCTTGCATATCTCAATCATTGCTCTTAACTGATGGTTTCCGTGTCTTTTTGCTTCCCTATATGCTGGATTCCCAGGGCACACACAGTAGGCTCCCAAGAAACTAGCTGAATGAATAAACAAACAATTTCAATGCAATGGAAAACAAGGCATCCTCTGGGACTGACTGACTCCCACTGGGGAATCTGGAAGTGGCTTTAAACAAGAGATATGGGGCTGTATGTGGAAGGAAGCATATGAGCTTGTGGAAGGGGAGTCTGGAGAATACAACCTTAATGACCCACTAGCCAAAGTTTTGCTTCCTGTTCCTGTGACTTTATGCTCTGCTTGCCTAGTGGGCTTAGTTCCAGAAGGAGGAATGCTTTCACCAGGATACAATAATGATTCCACTGAACTGAAAGTTAAGGCTGCCACTCAGCCACTTTTGGCTCCTCGGCTTCTGAAGCATCATGCGAAGAGGGGAGTGACTGTGCAGGCTGGGACGGAGTGATCCTGATGAACAAGAGGAAATTGGACTGGGACCCCATAGTGGAGGGAAGGAAGACAATATCTGGAACATAGGAGATCCCTTGAGGCATGTCTTGATATCACCATGTTCTGTGATTAAGGCCAATGGGAAACAGCAGGATGCCTAGTGGCCCAGATTCTTCAGGAGTGAAGGCTTGAGTTGCTCCACCAGGTACAGAACCACAACCAGTGAGGTGCACAGGGAAACAGAATGGTGAGTGGAAGAAGGTAGTTAGTAATACCAGCAACCACCCCGAGACCAGTTACAGGAACAAAGACGGTAATTGTCATGAGTCTTCCTCCTCATTTTGTTATGAACATGTGTGTGTGTGACATGTAAAATTAACTGCCACCACTCCTCTCATGCTCATCTTCCTCAGAAGAACATATCTTATCTGATCATAGCAAGGCTCAGACCCCCAGCCAGTCCTCCTTGGGGTCATCTGATTTCTGTCTCCTTGTATGGGCAGGAGCTTAGTGATTTAAAAGAAATTGTCAGCAACAGCCTTCGAGAAAAGCGTACTGAGAATTTATCAGAGTGAGAGGTTGCGTAGAATGGTGAGTCAGCGGCAGACTTGACCCACAAGTGGTTTTACGGTCTAGTAGCAAAGCAAATATAGGTGTTGTTTTGTTTTTTTTGTGTTTTTTGTTGTTTGCTATTTTACAGTTATGTTGGTCTGTTTCAGTACAATGTTCATGCACAGGTACAGTAAGGGCAGGCGCACCTCACACACACTAGTGTTGTGGTCTGAGTGCTCTGCTCATCAATGCCCATGGCTGCCATTGACCATAGCTGGTTAAGCAAAGGCTCCTTTGCCAGCTGGGCAGCATCCAGGAGGACAGGGCCCTTCTGGGCTCAGAAGCTTGAGACGTGGACCACCAGGCTGCCATAACCCACTGCCACCCTCCCTGGCCCCTCTTCTCCTGTGATACTTTGGTTGCTTTCATTTTGTCCCCCAGTTAATCCATGCTGGCAACTCTGCAGCTCAGGAGGCAGAATGGTGCTTTCTGAACAGTGGAATTTCAATCCTAGCTTTTCTGGGCTAGTCAACCCCAAATCACCATACTCTAATGGCAAAGTGCCTCAAGAAGCCACCACGGACAATTCAGTAGAGTGCCTTGAGAAGGCTTAAAGTGTGTGCTCATTTCTAGCCACCCAGTGGAATACTACTCAGCCACGAAAAGGAATGTACTATTGATGCATATACAATAATGTGAGTGAATCTCAAAATAATGATGCTAAGTCAAAGAAGTCAGAGGGAAAAGAGTGTATATTGCAAGAGCCCATTCATACAAAACTGAGTCTAGACAATGCTAACTGATCTATAGTGACAGAAAGCAGACCCATGGCTGGTAGGGAGGCAGAGAGCAGAGACGAGGAGATGAGGAAGGAGTGCAGGAACTTATGAGGATAATGGTCATCCAGAATCCTGATTGTGGCAATGGTGCCACATGTGTGTACATATGTCAGAAATGATGAAATCAGGCACCTTAAATATGTGCAATTTGTTGCATGTCAATTATACCTAAATGGGGCTGTTTGAATTTTTTTTTTTTTTTTAATGTGTGTATATTTTTACCCAATAATTCCATTCGGGTCACCCTCCTAAGGGAATAATTGAGGTGCTCAATTTCTGTTCAAGATCTTTAGCACATTGTTTAGAACAGTGAAAAAGTTCAATAAGAGGGCATAGTTAAAAAAGCTAATGCTTAAATAAATTCCAGATGATGATGGAATATGCTGTGTATGCTTTTGACACACTCTTATTTACCGTGATGACGAAAATGTTTACCGTGTAGTGTTTGGTGAAAAACTCATTTACAAAGCAGTACAAACCTGATGAGATGAACATGTTACAAAGTGGAGATATGTATAGAAGAAAGACTAGAGGGTTTGTACAAAATACCCCAAATCATCATTTCTGGGCAACGGTGGGGTCAAGGGGAATTTAAGTTTTCTTTTTAGTGCTTTCAATGTATTATTCAAATTTTCTACTTTTGAAATGTATCACTTTTTTAAGGTAGAGAACAACCTACAGCAATAAAAGATGTGTGTGTGTGTGTGTGTGTGTGTGTGTGTGTGTGTGTAGGTGCCACAGCTGCTCTGTTCTCTGCGGAGGCTGCGGGGGAAGGGTCTGCTCCTCTGTTCTCTCTTCTTCCATGGCTAAATAGGTGCTGTCCCTTGACCACTGTGAGCTCCAGAGAGCTTGGGAATACCCGTGGCTTGGGACTCCCAGTCCTTTTGGGGGCTCTGGCACTCGTCCCCCACCTGGTTAGCCTGCACAAGGGGCCACTTGCTCTCACGCTGTAAATGGCAGTAGCTGAGCAAAGAATGATTGTGGCCAGGTCATGGCAGAGCCTAAGTGTCGGGGAAGGAGGCAGAACTTGGCCTTCCCAGCTCCGTTTCCTCTGAGTAAGTGTGGCTTTTAGAAGCACTCAGGGAGCAAAGCAGTCACCACTGCCCAGGCCAGAGGTCAGTTACCTTCCAGTAAATACTATAGCCACAGGGTGGAGAGGCTGCGTGCAGATTGGTGTGTAGGCCAGCCGCCTTTCCTGACCTCCTTCTTCATTTTCTTCCACAGCAGCAGAAGCTGAGGAGGACTGCGAGAGGTGCTTTTATCTTTCCACCCAGAGCGGGCTGGCTTCATGGGCCCGGTGTGCTGCTCTCTGGATTGTGAGCTGGCCCTGATCTGAACCAAAAACTGAAGTCAAGAAGTTTAATGCAAAAGGTCCGGTGCCCTTTGCAAACATAGCTACTTGTACTCCAAAGATAGTGGGGTTGGAAGGGCTCAGGGTCCGTGACTCAGGCAGCTACAACTGAGACATTATTGCTGAATGAACAATGAGTGAATCAAGACCAGAAGCGTCTGTGGCCTGAAAACTAGTAGGTTTGTTTATCTGGGAGAAGAGACTTGGGGCACAAACCTCGGGGTATACTATGGGTGGCCTTGAATATGTGAAGGGATAGTAACATGATGGATGGGCTGCCTAATCTCTGTGAAGCTCAGTTCACTCATCTATATGGTGGGATGTGAATACCCATCTTGTAGAACTCATTCATTCATTCATTCATTCATTCATTCTCTAAACATTGATTGAACAACTACTATGTGCCAGGGGCTGAAAACACAGCAAATTAATTAGACATGGCTTCTAGTTCCTTACGGTTCTTTCCTGTTAGTTGCTGAGAGGTCAGGAGGTTATTTATTCCTATGACCATGTTGTCTGACATGATGCTCAAGAAGTACTACTGTCGTCACTGAGGCAAGGTCCCTGCAAGGGCATAATGCTGGGGCCAAGTCACTGGACCTGTGGCCACAGGCAGAAGCCTGGATACCAGCTCTGGTGCACTGACCAAAGCTAAGGGACCTTCAGAAGCCAGTAAAGGTTTAGCAAGAGGTAAAGAAATGTATGGGATCTGGCTGCCATTGGAGACAGGTTTTAATTGGCAGCTGGAAACAATTCTTCTGAATATATGCTACTCATGTGACTGGATGTTCATTTTGTATATCATTCATTTATTTTAAAATCATCCATTTAGTTACAAAGCCTGTGTTCAGTTTTAGGCACTGTGCTTAGAGCTGAGGAAGAAGACTATGGAATTCCAGCACATGGCACTCCAGGGTCTTGCAGTCTGGTGGGAAGAAAAAGAAATGCACATAAACCAGGCTGGTGGTACCCCGAAAGGCCAGCTGAGTGACACAGGTCAGTGTGGTGGGAGTTCAGCATGGGTGGGAATGGCTGGGTTTGGAGAGGCAGGAAGTTGGAAAATATCTTAGAGCAGATGAATGGATAAGGAGCCTTAGCTAGACTCTGAGTCTCAGGGATGCTTGTGGGAGAGTGAGCTGAGCAGACAGGTCCTGGTGAGTGGAGGGTGCCATAGGGGACATCCATCCATTCACCAATTCATTCATTCAATAGATCTTTCCTGAGTGCCTTACTGCCCGGTACTCTTCTAAGCTCTGGGGACTCAGCAGTGAGCAAGACAGAAAAACACCCCTGCCTTACTGTAGTTTGCATTCTAAAAGAGGAAGACAAAAAATAACTAATGTTATATATAGCAGCAGTTCCTGAATGTTTTCGTTTCAGACCCTATAGGTTCGTAAACATTATTGAGAACCTCATAGAGCCTTTGTTCATGTAAGCCAATGCTATTGATATTATAATACTAGAAATGAGGCTTAGAAATGAAAACTATATATGTGAAACTTTAAAAATAACAATCTACTCACAACATTTTAGTTCCAATAACATACATTTAGTTAAAAATAATACTATTTTTTCCCATAATTTAGACAAGGGGGGTGGGGTTTATTTATTTTTTATTCTTGCAGATCTCTTTAATTTCTGACTAACGTAGGCGACAGCTAGATTCTCATATCTGCTTCTGCATTCAATCGGTGCTGACATTGTTCTGGCTGAAGTATATGGAGGAAATCTGGCCTCACACGGATATACAGTTGAAAAGGGAGAAGTCTTCTAACAGCCTTTTCATTTAATTGTGGGTTCTTCTTCGATAAACTACACCATAATTCAAGCAGCAGTTTCTTGAAGGTTAGTTGAAATGTTGAATTTGAAACTATCGATATAATAAGTACTTTATTTCATTCAAATATGTTGGTCCATCCTACATTTTGAATGTCTTTTATCCATGCACCATGAATTTGGAAAGCATGGGTTTACTGGCTCGTGTACACAAAGAACCAATGCATAGTCCTCTTTCTGTGATTCATTCCAATAGAAGGACCAAAAGCCATGGCCTTTTCACCCACGGAGCACAGAGCTATTGTAGGGTTGCTGAACCCCGACTACAAGCATTCTGTTTGGGGCACATGGGTGGGGCCAGGCTTGGTGCTCTGGGAGAGGGATTCAGTCACCACAGGGCCTTCAACCACAGCACTGGGATCACCTGGTGGGAAAGGGGCTTGTTGACATTCCAGATTCATGGACCTTAAGAAGCTTTGGCAATTGGGCCTGGGGCTTTTCCAGGGCTTTCTCATGTACTCTGAAGAGTAGGGGCACCCTAGCTCAGTGGATAGAACGTTGGCCTGCGAACCAAAGGGTCTCAGGTTTGATTCCAGTCAAGGATATGCATCTAGGCTGAAGGTTCCTCCCCAGCAACCAATCAATGTTTTTCTCTCACATCAATATTTCTTTCTGTCTCTCCTCCCACCCCTCTCTCTCTCTCTCAAAAAAAAAAAAAAAAAAAAAAAAAAAAATCAACGGAGAAATATCCTTGGGTGAGGATTTTTTTAAGAAAGAGAAGGGGCATCTTAATGACATAAAATTGGAAAATGAGTGATATCACAAGAACCTGCTCCTAGCTGCTCTGCCATTGTCTGTTCTCTTCATCTGGGAGGACCTAGAGCTTGGACTTTGGGGTAGGTTCCCAGTACCAGACAAAGCACCAAACTCTAGGGGACTTTCTTACTTTGAAGTCACATCTATTAGCTGGCCAGGTCACTGGTCACACTGGCCCCCCTCCCGCCTTTATTCCTTCCTCATCTGGATTCAGCTGACTGCATGTCCCATACAAAAAGGAAGCCCCTCCCAGGTAACTGAACATTTCCCTTCCCTGACTCGGGTCCTTTAACCTTAAACTGTAGCCCCTGGGTCTCCACATATCCTACTTTTGAGAAATGCTTCCTTAAAAATCCCCCCACTGCTGGGAACCCACACATGCCAGGTTCACTTTTGTTGGGTGATTGTGTGGGACCAGAGCCATGGCCTCTTAACCACTTGAGGGGATTAGAAGTGGCCTGGAGCCACGGGTGGGAGTGGGTGGAAGTTTCTTCTGTGCAGGTCTCACCAGGTTCCAGCTGCTCAGGGACACCTTCACGGAGGCCCTGTTTGCGACCCGGTGTGATTTATAGCAGCACTAAAACCTCTCACAACAGACAAATTAATACTCAGACGCCTTTTCAGCGCCTCCTTTGAGAATGAGGTTTTGACTTGGGGCCAAGGTGTGGGAGGCAAGGTGTTTCCCTCCAACTCCATTGGGCGGCAGCTCTGGGATCACACCCAGCCCGGCCTCCAGGCCCGTGTGCTCCGACATTCCTCTCTGCTTGGACTCCGTTTCTGTCTCTGTCTTCCTTTCTCAGTTTTGTTTTGTGTGGCTTCATTGTCTCCTAAGAAGAGGGACATCACTACAGGGACACGGTCGGGGTGGGGAGACGGTCCGAGCTCTGAGCGGTTGCACATCCTGGGTTTGAGCCAGGCTCACTCTCCTCCGGGAGAACCCCATCAGAGACGCCCAGACACTTGTCCTTTGGCGGAAGTGTAATATTATGTTACTAAAGTTCCAGCGAAGTCCTTCAGGTCTATAATTAGAACTGAGGAGGGACGCTCTCAGCCCTTAAGTGAAGGGAACACAAGGCTCTGGAGTATGGGCAGAGGACATTACAGATGGGCTGAGCCAGGGAACTCTGAGAAAAAGAATATAAATCCACACAGGAAAGGGCTTACTTTCAAAGACTGCATGAGGTGAAGAAGGGCTTTTACTTATTTTTAAATATATTTTCATTGATTTCAAAGAGGAAGGGAGAGGGACAGTGAGATAGAAACATTAATGATGAGAGAGAATGATTGATCGGCTGCCTCTTGCATGCTACACACTGAGGATTGAGCTTGCATCCTGGCATGTGCCCTGACCAGGAATCAAACTGTGACCTGCTGGTTCATAGGTCAACACTCAACCACTGAGCTATGCCAGCTGGGCAAGACAGGGCTTTTAATCAATGAAACCTCAATTCCTGTATCTTTATGTGCGATGGTTAGAAATTAAACATTGTAAGTGAATATTCACAAAGGATCTAGGTAATGAACGGATTGCTGCTATGATTCACCCTCACCAAGTGGCAGCGTTAGCAAGAAGCCTGTTCTCTGTAGCTTTAATAGCGACAGATAAACAGAAGGCTTATAAGGCATTCTCCACCATGTTCCCCGGGGGCCCTGTGGTTCAGAAGTGGTGGTCATCAGGCAGTCACCTGTGACTGTCACAAGGTCACAGGACCCAGCTCAGCCAGGGTTTTCTGATTCAATAAACCTGGGTGCTTCTTAGGAATCGGGGTTTTAAATAAATGCCCTGGCAATCCTGCTGTTGTGCATCTTGTCTTTGGAAGCTGGATCACCAAGAAGGTCAAGATTATCTGCTCGTGAACTTGGCTCTGCTGGTCCACTTTGAACCTTGGCTCCCCATCTTCATGGCACTGGACTCAGAAATTCCTCTTCTATCCTAAGAAAAGTGTCTCAGAACGGTGTGTGTGTATGGGGGGGGGGGGTCAGAGGAAAGGGACCTAAGCCTTTGCACACACAGTTATTTGCTGTCATAATTTAGGAAAACGGGTAACACTAGAAACCAAATGTCTTTCCAGAGGAGAAGATTAGGTGAACATGGTAACTCCTCCCACAGAATCCTCTGCAGATATTACAGACAGTGTTTGCTAAACTGTGTTATTCTAAGAGAAATGCTCACGATATGACAAAAAACAAGATACCGATGATAAAATGCTTACAACTAGCTTAAGGAGAAAAACCTCTGTGCCTAAAGAAATGGAAGGTAAGACATATAACAAATGTTAGCTGAAGTTGTCTTTGGATGGGGGTTTTTGGATGCTTTTGTTTACATACTTTTAAAAATATTTTCTTTAGTATTCATTATTTATTTTATGTTATATTACATATACACATGAATCTATATTTATGTAGAAATATAGGTATATCTTCATTTTAAAAACAAAGAATTATGCAGATTTGGTTATAAAAAAGGACCCAGTTCCACAGAGTGGTGGTTGAGGTCAACCTGGCCCTTTCATTAGGAGTAAGTGGGTGCATGATTCAGTGGTGTGTCCGCGGGTCACATGGAAGCAATGATGTCCTTGACGAGGAAAGAAGTATGTTCGTATCACTGTCACGTGGTATAGCTCTCCCCCTGCACAGAAATAGGCAGATGACATTTCTGAACACAGAAGACTTTGGTGCGGGCCCCTTGAGGTCTAAATTGCTGAGGTTGTTCTAGCTCCAAGGAATACCTTGGGCAAAGATGCAATGGGTGGACTCCTTTTACCAAGCAGAACTGCCTAAGTCCTACTCAGAAAGCCACCCAGTCACCGCAGGACACAGACCTCCCCAAAAAGCCCCACATCTAGTCAGATAACAGACCCTGGAGCTTCCCAGCTAAATGAGAATGACCTTTGCCTCTTAGGATAGAAGAGCTCATATGCCAGTTCTGGTTGCTTGGGGTCCTGTGTTGGAAAAAATTGTGAGTAAGTCTAGGGATTAAAGAACAAACCAAACAGACATCCAAACCCCCCACATCAACACACTGTCATTGCCCAAGCTGGTGCCTGCTGTGGACTCTGTGCCTGAGGGCACTCCTCGCTGAGCTGGTCCTGGGTCTCAGGAGACTCTGCCTGCCCTGATTCCTGCCCTGAAAAGTCCAGCTTTCCTCTCAAGCTTACCAGGCCTCAGCGGCATCCCAGACAGAACTTCCTGCTTTCCCAGTCAGTGCCCTTGCCCTTCTTACACCATCACCAAGGTTGCACTGTCCTCCTTGAGCCAAATCAACGTCCAACTCCACGCCTCCGCCTCGGTCTGCAGGAGAGCCTTTGGACCAGCTTCCATTATTCATTCAGAACGTGGCAGATTAAAATCTGTTTCAAAAATAAGGCTGCTGAGCCTTCAGACTTGTCTTATTGATTATTTAGCGACTTGTTCAAAACCAGTGCTTTCCAGTATAGGGGCCACTTGACACGCATAGCTATTTAAGTTCATTACAATTAGATGTAATGTAAAATTTAGTTCCTTAGTTGAACCAGCCATATGCCAAGTACTTAAGAGTGGTAAGTAGACATTGCACAGGGAAATTCCCATCATTGCAGAAAGTTCTAAAAGTTTTATTGTTACAATTTCATCTATCTATCTATCTATCTATCTAACTACCTATCGATATTACTAGTTTCCCAACCCATTAAGGGCAAACCGAAAGATGACAAGAAATAACCTAATATAAAACGAGACAGTTACTCATTTATTCAATCACCAAATAAATGGTTATTGAGTGACCACATGTGGTGGGCACTGGTCAAGGTGTTTAAGCTACATTATTAAACAAAAGAGACAAAATCTCTGCATTGAACTGTACTGTACACCACTTTGGGGATACTTAATGCAGTAGCCTTATTTTCCGAACTGGCCCATCAATTAACAATCCAATTCATTAACAGATGTTTATCTTGAATCGTTAAGAATAATTCATATACTTTTAAAAGGCAACAAATATATACAGTTTAGACAGGTCACTGTTTAAGTAGCTAAAGGAGCTAGTTTCAGTTATTTGAAAAAATATGGGTTTGTTTCTTTTTTTTATTTCCTAAGTTTGGATAATTGTCATATTATGTGTTAAGGTTCAAAAAGCCCCACACCTGTGATTTTCTGAGTTCTTTTTAGGCAGAGGAGTTTATACTGACCTTTCTCTTTATGCCTCTTCATGCTGATATAATTTGCTTTCCAGTTCAGTCCCTTGATAATATATGACTCTGGATTAGTCATTTGAACTTTTCTATGTCTCAGCCAGAAGGAGAAAAAGAAACAGAACTAACACAGACATAACTGTGGGTGGCATAAATTTTATCAACAAAGTGCCTGAGAATTAGTTCAAAGGTTCTGAGAGAGCTTTCTGAAGTAAGCCAAGACCATGCAGGATTTGATACATACCTATTCTCCCTCTCTCTCTCTCTCTCTCTCTCTCTCTCTCTCTCTCTCTCTCTCTCTCTCTCTCTCTCTCTCTCTCTCTCTCTCTCTCTCTGTCTCTCTCTCGTCCTCCACTCAACACCGACAATGAATTTTCTTCTTACCCCTCATAACTGGTGAAAAACAGAAGCCAAGCCATAATAAGCTTAAATATTTCCTTAGAGAAAGAATTCAATTCTGGTAATAAAAAAATTGTGTCAAAACAGGTGAGGAAGAAATTAAGGTTTCTGAAGCACACTCCAGGGCTTGGAATGCATAATTCTTCCAGGTGGTAGAGGGGATTCTGTAAAGGAAAGGGAAACATATATCTGAACTGCTTTTAAAAAGTATAGGTCAGAATCAGGGCAGAAAACCCTAAGTTAAAAATAATGTCAAAGACAGAGTCCAGGATCACCGATGGATGGGAGACAGGGTGACGTATTGGAGCAGAGAACTCTCCATCACGTGGAGCCAGGCAAACCTCGGCCAAATTCCAGCTTCAACTCTCGTTAGCTGTGACTCCCCTGTCTCAATAACTTAACCCCTCTGTATCTTAGTTTCCTCATTTGGAAAGTAAAAAAGAAGGGAATGATAGTACCGACCATTCAGGACTGTTACAAGTGTTTAGTTGTGAGAAGCACCTGGCATACAGTAGGTAATTATATTAAGGCAACACTAGGTGTTCAACAGTTGAATGCCAATTCCCAGTGATTTGATAGTTTATTTTTTGCCCATGTAATAGAGTCAATGGAGAAAGGGGAAGGCTTTCCTCCATGTGGTCATTTAGGGATTCAGGCTTTCATCCCCTGATTCCCCCACCCTCCAGAGCCTCAAAGACCTCTGCTTCCAGGCGGCAAAGGGAAATGAGAGAGTGAAGAAAAACCCTGGCCTTAGAGGTGACACTCATCCACTTTCATTCACATTACTTTGATGAGAACCAGTCACATGGTCATGCTGTGGTGCAAGGACATTTGGGAAATGTAGTCCCAGCTCAGCTGCCACCTCTTAGCAATAACTCCACACTCTGGAAGGGGTGCCAAAGGTTTTGACCAACAGCTAGCCATTTTGACACAATGTTCAATCAATCGTAGCCCTTCCTACATTATTTGGTATAACACAAAGTCAAATGACAAGTGATTTTGTTGTATAAGACAACTAAGTATGCTGTAAAATGCTGAAGGATAAGGCAGAACATTGAAAACCCAGATGATAAAACTATGTAAGTAAAGTAAAGGTTCAATAGGATTTTTAACTATGTTTTATTTGGTTATATTGGAAACCAACCAGTATAATGTCTTTATTAATCCATCAAGCAAATATTTGTTATACTGATTATATGAAAGACATTGGGCTAGGCATTGGGTGTGGACTGGGAAGAGGGTACAAAGATGAGTAAGACTTGGACTTGCCTTCAAAGTGTTTAAATTCTGGTAGGGGAGGAAAGGCTTGCACATCCTCAAAGCACCATGGCGAGTGTGGGCAGTGCCCTGAGAAGTACAGAGTGCAATGGGATTTGAGAAGGGGTGGGATGGTTTCCATCCTGCATGATTCAGCAGCATGAGAACACACCAGACACTCAGAGTATGTCTGTCCTTGTCAACTCACCCCTTGATACCACCTTCTCTTGCTCCATAGGAGCTCCCAATTTTTCTCCCAGATAGCCTATCTGCTCCATTCCTGCTCTGAGTCCTATTCTGCTTTGAGTCCTTGACTTGTCTCTCCTCCCTGACAGGGCCTGGGTCTCCAGACCTCAGTACCTGTACTAGGTCTCTTCTCATGGCAGTTTTTTTTTTAAATATATTTTATTGATTTTTCACAGAGAGGAAGAGAGAGGGATAGAGAGTTAAAACATTGGTGAGAGAGAATCATCGATCAGCTGCCTCTTGCACACCCCCTACTGGGTATATGCCCTCAACCGGAATCGAACCCGGGACCTTTCAGTTTGCAGGCCGACACTCTATCCACTGAGCCAAACTGGTCCCGGCTCATGGCAGTTTTTGAGAGCTCTGCTCCAGTGGGCTGTATCTTCCAGGTAAGGCCTGGTGTCCCAGACGCCACTCAATCACCTCAGCTTTTTCTTATCTTCACATTAGGGGGTTAAAATTGCATTTGACTCAGGTCTTGCAGAATGCACACAATTTGCCCTAGCCAAATTTGGAACAGTGAATAGAGTGTCAGCTTGCAAACTGAAGAGTCCCGGGTTCAATTCCAGTCAAGGGCACCAACCTCAGTTGCAGACTCAATTGTGGCCTTGGTCCGGGTGAGTGTAAGAGGCAACCAATCAATGTGTTACTCTCACATCGATGTTTCTTTCTCTTTCTGTCTCTCCCTCTTCCTTCCACTCTCTCTAAAAATCAATGGGAAAAATATCTTCGGGTGAGAATTAACAACAACAAAAAAAATGCATAGAATTTTGTTAAGTGGAGATGAAGCTTTCATCTCCGTAATGCTTGACTCAAGACAACTTTCTCAATTTAACGACAATCTTTTCTATTCCATCTGTGCTTTTGGAAAAGTTGTGATCTATCAGGCATTGTGTTGATTTTCAGGGATAACGAGATAAGTAAGATACAGAAAGTCCTGTGATGTAGGTATAGCAGTTCGTATCATACCCATTTTATGGATAAGGCAGATTGAGGCTTAGAAAAGTCATCAACTTTCCTATGGTTAATCATGCAGTAAGTGGAATAGATGGAATTCCTCTCCAGTTTTCTTTTGCCCTAGTCCAGGGTTCTTTTGCTATATCAGAAAATACCATGGGGTTCAAATAAAGGAAATGAGTTTTATCAAATTGATGTCCATTCAATAAGATACAATATCTTGCTGAATCCGGTTTGGCTCAGTGGATAGAGCGTCAGTCTGTGGACTGAAAGGTCCTGGGTTCGATTCTGGTCAAGGGCACGTACCTTGGTTGCGGGCACATCCCCAGTAGGGGGTGTGCAAGAGGTAGCTGGTCGATGTATCTCTCTTATCAATGTTTCTAACTCTCTATCCCTCTCAATTCCTCTCTGTGTAAAATCAATAAAATATATATATATATATATATATATATATATTTATATATATATATATATTTTTTTTTTTTTTTAAAGATATAATATCTTGTAAGACTGCGTGCAGTGTGATCGGGCACTCTTGAAGTTTAGACTGTAAAACCTTCAGTAGTCAAAGGTATAAACATCTCATATACTATTTGCTACATAAACAAAAGACCACATTATAAATTAATGGGTGCCTGGAGCCTGACAGTTCCTCTAATCAGAGGGGGCAGGCAAGTCCACACCTTGTCTGTTTATTCAGAAGCAGGTGCTAACCCAAATGTCGGGGATGAAAGGTCCTCGCCCTTTGCTTCTGTGACCCTCCTCTGTCTCTGGAGGCAACATCTGAAACACCTGGTGAAAGTGCGCCTTGCTCAGTTTAGCTGAAACTGACATTTGATTTCAGTTCTAATATTACTCCTTCCTCTTCAGATGCTTGGGGCGGGGTAGCAGGAGGGAGGGGGGCCTCGTGTGAGACCGAAGCAGAAGGTTTCACTGCTGAGTGCAGAGGGATTTAAGAGGGAGGTAGATTCGAAAGCAGACTGGTTGGGTGGAGAAGAAGGAATGGGCTGTCCTGAGTACAACGGGCGGCTTTGAAAATGACAGAGCTGTCTGTGAAGCTAGTGGTGGGATGGAAAAGTAGGCTCAGCGCAGGGAGTGGGGATCTAGGAGGAAGCATGCTCCGGGTATTTCCTGTAAGATAACTACCAGGCCTTAAGCATGGGCAACAGGTTTGGAGCAACTAATAGCAAAGCATAGCAGCCATGGGTTAGGGCTGTGGTTGGCAGAACTAGGATCTTTGGGTTCTTGACGAGTCTATTTTGAAGAAGTGGCATTAGAAGAAGTTTAAGTTTAAAAAATGTGGCTCTCAAAAGAAATTTCAATCGTTGTACTGTTGATATTTGGCTCTGTTGACGAATGAGTTTGCCGACCACCGGGTTAGGGGAAGAATTCAGAGAGATGGTGTCGCAAATGCAAACACAGCCACGCTCACGGCCCTCCCAGGCCCAGGACCTGTCCAACTCATGGAAACAGCCCCTGCCTGGTTTTAAAAAAGGCTGTGTTTCTCTATTTGGGATCAAGCTGCACCCCTTTCGCCCCTGGAGGTTGTGACCGGTGGGTATGAAAGAACCTCTCTCAGTTCTAACCAGGAGCACTGGTTTTCTTAAACGCCCTATGTTTTGAAAGGTAACAGAATCTATATTTGAGATTAGAAAAATAAATGAGTGGGGAAACAGTTTGACAGAGAGAAGCTGACGTGGCCATTGGGAGTGGCTTTCTAACGCCGAGCTCCCCCGGCAGAGCCTTCCGCACTCACGTCATCTTGACCTGGGCTAGCCACAGCTAAAGCAACCGTGGGATGAATGACTGATACCTAAGGAAACCCGCTTTTCAGCCGACGAGAGAACTGTGAGATGGAAACAGGCCACCTGTTTTAGATCAGGCATTGGGGGCCGTGCTGTGATCCCAGAAGGCCCAGAGGCCTGCGTTTTGTTGGTCTCTTCTCTCCCACCAGACCAGAGTCGTGCAGTGGCAGCCCTGACAGAAGCAGGTGGCGAGGAAGGCATTGGGGGACGTGTGCATCCCTGGGAATTAACGTTAGAGATGAAAGGAGAGCACAGACTCCTGGAGCGACTGATGGCTGAGATCCTTGTAAGAGTCAGGCGATGGGCCCCAGCCGTGAACAAATAGAAACCCATGCCTTCACGGCACTTCCTGTTTCAGTGGTGTGAGGCAGACGATGAGTAACAGCGATAGGTCGCGGTGTCAGACAGTGGTCCATGATGGAGGAAAATTCCGCAAGGAAGAGGTCAGGGAAGGCGATATTTGTTTATGATGTATTTTATCATTTTTAGGGAAGGCAATATTTATTTATTTGATCGTTTTAGGGAAGGTGATATTTATTTATTATTTATTATATTTTATTTTGTATTTTTGTTTTTGTTGTTAGGGAAGGTAACATCTAAAGAAGATGCTGGAGTGAGCGCTGTGGCTATCTGGGGGAAGTTTGGTCCATGCAGAGGGAACATCGGGCTAACCTGCCCAGAGGCTCATGCCTGGTGTGTTCTAGAAGCTGTAAGGAGCCCATGTGGCTGGCTGAGTGAGAGGGACGGAGCTTGGTAGGAGGAGACCTCAGAGAGGAGACAATCCTCCAGACCTTCAGGCCACGCCTAGAATGTGGGCTTTTATTCTAACTGAGGCGAACAGAGTGGGATGGGATCTGAATTCAGGGAAGTGGAATCACCCTGAACTTAGGTTGCATGGTGAGAACAGTTAGTTGGTGCCCCTTGAAAAGACACAATGCAGGGAAGGGATGGCACAGAGGGGCCCAGGCTTTCCTGTAACCTGTGTGCTTGTGTTTGCTCCACCAGCTGCTCACACATTGGCTCTGATGGAATTCTGGGAGTCAGATAGGACAGGTGCCTGGTGCCTTGGGTCTGAAACAGATCAGCGAGTGTCTGACATTGTGGTTAATTTCCTGCTGAGGGGAACAGTATGTCTTGAGGATCTCATCTTCTTATGCTGGTATGTCAGGTACTGAAGCAGACTCTGGGGTACTGTCATGAACAATGATGGGTTCCTGCTTCACAGGTGTCTATCGACCCAAACCTCCTCCTCTGGGTGGAGGTAAGATGACATTAAACACAAGTATGCAAATAACTACCACATGTTAACAGTGATGAGTGAAGCAAAAGGTGCTTGCAAGGAGCTCTTGAATGTACTGCGGAGGGTGGCTGGTAATCACAAGAAGCTCCTCTGAGGGAGGGGCATTTAAGTTGAGGCACAAAGATGGGGAAGAAGGTGGCCTGGTGGGAAGCAAGGTGGGCCAGAGCACTCAGGGGAAAGGGGGAAACACATGCAAAGGCCCTGTGGCGGGGAGGAGGAAGTGCATGCCTAGGGCCTGGAGAGCAGACAGCAGGGGTGAAGGGTGAGACAAGCCTAAGGAAGTGGGAAAGGCCCTAGCTGGTTTGGCTCAGTGGATAGAGAGTCGGCCTGTGTACTGAAGGGTCCCAGGTTTGATTTGGTCAAGGACACCTGCCGAGGTTGCAGGCTCATCCTCAGTAGGGGTGTGCGGGAGGCAAGCCGATCAATGATTCTCTCTCATCATTGATGTTTCTCTCTCTCTCTCTCTCTCTCTCTCTCTCTCTCTCTCTCTCTCTCTCTCTCTCTCTCTTTCTCTCTCTTCTCTCATTAATGAAAATATATTTAATAAAAAAGAAGTGTGCAAGGCTGGTCAGGCGGTACCTTCTGGCATGTGATGATTGGGGTGTTTCTTCTGAGTGCAGTGGGCAGCACTAAAGGGCATTTAACAAGAGAGAGAACTCACCAGGCTTGCCTCAGTCACGCTGGCTGAGTATGGAGGGTGGCCTGCTGGGGGACCATAGTGGGCTCATAGCCTGTTGGGAAGCCCCTGCAGCATCCAGCTGGTCAAATTGCTGCACAGGGACAATTGAGGCGCAACAGGAGAATCCCCCTAATAACCACCCCCATTTACTGCCTTAAAAGCCCTCTGGGTTAGCATCCCTCATTTGGCTTTTAGCTTTGCTAAGGCATCCATTTCTATTCATCCCCATCAGAGCTAACGCTGTTGGACTCAGCCTGGCTCGGGATCCAATTCTGCCCCTTCCTGTTTGTGGCTGGGACAAGCCTCTCTGACCATATTCCTTACTCTTAAGATGGGGAAAATTGCACTTGGGAGGATAAAACGAAATAGTGACAATTAAGGCTCTGTCCTGATGCCTGTATAGGTAGGTAACTCAACAAATGCCAGTTTCAGGCTATCTAAATGAATCATTTTCTAATGAGAACTGGTTTCTTGAAATCAGGTTTCTTTCTGTCCCACAAAGGGAGAGTGAAAAACATGATGGTGAGAGATTTAGGAGACCATGACCTTCACCTTGGGCCTCAACAGCCCCCTGGGGCTCTGAGAACCGAAAATATGGACAATATCAAGGGGTCTGACGAAAGGTGCTGAACAATGTGAGAAGATTAAAGTAGTTTCTCTTCCTGTATAAACTCATTTCCAAGGCGAAGGAGCACATTTAAAAAGAAACAAACACCGCCAACCTGTCGCTGGCCCGAAGCTAGGTGCTGTCTCCCAGGGACAGGAGTGGGCCGTGTCTGTTTCTTCCACAGACGTTCTGGTTTGACTCCTCATTTAGAAACCAAAGGGGAAAACTGCCTTTTCAGTTTCTCTGAGTGTTTTTATTGTTCCTCCAAAGAGTCAAGATTTCATTGTGTATCCTCGGCTCCTAGATTCCATTATCTTGAAAGCTTCTGCTCAAACTGCTACCATTTGAACATTAAAATTTTAAAACCTTTTTTTAAAAAATGATGAAGCTCAATTAATTGACCTCATAAAGTTACAGAGGATGGAAATGGGGCTCAGAGAGGACTGAAAAGGAGTCAGAACATACACACACGTGGATATACCCAAACTTGTAATGTCCTCCCAGGCCCACGGAGATGTGGAACCTGGAACCCACCTAAATCATTGGCTTCTGCTGTTGAACACATGACATGAAGTGGGGGCAATGTGTGGCCCACTATCTCCCCTCCCCCCCATAACATGCCCCTGTGCCAAATAGTCCATCTGGATGCCCCATCATGCCTGAAAAACATGCACTTGTCAGAATCCCGGCAATACAGTCAGTGCACCAGGCACATTGTGACATATGAGTCACAGCTCCATTTCTGTTGCAATTTTGAAAATAGCAGAAATTTTATCAAGATAGAAACTGAAAACTCTGAGTGTCACCTCCTGGGGAGCCCTGACACTCTCACGTCAGACTTGTTCTCACCCACCCCCACAACTCTAGTCACGCTATGCCTCCCAGGGAGTTACCCTACTGCTTAGCGCTCACCACCCAGACAACCAACTGCCTGCCCCGGGCACTTTCAAATGGCCCCACAGGCACCTTGTGGCCGCCTGATCTCCAGCTCACATGCAGGCAGGCAGCTTGTTGTCCTGGGGTGTCGTTTCTCCCATCACCCTCCCCTCCTACTATTCAGGCTCTGGAGACCAGCCCTTCCTCTACCCGGGTCCGCCCTGGCCAGCATCCCTGCCCTGCAGCTGGGAGCTTACCTGTTCTAAGTCCTATTTTTCTCAAGTTCGTGGTATTTGAAAACTGATTTCTATGACTGCACTAATTCATTACTCCTGGGAGGAAGGAAATGTTATCGTAAAGTGACCCTTAGTAGATAGTGTCTTAACCCTGTGGCTTTAGAATTGTGTTCCATGGAATCATGCTTCCAGGGATGTACCTGAGGGTCTTCCTATGGAGCCTGGAACCCCTTGCCTTCTCCCCGGGCTCCGACAGGGGCACACTGTGTTTATATACCTTCAACCTTGGGCCCACCCAGTGGGGTCAGTAAGAGGTTTGACTCCCAGCTCTCCCACCTACCAGCTGTATGATGGCGGGCAGGCCAATTAACCTCTCTGTGCCTCAGCTGTGTCATCTGTGAAACATTAGCAATGACAGTACACTGTATCTTACAGGACTGTGGTTGGACTAAGTGAGTTGCAGCATCTGGCACATAGGAAGCACTAGGTAAGAATCTGCTACTGCGATCTATGTGGGGCAGTCTGCAAGATGCCACTTGAGAGACATTTTCCACTGTTTAAGAAAAAGGTAAAACAAACAAACAGAGCCACAAACTCTCATGCCCTTCACTCAATATAATCATAACTGATTGGGCCGAGATCGGTTTGGCTCAATGGATAGAGCGTCTGCTTGGGAACTGAAGGGTCCTGAGTTCGATTCCGGTCAAGAATAGGGAGTGTGCAAGAAGCAGCTGATCGATGACTCTCTCTCATTGATGTTTCTAACTCTCTATCTCTCTCCCTTCTTCTCTGTACAAAATCAATAAAATATTAAAAAAAAAAAAGAATAACTAATTGGAATTCTGCAAGTGAGGACAGGGTTTATGGTGCCCCCCTCCCCCCCCAAAAAAAAAACCCTACCTAAGCACAGGGCTAAGCAGCTTTAGGTCTGCCCATGGACTTCATCAACCAGCTCGCGGGGGACATTTCCGTTTGCAGTTGCAGACTTAGGGAGAGGGCTTAAGTGCCATGTCTGGGGCATTTATTCACTCCATTATTCTATGAGGGTTTTTTTTTTTTTTTTGTGTGTGTGTGTGTGTGTGTGTGTGTGTGTGTGTTTTTATAGTTACTATTATTAAGCTAATAATACTATCAGGCTCTTTAAGATACATGCCAAACAGGAGACCATTGGCTCCCAGTGTGACAGGGTCCATGAGAAGACGTGTTGCCTGATTTTCTAGGAGAAAGGTCAGATGCTATTATCAGAGTTTGCCACGGTGTGTAATTAGAGAGCTTTGGAACCTGACATGTGGCTTCTGTGTGTAAGGGTCAAGGACATAACCTTTGTAGGACGCCTACAGGTCTTTTCCACTTCCAGGATAAGCATCTGAAGTCTGTTCTTTCAAGTTCAGCACAAATGATGCCACTGCTGTGTGCATTGTGAAACTTGGAGAAAGCGTGGGTGTGGGGGAGAATGCTGGCTTTGAAATGAGGCTCCCCACCCACTGGCTGCCACGCCCCCTCAGTGGCTCCCACCTCCATGTCTTTGCACCTGATCCCTGTGACCTTTGCTGGCCTCAGAGCCACCTGCCTCCTCCTCCACACCCCCAGGAGCCCTCCTGTGCCCCAGGCAGGCTGACTCCTGTTTCAGGACCTTGGCCTCCTGCTTGCAGACAGAATTGTCCATCCCTAACTGTCTCCCTCCTGTGGGCTCCACAGTGCCCTGCTTGTGCCCTGCACTGCTCGAGTCCCCTGTGCTGTCCATCTCCCCTGCACCCTTGTGAGGTCTTTAAAGGCTTTTTAAGCCCAGTTTATTCTTCATCCTCCAAGGTCTGGCACAGGGCCTGGCATGTAGTAGGTGCTTAATAAAAGGTTGTGAAGTGAATGAATAAATCAGCCCACTGTTCAGTTAGGGGTGGCGACATGTTAATGATCACTTGAGATAATGTGTCATAAAATAATTTCTTACCAAACTTGAAAACAGTGCTTTTTTTTTTCATTCTTAAAAAAAAATTTAATTTGTGTGGACTCGGGTTCTTATCTAATGTAACTCTTGCTTGCGAAAGCAGCTGGACTGGGATGAGAACCCTCCAGAAGGGTGCTGTCACTGAGTTGCACGGGAAGCACCTCATGGACCATGGCCAAGGGACAAGGATGGAGACTGAAGCACATGCCATTTACCATCATCAGGGTCACGCCTTGCCCAGTGCACGGCTGTTGGCACAATGATGACACCCCAAATTCCACTATGATGCTCCAGTGGGATCCAAGATGAAGGGTTATCATATTATAAGAAAGGCTAGAAGGAGATGGAGGTGGGGTGTTTTCACAGGGTTTATTACCTTGGGATCTGAGAAATATTTGTTTTTTGGTGGATTGATACTCTGCCGTTTTATTCTGCCCATGTGGATTGCCTTGTATAATAGAATTCCAAGCACAAGAGGGCTGTTGGGTAGAAGTACATGTTAGGAAGCACCCATCAAGCTCCCCCATGACATTTCTGTGTGAGTCAGTCTGATGTCACACAGGCCTCAGAACGTCAGTCCTAAAGAAATCCCCCACAGCCTGTCTCTCCATGTAGAACACTGAGGTGTCATTTCATTCACAGAACAGAGCTAGCGGCTCACATCTAGTGACCACTTGCTCCACGCCAGGCAGCGTGCTGAGCGCCTTCACACAGACCGCCTCATTGATTCCTTGCAGTAATAAATCTTTAACATATGAGAAAATGAAAGGGCAGTGCTTCTAGGTGACTTGTTTCTGGTGATCCAAGTAGAGGTCACGGGGCTGGGATTTGAAGCCGCATCTGGCCCAAGAGCCTTGATGCCCCTTCCTCTCACACATAGGCTCTCCTAGTGAGCCCAGGGCCCTTCCTTCTGTCTACACTGTGCCCGCATTCTCCAGGCAGCCCGGTGCCTTAGAAAATACTGTGCGAGTCCTCCCTCAGAGGACCAGCAGATACACCTTATTTCCTTGGGAATCTCCCCATCTCTTGCTCCTTTGTCTGTTCAGCTTGGAGACCAACCTCTGGGGATGAAATTTCCCTCTGCCCACAATGAATGTTCCCTTAGATTGTTTGCAGACACCCACTGAGCTGCCCTGCACAGCTTCGGGTACCAGGATAGGTGCCTCTGGTTCAAACAGAAGGTGGCACTGCCCAGGTCAAGGCTTCAGCACCCCTCCCCCCTCTCCTCCCTGCTGGAAAGCCCGGGGTAATGGAGATGCAGATGTGGCTGGATCCAGGCACCTTCTGAGCCTTTACCCTTAGATGAGACATTTACAAGGAGAAGAGCCTCTGTGAAAATCTCACTGGGGACTTGCAAATAACGTGTGCCCCGCTGGCTGCCCCTGCCACCCCGTGGTGGGTGCACACACACACACACACTCAGGGGCTTTCTTGACATTCTTGACTCTCATCTTTGCCTCTGAAGACCCGAAGAGAGAAATCACAGGAGCTGGAAATTCCGACCAGCCTTTTGCTTTCAGTTGTTCCCAGGGCTGGTGAGTCTTGTTCTGAGAAGATGGTGCGAGATTGTGAATGGCCCGCCAATCAACTATCTGAAGAGGAGGTTGGGGTCCCCTTGTCAACGTGGGAAGTTAAATGAGGCCCTTAGGAAAAAGTGAGTGGTGAATGCCATTTTATTTCCTTAAAACCTTTCTTTATCGAAAGAGGCACACTGCCAGGGGCTTAGGCAACCTCGGAGGACAAGGAACAATTCTCTGAGGAAGGAGTGGAGGGCAGAGAGGGGAAAACCCATCCGGGACATCAGTGAATTTTGAGCTTTCAAACCCCATTGTTGATCTTGCCAGGTTCCAACTTTTGACAGCTGCTAAGTAAGGCACCTGGGAAAATTAGCTTCAATTTTATAATTTGGACATGGGAAGGGAAAATTCATCAGGGCTAACGGCACAGAAAGAACACGGGGCTTTCCTGGGCCTGCCCCGGAGCTTCTGGCTGTGACTCACTGAGCTTGGTGTGTGGAGAGATTTGGGGTCCTGCAAGGACGAAGGAGATGTACTTCTTGCCCTCCGAATCTGGGCACTCACAGCCACAGGATCAAGTCAGGAGCTGGCCTGTGAGGAACTGCCTCTATGCAATGTCCCCCTCTACTGGATTCCTGCGTGGAAAACAGTACCCCACAGCCCTCTGCTGCCTCAGAACCTCTTCAGAGGTTTTTCTCTGCATTCGAACATGTGTGTATTGGCCAAGGCGACTGTCCTTACCCTCTTTACGGCTCCATGGATTAAGATGAAAATTCCTCCAAATGCACACACACCCAAGAAAGATAAGATACATCCCCAAGAGAGATGAATGAAAGGATGTGTGGAATTTTAAGACTTGAGAAGACAGAGTTGTTTCCCTAGTGGGGGATTGAGGGCCAGAGAGGCGGAGCTACTTGCTGAAGACACACAGCTGGTAGCAGTCAACAGGGGCGCTGAAACCCCCTTCTCCTGACTCCCAATCTGATGCTCCTCCTTCGGTGATAGTGACATGTGAATATTCAGGTGGCTGAGTCTCCAGAAAGGCTTCTGGTCATGGAACCCATAAAGCCAGTCTCAGAAAGAAGTGGTCTTTTAAGCTATTTTTCTCTGAGATCCCAGGTCCTTAGGATTTGGGTCCCCTAGACCATAAGTCCAGGCCAACTGCAGGGTCTGGACACCTCCCTTTTAGAGTCACTACTTCTGGAGCAGTGTTGCCAGTAGGACTTTCTGCAGTGATGGGAATGTCTATGCCCGCCCTGCCCTTTGTGGGCACTGCTAGCCACCTGGGGTGTGGCTAGTCTGAACCTGAATTATTAATTTTATTTGATTTTAATTAATTTTAAATTAAGTATTCACATCTAATGCACAGCACAATTCTGGATCTGTTGACATGTGTATGTCACTTGGCCAACCTTAGGTGTCACCTGGAAATTATCAGGGCTGTGTGGAGAGGGAGGGACCCAGGATGTGACAGAGGATGTTGACCAAACAGCCCTGCAAGCGAAACACCGGTAGAGTCATCTATAATCCCACTTCTGCCTCATTTGGGTTTGGGAGAGATCTAACTTCTGGGACTCTGTTTCTTCACTTGCAAAATGGGAGAGGTTGGTGGGATTTTCCCATGTGGTCACTAAGTCTTTTTATTATTTCCCCCCAATGGACTCCTTGGTTAGAAAAGTTTGTGCTACAATAGCACTCATCAAGTAATAATGGCAGCCATTTTAAGTTACAAACTACTAGTCAGAAGTTTTTTTTTAAACAAAACAAACAAACCATTTTTGTATTGAATTCAGAGAAGAAAGGAGAGAGAAATAGAAACATCAGTGATGAGAGAGAACCATCAATCAGCTGCCTCCTGCCTCCTCCAACTGTGGATGGAGCCTGCAACCCAGGCATGTGCCCTGATGGGGAATCAAACTATGGTTTATAGGTAGATGCCCAACCACTGAGCCACTCGGGCCGGGCCTAGTCAGAAAACTGTGGTCAGCACCAGCTAACCAGAGTGACCACATTGAATCAATACAGTTCCATCCAACAGAGGCCTGAGGCCTGGTCAGCCTGTCCACTCTCATGTGAGGCATGTGCACTGTATGAATGGCTTTCCAAAATATTGAGACTATTTCTAGTGCCCCCATTACTGCTTGCTAGGACCTTTTAAGAGGTCTTAGGATGACAATTCAGATGAAATAATGCCCTGTCCCACCTGGCTCTCTCAGTCTTGAGTCTAAGAGGCTTTGAAAAGGGGGACCTGACCAGAGGGAGGGGGACAAGCTGGTGCAGTGTTTCTTGAGGAGACCTGAGCTTTGTTGGGGAAGAGAGCTGGAACACAGCTGGCAAACCATGCAGGAGGGTTTCTCCTGCTTTCCCCTTTTCCTTAGGACCCTGTATGGGGGCCGTTGGGAGACAGAGCCATTTGTTCAGACCTGCCCCCAATTACCACATCAGGCCTCTCGCCTCCCTTCAGGCACTGCCTCCACCAGCGGGAACAGAGCATGAGGAAAAGGGCCATTTGTTTCTCCCAGTGCGACTCTCCAGGGCTCTGGAAGTGCCCCAGGGAGGGTGGTGGGAGGAAACCCAGAGCAATGAGGCAGAACCCAAGACACACTTACACAGGAAGCTATGAGGAAGCGCCTCTCTCCTCTGAGTGTTCTGAGAGTGGACCGGTTTCTTTGAAGGACATACTCTCAGGTTGAGTTAACATGTATGCGGCACCTCTTTGTGCACTCTGGTCTCGCCTACCTCCCTGGGTCCTGGCAGTGTCCCCTGAGTGGGAGAGGACATGGGTCCACCTCTACAGAGAAGGTAAAGGGCCCAGGAAGCTCCAGGTTGTGGAGCTGGTAGAAGGCAGCTCTGCATCCACTCCCAGGACAGCAAGGTTGTGAGCCTAGGCAAAAGGACAGAGACCTCCAATCAGCAAACACAGCCTGTTAGTCTGAGCATTCTTAATCCTGTTACACAGGGCCACTGAGGCAAGGAGCTCCCGCTGTAGCTCAACTCTCTCCTGTTGTTCATCCGCTGCTGCTGGTTTATGTTTCCATTCTCTAAACACCTTTCTCAGGCAGTGCAATTTTGTTCTCCCAAGAATCCTGGCAGGTAGACGGAAAGCAACCTCTTTGTTCCCATTTTCCTTCATAAACAGAGGCCCAGGATTACATGGCTGTGCCATTGATTTCAGGGTCGGATTGGCTAAATGAAATGGGACTTTTTTGGCTGGTATGTTTGCCTTTTCGACCTGCTCCATATCCATGCCACAATATCAGTATCCTTATGACACTTTTTTTTGTTGTTGTTGGTGATGAATCAGAGGTGTTATTCACTCTGGTTTTGATAAAGCATCAGTGCTCCCAATCTCAGCAACTTTTGTAGAGCTGACAGAGATTCCAAAATATTCACGTGGTACCAACGTCTTCCGAGAACAGGATTCTCTCTGTGTTTAAGTGTGTCTGTGTGAGTGTCTGTGTGGACCCATTCTTTGAGGAACCTCAGGAAGGCCAGGTGCAAGCTTCCATGTGCTGATTTGTTAAACCAGCTAATAAGCACAGAGGTATTTTGAAAATTACAGCATCCTGACTTTGCTAACAAGAACTCATCTTTGTTCAGACTGGGCCTGTATAGGCATGGTCCATAGGGCTGCTGATACATATGTACTTATTAAAAATAAATATTAACTGAGCATCTACTATTTGCTAAAGGTGTTATGCACTTTCACAGTCATCATCGATTTTAATAGGCTCATGTTTGATCTGGGCTTTGTTGGGGAGAGTTCTTGAGCATCTGAAATAGGATTAAAATAATAATAGCCCTCTCTTTTCCCTTCTTAACTTTTCAGATTTTATTTCCCAGGAGATGGTGTTCAGTTGTTTGATTTTACAATTTATGATGATGGAGCATTTTTTTTTTTTTTTTACATTAAATGCCTGCCAAGGAGGTGTGTTCTACTGAGGGCATACATCAGACTGGAATGAGAGTCTGCGGTGAGGGCAGCTTAACCAGGGGGAGGGGACTGCAACATTAATAAACTGAGATCATAGAATCACGGGGGTGGGGAGCCCAGGGCCTTTGTTGGGAAGATATTAATAGGGATCATGCTTACATTTTTAGCTGAAGAAACTATTTGATCTCCTGAGCATAGCTCTGATGTCTCTTATGATTTGTATTAAATGTAAAACCCCTTTCCACTCAGAGAGTCATTTGTCAAATCAAGTGGTTAGATGTTTCTATAAAGTCCTGGAGCCTTAGGAAGCAAGATAGGCATGGCTGGTCCATCAGTGCTGACCTGAGCCGGTGATGTGGTAAATGGGCACCGGGGAGGAGAGCCTTCACAGCCAGTTCACGGTGTTGGCATTTGGTCTGGTTTTGGTGGGAAAATGTGAGGGATGGGGAAACAACCTGCCATGAATAAAGTGCCAATTATGTGCCTGGCACAGAGTGAGGCACTTTTGGATCTATTTTCTTAGCTAATGAGACCAATGGCCTCATCAACCATGGCTCACGACAGTTTACCGCCCTTTGGGCCCACTCTAACCCAAAGACAGAAAATGGGCCATTATCACTGTCATTTTGGTGGGGGAGGAGGCTGATTCGAAAAGGTAGTCTGGTCAAAACTATCTCCCCAGTTGGATTAAAATTCCAAACAACGGAGTTACTTGTGAGTCAGATTTGAAGCGTGAAGTATGGACTCCAGGTGCCTCCTGTTAAAATGTCCCTAAAATTCCCAGTGAGGAAAGAAAAACATCCCCCTGGCACCGGCACATGGTGATTTCTCAAATTAATGAAAACTTGGGTGTTGGTTTCATTGCAAGGGATGGAGACCCAAAATTTTACATCCTTCCACCTCCCTCCCTCAGCATGCAGGTGTCAGCATAGGCTGTTTCCCACACGGAGCCTAAGATGTGTGTGTTGTTCTCACAGGTGAAGAAGACCAGGCACAGCTGACATTGTATGCCAGCAATGAAGGACTCGGGGAGACTGATATTTAGTAGCATGCTGGTCTGGCCAGAGCTGTTGCCTGCATCTGGGATGGCCTGGCAGTCAGAGGAGGGGGAGGGGAGGGGAAGGAAGAAGGCCATTGCTCACTTACCTCATTCCCACACCCAACTGGGCAGCCAAGTTCCTCAAAGGGAATTTTAGGAAAAGCAGACGAGAATCAAGAAAGCAACAACCTCAGTTGGAACCTGCATGTTAGCGGTTCTTGCAGGGAAAGGCAAAAGGTGAGCACTCATCTGATAAATGTGATCACGCACATGGGTTGAGGTTAGCAGTCGCGGCCAAGATTTCTCAAGAATTTCTTGGGCATTGTGTGAAGTGTTTCATAGAAAATACCTGATTTCCTCTTCAAAACTGCCTCACGAAGGTATGCTTAGCACCCACATTTTACAACTGAGCAAACGGGGTGCCGAGGATTTGCTAGCTCTGAGAATGAAGCAAGAAATCTGACCAGTTATATAGTCACATTAACCATAAGATCTGAACAAGCCAGTAGCTTAGGAGGTACATAAATATGTCTGCTATTGGAACCGGAGAAAAATGTGTCTTGTAAAACATCTGGATGATCCACTGTCATAATGTAACACTATTTTTAAACTGTATTGTATCTGAGTCTATGCATACAGATGAGTGCTGGGTTGTCAAGACCCCCTTCCCCATGTTGCTGGCAGTCCTTGGAGTTCTAGGAAGGATAGTCCTCCTGCCCACGGAAGGGAGCACTATGTGTGGAAGAAAATTTGTCCTCCCTGGAGATGATAGTTGACTTTCCCAGTGACAGAGCCACAGCTGGAGATGAGAATATCCGCAGTGGTGGCCGATTGCCATCCTGGGGACAAATGGTTCCCATTTTTTGCAAGAAGAGCCAAGTCCGGTGGAAAAATGCAAGTATTTAAAGAGACCTTCTGAAGGAGTAATGACAAAGCTGGTTTTCTGGCATGATCCATAAATCAATCCAACTCCTAGAAAGGAATTCCAAAGGTATTTTGGCAGCAGCCTCCGGATAAATGTATATGGCTTCCCGAGATGACAGCTTTGGGGATAGTGTTCATTTGCCAGAATATGTTCTGATGTATCAGTAATTAATCAATTGTGTTATCTTGGGTGTCTTGATTTCATGCATGAAATATAAGATCCTAAAAGCTGGGGGCCAGAGTAGAGACATGGCTGAACTGTGTTGGTGGAAGTATTACCTGATGTCATCCCTCCCCATCCCCATTTCTCTCAGTCCTCCCCTCCAGCACACAACTCCATCCTCTGATGCTCAAAACAAAATCCTTGGAATCACCTCTCTTCTCTTCCTATTGACTCCCATGTCCAACCTATCAGGAGATCCTGTTAGGTTTCCCTTTAAAATATGCCTGCAATAGATTACCTCTTACAACCTCCATGGTTTCTACCCACTTCCCTCTCCCCTCACATCTGGGAAGTTACAGGAACCCTCTCACTGGTCTCTCTGCCTCACCTTTGCCTCCCACAGTCTGGTCTCTACCCACCAGCCATTTAGAAAGCAGGTCACTTTTCTGCTCAGAGCCTCCACTAAGTTTGGTGGTTGGAGACTAATGATCACCAGGATGTCCATAGCCTAATGCCCTCCGCCCGTGAATGTGTCATCTCAGGTGACTAAAGGGACTTTGTGGATGTGATTAAGTGTATATGGGCCTTGACATGGGAAAAGTACCTTGGGTCACCCAGGTGGGTCCAACCTATTCCTGTAAGTCTCTAAGAATAGAGAACCTGGCCACACTGAGGTCAGAGCCAGAGAGCTGTGGGAATGGATAAACGGTCAGAGAGATGCCGGGTGAGAAGGCCTGACCCCCTGTTGCTGGCTTTGAAGCTGGAGAAAGAAGGCCACAAGCCAGAGAAGGAAGTCAGACTGTGGAAGCTAAAACGTGTAAGGAAAGGGATTCTCCCTGGAGCCTCCAGAAAGTAACTCAGCCCCACTGACACCTTGAGTTCAGCCCAGCGATATCCATGGGGACGTGTGACCTCCAGAACTGCAAGATGATAAATTGGTGTCATGTTAAACAACTGTGTTTGTTTGTTCACAGCTTGTGGTATAGCCGCAATGAGACTTACTGGAGTTTCTCAGCCCACTTAGGTAAAACCCTAAAGGCTGTGAGTGATCTCTCTGACTTTATCTCCTTCACTTCCCCTCAGCTGCTCACTCTGCCCGTCACACAGGCCTCCTTACTCTTTCTCATCAAAAGGGTTCTTACTTCAGACGGTTACACTTGCTGCTTCCTCAGCCTGAAGCACTCTTCCCCAAAACCACTCAGCCCCCTCCCTCACCATTCAGATAACAAGGTATTAATTTTCATATACTATCAACAAGCCTCCTGCTATAATATACTGGTAGTGGTTAGTTTCATATTGACATAAAATTAGCTCTCAACAACAAATTCTCCAAACAGGTAATTAATTTTGGACACTTTTATTTTATTTTATTTTGTTTATTTTTTAGACTATGATGTGACTACCTGTTTGCATCCAAAACCCAGGCATGGGCAGTATCATCCCTCTCCCTACAAATTGCCTGGATGGAACTTCTGCCTGCAACACAGCTGCCCCCATTGGCTTGGTGACTTTGGGCAAAAGCACTTTCCCCCCAGGGCCTTCATCTTCTGTATAAAGGGAGCCAGATGAGATTCTTTGGACCTCTTCCACCACTAAGGTCTTCAGTGGCCACTGGTTCTGTATCTGTGGGGAAGGTTCGTGATGGTGAGCTGTGGGGAGGTTGGGCACCATTTCTCTGGGTGTTTTTGAGAGACAAATGCTCCTTTGTAGTAGGACCTTGGATGCACTCCAAATTCCCGGAGCACAGGTGGGGTGTGGGTGTGTGTCAGCCAGTGTCATCACCGGGAAGAAGAGGGTGGGTGGGGAGGAAACAAACAAGGCAGGTGGCCCAGGGAAGGGGCAAGAAAGACAAACAGGTCAGGACACATAAAAGATCCTTCAAGTTTTGGAGAGAAAACATTTTGAATCTGACTGAAGGATGCTAATGGCATGCATACTGAAGGAGGTGGGTGGGTGAGTTGGGAAGCCAGTCAGGAGCATGGATTTTTTAATTGACTTCTTCACACAACAGGTCAGTAATCGAGTCACCCCTTGATACCAGCAGAGGCTTAGTTCTACCCAGCAGCCATTCAGAATGCAAGTCACTCTTCTGCTCAATGCTCTCCACTGATGTTGGTGGTTGGAAGACTAATGGCCCCAAGATGCCATGGCTAATGCCTAAAGCCCATGAATGTGTCATGTCATGTGGAAAAGGGGGCTTTGTAGATGTGATTTAAGGGTTTGTGCCTTGATATGGAAAAAGTACCCGGCATTATCCAGGGCCAAACCTAATCACTTATGTCCCCAGAACGACTGTGCTTAGCAAAATTTGAGGATGTTCAAGTCCCTTATATAAAACTAGAGGCCTGGTGCATGAATTTGTGCATCAGTTGGGGTCCCTGGGCCTAGCCTGAACCAGTGCAAGAATCTGTGCACTGGGCCTCTAGTATGCATATAAGATCTTTGGTTAATCTCTTCCCACCCTCCCCCCTTCCCTCTGAGATTCATCTGTCTGTTCCATGTTTCCATGCCTACGTGTTGAGCTTCTGCCCCCTGGTGGTCAGCGTGCATCATAGCTACTGGTTAAACAGTTACTTAGGCATATATATATATATATATATATATATATATATATATATATGGCATAGTATTTGCTTATAACCTATGCTCATTAACTCATATACTTTAAGCCATCTCTAGACTCCTTATAATACCTAACACAATGAAAACACTATGTAAATAGTTGTTGCACTATCATGTTTGGGTGTAAACTTTCTGGAATGTTTTTGTGTAAATATTTTTTATCTGTAGTAGGTTGAATCTGAAAATGCAGAATCTGCAGACACAGAGGACTAACTGTGACTAGTAAGTTTAAGATATGAGCACACTATGACCCAACAATTCCACTCTTCTATGGACAGAATATGACCCCCTCTCAGTTCACATGTTGAAGCCCTAACCCAGTGTGATGAAATTCAGAGAGGAGGCCTTTGAGAGCTAATTAGGTGTAGATGAGGCCATGCAAGTGAAACCCTCATAATAGGTTTAGTGTCAGTATAAGAGAGCTTGCTGTCTCTCTCTCTGCCATGTGAAGACACAGTGAGAAGGTGGCTCTCTACAAGCCAGGAAGAGAGCTCTCACTGGGGTACCAACCATGTTAGCATCTTGATTTTGGATTTTTAGCCTCCAGAACTGGGAGAAACAAATTTCTGTTGTTTCACCTGCCCAGTCTATAGTATTTTCTATGACAGCCTAAGCTAACTAAGACATATTTCTAGTATTTATGCTCTAGAGAAACTTTGCCTATATACACCAAGAGTATTTACAGCAACAACAAAAAAAGTAGGAATAAATTATATATCCACTAAAAATGGTGATATAATCATATAGTGGAATGCTATACAGCAGTGAAAATGAGTCTATTCCTCCAGTCATGTCTATACAGATGGACCTCTTAAGTTGCAGAAGAATACTAAGGTATGAACCTTAAATAAAGTTCAGAATTATGCACAAGTCAATAATATACCGTTGCACATTCTTATGTAGTATATACATGCATAATAAAACTTGAAAAAAAGAACAAGGTGGGAAAAAATGATAAAATTCAGGTGAGTCGTTACCTTGGAGAAGGGAGTGAAGGACATGAGAATAGAGTGGACATGTGGGTGGCTGGAAAAGCATTCAACATGTAACATTGTTTGAGGCTGTGTGGTGGGGACATGGGTTTTGTTTGTTTTTCTTTGCACATTCTATATAGTGTTATGTTTATTATTGTGTATATGTATGAAATATTTCATCATTAGAAAAACAATTTAAGCAACGAAACAAAACATAATAAAACCATAGGTCTTGGAGACAGGCCAACCTGGGCTCTGCTCCAGGCTCTGCGGCTTTATTAGCTTGGGGTCCAAGCAAGGCTCTTCCCTTCCTGACAAATGGCACCTCCTCATGGGCATCTGAGGGAAAACCCCTGGGAAAATGAGAAGAGCTTGCACCCACTAGGTGTTCAGTGGCGGGAACGATGATGATGAAGGTGACAAGAAGGCATATAAAAGCTCTTAAGAATCCTTCTCAAGATGATGCGTGGTGTGAACACTTTCAACAGTAATGATGAACCTTCACGTGATGCTTCATAGTTTGCAAGCCCTCTCTCCCTTAATTAAAGCTGATAACTCTGAAGCAAGCCAGAGCAGATAGATACATTTATGGAGGCTCAGTGGACTAGAAGGATCGACTGAATTTCACCATCATAATGGGAGATATTGAATGAAATGCGGAGTAGATCAGGAGTTAATACACTGTAGAGGACTTGAACGGCTTAGTGAACAAGCTGTGTTGGTGGACATAGGAGCCCTGCACCACCCAGTTGGGGCTTACATGTTTTTTCCTGTGTAAATGTTCATAGAAATTGACCATATCTTAGACAACAAGGAAAGGTTCCCAAATTTCAAAAAATATCAGGAACATATAGATCATGTTTTCTGACTAAAACAAAAATTACAAATTAACAACAAAAATATAATGTATATTTGAAAACTTGGACATACTTTTAAATATCTTAGGGATCAAAATAAAATTACATGAACTGTGGCAGATTAGTTTTATTTTTAGTGCATTTATTCTTTTTTAATTTTTTATTTTTAAATGACAGTTTGCATTCAATCATATTCTGTATCAGTTTCAGATGTACAGCAAGGTGGCCAGAAAGGTTTTAAAAGCTGTCAGTGGCTAGCACTCTGCCAGGCTTGGGCTTGTCTGGAGAACATGACCAGGAAGGGGCTCCCATCCTGGGTGCTGGCCTCCTATGATTCTTCTCCTTCATCCAGCCTTCAAGGGACTGCCTGTTGTCCTCAGACCAATGAAAAATGTGTTTACTGCTTTGACTTCGCTCCTTCCCATCACTCCTTCCCCCAATTGAAAACCTCCCAGCTGACGGTCAGGGGTGGAAGAGAACACACGTTTGTTGAAGTCTGGCTGGGTTCTAGGTGCTGGGATTTGGGGCACACAGATGAATTAAGCTGAGTCCTTATCCATAGTGCTCACAGTGGAAAGGGGGAAAGGGATATTATTATATCCATTGTAGTCACACATGTATATGGAAGAATATAATATTCCTTTATATCCATCCATAATCACTGGCCCGTGTGATGAGTGTCTTTGTGGAGATCTCCATAAAGCATCTCTGGGATGAGGAGAAAGGCAGAGGGAGTGTGCAGAGGGAATAGGGTGGGATGTAAAAACCTAGCACAATCAAGACAAAATTTCAGGTGGGTCTCAAAGCATGGGGAGGGGCAGAGCAGTGTGGGAAAGAGAAGTGAGAGAGTCTGGTTCCTCTGGGAAATGCTCAGGGTGCAGGGGAGGGTGGTGAAGGGCTGCCATCTCCTTGCAGGGGCTAAAACATGTGAGGCCTTGAATTCTAAAGGCTTTGAGTTGTATTCTGTAGGCAAAGGGGAATTAACAAAGGTTTTGAGCCAGGGAAACGACAAAGATTTTTATTTTTATTTTTTTTATTTTATAAAAAGCAATTGCTGGCAGAAGAGGAGAAGATGAACGGGAAGGAGAAGGGAACAGCGGCAGGGCCGCCAGCGAGGGGGCTGCTGCGATGGTCAGGGTGAGGGTGATGAAAAAATGATAAATGGATTCTAAGATGCTGGAGGATGATATTCAATGTGCTATCCTTTCCAGGAATTTTTGTGTTTTGACAGGGGACACTATCTTAACCTAAAGGAATGAAACTTTAAGGATGGCAATTCCTTGGGTTGTGACAAGCTAGCAGGAAAAAGGTTGTGTGTGTGTGTGTGTGTGTGTGTGTGTGTGTGTGTGTCTAATAGGGTTTTTTTGGGGTCCTTTAAGTAGATCCCATGTGAGGGAGGTCACAACATGGTTTTCTAGGAGGTTCTTATTTGTGGTCAACGTGAATCTTCATCCACATTGCATTGCAGGTGTGACGAAAATAGTTACAGCTGAAACTGTATAAAAAGATGTAATTCTACCGATTTGAAAAGAAAAGCTCTTTTCCCACCCATATCCAAGGCCCAGGCTACACTTGAGCCAAGGGTCTTGAGAGCATTCACTTCCCTTTAATTCCCATAGCTGGTCAGTGCAGTGGCATGATGGGTGGAAACCTGGGCCAGGACCATCCAGAGGCAGGAGGTTCTTCTGCCAAATCAGCCCTGTCCCTGAAACTGGTGTAGGGCTTTCATCTTAGGAGCCACAGGAACGAAAGAGGGAGGCCGGAGTGGGAGCTCTGTATGGGCAGGGGGTACCTGGACTTTGGGAAAAGCCCTGTGCTATCCTCAGGTCTGGACTAGGACTCTGGCTGAAGTGGTTTCTCCAACCCTGAACAACAGTTACCATCCTGGCCATCACTGGAGTGGACAGAGAAGGATTTTGGTACCTGCCGTAATGGAGCTGCTGAGAAGAGTGGTTCATTCACATTTTAAGATGAGATTAGTCCATCTCCACCCCCTCAGTTGGATTGGGTTTTTGCTGTGGCAGCAGAAAGGAGTTTCCCTGAGCCATCGGCATTCTCACCTGTCTTCCTTGTTGTCTACACATGAGCATTATTAAGACAGCTGGCTCAGGCTACAGGTAGAGGGTGGGTATGTCTATGGCTCAAGGCTATGACCTGCCTGGGCCACCCAATGTTCCCACACTGGATAGTGTCTGACACCTACTTGGCACAATTTTTCCAGCTTCCTCCCCAGACTGGCCTGGGGCCTCTTTTCCTCATTCTCACATGCTTGTCTGATCTTCACACACGTGAATAGGACAGGTCCTCCCAGAGTCAACACAGCTCCAAGAAGAAGGAAATTCAGTGTTCCCTAGGGCATAATTTCACTAGAGGCTGGCTGAGCTCTGGTGTCAGCCTCCTGGATGCCCCACCAAAGTCTAGTCACTGCCAGGACCTGAGTGAACTGCTAGTCCAGGTGGTGATCCGCAAGCCATTTATCTTCTTCCTGAAGCAGTCTTGGCTTTGGCCTTAACCTGCCTTTGCAAAAATGGGCCTGCCGTCAATTAGATAAGCAGCTGTGACAGGAGATGGATGCTCTGGGTAGGAGAAGGGAGGGCTGGGCCTGCATGCTTCTCAGTCTCTGTAGCTTGTATGACATCCTAACCGAGACCAGGATGCCCCTCAGCAGTCCAGCCAGCGGAAGTGGTGGTGGCTGGCACCTGGTTTCTCCAGATGGCGAGAACTTGATGTGAGAGGTATGGAAACCACCCAGAATCCTCTGCATGCTTGCTCAAGTGAGAGAGGAGATGGTAGGCAGAAGATGGATCCTGAAATTTATAGCATGTACTCTGGAAGCAAAAGGTGGCAACATTTCCCTCCTTAAATGTTTGAGAGAATGTTTTAGCTTGGCTGATGGCTTGAGAACTTCCATGAAGATTCTGGAGTGTTCTGGAATACTGATAGTCATTTGGACTCCAGAATTTAGCTTCTATTATAAAGGGGCTGAGAAAAAACATTCAAATTTCTAAAATGTGCTACCCCCTCTCTCTCCCCCCACTTTCCCCTTCCCCATCAGCCCCTCCATGCCCCCCCCCCCCCCCACACACACACACACTCCAACATCCCCATTCCCTTTAAATGCCTCCTCCTGTCCCATGATGGCCTGGGACAAGAGGCAGGCTTAGGCAAAATGTGTGAGGAAATCAGAGCCTATCATGGTACTGGTACCTCAAACCTATTCAGGGTAAGATTCTCCCCTGGCCCTGCTCAAGTGATCCTTAGAGTCTTTTAGCCAGAAGGACCCTGAGAAAACCTCTGAGTCCAAAGTTTTCAACCTTAAGTATCCTTGACCTCTATTGGTAAGTGTGATAAGTTCATGCTGATCAAATCCTGACCCCTGCTATGGAGAGGGCTGGGCCTTCTTTTTTCCTTCCTACTGGCCAAGGTTTAATTGACCTTTATGTCTTGTGGTGTGTGTTATGAAAATAATTTAAAAATCAATTTCTGAATTGAAAATGAAGTTACAATAATACATATGTTTGTATTAAGATTCACAGGCATGGAGGGAGGGGTTTGCTCTTGATCCTGAAGGCAGTGGAGAATCCTTTATGTAGCTCAGAACAAAGGCCAAGTTCAGGGCTCCATGATTTACACATGGTAATCCTCTCATTCACCCTATTGAGATAGCTATTGATAGTCCCATTCTACAGATAAGAGAGTTGAGGCTTGGGGAGGTGGAGTGGCTTGCTCTAGATGCCATCATTCAGAAGAGCAAAGGCAGGATTAGAACCCATGCCTGTTTGGCTTCAAAACACTCTTGTTTTCCAAGAATACAGGTGGCCTGGGAGCTGGCACACCCCATGTGAACCTCGGGTCTCTGCCTCACCTTTACCAGGCTAGTGCAACGTCCTTCAGTCCCTTTTAATATGCAGCAGTTGGTTCAGGTTTTCTCAATAGAGCATCTCCCTTTTTAAAAATTAAGATATAATGGCATCATATGATGTTACTTTCAGGTATGCAACATAATGATTCTATATTTTTATATATATAGCAAATAAGTGTAGAGTGAACTTTCATCACCACACATAGTTGTAATGTTTTTCTTGTGATGAAAACTTTTAAGATCTACTTTCTTAGCAACTTTCAAATATATAGTACAGTATTGTTAGTCACCATGCTGTGAATTACACCCTCAGGACTTACTTACCTTATAACTGGAAGTTATAAGGTAAGGGGAAGTTACAAGGTAAGTTTTGATTCCCTTCACCCATCTTTCCCTCCAACCCTACCCCTGCCTCTGGCAACCATCAATCTGTTCTCTGTATATTTGAGCTCATTTTGTTGTTTGTTTGTTTTCAGATTCCACATATACTGAGATCATATGGTATTTGTCTTTTTGTTATTTTACTTAGCATCATGCCCTAAGACCCATCCATGTTGTCACAAATGGCTAGATTTTATTCCTTTTTTAAGGCTAAATAGTATTCCATTATACATTTATTCATTGATGGACACTTCCATACATTGATGGCTTCCATATATTGGTTATTATAAATATTGTTGTTATAATTGTGGGGTGCACATCTATTTTCAAGTTAGTATTTTTGTTTCTTCAGATGAATACCCACAAGTGGAATTCATCCTATGGTAGTTCTATTTTTAATTTTTGGAGGAATTTCTTACTGTTTTCACAGTGGCTGCTCCCATAACAGTGAAGGAGGGCTATTAATAGGGCATCAGATTGGGCCTGACAAAATCCTGCCCATCTATTTGACTGAGCTTACGTGGCCCCTTCACCTGGGACCCTCTCCAAACCACCTCTGTCCTTTCTGAAAATGCTGGCTCCATTCTCTCTACCTTCTACTGTTGTCCACTATGGCTGTGTCTAAGACTCCTGTAACTATGTGGACTTCATTTAGGCAACTTCCAACATAGTAGCCCATCCTCTAGGCCAGTGGTCAGCAAATTCATTAGTCAACAGAGCCAAATATCAATAGTAAAATGATTGAAATTTCTTTTGAGAGCTAAATTTTTAAAACTTAAACTTCTTCTAATGCTACTTCTTCAAAATAGACTCGCCCAGGCGTGGTATTTTGTGGAAGAGCCACACTCAAGGGGTCAAAGAGCTGCATGTGGCTCACGAGCCGCAGTTTGCTGACCATGGCTCTAGGCCTCTCCTCCTCTGGGGAAGTGGCCAAGTCTGGGATTTAAGAGACAAGATGAGGAAAGGGGAGGCATGTGGGGAGGAGAGCAATCACCCCCCCTCCAAGAATGGGTCCAGATTTGGCCAAGAAGTGGTTTTAGGCATTAGGGTGGGTGAAGCAACAGAGTCTTTATCTCTGAGATTAAAGAGAAGGAAATCCCAGGTACAAAAAAAGGGTCACTGAATGGGAGTTGAGATGATGGTAAAAAGTGAATCAGCGGTAAAAGACTGGATTAGGCCTCATTCCTGCTAGTGGGTGAGGAAGGAGGCCATATGCACAAGAGGTCAGCTGTGTGGACAGTTCATGATGGCCACACTTTCTTCCTAGTGGGATGGCAGGTGGGCCTGGACCAAAGAGAGAGCCCCATAAAACCACTGGCATCTGGCCTGCCCTTTTAATAGCCTGAGGAGTTTCACATCTGAGAGCAGGCCAGAGGGACATAGAAGTAGTCTCATAAGTAGGGTTTTTAATAACTTCCCTTCCCATCAGTTGCTATGCCCACTTGCTGTGTCATCTCACCTCTTGCTCACTAGACATGGGTCACCTGAGAGGGACATGCTTGCAGGTAATGGGGCTAGGGACTCAGTGGTGACTGAGACCCAAGAGTTCCCTTCCTCAGGAAGCTCCAGAGCTATCTGTGTGGTATCAATATATTAGGGTTTCTAAGCCATAGTTTGTCTTCCTATAAAGTAAGGAAATCTTTCTATGCCCACCAAGAGCTAGACACCCTCCAAGATATTTGGAGGGTGTCTAGCTCTTGGTGGGCATAGAAACAAGGTTGATTACCATGCCCTTTGCTCAAGGTACAGGGCCATTGCTCAAGATACATTGAATATAGGTATTTCTCCACAGCCCTTACCTTCTTTCTCCTGACTCTACCTCATATCAATCAGCTATTTTGGATTGTTCTGTCTTTTATCGATTTTTAAGTGCTTGGTCTTAAGTATTTGATTGGATCTTCAAAACAACCCCAGATATCGTTATCCCCATTTTGGAGATGGAGGAAACCAAGGCACAGACAAGTCAAGCAACTTTCCCAAGATTACAGAGCTCATGAGTGAAGAGGTGGGATTTGAATCAGGATTCTTACATTCAAAGATTGAGTCAAGCTGCTCCATTTAGGAGCAGGACTGAGGGAGGAAGCAGGCCACACACAGATCACACACAGACCCTTCAGTGGTATTTGGAGGACCAATGTTTAATTTTGAGGAACTAAGCCATAAGGTCAAAACTAGTACCTAGGTTCAGGATATACATCAAAATAAACCACACACATACACCCCCCACACACACACCATTTAGCTTAAATAGCTTTGCTTCATTTAATCAATAAGCTAAGCAGCAATTATGGGCAAGCAAGAGGGATTGGGGGGCTCTGATATCTTGTCTGGGATCAGTGGTTTCCTCTACTCCACTGTCGCTCATTCTCAGCCAACATGTCTACTGGTTGCTGAGTTCCTCCCTCCGAATTCTCTGTCCTGACCTACACAAGGTATGGTAGTCAGCTGCTAGTCCACTGTGCTCCAGAGAGATCCAGGGAGCTGATGTTCCACATCCTGGGAGGCCGAGCTGGGCATGATGAAATGAAATGCTGATGTAAAGCTTATTTGATGGTTATGAGTCAGGCAAAGGCAAGGCATTGTTACTGAGGGATTGGGCATCATCTCTGTTGAAAACGAATGACCGGAAGATCAGAGATGCTAATTCTTGCTCAAGGTCACAGATGAGGCAAGTAGAGCTTGAGTCTTGGTCTCCTGACTCCTTGTCTTTCTCAGCTGGGACTGGATTCTGACATTCTTGACTCCAGACTGGGTTGAAAATATGAATGCTTTAAAATGTATGGCTTTCCTTGTAAAAAAATGCAGTGTTAGTGAATTAGGGAAAATATAATTATGTCTCTTGTGTGCATTGGAGCTGTGTGCATCATACTCCAGAGTGCAGGTCATGAGAATGGATATTTGTTCCTACGTATAAAATTATTCCTGGCACATGGAGGGTGCTCAGGACCTAGAGGCCCCTTGACACGAGTCACAACCTTTGTCATTCCCAATTCATACATTGTCCACTTCACCCGAGATTTTCAAGCTGGTGCTGAAGTGGCCTGGGGTCTTGGAAAAAAACTCTTGTAAATTTCAAAAAAGACTTTCTTCATGAGGGCTATTGTGAACAGAAAACTGGGGAACATAAATTAGTAGTGGGTGATATAAAGAAGGGACAGTCATGAAACAAAAGGAAGGCAAAACAGTCAAGAACTAAAATTTCAAAAGATTTATTTGTATGCTTATGGATTTATACTATATACCACCTTTTCAAAAGTATTTAAGATACATGAAATGCCCGAGAGATGTAGTGGAGATGTGTGCATTGTGGTGTAGAGAAAAAGGTGTGGTTTGAAGATAGGCGGACTCAAATTCTTTCTTTTCCTAGGGCTGTGACCTTAGGCCATTTACTTAGCCAAGCCTAAGTCTCAGTTTTTCTAGTTATGATATAGGGATTGTCAAATATCAGGCATAGCATATAGAAAGTGCCCATCCTGGTGGCTTCCTGAAACACAATAGACCTCAAGAGGCTGGAATCTATTGTTATTGTTATTTTACCAAAAAGGAGGAGAGAGAAGCATTCTCACCATCATTACCATCACCACCCTTATCTCCACCACCACCTTCCTGGTTACCACCAGCTTCATCACCAGCACCTTTATCATCATCACCATCATTGTTACCACCGTCTTCATCACCAGCACTTTTATCATCAGCACCATCATCATCATTTTCATGATCACTAACACTATTTAGTGAGTTCTCATATAGTTTGGGTGCTACTCTAAATTCTTCTCATGCATTAACTCATTTAATCCTCACATGTAAGGATATGAGGAAAGATATGCATAGCGAGGTTAAGTAGCATGCCCAAGATCACACACCTGGCCCATGGCATAGGTAAGTAAGGCAATGGCTCCTGCCCACATCGGGCTGTGCACGCAACCTGAGTATAGGCTCATCCTACACATACCCCAGGATGTAACAAGAGGACAAGACCAGTAGCTTTTCAGCTGCTCAGTGACTGACAGAACATATGTGAAAGAATTCTAACCCACCAAGCAATATTCAAACAGGAGGCAGAACAATAATGGCTTGGATGAAATATACCTTAGACTTCAGAAGTTTTTCCAATATCTTCTGTGTTAGATCAGCCCATCCCCTTCCTTCTCCCCCCTTGCTGAACAATAAAGAACAAAGGAACCCCACTGATTTCCAATTCACTCCTTGTAGCCCATCATTCAATGCCCTCAGGCAGGCCAGTCATCTTGTCCCAACAAGCAGAGATGAGATGCAGCAAACTTACAACCCTTTGGCACTCGTACTATTGGAAATAAACACACAGAGGAAATCTCTCGTTAAAATGCATGCAATGTTCCTTTAAAATACACAGCCACTTTCTAAGACAGCCATTTCACTTGGCAGTTGGGCGCTCAAGGCTCCAAATTAAACAAGAGTGTTAGTGAATTGAGCCAATTCATCTGCTTCGTCCCAATGTAAATGTATACACTAGTGTGGCCATGGGTGTCTGTGTGCAGCCAGAGTGTTTACATGGTGAGAATCGAGCCTGGACAGTTAGGATTTGATCCCTCCTTCCCACTTTGCCTCCGGTGCTCCACAGATTCTTTCCTGTACAGAGGTGGAGATTCTCTGCATGAGGTGAGCTCACAGCCTGGCCCTGGTACCTTTTGTGATGTCCTTTTCCTTTGATATTTTGGGCCACAGCAACAGGTGTGGACACCAGACCCCCACGAACTGGAGGAAGAACAGGCTTAAATGCTCCTTTGAACAGAGCATAGAACTAGCCTTTAGAAAGTGCCATTTTTAAGTACGTGAGTAAAATTTGTAGAGAATCATTACACTTTCATCCCCTTCTTATCTTGTTGCATCCCCATTTTACAGAAGAGAAAGCTGAGGCAGAGCTTAAAACACTTTCCTACCATTGCTCAAATTGCAGCTGCAAATCTGGGATTCAAACTTAGGAATCCTGACTCCAGGGTCCATGTTCAAAATAGCTTTCCATTGCTTCACTATCTGCGAGGGCACAGTCAGGATTTCCGCTTTTGAGGTGTCTGCTCTAAGAGTGACTCTTCATATAGTATGTGTGAATTTGGCTGTTACTTCATGAGTCTGGGTCTCAGTTTCCTCCTCTGTGGACTATCAGTGTGGCATCCTGTTAGGTTGTCATGAGGAAGAGATTATATAGAATACAGAAGTGGAGATTATGAGTTAGAAGTTATGCATACTTGTAGTGTTTTGTTTGTTGTTGTTGTTTGTTGTTGTTTGTTGTTGTGTTTTTTTTTAATTTATAATGTGTTTACTGCCGAAACCGGTTTGGCTCAGTGGTAGAGCGTTGGTCTGCGGACTGAAAGGTCCCAGGTTCGATTCCGGTCAGGGGCATGTACGTTGGTTGTGGACACATCCCCAGTAGGGGGTGTGCAAGAAGCAGCTGGTTGATGTTTCTCTCTCATCAACGTTTCTAGCTCTCTATCTCTCTCCCTTCCTCTCTGTAAAAAAATCAATAAAATATATATATTTTATAATGTGTTTACTCATGCTGCTTAATCTTCATGCCAACTCTTTGATCCATGTTTTATCAATCCCAACTCAAATATGAGAAAATTGATATTCAAAGAGTGACTTTGCCAAGGTCTTCTGAACAAACTGAAGACTCTTCTATATGATCTTTTTATGCTTAGAGTTCACAGGTTGGGTGGAATAGGGCATGAACAATGTCATGGTCTTTATTTTACCTTTAAGTCTCCCTGATCATGTAGCATGGTGACTTGAACAGGGAAATGATTTAGTTAGTTTGTTCTTAACTGAATGAATCATGACTGGATAGAGAAGAAGTTTGATTAACCAGAAACTTGGGGAAATGCAAGTTCTCACTGACTTTCAGATGAATCTAGAATCATTCTTGAACAAAGGCACTGATAACATATCTAAAAGGTTCCAGTTCACTCTCTTTGTCACAGGAAGGGAAATGTTACTACACACATAAGTGAATCTTCATAGATTGACTAAGGATTTTACAATGACTTCTAGCCATGTAATTATGGAACTTTTAGAATTAGAATGCATCTCAGAAATCACCTGTTCCAACTTTTTGTTCAATGGATAGAGCCTCAGTAGCTGAAGATACAGACCAACTCTTCCCTCTCCATCATTATTCAGAGTTGAAATCAGATAATTCGGATTTAATTATCAAACTATTTATAAGAAAACAACCTTGCCAAGACCGGTTTGGCTCAGTGGATAGAGTGTCGGCCTGTGGACTCAAGAGCATGTGCCTGGGTTGCTTAACTACACACCTGGGAGCCTGTGGACTCAAGAGTCCCAGGTTCGATTCCAGTCAAGAGCATGTGCCTGGGTTTGCTTAACTACACACCTGGGAGTCTGTTCCATATCAATATATAGAAAGCTGCATAATTATTTAAAACACACATACACACACACAAACACACACTTAATTATTTAATCAGTTCCCACCAATAAAGTTTATGTACTATTTTTTGTTATTGCAAACATTCCCATGTTAAATCTTCTTGAACAGAAAACAATAGTACCTACTTTATAGGTTGTTGTGACAAATAAATTAATTCATACAAAACACTTAAAATAATGCCTGGCACATAACAAGGAATCTATAAATGCTAGCTATTATTATTTTCATTTTGGTAACTAAATAATTGGAATTATTGGAAGAGAAAGTAATGGAATAACCGGAAGAGGAAATAAAGTAAGAAGACATGCAGCCTATGAAGAAAATGTATCAGGTATGAATCAGTTTAGCTATGAGCAGGGTAGAAGGTTATTTACATCTTACAGTCAACAAATTTGGAGCCAGTAAGTCCAGTGGCACTCATGATATTGGGGATTCAGGCATCTTTAATCTGCATCTTCCATCACAGTGGCCTCTTAAAGTTATCTCATGGTCCCCATTTGCTGCTGGAGTTCCAATCATTAAGCCATATTCTAGCCAAAGGAAGGAAAATGGCAAGGAAGAGGGCAGGAACAAAGGACACAACTTTGCTTTTAAAACCATCCCCTGCAATAACACACACCATGTTAACCCCATTGGCCAGGACTGAGTTCACAAAACTGCAAGGAAGGCTGGGAAATGTAGTTTTTAATCTGACAGCCAGGTGTCCCACAACAATCATGGATCTAATTGAAAGAAGTGGGAGAAGAAAAGAATAGGTACTGGGGGACAATCAGTAATCACTGCCACAGGGAAAGTCAATCCTGCAGCCTTTGTTTTGATAACAGGGTGTCTTTTGGTCCAAGCTAAAAGTTTTTGGATTCATGCCTCAAGGATTTTCATCAAAATGACCTCCTTCTCTTCAAAATGTTGCTTCTCTGAATCTTGTCTAGCAGGCTAGTGCAGCAAGGTAGAGACTCCCTGTCCCCATGGTGGGGGTGTGCTTCAATTGCTTAGCCCTTGAATGACTTTGCAGTCGCCTGAGACGTGTCTATGAAGAGCTGCATATCATGTGTGGCTTATGGAATCAGCTCGCCCAACTTACACTGTCAGAGACCTGCTTGACTCAATCCTGAGCCCAGGTCAGACTTTGGAAGTTTGAGCTACACACCTGGGATTTTGTTTCATTCCTGATAGGGTTTCTCTAAGGCTCTTCTTTTTAACCATGCAATACAGACCTTCTGGTTACTTGAACCACCTAGTAAATCCCATTCACATTGATTGTGATTCTGTATTCATTAGAATTCCTCCTCTTATTCTCCTTCTCATTCCAGAAAGTGATCACTATCTAAAGTAGTCCCACCTGTGGCAGGAATTTGTCAGGATGCACACTAATTCATTTCTGGGAATCAAAGCAATCTTGAAAGCAGTTTTTCCTCTCTATATGGACATCACCTCTCTATTTTTCCTCTGTCTCTCTCTTTCCCTTGTTCCTTCTGTTTGGAAATGTCATGTAACATGGGCAGCGGTACTGGATGCTCCATGACTCTTTTTTTGCAGGCAGAGATCTCTGAGGGCACAGTGTATAATCTGGAATGAGAGATGGCATGAGTCATGCACAGGGCAAAACAGAGAGGGGCTACTGCCGTCAAAGCCTTCAGGGAGGGGCCTATTGCTTTTCTGAGGAGCTGAGCACCTCTGTGTGAGGGTATCTCCTATCTGTGGCCAAATTGTGGACTTGGGGGAGGGTTGGCTTTCACTTCCTCCAGCTCCACTCCGAAGCCCCCCAAACTCAGGGCTCTGGTTACTTCTTACTCTGCCCATCCTCGTCCCTCTCAAGCCTCTACCAGTTTCCCATTCTCCTAAACATTTCTTAACTATTCCATTATTCAGTTCTCCAAAGCCACTTGACACTTTTAGGGGAGTGAACTATTGACAGATAAATGAGTACTAAACGTGTTGACTGACCCATCAAAGTTGGAACAACAATGTGATTTGGGGGCAGTAAGACAAATGTTAGCAATTAAAACAAAAAAAAACATTAATGTTTGCATCAAGAGTTTGGTGGTTAACCCACCAATATCATACAGATAGTAAATTATGGAGGTGGGTTCAAACCCAGATTCTCTATTGATTGCTGTTCCTGGCCCCAAGGGGAATTTCAGAAAGGGCAGAAAGGTGACATTTGGGGGCAGGTGGGTCTTTAGGGGAGGCCTTGCCCTTCCCTTACAGGCAGGGAGTGAGCTTCTAGGAGAAGTGAAATACATGGAAATTTGGGTTCATGGTTTAACTTGAATGTAGCTGGGAGGAAAGTTAACCAGGAATCAGGACTCCAGAAGTGAGTCAGGGGGACAGGCTTTTGTAGGAGAAATTGGAATGAGGCTGAGGCAACCTTTCCACCTCTTTCTTCTTTTCCACTCAACCTGAAAGTACGTCAAATGATGTGGTTTCAGCTCCATTTAGCTTCTTTCAACCTGAAAGTCAAAATTTCTCTCCCAAGGAGGGAAACCTGCAAGAACTGAAACTGAAGTACGTGGACCCAAAGCCCTGGGAACAGAAACTGTCCGATTTCACACAGCTCCAGGTCGCTTTTCTCCTCTCCCATCCAACCCCACACCCCACATTATATTCATTCAGGGAACAAGTCAGATTTAGATGTTTTTCCAGTTGCCAGGCTCAGAAAACCATCTACCCACCCAACATATATTCTGCAGTGAGGGTAGCTGGAGGCAACAATTAATGCTTGGTTTATCTACCACCCAGGTTGTCATGGTGGGCTAATCCAAAGGATTATTCCACCCTAACCAGTTTTGCTCAGTGGGTAGAGCATCAGCCTGCGGACTCAAGGGTCCCCGGTTCGATTCCAGTTAAGGGCATGTACCTGGGTTGCTGGCACATCTCCAGTGGGAGGTGGGTAAGAGGCAGCTGATAGATGTTTCTTTCTCATCAATATTTCTAATTCTCTATCCCTCTCCCTTCCTCTCTGTTAAAAATCAATAATATATATATATTGATTATATATATAAAGGATTATTCCATTGAGGGTAGAAAGCTCTCCACATAGAGATACCTCAGCTATGGGAATGGCTTTCAAGGAAGGCGAGAAAATACCTGCTTTTCTTCCTGCCCTCTCTCAATATTCTCTTCCCTCCCATGAAAAGACTGAAATGTCAGATTTACCCAAAGATGGCTACTCAGAAGGCCTGAGTCTTATGCAACTAAAGGAAGTGGCTGGAACAAGTAGGGCTCACCTAACACTGGGAACACCGGTGGTGGCTGTGGAATATGACTTGGAGGTTTCTATTCAGGGGTTGTCTCCAGAAGGTCTCTCCCATGGCCCCCGAAGACTGCCAGTGAATAGATTCTGTATAGGACTAGCATAGGGCAGGGCTCTGAGGTTTAACAGTGGTTCTCATCTCTGGCGACACATGAGAATCACACAGAAGGGTCTTGAGTTTGATTCTAGTCAAAGGCATGTACCTGGGTTGCAAGTTCGATCTTCTGCCTGGTCAGGGTGACTTTGGGAGGCAACCAATCAATGTGTCTCTTTCACATTCACATCAACGTTTCTCTGTCTTTCACCCTCCACCCTCCACCCCCTCCCCATTTCCACTCTCTGAAAATCAGTGGAAAAATTATTGTCTGGTGATGATTAAAAACAAACAAACTAAAAGAAAACTCAGAGCCCTTTTATTAAATTATTTGCCTTTGACCTCAATTTAAATAAACTAAAAGTGTTTTTAAATGAACCTTATCATAATTTAGGGTGTGCATGAAGATCCTGGCTTTGTCAGGTGCTGTCTGCAGAAATTCAGTAGACTGGCTAAATGGCAGAGGGGTAGAAATTGCTCCCTGGCTTGAATCCATGTTACATTAAATTCAGGAGTAATCCAGAGTGCATTACAGTGAGAAGGAATTCTACTATACTCGCCCTTCTGACCCTGAGATTCTAAGATTTAATGTGTATATGTGTAGTCTGTCACACACCCACACATACTTATACATAAAATGGAGATAACCTGCATACTACCCAATGAAATGATTATACTTTTTTATTTTTTCAGAGTCCATGATTTTGAAAAAATGTGACATTATTTCTGGGGGGAGCTTCCTTGCCTCTTGCCCTGCCCAGGTGAAAACCCACAAGGAACAATAGGTCTTCTGTGCGCACTCTCCCCAGAAGGCGGTGGGAATAAATCTCCCCTCTCACCACGGGAGCTGAGGTCACCCTGAGCGGACACGGAGGCTGTGGAAGGGCTGATGCTCAGAGGAAGAGGGAAGAGGGTCTTGAAAACAAAATAGGTTGGGGGAGGACCAGCCTAGAATCCCTGTTTGGCGACTGTTCCGTGGCACCAGGAGGATGTGAGTTAAGGCAAAAACAAACAAACAAAAACATATAAAGTCTCCCCTTAATAAATTCTTGTCTCTCCCCTTTCATGCCCCTTTTGTGGGGAATTATAACAGTGTGAAAGGGTTGTGGGGCTCCAATATATTTTTATTGAATTCAGAGAGGAAGGAAGAGGGAGAGAGATAGAAACATCGATGATGAGAGAGAAAATTGATTGGCTGCCTCCTGCTCACCCCACACTAGGGATCAAGCCCGCAACTGGACATGTGCTCTGGCTGGAATCAAGCCATGACCTCCTGGCTCATAGGTTGCTGCTCAACTACTGAGCCATGCCACCGGGTAAGGGTTCCATGTGTCTTAACCCCCTGCTGTGTGGGTGAGAGGAAACCCACAGGCCAGCCGGAGCCAGCATAGCCCGTGGCTCCAAACCCTTGAGTGGTCACAGAGGGGTTTCCAGGCCTGGTGAGCTGCCAGGGGAGCAGGATCTTAATGGGGGCCTCTGAGATACCCCACACCATCTGGCTGATCATATTCATTCTGGGGAGTTCCTTGGTCTCAACTTGTTAGGACTGGAAATCAGACATAAGAACTAGCTGGGTTGCTAGATGCCCTTTGTGAATGAAGACAAGGTGGTAAGTAACACCGATTTTAGTTAATTGATTTTAAAGTAATCTTCTCCATGGAGACTGCCCTTATCACCTTATTAATATGTGCCCAGTCCCCTTTCCAGGCTTCCCACCCCTTTTCACCCCAGTATGTGTCACTTTCACACACAGAACCAAGAGCAGGGTCTTACATGGGGGTCTCTGACTCCACACCACCACCACCACCAGAGAAGGTGCAACTAGGATCTTTGTTCTGTTCGCAGATGTCCCCGAGCCTCTGGTACAGGGGGTGTGTAGTAAGTGCTCAGTTAATATTTTGGGGTCAGAATGGATCAAAGCCCTCACTGTGTAACAGGCACTGTGCTAAATGCATTCCTGGTAACTCCATGAAATCCTGAAAACACCCCACAAGGCAGGTCTATTAATCCCCACTTCACATAGAAGGGGAAAAAAAACAAAAAAACAGAAAACAACAACAACAACAACAACAAAAAACACCAAAGCTTAACAATTATTTTTTTTATTGCCCGGAAGCTATCTGAGGAGCTTGCTGGGTTAATCCCCCAAAGGTCAAGGCAAAGACGCACTAGGCAGATGGTGGTCCTCTCCCTCCCATGCCTGCCACCTCTGTGGTGAAGGCCTGGGCTTCCAGAAATTTCTGTGAAGAAGTCTTGTAGTCTGTAGTTCTTGAGGCACTTGCTGGCCTTGCTGTGGGTTCCTACAACCTGCCTTCCACACAGCGGCATTTGCTAATTTCCTGAAGAAAGCTCCAGGAAGTCTTGTCCTCTGGTAAAGGCTGTTCACAGTAGGTGAGAAAAAGGGAAGTTTTCAGACCACCACACACTTGGAGGTTTCGTTTTCAGTGTTGTGTGGAGCTGACAAACAAACCTATCTGACTTGCCCCCCTTCCCCTTCCGCCCTGCCCCGGCCTTTCCTCTCTTCCAGTTCATGCGCATGTTGTGGTTAACTTTCTGCCCTCCCTGTTGTTGTTGTAGCGCATATAAATGTGCTGCTTCTGCAGCCCAGAGGAGCACGGCTGAGTTACAGGGACAAGCTACACGCAGAAGGAAAGAGCTGCAGTGCTTGGCTGGTCTGGTCCCAGACCTACACCCGCACATCTGGACAAGAGATCATGTGACAGCTTGAAAAAGTCAGAAACTTATCCTGGATGCCATAAAGAATAGTTCTGTTAAATTAAAAAGGCTTTAAATACTGGCTCAGCTGGTTCGGGCTCTGTTTCTCTCTCTCTCTCTCTCTCTCTCTCTCCTCTCTCTCTCTCTCTCTCTCTCTCTCTCTCTCTCTCTCTCTTGATCTGGAATGTGTTGGAAGATTTGTGATTGCTGAAGACTTAATTTAATGTTGCAAACCCATCATCTTGTGAATTTGTTTGCAACTTTTTCTGAGGTTCAGCCAGCCCTTCTCCACTTTCATAACTTTGAGCCTGGCTTGTCGATTTTGGGATCAGAACTTGGTGAAAAATACACACATACACAACACTCCAGAATTTAGAGAGAGAGAGAGAGAGAGAGAGAGAGAGAGAGAGAGAGAGAGAGAGAAACAACTCTCTCCTTGCCCACTTTCTAAACCCCTGGTCAAAACCTGTCTCCTTTTACAATCTTTAAGAAAGATCCTGTAGGCTAGTAAGCTTTAAAATATTATTAATGAAGAGAAATGTCATTGTTCTCTTTGGATAGAATCCAAAACAAATTGGAAATAAAAAAACTTGAGATGAACGGATGTTAAACACCAAAGTATGGTCAAGACTCTACTCCTGCCACTCAGGAAAAAAATATATATATATTTTCTTTTTCTTACACAAATAAAACATTTTTGTGTTGCCCACTGGACATATCTTTCTCCCTGATTTACCAAGGATGCAGAAATCAGGATTAAACAAGGGGTCCGTTTCCAAAACCCCAAATCTGTTTTCTCAAACTGTCAAAGAGAACGACCTTGGAAGCGACCATGTGATAGAAAGACAAGATGGAAAAGTTATTCTCGTTTCTTTTTTAAGAACAAACAGCCAATTAAGTATTGCCAGGGACCTACAATAACCCTTGTAATAGTCTCTTCATACGAATTGCCATAAAATGACTCCATTTAAGGTTCTCTGTTTCCTCCATTCTCCATATCCTGCTGGAGTCCTGACTGATGAAATTATGATTTACTGAACGAACAAATGAATGAGGTTTCACCTTAGTGAGCCATGCTCCTGGATAATTGCAACAAATCGGTCCTAAATTCAGCTCTTTAGAGATGTAGTTGTCGCCATTAGTTTAAGGATGTGCTAGAGTTTTCTTCAGTAAAAACCCACAATCTGCCCCAACCCCATCCTTACTTGGTTTCTTTAGTGATCAATGATAAGAACAAACAAAGCCGTTTGCTACATTTTGAAAGGTCTATTATTGAATCACCTACCTGCTCATCCATTCATTCATTCCTTTTTTCATCATTCAATAGAACTTTAATAAGCACCTACTGTGTGCCTTGCATCTCATCTTAAATGCCACCTGGTGGATTCCTAGATCCTGGCATTGCAGAGACTTCTGAAGCCGTATGAGATCCTTGGGAAAGTGGGTCAAAATCAACAAAGAAGTTGAGCACACATCATCAGTATTTACATGACCAGTATTTGCCATCCCTGTGTTAGATGCCAACGAGTGAGCAAAAAATAAAATAAAGTAAAATAAGCCCCAGTAACAAAGTTATTTTTGTTTCCAACTTTGCTGCTTAAGAGTTTCTGATGTACAATTCTGCCACCCCTCAGTCACACTCAAATGCTATCATTGATCGGACCTTTTTTCATTGCTTACATTCTGGATTATATTTTCTGGGCTAAGAAAAAAATCCAAATTGAATGGGAAGCTTTTCCAATCCACTTTCCTGAAATGTAAATCATAGACTGCAATGACTAGACAGTCCCTAGCCTTAAGTAAGATGAAGATTTGCCACCTGGTTTTTTATTACTTTTCGGTAACTTGCCACAACCATCAGCTGGCAGCCAAAGAAAGGCTTTCTTTCTGAAACATTTTTCTTTCTTTCTTTTTTTTAAAAATATATTTTATTGATTTTTGTACAGAGAGGAAGGGAGAGAGATAGCAAGTTAGAAACATCGATGAGAGAGAGACATCGATCAGCTGCCTCTTGCACACCCCCTACTGGGGATGTGCCCGCAACCAAGGTACATGCCCTTGACCGGAATCGAACCCAGGACCCTTCAGTCCTCAAGCCGATGCTCTATCCACTGAGCCAAACCGGTTTTGGCTGAAACACTTTTCTCTTTGGACCTTTCTTCCTGGCTTTTCTTAATTAGGGAACACACGTGAGGCAAGTCACTGTTCTAAGCACTTTATTCTTGAATTAAGATCACTTCTGGTTCTATATCCAGCTCAAGACTGTGGACTTGACATGCAGATTTCCTTGAATTGAACTTCCTGTGTCCTGGGCAGGCATTTCTCTGGGGTCAGGTTTCCTGATAGCCCTGTTTGGCACATAATCCTCTTTCCTGAACCCTATTTCTTTGTTATTACTTAGCTGAGCAGCCCTGGGCAAATCGCTTACCCTCTCTGGGCCTTCATCTGACAGGAGGGAATTACATGGTAAGAACTAATATTTATTGAGCACTTGCATTGTGCCAGGCTGTGTCCTGAATGTATTTTATTAAATGTGCACATATCTTAGTCAGCGCTTGGCACCAAGGATCCGTAAACACTATAAGGACCATATAGGAAATATTTCAGCTTTGTAGGCCACACGCTCTGTGTTGCAGTCACTCAATGGTGCCACTGTAGTGTGAAAACAGCCACGGATATGTGACCAAATGGATGTGGCTGTGTTTCAACAGAATTTATTTATGAAAACTGGCAGTGGAGTCAGTTTTGCCCAAATTAATTTGTGTAACAATCCCATGAAGTAGGTACTATTATAGTTTTTTTGGGTCTATCCTCACCCAAGGATATTTTTTTTTCCATTGAGTTTTCAGAGAGAGTTGAAGGGACAGAGGGGGAGAGAGAAAATAAGGGAGAGAGAGAGAGAGAGAGAGAGAGAGAGAGAGAGAGAGAGAGAGAGAGAGAGAGAGAGAGAGAGAGAGAGAGATGCCTTCCTCCTGGGGATTGAATCTGCAACCCAGGAACATGCCCTTGATTGGGAATCAAACCTGAGAACCTAAGGTGAGCAGGTTAATGCTCTAACCACTGAGAACCACCAGCTAGGGCACTAATTTAGCTACATCAAGTCACTTTTTGAGGTCATCAACATAGGAAGAGCCAAAGATCAAATGACCCATTTTTTTTAGTGACCCATTTTTTTCTTTTTAATCCTCACGCAAGAAAATGTTTTTTGTTGATTTTAGAGAGAAAGGAAAGGAGAGAGAGAGTAACATCCATCAGCTGCCTCTCATAGGTACCATGACTGGGGATTAGACCCACAACCTAGATATGTGCTCTGACAAGGAATCGAACCCACAACCTCCTTTTGGTGTACAGGACAACACTCTAACCAACTGACCCCATTTTGAAAACCACCCTTCTGAGTTTCTAAAATTACTAAAGTCTGACCCAATTCTCCAACACAGGGGCCTCTTGGGGCTTCCCAGTGTCCCAGCCTGAGTCCTACCAGCTCTCTTTCTTCCCCCTTCCCTCTCTTAAAAAGGTTACCCTTCTTAGGCATTCATTATCACTGAACTCGCTGTCTGCCCTCAGCATTGAGTTGGGCATCAACCCAGCAAGTCCTAAATCCTCTTACATGCTGAGTTTTAAGCCCTCTGCCAGACTGGGGTTTCTCTAAGTCCACATTCAATTGGAATGAAATCACCAGATGAAACCAAAGAGCTCACATGTGAACAATGCCCCTTCCATAAATATGTTGACTATTCCGTGGTTTTGAGTTTGAACCCTTAGTTCCATTGTTAATTTGTCATGTGACCCTAGGCACATTGAAATCTCCAAGTTTCTTACCCATTAATGATGATTAAAAACAAAACAAAACTTAACGTTTATTGTGGGGACTTGCCAATAAAAGCATTAAGCAGCCATTGAGCTATGGAGCACAGGGATGCCAGGCCAGGCCTGATTCCCTTCCCTCTGTTATTTCCTTGTTTTGAGGGATGGCTGTGAAAGTATTGACTCATAGTCAGTTAGCTCTGTTGACCTCTGTGTCCCAGGTGGGTGAGTGGAAAGCCAGAGAGACATGGCTTTAATCTCACACTCCGGGACAGAACTCAATCCAGGCTGAGTTGTAGAAGCACCACGTTTGAGCTTCAGTCCTTACCGTTTGTGTTGAGTGGATCTACCTCCTCACTGGGCCAATAGTGACTGCGTGATGGCTGTGCGCCAAACATGACCCCGGGCCTGGGGAACAACACAGATGAGGTTTTCTGTATTCTAGTTAGATGCACAGACACACACTGACTCCTTTCTCAGGCTTTAATAACAGGAGGTGATAAATGATGTGAAGCAAGCAGGTGCCTAAGAGCTATGACAAAAAAGGACCCCAAATGGAAGCGAGGCGAGTTGAGGAAATCTTGCCTAGAATGTGTCTTCACTCTCCTCTACCCACCAAGCCTGGCTGTGTAAAGGATCCGAGGACAGAAGGAGGTGGATGTTCTGAGGAAATAAACTCTGAGTGCTATGCGTCGTGGGGGTAGGAGCTGAGGCTAGGGAGATACGCAGAGACAAGATCAGGTGGTACCTTGAAGATGATGGGAAGGAGTATTGATTTTATCTAAAATATAAGAGGAAACTATTAGTGAGTGATAAGTAGAGAGTAACATGATCATAAATGGGCTAAGAACATAGTAGCTCATAAGAATATTGATTGATCTGAAATCATTTGGAGTAAAATATTGGCCAAAACCAAATTTCAAATTTCTTATTCTTTTCTCCCTGTATTTCTTAATGTTCTCTAGCCCTTGTCTCTAGCAAACAGGTCTTCTCAATGTCCCTTGAACGTTGCCTCGCCTCCATTGCCATATCTCTGGCAACCTGCTGCTCCCCATAGCTAGATTCTCTCTGCTCCTTGGTACTTATAAAAGTCTGGCCCTTCTTCAGAAATCAGGTCATGTCTCACCATGAAACCTTCTTTGGTAGCCCTTTATCAAATTACAAGATGTAGCTGGCCTTACAGGCAAAAAAAAAGAGGGGGGGAGGGGGAAGGTCAAAGTCTTTTTGATATTTCACTTCCATCTTTTCCCCTAAAGTCCCTTCCAATAGTTCCAGGCTTTCTCTCCAGACCAACTTATATTTTTTCTCACCATGAAATTTTCTGCTGGTCATTAAATACCTTTTTTGCTCATCCAACTCCTACTCATCCTTCAAGATGCACCTCAGAATCACTCCTCCTAGAAAACCTTGCTGATCACTGCCAAGGGAAGACTTTGATCCATTCCCTCTCTCCAGTCACATCCACTTATTGATTATTCCAAGTTAATAAGACAAACAAGAGCAAAACAAACAAGCCTTGTCCACATACCCATTATTAACAAGTTTTTTGGAAGATATAAGGTTCTACTCCTTTAATAATTTTTGTTAGTCCACCTTACTTGGCTGTTAAGGAGCTTCTCTCAGGGCAATATGTTACTAAACTTTCCCCCTGTTTGGTTTCCTAGGAGCTTTTAATCATCAAGAAAATGCCCCAAAGCAAGATGTGGAGGGACAAGAAATACACCATACTTTGTCAAGTAAGAAAATGGTGGCCGTGAGGGGGATGTGAGGAGCAGACACGCAGGTGGAAGTGCTGATTTACAAGCATCTATGGATGAAGAAGGTCTGAAATATTCTCTTAAATTATTCTTCCCTATGTATCCCCGGGAAGTCTTTGAGCCCCATAGGGATACATACACCCAGTTTGAAGATTATTTCTGTAAGATATGGATTGAAGGTAAAGATGAAAATAAAAGGAAAGACCTCAGTGAAATAAAGAGCAGGAGAGAAAAAAGTGGAAATGAAGAGCTCAAAGCACATAGAAAAAGTGTGAATGCTGAGGAGTAAATGCTCTCCCTGGCTGAAGCTGGCTGGGGAGATGACACAAATCTCTCCTGTCCAGGAGAGGAGGGGAAACCAGTGATTGGGTTGGCTGAGAAAAGAGAATTGGGGAGTGCATCCCGGAGTGAGGGGTAAGCACAGAGGAAGGCGGCCTGGACCCCGCCTGTGAAGGATGAACACGTCGGTGCCAGTTTGAGGAAACATCACGTACGTGGTCTCTCCAGTTGATTCCAGAGGAAGTTTTAGGAATCATTGATTTCATCTGCTCGTCACCAGCATGATTAATATGTGTTTCAGGATACACACACACACACACACACACACACACACACACACATTTTCTCATTAATGAAGCCCGTATGCCTTCCACAAGAAACACACCACAGAGCTCTGGAAATACTTTCCAAGGACATTTCCTGTCCCTGCCCCCACCGCTCCATCTCCCACCACCCATCACCCACCACCCACCACTTCTTTGCCTTCCCTACTTCACCTTCTTTCTTCTTTCTCCTCCTTTTCCTGTTTTCTGACCCTCTCCTATTCTTCCCTTTGATTCCCATACTCATCTCCAAAGGCTTTCCCCTGCCTCAGTTGATCAGTCAGCAACTGACACGGATTTAGAAAAAAATGAACATACTATGGACCTCCATACTCTCCCTCCATCCTCTGGACCAGTTCCCTTTTTCTCTTTGGCACTTATTTCCTCAGCCATATTTCAAAGCCTTTACTATCTTTTGTACTCTGGCCTCATCCCAGGAAAGCTGGGGGAGGTTTTAGCTTAGAAAGAGCTTCTTGGTTGGAAAATGAGTCAGGAAGGTAATAAGGTGTTGCTGAACATCTCTAGCCAGGTACAATGTGGCACAGCACTGAAGGGCTTACTTAGAATCCTTAACCAAATCTATGTTTATTTTTTTAAAGCATATTTATGTAGAATTGTAGGATGCCAGAAGGGGAAAGAAACTTAGAGACCATCTAATTCGAAATTTTACAAAAGAGGAAACTAAGGACAGAGAGGAAAAAAGATTTGTCCAAAATCAGAGGACTGGTGATTTTCCACAGTATAGTCCATTATATATGGGGAAAGTGAGGACTTGTGTGTTCAAGGTTCAGAAGAAATATATTTATTAACATTGACACATTGGAGCAATGCATATATACATATATGGTAGTTTGAGCAAATATAATAGATATGGTGGACACCCTCTCTTCTTTGTCTTCTTTTTGTTGGTTTTTTAACTTAATATAGTCAGCTCCTATTTGTCTCAGAATGGGAGACCTTTGGTAACTCAGTTGCCTATTAATAGCCATGTGGCTATGGTTTAGATCAAGCTAGAAGGGAAGGGGCCTGCACACAGTGATGTGTATCTGAGCCGACTTTAAGCTCTGAGGCTTGGATCTCTGGATTGAAGTCTGAAGCACCAGAGGCTGGGATCAAGATTATCCAACATGATCTAGACTAGCAAGCACTTGGCTGGGATTACAATCAGTGGGTTCTGATCCAGCCCTGTCACTGGGTTTTCTCTAGTTGACCTTGGGAAAGTCCCCTTCCCACTCCAAGACTCCATTTCAGCATTCTTAAGTACAAATAGTACTTCATAGTATCGTGAGAAATGAAGGAAAGGGGTAGTAGAAAGCATGCGATAAAAGGTTACATGCTATAATACTGCAAAGGAATTCAATTTTGATCACTACTTTCCATTTGATCACTACCCTTCATTGTCATGGAGAATCTAGAGATTTTTGTTTTTGTTTTTGTATTTTTTTTTTTGTTAATCCTCATCTGCGGATATTTTTTTCTATTAATTTTGTTTGTCTGTCTGTCTGTCTGTCTGTTTGTTTGTTTGTTTAGAGAGAGAATGGAAGGGAGGGGGAGAGACAGAGAGAAACATCAGTGTGAGAGAAGCTGATTGGTTGCCTCCCACAGGCACCCCAACTGGGGCTGGGGATGGAGCCTGCCACCTAGCTACATGCCTTTGACCAGAGTCAAACCTGAGACTCTTCAGTACACAAGCTGGCTGTCTAATCACAGCAAAACCAGCGAGGGCAGGTTTTGTTTTATTTGTAGATAAGATGTCTTCCTGTATGCCTCTCATTACACCTCAGTCTCTACCAGGGGTCTCCCTCTAGGGGGGCTTTTCTGACCATCCCCCTGCCATCTGCAGTGCTACCCAACTCTCCCTCCATCCTCTGGACCAGTTCCCTTTTTCTCTTTGGCACTTACTTCCTCAGCCATATTTCAAAGCCTTTACTATCTTTTGCCCGATCTGAATGTGAGGGCCATGAGGGCAGGGACTTTGGCAGTTTTGCTACTGCCTTATTCCCAGGCCTAGAACAAACAGAGCTCTGGCATAGCACATGCTCACTAAACATTTGCTAACGAATGAATGAACACTAGCCCACTTGAGGGAAGTTGACACAGACAGTAGTAGCAGGAGATAGCTCAGGTGACCCACAAATTTAAATTTTGTAGCTGGTTTGAATACCCAGAGATATTTGAGTTCTTTTATCAGGATTTCTAAATTTCAGTAATAGAACAAGACCAGGAGAATGAGGCATTAGCAACTCACAGAGTGAGGTATACTCCTGCTAGCATCCACCCAGAGATGTGGGTGGAACTGGAAGGTGGGGAGAAATCACTCATTCTTAAAACACTCTGAGCCCGAAGGAGAGGTGAGATGGTAAGGAGGGGGTCAAGGAAGGGAGATGGGCCTAGGTCAGTGGTCGGCAAACTATGGCTCTTAAGCCACATGCGGCTCTTTGGCCCCTTGAGTTTTTAGCAAAGGCCAGCTTAGGAGTACTCTAATTAAGTTGATAACAATGAATCTACCTATATAGTTTAAAGTTTAAAAAATTTGACTCTCAAAAGAAATTTCAATCCTTGTACTGTTGATATTTGTTCTACTGACGGATGAGTTTGCCGACCACTGGCCTAGGCCACTTAGAGCTCTGACTCTTTCACCAGCTTCAGGTGTGAGCCGCCTCCACTAGATGCATTTCATGATCTGAGACCAACTGTTTGCAGACCTGATGGCCTGTACACATGACAGTCATGGAAGTGTCTGGATTTCTGAGTAGAAGAATCCACCTGCAAAGAATATTCGGAACACTGGTGCTTCCTGCATAAATAGGGGTAGGACATAGCCAGGATGTATTATACTGCAGGGGCAGAGGCCTCCAAGGGACCCTCCTGAGCTGGCTTTCAAAGTGCCCTTTGAAAAGTTTGCCCCAGTCAGCTTAGAAAAACTTAACTTGACTCAGAAAGTCAGTTTTGGGGTCTCCCCCTCTGTGCTAGTTCACAGGGCATATGATATTGTATCCTATTATATTATGTTCCTGTTTTGTAGATCATATAGCATTGTTTATTTATACATGTGGGGAGAGAGAGAGAAAGAGAGAGAGAGAGAGAGAGAGAGAGAGAGAGAGAGAGAGAGAGAGAGAGAGGCAGCAGATGAGAAGGGGCAAGAAGAGGGGGGTGGGAATGTCCCGCATGTCATAGGAGCCTGTGGACCTCAGGCAGGGGCCCAGGGGCCCAGGTCCTCCTGTCCTGCCTGAATTGCGGCATCCTGGTTGCCCCTGCGGTACTCACATCCCATATGAAGCCCGGACTGAAACAGCCCGAGCAGAACTTATAGGGATGAGAGAACATGCTTAAATGCAGCTCATCCTGGCTGCCATCTGGGGGCCCAGAAACCCGCTCTGGTAGCTGCCATGGTTTGTGTTTGCACGTTTCCCCGCATCTGCAGTCCAAGGCACTGGACTGCCTGTTAGCAATCTCTCTGCTGTTCTGGTTTCTTGGTTGGGCCTCCTGAGACACCAGACACATCCATGGGAGTCTGCCCAAGGCCTGGCATCTCAGGGTGGGGAGTGAGCTGTGGGGTCACTGGGCTTTGCCTAGGGCTGTGCCCTCCTAAGGAACAGATGGCTCTTCTGAGGAGTCTCAGTGTGGCAAGGGGGAGGGGGCATGAGGACGCTCCTCCCTGGTGCCCTCTAAGGACCTGGGAAAGTATGTAGAAGTGCCACCTCCGTCCCCACTCTCCCTCCCATGGCTCCTGTGTCCTCTGGTCAACAGTGGGTTTGAAGAGCCTCCTCTGAGTGGGGCCAGGGGACACCTGAGTGCCCCACGTCCTCCCGCCTCAGAGCAGGGGGGCCACCTTGGATCATTCCCTTCCCTGGGACGATCTGGGCAAGCTGCTCTGCTCCTCAGGATGCTCCGTCCCGCCAGCCAAGTCATGTTCCACTGAGGTCATGGGAGATGGATTGTTTTACACAGGCATTTGCAAACGACGGCTCAAACTTGAATCTACAAGTAGGTGTTGATGGCAGAAACTCCTAGGCATCTGTTTCCATCTCTCTGGCCTCCCCGCCCCCAGCATCTGCTCCACACCTTTGCAGCCTGCGGAACGTGTCTGGTCTCCTTTGAGTTTCTGTCTTCCCTGACAGACGGTAGGAGCTATGACATGTGGAGCCCAGAGCAGGGGAGGCTGGGAGCCTCAGGGTGCTGTGGGTTCGTCTGCCTGAGACAGAGGTTCAAGGCTCAGGGTGGAGTGGCATGGGAAGTAGCCTGTGATACCCAAATGCACCCAACAATTGCCAACGTCTGTGAGGGGACCACACAGCACTGTTTTCTCTTGTAATCCACTCCCTCCTTCCCCACCTCCTCTTGGACTCAATGCTGTGCCACAGCCAGGAGAGTTTTTCTTGGCACAATCACAGATTTGTCTCTATTTTTGACTTGAGTCACAGAACAATTGTTCTCAAAGGCAGTGAAAGGGAACATGAAAGGCCTGGGACTGAATCTTCTACCTGCTCCTTCATTTCCTGCCGTCTCCCCAGCCTCATAGCCTGCCCCTCCTTCCATAAACTCCTGCAGACACCATGTTATTAAAGCGAACTTTAGAACTGCCTACAGCAAAGTTTAGGCAACTATTTTAGTCTGAGATATCCCTCCTCCTCACTACTCCCAATCAGCTTAGAAAAACTGTTAACTTGAACCAACATTCCTTAAACTCAGAAGGTGCTAAGAGCCAGGTCTTTAACACACCCGACTTGGTGCTCATTTATCTCACTGAACTGAGGACTGCTTCCAAGAATTCTTTCAAGTGTAATGCATTGTCCTCAACCTGTGGGGTGAAGTCCAGACTGTGAGTCGAGCTGCTGAGTACTGTTCAGGAGGTACATGGTGCCACGTAACGGTGCACCCTACTCTGCGACCATCCTAAGACGCAGCACAAGCCAAGCATTCAAAACCCTTTGCAGTACATTCTCAAGCAACTTTTCTAATCTCATGTTCCCTGAGCCCACAGGTGTACCTTGAATGTTAGCCAGTCTGGACTCGCTGCCCGTAAGCACACCTTGGGCTTCCTACATCTGGGCCTTTGCATAGGCTCTGTCAAGAGGAGCGTTGCTTCCTCATCTGCACCTCGTGAGTCTTTCCAGTCCTTCCAGACCAACCTTAAGTTTTACCTTTTCTGTGGCATTTTCCCTGCCACGCCACCTGGAAGGCACCGCTGTTTCTTCTGACCTTGGGTAGCACTTGTGTTCCATAGACCCTCTGAGAGGCATTATGCACAGCTGACATTTTGGTTTCCTTCTCATGAGTTCTACATCCCCACCAAGATTAGGAGGTCGGAGACAGAGCTCAGGTTCAACATTTTCCGGCTCTCCCACAGCACCAGGCCCAGCGCCTGACGCACAAAGTGTGCTCAGTGCATTGTTGATCTACTGGCTGGTTGGTTCAAGTGGCTTTGTGAAGAACCCACTCGCCCTCTTGTTATTTTATTCTAGTTCCTGGAATTTCATAATAACAGAGATGGTTCCAGAAAGCTGATACAGGCCATTTCCTCCCAATAAACCCGTGTTTTCATATGACAGGCTGTGGAGCTTTCTATAAAAGAAAGCCTTTGTTTGCGTTCCATCGAACACGGGCCAAATAATAATGATGATGAAACAATATCCATTTATTTAGTGCTTACTCACTTTACAGACTAAATACTTTACATACATTATCTTATTTAACCCACAAGCAAAACCGTGGGATGCATACTTGTATTTTCCCAACTTTTCAGATGAATACACAAAGGCTTACATCGCAAAAGCCATTTGCCTTGATTCAGAGAGCTAGCTAGTGACAGCCCCAGGATCTAAACCCAGTCCTTCTGAAGCTCAAGCATCTGACCCGCACACAGTACAGGGAACAAGGTTTTCCAGGTCCGACCTGCAACACTCTGTGGCTTCAAGGCTGGCCTTGTTGTGCCCAGTGGCCTCAGTCCTCCAGAGTGTCTGCCTAAAACTAGCTAACAGGCCTTATCTTTTACATGAAACAATTGGACTAGGTCCCTTCCTGTTCCAAGAATTTATGAAGCTACACAAAAGCAAAGACAAGACCCTTGTTCTCAGGAATTTACAATCTTGTTGGGGAGGGGCCGTAGGGACCTTAGTGGAGCACCGACCAGCAGAGGCAGAGTATGTCCCAGCCAGTGAATGGTGGAGATCAGTAGGGTTCAAGCACACGAGAGGATGAGAGAAGCCCACAGTTTTCTCTGCAAGCAGAGTGCCATCCTAGAGATGCCTTTTCTTGGAGGATGATGAGCTTGACCTTCACAGCCAGGCCTGGAGCCCTGCCGGAGGAGGGGTGGCCCATGTCACAGCCCCTGGGCGTTTATCAGCCGGGCCACTGTGACCCTTTCACAAGATGTTCCTTGAGCAAATTTTTTTCTGGAATTTTGGTGGGCTCTGACCTGCAGTTTTCACTTCCAAAATAACTTGACTTTTCTAAAGTGGTAATTTCATTTTCATGATAATACTAAACTGAAGCCACATGATCTCTAATTGGAAGCAGGTCTTGGGCCGCGGAGTTGCCAAGAAGCAGTAAGAAACATGCTTATTCTACTACTTTGCTTGAGGCACTCAGCATTTTTGAATGCCTGGGCAGAAATATAGTTTTTTAAATAAAGCCAATCCCTGAGAGAGGAGGGGGCGAGGGGGTGAGGGGAGGGGAAAGCCAGGCGGCGGTGGGGGGGTGGTTAGAAATTGGAGAAGCATTTTTTTTTTTTTTTTAATGCAGAGAGAGAAAAATAATACCTTTTATTTTTGTATTTAAAAGTCCCTGTCTGCCTCTGCCATCTTTAGGTGTTAGTGAGATTGGGGTGTGTCCCACGCGTTTTGGGAGGGGGTGGGAGTGTCGCTGGGGCTCTTTCAAGTTGGCTGCTGTGATTTTCTTCAGCCCAGCAGAGCCGGGCTGGCTCCGGGCTGGACCTGGGAAGGGTTCCTTCTCCTATTTTCTCGCCCACATCACTTCACTTGTTCTATTGATTGCATCCTGAGGAGATAAGCAGCGACCTCCTCCAGGGGCCCTTGGAGATTGTTTGACCAAATCTCTCTAGAGGGAGACAAGAAAGCCCTCGCGGCCTGCCTTCTCCTTTTCAGAGAGGCGGCGTGTCCCAGGGAAGGCTCCAGAAAACACAGGCACGACGGAAACCTTTTAATGACGCTTTTCCAAAAGAAACCAAACAAATCCCTCTCGGAAAACAAAAAATTGCACAACGGATCAAATGCATATCTGGACCTTCTGGCAGAAGCCAAAAGCTGTTTTCTAAATACAGTCGGGAGCTTGGTAATCACATGGTGTTTTTGGAGACTCGTCCCTTCCTGCTGCCCTCAGTTAACTGCATGGCCCCATTTTAGACAAGCTCGCTGGAGGGGACTCCAGGTTCTGTGGTTCTGTCCCATCCTGTTGGTTAATATGCTCCGGAGACCGCTCTGAGCCTCTGCTGCTGGCAGCAGGGTCCCTGTCCCTTCGCCGCCTGCGTCCCTCCCACCTGTCCTGTCCCTTCTGGCCTGGGCTGTGTTTCTGCCAGGGCTGCCCAGGGCCTGGGCTGTACTAGCAGAATCCCTGGCTCAATCTTGTTCTCCCTTCCCCACTTTGCCCAGCGTAGGGGAGGAAAGATATAAAAATGGAAGGGACAAAGTGGCCACAGTGGGGAAGACAGAAAGTTCTAGATTTCAGTTTTAGCTATTGCTCATAAAAAAACACAAACCACTGCACCCTGGGTTGGGGAAGGGTGGCCCAAAACTTGGGTTGAAAGAGAAAGTCTCGAGGGGGAGAAAATTTAGAACTGCAACCACAATGCCTCAAGATAGATGTGACTCAGTGACTTCCCAAAACATGGATTTCAGATAACTATCACGTTACGTCCTCCGTGTACTTGTCCCTGGATTTTTCTAAGGAGAGCCTGGACATTTTTAATGTCAACCCTGCAGTTACACGCCCACTTCAGTGTCCAGGGAAGGCACGCAGGTGGGAGAGTCCAGTGGGGACATTTGCTTTCTCCCGATGTCCCCAAGGTCCCCGAGGCCCCAGGGCCACTCACGAGCAAAAACATCTGGTCCATTCAGCAGTGTATTCACAACTTCAGCCAGTCATCTGGATGTTTGGTCTATGCAGTGCCAAACATCTGGGTTGGGATTTTTTAAACCAGACTTATTAGATGTTTTGGCAGTGTGTAGACAGGAATTCAATTTATTAATAGTTGTTCCCCTACTCATCTGAGATTCTTGGTAACTGGTGCTCTGGTTCCATGAGGTGGAGTTATAAAAAGTTTTTGTTTTTTTTTTAAATCTGATTGCTTTCAATTTTGGAGGTACCTACATCAGTGGTTTGGCTGCTTTGCCTTTTCACTGGTTGAAAAAAAAAATTGACCAAAATAAGATGGTTGTGTGGATGGTCACAAAACACAACCTTAGATGCCCCAAATTCATTAAAAAAAAATTAGAATCTTAGTGTGTGTGTGTGTGTGTGTGTGTGTGTGTTTAAAAAAGCTTAATACAGAGAATTGAGTGACTTCAAAATTATTAATACCAACAAAAATTAGGTTATCTCTGAATTTTTATATTTAATCTCTCAAGTAAGATTAGAAGACCATGGAGGGCAAATATGATTTTTTAAAAAATGTTATAATTGTATTGGTCACATTTTTAAAGGGTGGAACTTTAACTTTATTTACAGGACACTGCAAGATACGAAATTCCACATGGACATAAAAAATCCACTGTGAGGAGGAGCTCCATCTAGGCTTGTATAGTTTGGAACTGTTCAAGTACAGTTTCACTGCAAAATTGCTACGATAACAAACCACATTTAAAAGGAGTTCTTAGTGGAGGAACAGTAAGACAAACATATACCAAAGTAGCACACAACACACAACTTCATGCCCCAGCTGTACAACCTACAAGTTGAAAGTCCCAGGAAGGTCGTCCTGAACTTGGAGTGTGTAGCCATCACAGAAAGTTTCTGGCACAACATTTTTATCTTCCTCTTCCTCAGGGGAGAAATACTTCCCAACCAAGTTTATGAAGCTCTGTATACAGACTCATGTTCAAGGTTTTGTGGCGTTTCGATATTAATTGGGCGCCATTTTGGTTGAGGATGGTGGCGGCGACAATGTGATTATAGAGGCAGATGGAATGTGCGTTTAATTTTTTTTCCATTTACTTGGGTGTTTTATGTTGTTTACTTTCCCCTTGTATGTTCTAGATTACAAGTAAATAAAGAACGTCTCATTTGCACTTGAAAACGCCTGGTGTTTAAAACACTAGTGAACTAGAGACATTTTTTTCTCCCCCAAACAGTAGGAAAGTTGATAACTTGTTAATTTTGTGTGTGTGTGTGTGTGTGTGTGTGTGTGTGCACATGTGCTAAATTGCTTTAATCTTGAAGGTGGGAGAAGAAAGCCTTGCCCTGATTCTGAATGCATTTTAACCACCAACTCTCTGTATAAAAGCCTCAGTTAATTCCTCCTCAGTGCATGAGCCCAGGTGGAGGCCCAAGAGGCACTGATGTTGGTCTGACTGGGCCAGTGGTTGGCAAACTCATTAGTCAGTTGGTAACTGGTGCTCTGGTTCCATGAGGCGAGTTATAAAAAGTTTAAGAGCCAAATATCAATAGTACAATGATTTAAATTTCTTTTTAGAGTCAATTTTTTAAAAAACTTAAACTTCTTCTAGTGCCACTTCTTCAAAATAGACTCGCCCAGGCCTTGGTATTTTGTGGAAGAGCCACACTCAAGGGGCCAAAGAGCTGCATGTAGCTCGTGAGCCTCGGTTTGCTGACCACTGGACTGGGCTATCTATGAAGTCAGGGCTCTTCTCAGGTGAGTTTTTCACGATGGTGTCTTGTCTACAGAGAGTTGTTAGTTGATCTTCCTGTGAAGGGGACTGAAGTCAGTCACCTCCTATATCCCCAGCCTGATGACCCTGCTATTGTCCTTTTTGGAGTCCTCAGGAAGTTGTCACACCTGGCAAAGCTGGCCTTCAGAACCGAAGGGGAAATAAAAACTTTCCCAAACAAACAAAACCTGGGAGGGATTATCACCAGTAGACTAGCCTTATAAGAAATACTAAAGAGCATTCCATAAGCAGAAATGAAAGAATGCTGTAAAAGCATATGAATGTGTAAAACTCATTAGTAAAGGTAAATAAAGAGTCAAAGTTAGAATCTCTACTACCCTGTTCCCAGAAAATAAGACAGTATGTTATATTAATTTTTGCTCCCAAAGATGTGCTAGGTCTTATTTTCAGGGGATGTCTTATTTTTCCATGTAGAAGAATACGGTACACATTTATTGTTAAATGAAAATAAAGGAAATTTATTACCTGTATACGGTACGGTAGTACGGTAGTTGTCAACACAACCCAGACAAACTGTGAATCCTACGTATTTACAGAATCCTAAGAATTTACTCATTTATTCAATGACAATCATGTCATCATCTTCTGGAACATCATCATAACAATCCAATTCCTGAATTTCCTGGTGAATTTCTTGTGACTCCATTTCTTTCAGAATCAGTGGACCAAATGTCTCATGTTTAGCCTAGGGGGCGCCTTATTTTCCGGGGATGCCTTATATTTCACTCAGAAGGAAACCTGTAAGTAGGTCTTATTTTCGGAGATGTCTTATTTTCGGGGAAACACGGGTATTGTATTAGTGGTACATAGGTCACAATTCTAGTTTAAATGTTAAAAAAAAATAACTGTAACTAAAATAGTTTAGATACACAATATAAAATATTTTTTAAATATTTTTAATGTAAGTTGTAACATTAAAAACCTAAAATGCAGGGGGGAAGACAATAAAAATATAATGGTTCCATGTGCTTTCAAAGTTATCAACTTGAAATAGGATATTATAATTATACTAGAGGCCGAGTGCATGGAAATTCATGTACTGGAAGGAGAGGGGGTCCCTCAGCCTAGCCTGCCCCCTTTCACACTGCACACCTTCCGGGGTGGGAGGCGACCTGGTGATCAGGAGAAGGTGATCATACCTCTACTGCTGCCACTGCTGGCAGCACAAACCTTGGTTAGCCCTCGTTACCTAAGTCTCGGGCAGCCCTGGGCTGCTGGGCAGCTGTCATTTGAGGCTTGCCTAGGCCCAAACTGGCCCTGGGCAGCTGGAGGGCTGTGGAGACTGGGGGACTCCGGAGGCAGGCCACACCCAGGTGGGGCTGAGGGGACTGGGTGCTGCCATCTTGTGGCTGTGGGCACCACCATCTTTGAGGGCAGGACAGCAATTAGCATATTCTCTCCTTATTGGCTATGGGTGCCACCATCTTTGTGATGGTGTGAGGGTCAATTAGCAAATTCCCTCTTTATTAGATAGGAAGGTATTTTTTAAAATATATTTTATTGATTTTTTTACAGAGAGGAAGATAGAGGGATAGAGTTAGAAACATCGATGAGAGAGAATCATCGATCAGCTGCCTCTTGCACACCCCCTACTGGGGATGTGCTCACAACCAAGGTACATGCCCTTGACCAGAATCAAACCCAAGACCTTTCAGTCCGTAAACCTACTTTCTATCCGCTGAGCCAAACCGGTTTCAGCAATAGGAAGGTATTTTATATAAGCTTCACAGCAACCACTGTAGTAGATACACAAAAAATTATGGTCTATGAACAATTATATACAAACACGTTGGATAACTTAGGAAAAAGGATTGAATCATGAATAAATAGAAAATCTGAATAAACCAATTATTAATCATGAGATTGAATCAATAATAATAATAAAAAAAAGAAGTCCAGGACCAGAGGGATTCATATTTAAAGAATATTTCCCAAATTCTTCCAAAAAGTAAAAGCAAAAGGATCATATTCAAACACAATTTGTGAGCATTACCTTGATAACAAAATCAGATAAGAACATTACAGGAAAAGAAAATTATAGGCCAATAACTCTGATAGACATAGATGCAAAAATTCTCAAAAAATATTAGCAACTAAAATTCACAATTAAAGGGGTCACATATCATCAGCAAATGGGATTCATTCCTGGGATATAAAAATTAGCATTTATCAAAATAAAAGATAAAATCATCTTAATAGGTGCAGTAAAACATTTAAAAAAACATCATACTCAATGGTGAAAAACTGAAAGCTTGTCCTCTAAGGTCAGGGATAAAACAAAGGTGTCTACTCTTGCCACTTTTATTCAACATAGTACTGAAAGTCAAAGCCAGAGCAATTATGCAAGAAAAATAAATAAAGGCATCTAAATCCAAAGGGGAGAGGTAAAATTGTTTCAATTGTCAGATGACATGTTATTATATACAAATAATTTTAAAGACTCCACCCCCCCCCCAAAAAAAACCCTATTGGAACTAATTAATGAATTCAGTAAAGTTGCAGGATACAAAATCAATATAAAAAAATATGTACACTGACAATGAGGTAACAATCTCATTCACAATAGCATCAAAATAACAAAATACTTAGGAATTAAGTTAACCAAGGAGGTGAAACATCTGTACACTGTAAGCTATTAATATAAGGCATTGATGAAAAATATTGAAGAAGACCAATACATGGAAAGATATTTTATGTTTATGAATCAGAGGAAGGAATAGTCTTGAAATGTCAATTCTACTCAAAGCCATCTATAGATCTGATGCAATCCCTAGCAAATATCCAATGACATTTTTTTTTATTGAAATAGAAAAACCAATCTTAAAATTTGTATGGCGACATAAAAAGCCCCAAATAACCAAACGACTTGACTACTCAAACTACATTTTGTTTTACTAAACAAAACAGTATGGTATTGACATAAAAATAGACACATAGATCAATGTAACAGAGAACTCAGAAGTAAACCCCCACGTACATATCATTAGGGAAATGCAAATCAAAATCATTTTATTCTCTGCATTAAAATTGCTGTTTGCTACTGAAATAATAAGGAACAGTTTGAAAAGATCTTTAATTCTCTGAGGTCTGACTTCCACTTCCTTGTCTAATGTCCTGTAGGATCATCAATCAACTGAAATTTTCTATAGGCCTTTTTGTACACATCACAAATGCACATGTGCCCTATGCAACAAGGAATGAGAATAGTGAAGAGCTAGAGAGCTCTCAAACTCAAGGAAGGGAGATAAATTCAGCCAGTTATCTGAATGAAAAAAGGCAAAAAAAATGATAATAATTTCCTTTACATTCGACAATATCTTCAAGTCTATAGTGGCTTGGACTGGTGAATTTCAGTCAATGTGTTGAACTAAACACTTGCTGTTAAACTCAGTTGAATTATTTAAAAGAATAGCAGGGATGTGCTAATTCACAGAGTCCCCATGCTGAGAATGTGGGTACCTAAGTCCAAGCATAAGTAGAATTAATTTCTCACTGGATAGCACCTTAAAAGTCATAAGTAAAGAAATTACTTTTTTCTCCCCAAAATGTTATGTCCAACAAAAGTAAGAATTTCCAAATTAACTTAATAAGTGACTAAGTCTTTTAGGGGAAAAGTTTGAATTCTCCCACAGTTAACTGTGGCAGAGAATCTTAGAATTTAGGGGAATACAAGAACATATCTAGCCTGACCTTTGCATTATACTCAGAGTGGTATAGTGATTTGTACTGACACTGCCATAAATTTCTTAGTTCTTCATTCTGTCCTTTTTTAAAAACTCTATCCTGAGGATAAGTCTATTGATTTTAGGGAGAGAGAAAGAGAGATAGAGACACCAATGTGAGAGAGAAACTTCTAATAGTTGAGCCCCAACTCTGGACCAAACCCATAACCTAGATAAGTGCCATGATGGGGAATTGAACTCACAACCTTTTGGAGTATGGGATGACAAACGCTCCAACCAACTGAACCACCCACCCGGGGCCATTCTGTCTTTCTTGTAGAGCACAGTCCTTTGCCTGTCACTGTGCCTCCTAAATGACCTAAAGTCATGGAATGTCAAAGATCTGGGATAATTAATATGGCTAATCAGACACTGTGAACCTTTAAAAATCCATTCCGTTCAAAGATTTAGTAAAAATCTGGGGAAAACAAGCTAAGGGAGAAACACAGCAGACCTACCCAAAACCACACTTACCTGAATTCATTGGCCAGGACTGTGTGAATACCAGTTCTAAAAAAAAAATTAAAATTAAATTAACGTTAGGAAACAACACACTTTAGTAAGGAATGCCTCAAGCCTGTGGTTTTAGAAAGAGTGATCCAATCATCCTCATTAGGAATAGCTAATATTCAAGTTTTAAGATCTAGCTCTTAGAAATGTGGCCTTTGTCAGTCAGCAGAGTGGATGGGTACCATCCAGTGCTGCTCCTACATTGGTCAAGACATAGGCTGGTTAGTCAAGTGGGAGAACAGCAATGCCTTGAAACTTAAAAGTCAAATTATAGAAGACTCAGATTTATGCTTTAATGCTCAATAGAAGAGTATGTAGCCATTTAAAATTACTCAGATACTTGAGGCCCAGTGCACAAGATTCATGCACTTGTGGTGGGGGGCGGGAGGGTCCAGCAGGAGGGTCCCTCAGCCCGGCCTGCTTCCTCTCACAGTCTGGGAGCCTTCAGGGGATGTCTGACTGCTGGCTGAGGCCCACTCCTCGTGGCTGCCCTTGGACCTTGCAGCCCTGGCTTCATCCAGAAGGTCATTCGGCTGTCCAGTCTAATTAGCATATTACGCTTTTATTATTATAGATAGGTCTGTTGAGATGAAAAGTTTTTCACACCATGCAGCTAAGTGAAGAAAGTTGACAAAAGACCTGTTCTTTTTAGGTTTTTATAATTGATCAAATGGTATAGACACCCAATGAAGGAATTTTAGTAAATAAGATTATTTATTTCAATTAAGTAAGCTAATTATTTTGGCTACAAAGAAATATGGAAATTTAGGGACAGAAGTAGTAGGATAGCAAATCATGCTGGGAATATGCATGCAGAACCTAGACCCTGGGAATAAAAAACACTCAGGTGTTACTTTAAATGGTTCATTCCAAAACTTTCTAGCACCTAGTTTTTGTTTTGCAAAAAAATTTCAGGGTATAGATTTCAATTAAAAAACAGTTTAAAAACTATAATACAGGATGGAAAAGAAAACCATAGCCAAAAGTGAGAAATCTAATTAATGTCTGGATATAGGGATTTCTGTTACTGTTGTTTTTTGTTTGTTTGTTTGTTTGTTTTTTTAAAATATATTTTATTGATTTTGTACAGAGAAGAAGGGAGAGAGATAGAGAGTTAGAAACGTCGATGAGGGAGAGTCATCAATCAGCTGCCTCTTGCATACCCCCTACTGGGGATATGCCCGCAACCAAGGTACATGCCCTTGACTGGAATCGAACCCAGGACCCCTCAGTCCCCAAGCCGACGCTCTATCCACTGAGCCAAACCGGTTTCAGCTATTACTGTTGTTAATCCGCACCCAAGTATGTCTATTAATTTCAATGAAAATTGCCTTTTCAACAAATTGTGCTAAAATATATATGAAAAAATTAACCATATTCTATACCTCACATCTTACACATAAATTCATTTAAAATGGATCATGACAACAAGAAGATATAATTTCTAAAAGGTCTTTGGACTAGGGACAGACTTCTTAGAGTGTACACAGAAATTAATAGTTATCAAAATGATACATAACTTATTAAAATTAAAATTTTCTGTTCTTTAAAAGCTTACTGTGAAGGCAATGAACAAATAAGTCTTAGATTGGGAGAAAACATTTGCAATCTATTACTTGTTTTAATACTTGTGTATAGAATATGTAGAGCATTTCTATAACTCAATAAATAAAAAGACAAAACTTAAATAGGCACTTCTCAAAAGGAGATAAATGAATGGCCAATTGAACACAAAATTATGCTGAATATCACTCAGTAATGCAAATGAAAATTACAATAATATGTATTCACCCACTGAAATGGCTAAAAATAAAAATGTCAACATTGGGTGTTGGCGAGGATGTGGAGCAAACAGAACTTGCAGACATATAAAAAGGGAGTATAAAAATGGAATTAACATTTTTTTTAGTTGGCTAGCTAGGGCTGCCATAATGAAGTACCGACAAATATGTGACTTAAACCAGCGCTCGTCAACTGGTGGTCCGAGGATCACTGGTGGTCCGAGGATCACTGGTGGTCCATGAGGCCCGAAAGGTTGGCAATCGCTAAAACAATAGATTTTTTGTTTTCTCACAATTTCTGAAGCTAGAAGTCTAAGATCTCAAGATTTGACAGAGTTGGCGTGTTCTGAGGCCTCTCTCCTTGCTTTGTAGATGGCTGTTTTCTCCTCGTGTCTTCACATGGTCTTCCTTCCATGTGTTTCTGCATCCTTATCTACTCTTCAGCAATTATATTGGATTAAAGCCCAATCTAATGACTTTATTTTAACTTAATTACCTCTTTAAAAATGCTATCTCCAAACAGTTACATTTTGAGGTATTGGGGATCAAGACTTTGACGTGTGAATTTTGGAGGGATACAACTCAGCCCATAACATCTTACTCTGAAAGATAGTTTGAAAGTTTCTAATAAAATTGAACACACCTCTACCTTATAACTCAGTCATTCTACTTGTATTTACCCAAGTGAAATTATATCCCCTTCACCAAATACCTTGTACATAAATATTCACTAGAATACTACTCAGCATAAAAAGGAATGATCTATTGACACATGTAACAGCAAGGGCAATCTTACAAGTATTATGTTAAGTAAAAGAATACATATCACAAAAGGGTAAACACTGTATAATTTCATTTGCACAGAGTTCTTCTATAGGCAAAGCCAATCTATTGCCAAAGAAATCAGAACAGTGGCTACTTCTGGTGGTGGTGATGGGGAGCAGTGTTGACTGGGAGGAAGCTTTCTGGACTATTGAAAGTATGATACATCTTGAGAGGGGCATGTGTACATAGATTTATGTATTTAATCATATTTACACCTAAGATTCACAATACGTAAATTATATCTTCTTTAAAAGCATCTATATATTTTAAAGTCTAATAGGCAAATTGTCCCCTCAGAAGTTCGACCATGAGACCAATCGCTTGCTATGATGTGCACTGACCACCAGGGAGCGGTGCAGAATGAAGGAAGGCCCCAGCCAGCAGCCAGAAGGCCCAATAGGCCCTGATCTCCAGCCAAGCCTAGGGACCCTACCTATGCATGAATTTCATGCACCAAGCCTCTATTAAATAAACAAAACAATCTAAATACTTATAAAAATTACCTAAGAATTGTCACAAACTCAAGTATGTGTGATTGTTTTGCTACCAGTTTTGTCCAAAAAAGTATGGGCAGGTACTCTTGGAGCTTATCTGCTGGCCAGGCTCTCAGCTTCTCCAATTCCTGGGCCAGGTATGAGCACAGCTTCAAGGGGAAGGGCATCACCATTGGAAGTGGTAAGAGGTGCATTCTGCCCTTCCTGTTTGTTTTGGCATCTCCCATTTCACCTCTTCCTCTCCCAACTGCCAGCCCAGACACCAGGCAAAAGATTCATACAAGCCACATGGCCCATGTCCATGACTGTGAGGCCTACCTACAGGACATGGCCCGCCTTCCATGTCACCCAGAGGTTGCGCTTTCCTGACTGAACTTGGCATATTGGTACAGGTCCAGTGCTGGGTAATGTGGTGAACCATGAGGAGACTCATCAACAGTGGGAATAATTTCTATGAAGAGAGCATGAGAACACCTGTTTGTGTTTTGTGCACCCCTTTCCCTTTCTCTGGGACCTTGGCCAAGTCACCTAACCAGGTGAGTCTGCAAAATCTGGGCCATCACCCCTCCTTTCATGACCTTGCTGACCTCCCAAGGGTGATGCCAACTGACCATCGTGACTGAGATTATTTCCTTTCTTCCCTCCAGGCGTGTGGTCTTATTCAACCCGAGGCCAGGGAGTGGATGGTTGGGCCTTTTCTGGTCTGTTTTTGGATCCTTCCAAGACCTTTAAGAGGGAGGAAAAGTTAAAATAGGGCTTAAATGGGAAAATGAGGATCTCAAGGAAACAGGAAACTTGATGTGCTGTGGGATTTCATTTCTCTTGTGCAAAGCACATTTTCTCTAACCGATCATTTCTGAAATAAATGATCCACAATCATTTAATGTGGATGCATCCCAGACCTGGGCTGGGCCCTGTAATTTGGAATAAAAGATGACTGACGGGTTGACAGAAAAGTTCGGCCAATAAATTACATACATCCTGTTAGTACAGTCTCATACCTAAAAATATCTTCTGAGGCTAAAGGGAAACTGGCAATGGCTACGGATTGACTGAAAAAAAAAAAAAAGTCATCCATAAAAACTAAGCAAAATTATTATATATCCACACTCCCCAAGCTGCAGTTAAAATTAATTTGCTTTTAGTCCAAAAAAAAGTCACATATGCCAGTGCAGCAGGTCGTTTGTTGAATTCATTCAGTGAAATGTTCATTCAGACTAATTTGTTGGTGTTGTGTGGGCTCAGCAGGTAGGACTTATGTTTTCTATGAGACAGAACAACAGGATGTTACCCTCCTGCAGATGTGGGCTGCACATAACTCCATGGAGTGTTTCTGTTTTAGGGAAAAAAGTGGGTGATAGCAATAAAGATGGCAGGATTCTAGTTCTGGCCAATCAAATGTGTTCACTTGCTTCAGTTTTTCCATCCAAAAAGCAGGACCTTTAAATCCTGTAATACTAACACTTGCTGCCTTGTAGCTGGAAGTCGCTTCTACACGGTTTTACAAAGTGCAGTTTGCCCACAGGAAGCACTTTGAGGCTTCAGATGTTCTCAGATAGCGCCCAGGAGTCACGTTCTGGCTCCCCGGTGGAAGACCAGCATCTGGCTGCAAAGGAACTCCAGGTGAGCATAATCTGGGCTGCAATTGGGAAGGCGATTCCTCAGCCACTGCTCCATATCACCATTGCCAGTTCAGGTCAGAAAACCTAAATAATTTGTTTAACCTGATCCCCTTTCCCTACCTTGAGGGAAAACTCATATAAGCTCACTGTAAACACAATTATGCCATGTGGGGCTTTCATTAATCTAGTACAAACCACAGCCTGACATACACTGGGCAGGACTTACTTTATTTTTTTTTTTCTTCACCCATTTTCAGTACCAGCTTATCCTCACTACTTCCTACCCAGAGGTGGTGGTTTGTAGAGTGTGAATTTGGGGGAAGAGTAAAGTTACCAGAGCCAATCCCTTCCATTGCAGAAGCATTCTCCAGAACCCAGAGATGGTCATGGGTTCTTAGGGGAGAGTCTGAGGGGACCCCAAGTTCATCAAGAAGTGCTGAAAAGCTCATTTTCTAAATGAGGAGACGAGTCCCAGAAGACTCCCAACTCGTGAGTAGTTTTCATTCATTTAGCAAATGTTAATTAGACACCACTTTATGCAGATACTGAGGGTGGCATGAGAATGCGGAGGTTAATATGACAGATATGGTGTCTACTCTCAGAACCTCTCTTTCTCTTACGGAGCCTGTAGGCTCAGATTTAGCTATGGATAGTCACAGCTTCGGCTGGCAGAAAACTGTGTTTATTAGACTCTTTGGCCCAAAAGCCACAATAACAAAGACATTTTACATTTCATTTCAGTGCATGAAGAATATTTATCTGCATAACTAAAAAGTTATCATTGTACATAAAATAGAAAACTTCCAGGAACCATATTTATGTTTACTATGTATGATGAGCTCTAGTATTTTCTGTCCTGTTTTCCAGAAATCTGACTATGATCCCCTTGAGAAGGTGAAGGGCTGTTTTGTAGCTGAGCATTCCCTGAAGCCTAGGGGTGCAGTGACATTGGTGGAATTGTGATTTAATGAAGGCTTTCAAGGATTTGGAGGATTATGGTGTGGAGGATGAGGAACCAGCTGCTTTTGCTGGCTTGAGGCACTACTGAGCTGCAGGAAGTGGGCTTAAAGGGCTGTGATTTAGAATAGACAGAGGCTAGCGGCAAAGGCTACCAGCACGACCTTGAGAGGGCTTTTTCCTGGGGAAATGCCAGGATGGGAATGGAAGCAGTGGGAGGATGACAGGTCCCATAGAACCTGCAGCATGGAAGTTTGGGAAGTGGCCATGTGGTCTTGGCTGCAGTCAGGGCAGAATTCCCCCCTCCTCGCCCTCAGGTAGCATAGTACATACTCAGAAGTTCAGGAACTCATGGCTCTAGCTTCTGGGAGACCGCCTCCTTCAAATCTATAACCCAACCCTTTACACAACCCATCTTTCTTAGTGAATTAAAAGAAAGAAAATCCACAATAGTGGGTTGGTTCCTCTGAGCTCTAGGAAGGAACTGGATATGTTTCTTTGGAGAGGAAGAGATTAAGTCCCAACAAATGTCTCCAAATGATTAAAAAAAAAAAAAAAAAGTGATGATGTGGAAGAATGAGTAGAATATTTATTTACTTATTTACTAGCATATCTTTATTTTTTGGATGACAGAACTAGAATCGATGGATAGTAGAAATAGGGAGACAGACTTTTCAACTCAAAGTCATAAGGAACTTTCTAAAGAGTCAATGCTGCCTATCTCAGCATGTGTGATCACAATGACCAAGGTGAAGCAATGATTGGATTCACTTGCTCAGTCACCAAGCTTTACTGAGTTCTCCTATATGCGGTGTACTGTGCCAGTACCAGAAATATATTGCTCTTGAGGATCTTTTAGAAAAAATTCTGCATTGATTGAGAAATAGAATTTGATTTCTTAGATTTTTTTCCAATTCTAGAATCTTTTTCAAGGTTGCATAGGTGCCTATAAGTTAAGAAAAAGAGCTGTGGAAGCCCCATGCCATTAGGGCACCTCTGAATAGTGTTATCATGGCTATTAAGAGCAAAGATTAGGAGAAATGATTAGGGACTTTGGGATTACCAAGACAGAGCCTATCTTACTTTGTTTGTCTTTAAAAGTTCCTTACTACCCATAAGATAAAGTTGGAGTTGTTTAGCCTGTCCAGCTGATTTACCCAGTCATTGCAATGTCTTATCTTGCTATCCCCAAATGGTGATTCTCCAGGCCAGCCTGTCTGAACTACTCATTTTCCTTTGATATTAATGACTATACTCATTCTCCCAGCTTTTTGAATGTCTCTCCTTTCCTCTCCACTGTATTTCTCATGCCCACAATTCAAAGCCCTTCTTGCTTTGGCCAGTCTGACTCAATTGGTTGAGTATCATCCTTTGCACCAAAAAGCCTCTGGTTTGATTCCCTCAGGGCACATACGAAGCATGTGGGTTTGATCCCTGGTCAGGGTGCATGTGGGAGGCAACCAATCTATGTTTCTCTCTCACATTGATGTTCCTCTCTCTCTCTCTCTCTCTCTCTCTCTCTCTCTCTCTCTCTCTCTCTCTCTCTCTCTCTCCCTTTTTTCTCTCTCTCTCATATCAATAAAAACATATACTTTTTAAAAAGCCCTGCTTTGCCAAAACTGGTTTGGCTCAGTGGATAGAGCATTGGCCTGCAGACTCGAGGGTCCCGGGTTCGATTCTGGTCAAGGGCATGTACCTTGGTTGCAGGCACATCCCCGGTAGGGGGTGTGCAAGAGGCAGCTGATCGATGTTTCTTTCTCATCGATGTTTCTGACTTTCTATCTCTCTCCCTTCCTCTCTGTAAAAAAATCAATAAAAACATATTTTTTTAAAAAATGGTAAAAAAAAAAAAAAAAAAAAGCCCTGCTTTGTGAAACCTTCCTTGACCTGCTTAGTCTCACTCTATCTTCTTGTTATTGCACATCCTGTGTTAGTCTTTTGGCATCTCTTGGGTTTGACTTTGGGCACACGTCTAATTTACCTCACCAATTGGATTGTGATCTCCCTGTGGGCAGAGGCCACACATTCAACTTTGTTATACACTCTTTTGCCACAGGGCAAAGCATACCTTCAATTCATGTGGAATTGGCTGCAAGTGAACAAGACCTTTCATTATCCATTCTTGTTGCAACACAGACACAGCTCAGGCCTATTGTTCATATGAACGGAGAAAGTCTTGTAGATAACAATGCTGAAAACATTTCAAGATGTCTGTAGTAGGTTCATATTTCATGTGAGTTTTGAACAACAAGGGGTTTTATTTTTATTTTATTTATTTATCAAAAATCTTATAGCATTTGCATGTGGGCCAAGAACTAGCCATTTTGGCCCACAAGCCTTCTTTAAAGAGCATGCCCTTTCTTGTTCTCATCTTCTTGTCTTGGACAATTGGCATTGGCTCTGCATGGTAAGTTACTCACTGAATTCAACTCTACATGGCTGGTGGGAAAAAAAAAGAAAAAGAAAAGCTGGAATCTGGAAGGCTTTGTAGAATCTTTTGGGACAGGCTTCTGTCTTCTTGTGGGTTTGCAGTCATCTGAAATGAGCCACACCTCTCTGACTTCTCTAGCAAGACCTATTGTATTTCTCCACAGCCCACTTCTTGTTTACAGCTCTGTTGATCCTATTCATTTCACACAGGTCTCTACTTCTCTACACCTTGAACCATTTCAGGACCATGGCTATCTCTATGCTCCAGGAGGTTTTCATCCAATAGTGGAGTAGAGGATGGGTTATAAGAAGATTCTCAGAAGGAATATTTCTTCTTAGAGGGTTGTCTCATTGACACATATAAGCATGGAAATGTGGTGTGAAGTGTGGTCACATCAGATTTCTCCTAGAGGAAATCGGTTTTCTCCTAGAATTACCCTGTTTCTCTGAAAATAAGACAGTGTCTTATATTAATTTTTTCTCTCAAAGTTACACTAGGTCTTATTTTCAGGGGATGTCTTATCTTTCCATGCGCTAGGTCTTATTTTCGGAGGATGTCTTATTTTCGGGGAAACACGGTAGGAAAGTTTAAAGGGAGTTTATCATTAAACTTTGCCTTAAACTACCCTCTTCACTTTCCTCACCACACCACACACACACACACACACACACACACACAGAGAGAGAGAGAGAGAGAGAGAGAGAGAGAGAGAGAGAGAGAGAGAGAGAGAGAGAGAGAGAAAAAGATAGAGATTTATATTTTCAAATATAGTAATGAAAACCTCATTTTCTGGGAACACAGTATTTTTCTTAACCAACACTTTTAAGAGAACAAAATTCTGGGATTTGCATGCTCATGACCTTCCTCAGTAACCTTTGCATTTTACAGATGAAGAAACTGAGGCCCAGAGAGGCTAACTCAGTCACCTGAAACCACATGGTGCTTCCTTGATAGACAGGACTTAGACTTTCCAACTCCTGCATCCTGGTTGGTTGCTGCTCAAAGAGGATGATGACAAATCTCATGAATATTCCTTTCCTTCATGGGCTCAGCACCAGCAGGCATGCTCTGAAAAGAATTGTTGGTTGATGGCTGTTTTATTTGGATGTACTAATGCTAGCATTTGTTTTGAAATTGATTGGTACTGTTTCCCATTATCACAATAGGTTAAGGCTGAATTTATTCTGTTGTCATTCAAATTGCATACTTTTCTAAAACGCTTATTAGATGAAAAGCTTGGGAAACCAAATAGGATGTATCTTTCCAAGAAGTTTTGAAAAACACACAAAAATAATGTTTTCTAGATGATAAAAAATGTATTAATTATTGGGGATTGATCTTAAGGATCTAAGGGGAACAGTGACAGTACCAGGAGAGCTTATAGAGAGACCACATTTCCCAGCTCTTGCAATACATCAATACAATTCTCTTTGTTTCATCAAGCATGACTGACTGCTGAATATGCACTAGGCAGTGCACTAGATAAGAGCTTTAGATGCTTATAGAACAGTATAAGACCTGGTCCTTGCCTCCAGGTGCAAACAACCTAGTGGGGAAACGTGAAGGCATTTGAACAACCTCCAGAGTCATGCTCCTGGTTGAAGAAGATAGCTTTCCTATAAGAAGCAGAAACAGGTTGTTCATTGGTCAAAATATACAAAGAGCTACATTGTCCTTAAATCAAGTTCTCACATTTGTCTATAATGTTTTTTAATATTTCTTTAATTATTTATAACATTCGTTGGGTTCTCCTGATGGAATACAAGTTCCAAGCATTTTTCATGGATAAATAAATGTGAACACCATACCTGTGAGATGTCCTTTAAGTATATGACAGTAGCATTAGTGTATTGGATAGAGCATGCTCTTTGTCAGTCCCCATGCTACTTTCTCTAAGCTCCTGAGTGGGGAGTGCGGTGGGGAGGAGGAGGGCGGGAAGGAAGGAAGCCATCAGGGAAAGACGATGGCCACCTTGTTTTCTCCTTTGTAATCGTGTTGATATTTTGTAGGTAATGGTAACATCCCTTTCAAGTGTTCCTGGCTGAAGAATCTTCTATCAGTCCTCTTTTTTTTTTTTTTTTCTTTTTTTTTTTTTTAATACTTTAGTCTGTCCTTCATTTCTCCCTTTCTCACTCTCTTCCTCTTGTTTCTTTTGCTCTATTTTCTCGGTGTGTTTTATGAGTTGCCTTGTGCAGCTCATTATATCTTCCTGAGGCAGGAGAATGAGAACAATGCAAATTACCCTAGTTGTGTTGCTCCATGCCTTAAATCAGGAGTTGGATAAGGTATCTATATATTTTTATAAAGCAATCATGCTGATGATGTGCCTGGAATTTTATGAGTCTTTTTGGCCCTGGCTACACACTGGGAAGATGTCTTCAGGGAATAGCCTATAGAGTCTTCCGCATTCCTTTCTGGTAACCAGTTGCTTGTGGGGACGCCAGTCGGGTTATGAATCGCCTGGATGCCAAGTGTTGTTGTTTTTTTTGTTGTTAGACTCCCAGCATTCATGCAGAAATGCTTATATGCTTTGGCTTATTTTCCATCTACTTCCCACACCTGTTGCTTGTCTGATTAGGTGTGCAAATAAGTTGTCCCAATTTCCCCGTATGTGAATGGATTCTCTCCAAATCTCTCCAATAAGACTCCTGAATCCAAGGCTTGCATTCTTCTGGTTGGACTCCCATTCTGTTAAGAGTGGAAGGCACCCCAGCATCCAATCTAGTGGTATCCTTTATTGTTCTTTATAACTTCAGAAGCCTTTTTACAAACCAAAATTTAAATTCAAATGGAAGATCATTACAGTAGCATTAGTTTATGCATTTATTTATCTCTGTGTGTGTGTGTGTGTGTGTGTATGAGAGAGAGAGAGAGAGAGAGAGAGAGAGAGAGAGAGAGAGAGAGAGAGAGAGAGAGAGAGAGAGAGAAGGGGGGCTAAGCTTGCCACTTGGCTCCGTGATGGTACACTATGAAGCATGTGTGAGCTGGGAAGGATAGCTCTGCTATGCTTCCCAAGGTTTCAGTTCCTTTGAACTTGCACAGTATATATTTAGGTGATTTAAGGGTTTTTAAAAAGTAATTTTGACTCTTTGAAATTCTCCTGGATGAGCCAATCTTAGGACCTTAGAAATATAGCTACTTGGATTGAATTAGGGATGAAGACTCACATCCTTCCTCATCTCTGTTTCTTTCCTCTTCTCCCCAGTATATAGGTCCCAAGGAGCATGGTTTGTAAGTTAGTAAAGTAGCTCAATTCCATCCTATATGCAAAGAAAGCTACACATACAAATAGGTTTGACTTGCTGGAGGTCACACATTCTAGTAAAAGATAGAAATTGAATTTTTCCTCCCTCTGACTCAGGCCATTTCTCTGGAAAGAGCGTATGGGCTCCCCCCTCCTTTTTATTTTTATTTAAAATCCCCTCTGCCACCTTGTAAATATTTATTGTCCACGATCTGGTGCCACTTTAGTTCCAGCTGAGATCACATTTCCTATTGATCTGTTGCCAAAGATCTCCCCTTAAACTCTGCCCACTTCCAGTGTTCAGAACATTGCCGCCACCCACAGCTTTCCACCATCATCTCATGCAACGAAGCTTACACTGTTCTGTGCCAGCCACGTACCTGGGCCCCGCTCACCACGTGAACAATGGCTCTAGAATACCTTGCACATTAAGGTCCACCTAGAGTCTGGGCACTCAATAACCCTCACCTTCCCACCACTGGATTTAAGGAGATATTAGCAATGACCTGGCCCTCTGCTGGGCACATTACAAAAATCACACGGGTCCACTCTGACAGCGTCTGAGGTCAGCACTGTTTTCCATTTTCCAGTTGAGGAAATGAGGCTCCAGGAGACCGCACAGCGAGCGGCAGGCCTGGAATCTGAGCCCAGGTTTGTCTGACTCGAAAGCCTTGAGACCTCCAGGCTCCGTGCCTCTCAGTCTTTGGGAGCCAGGACTTCCTCACACCATCGGTGCCCACATTTCATGTCTAAGGAACCAGAATGATTCAGGGAATCATGGGGGGTCAGGGAGGGGGAGGGGCTGCTGCTTTACGAGCAGTCCAAGTGGATGTAAACTCCCATTTGTAAAGCAAAGACGATGAAGGAGCTTGGTCATCAGATTCTAAAACACGAAGGCAAGCAGGCTGTTGGAAGCTTGAGGTAAGTTTAGGGCAAACAAGGAAATAATACTTCTCCTAGCACGTAATAAAGTTATGGAACTCATTACCCAGAGAGGCGGTACAGACAGGAAATGTAAATGGATTAAAAAAGAGTTTGGACAAATTTATGAATGACAGAGTCATAAAAGGCTTCTAACAGAAGCTGGAATATACGAGGTGTGACTATAAAGCAATGAAAATCTATTTTTTTTTTTTTTAACAAACACCAGGACTTGTATATCCAAATAAATATATTTTTTCCTTCAAAGCAGTTGCCTTGGGAGAAGAAGTGCTTGTTCTAATCCCGAGTGCTCACTCAGAATGGATTTGGAAGCCGTGGAGAGTTAGAGGTTTAAGTTCACCCCTCCCCCCCACCCCTTTTATAGATGAGAAAACTGACACCGAACATAACTAAATCACTTGTCAAGGTCCTTCAGAAGCGGTTCTGGGGACAGAACCCTGATCAGCCAATTTCTGGTTTATTACTGCCTAAAGGTGGTAAATCTTTATCCTTTGTGAATGGGTTTCTGGACCACTCAAAACTAATTTAGAGGTAAAGTTGATGATGAAGATACATGTTCAAGCTGTATATTAATATTACTTGTTCGAAACCTGAGATGCTTTTGTTTTCTAGAGAAAGGGGCAATAACCATGTTTCTTTTGCTACCTGTGAACTGGCCCCCTGCTGGTGCCTTCAGCCGGTCCTGAATGGGTAGCACACCTTCTCTTCTTGGCCACTTTTCAGAAGCCACATCCTCCAGCCCAGCCATGCTTTTCCACAACAGGGAATGAGAGGACAGCCGGGGCAGCTGCTCTCTCCAGGCAAAAGGAAGGGAGCAGAGAGGCAGCCCTCTAGGGCAGGAGGAGATGAGTGTGGAGCACCCAGAACTCCTGGAAGGGATTCTGTAGAGACCCGACTCCTACCTCAAATTGACAAAGGTATTCTGAACAATGAAGAAGGAGAGAGATCTGACCAAGCAGTGTTAAAACCAGGGCATTGACCTCTGTTGTCATTGAAAAGAGAAAGAAAGGAAGAAGAAAGAAAGAAAGAAGAGAGAGAGAGAGAGAGAGAGAGAGAGAGAGAGAGAGAGAGAGAGAGAGAGAGAGAGAAAGGAAGGAAGGAAGGAAGGAAGGAAGGAAGGAAGGAAGGAAGGAAGGAAGGAAGGAAGGAAGGAAGGAAGGAAGGAAAGAAAGGAAAGAAAGAAGAGAAGGAGGGAGGGAGAGAGGGAAGGAAGAAAGGAAGGGAGGGAGGGAGGGAGGGAGGGAGGGAGGGAGGGAGGGAGGGAGAGAGGGAGGGAGGGAGGGAGGGAAGAAAATGAAGGAAAGGAAGGAAAGGAAAGAAAGGAAGGAAGAATTGCAGTGCTCAGGTGAAAGGTTGTGATCTCCCAAACTCATCGAGAGCCAACCAAAGACAGAGGTCCTGGGAGCTCATCGGTTTGTGTTCGCTCCTGCCCTGCCAGTTAAATTCACTTTGATCATCAAATATCCTTTCAGTTGGACTTCTAAGAAAAATAAAGGAGGGGGGCAGGGGGAGAGTGATGGAAGGAGGAGACAGGCATAGAGAAACCCCAAAGACCATGAAGCATGATGGACTTTTGCTTACAATTGGAAACGTCGTTTCTTGAAATGGATTCACGGCCTTGAACCAAAGCTAACAAAGAAAAGACAAACATGTCACTGAAAGTAACATGTTGACATGTGTTGATGTCTCAGCCAAAATTTATAACATAACCCAGAAGGAGCATATGAGATGCCTGGCCATGCGTCCCGGTTGATGGTGTGTATCTGGGGAATTCTGGCGGGAGATATCCGGGAGGGTCAAGGCCAGCCAGGAAAGCTGGCAACAGCAGCTCCAGGTCCTGGGTTGTTAAAAGAATTAACCTTTGTTTTATGATGCCTGAAGCAGACACAACAGAAAACCTGGTTTGGATAGATATGGGGAAAAAAGGATTTATCAGATTTGCGGAAAACTTTGGAAGAGAATCAGTAAAAAGAGAAAAGATACATATCTATATATGTTTACACACACACACACACACACACACACACACTGAATACGGTGAAGAAAGGATATGAACAGGCAGTTCTTGTGCGTAGGTGCATATATACATACATGGCTCACTGCATACACATGCACACTCTTTGTCTCACACAACAGAGATTGTTATGCATTCTTCTTGGCATAGAAGAGGAGGGGGAGGCGCTGAGCCTCCGTTGTAGGCGAGAAGTTGCTAATAGTAGGAAACTGCTTATTGGGAACACTTCTACAATTCCACTTAATCCACCTTGGCTTCAGCCCAGCCCCTCGGAGCCTGCCATGTTAGTAGAGATGCAGAGGTTAAAAAGCACTTTCGAATGCTATTTGGGAAGAGCTCTGATTTTGGGGGGAAGTGGGGAGGGAGATCCCACAGGCTCCTGCAATGAGGCTTGTGGAGATGCTGCTCCCAGAATAGCACTGTTCCTTTGGAGCAAAGTTGGCGGGTGCTTGACTAACACCCCAATGTGGGGATGATACAGATATGACTGTTGAATATGTGTTGTCTTTATTTAGGAATGGAGCCATTGTATGGCTTAAGAGTATTTTTTAAAATATATTTTATTGATTTTTTTACAGAGAGGAAGAGAGAGAGATAGTTAGAAACATCAATGAGAGAGAATCATCTATCAGCTGCCTCTTGCACAACCCCTACTGGGGAAAGTGCCCGCAGCCAAGGTACATGCCCTTGACTGGAATCGAACCCGGGACCCTTCAGTTCACAGCCCAACGCTCTATCCACTGAGCCAAACCAGTTTTGGCAAGAGTATTTTTTGTGCTTTGTTTTTTGTGACTATTTTTTATGCTTTTGATCAGGACCCAGGCTGTGGTGCTGATCAGCAGGCTGGATAAGAACTTCAGAGGGGGTCTCAGCCAATCTATTTGCAGCCCTCTCCATCCCAACCCCTGGCCGTTGTGTCTCAGAGTGGGACACAGTAGACCTCTTTAAATGGTGGTAAATGTGATTTCTTTAAAGAAGACTCATTCTTTTTCAAATTAGGGGGTATATTTCAAATTCAAAAACAATCTTCACAGACACTAAGAAATGAGAGACCACCAATGCTCGGCAGATGTGAGGGGCAGAGAAGATACTAGAATCACGGGGTCCATCAGTAACCCCGGGGGTAGGAAAGAGACACCTGCCTGTTCTGTTCTGTCTCCTGCGTGTTTATGAAATGGCCAAATGTGGCAGTGACTGACCCTGGAAGCTTGTTGTCCTTTGACAAAATAAAACAAGTTTTTGCCACCCCCTGCCTCCATTTCTAAAAAGTTGAGCAGAGAAAGTTAGGTTCATAGTGGCACCTCTTTTGGGATTTAGATGGGACAATCTTTGTTTCGTGTGTTCAGGTTTCAGAGGAAAACGTTACCGATAAAAAGCAGTGAAAATAAACAGGGATCTCAGTGTTTCACAAGCCGAAGTGCAAACGTGCAGCCTGAGAACATCCCTCCCGCCCAGTGCCAGCCCTTCTCAAGGGCTGTCCTTGCTGCCCTAAGCTCCAGTGTTTCTCCCACCCTCTGCACAACTGACTGCGACTTGCATCATTTAAGGAAATGGGAAACAGAAACTGGTACTATGGATGCATTTACCTGATCCTTGTGTATGCTTAAAAAAAAAAAAGGCAACATGGAGCGCACTTTAAATCCATGGGGGTTTGCGAAAAATGGCACCTATCAGAAAAGAAAGCTTTTTCTTATCGCATCTTTCTTTACTTCATTTTTTTCCCTTCAGAAATTTTTCAAACTAATTCCACACATTAAGCTACTGGGACGTTAATAGGGAAATTGAGGCATGAGGTGTTTAAGGGCCTGTTCAAGCTGACCCATGAATCTGGGCACTCAGGGAAGATCTGAGTTCTGTCCCAAGTGTGGGGTAGGGAGCTGAGTGAGTGGGTGACCTCTGGGCTGTCAAGTCCTGTAGAATGTGAGACAGGGTCAGGGAGTGAAAACTCAGCGCTCAAAACAACCAACACACATGGCTAGAGAGCCTTGGCTCCACTACCGTCTGCTCTGCAAACGTGGGCCCATTACTTAACCTCTGCACCCTCATCTATACAACGGGGAAGATAATGGGTAATATGACCATTTGACCTGGCACTTTGGTAGTCATGGTAGGAGCTGGCATTCACATGAAATTTTATGACACTAAAAAAAAAAAAAAAAAAAAATCAAAATGTCAGCCTTTGAAAATTAGCAAATAACTTATAGGAAGACACATTTCTGCCTCCCGGGACGGAAATCATCCCTCTGTCCAGTGTCACTTAGACACTGCCTGTTAGTCACTTAGAAGCTGGCTTGGTCATCAGATCGACTGTCAAGGTATCACAGTGCTTGAGTTCAAGTGACCCTTATTTTATTTAATAATGTCACATAACTTTTATTATATTGTAGTATATTGCTATGGTTGCTCTATTTTATTATTAGTTATTATTATTAATATCTGACTGTGCCTAATTTATATATTAAACTAGGTGTGTATGTACAGGTAAAAACATAGTATATACAGGGTTTGGTAATATCTTGGTATCTGGCATCCACTGGAGGTCTTGGATCATATTCCTCATATAAGGGGGTCTACTGTGTGCTGCCTCATAAACTTAATCACTCAAAAACTGCGTTCTGTCCTGGCACAGAAAGACTGCTACCAGTTCTCTCGGTAATCAAAGGTCATAAAGCCACGATTTCTCAGTCAGTTGAAGATTGTGTTTGTTGAGTCATTTCATCGCATCAAGCACCCTCTTTTCAAGAATCCTTTAGGTCTATTGATTCTCCTCCTGGTTGGGTCATTTACAGTCCCCAGTTAGATGAAAGGAGGGCATGACACTGAGCAGGGTTTCAGGAGCCCACAGTGGAGGTGAGCTGAGCTCACAAAGAAAAGCCAACAAACAGTAAGGGCTTGAGGGCCGCATTGTAAAGGGGAACTAGGAAATCAGGGGTGGGAACTGAGTAGACTGATAATGCCACATTGATCAGCCTTAATCATCAGAACTACCCCGTGGGCTCAAAACCACACTGCTCTGAGTCCCACCCCACATCCAGGAATAGGGTGTTGGGAGAAGGTCACTTCCTGTGATTATTTTATATTTCCCACAGGTAGCAGGGATTCCTCCTCACCCCCTACCCCAGCCTAATTTCCTGTGAGACCCCATCCTATTGGGAAAGAAATCTTTCATAAAGACATCCAAAGGAGACTTTTCTTGTGAAAACACTTATCAAAGTTGCACCTCTGAAGGAGGTCAGTGTAGGTAACAGAGTGTTGCTGGGTTTGTAGATGCCCCTTTCTGAGGATCCCAGGGACCTACAGCCTCCTCAGCCATGCCAGGGTCTCAGCATTCTCCCTGCAAGTAGGCTGGGTGGGGGCAGGCCGAGGGCCAGGCTGTGGAAGAGCGAGGCAACTGTACCTACACTGACTTAGACCATCCAGTAAGGCTTCTTCTCATCAAGTGATTTTGATCATGTTCCTCCATGCAGAAATATAGTTCTCCAGCATCTTCTTAAGGTTTGCAGTATATCCCCCAGATGAAGGCGCCTTTTTAATTTTTATTTTTAACTTCATAGCTTCTCTTTCTAAGTCACTTGCACAGGAGTCCTTAGTGAGCTGGGGAAACATCTCCCAGAGGGGAGCTGAGGCTGAGAGGCTGATGTTAGGCAGCACTGCAGGGGTCCGTCTTGGCCTGAGCCCCAACTCCTCACACTGGGCTGGGTCCCAGGCCCCGATGTCTGCAGCCAGGGCACACATGTGGCATTTCAGCCAACACACACAATTATGCTATCCCTTAATTAGAACCCACTCTTTATACCCAGGAAAGCCTCCGCTGCTTGTCAACGAAAACATATTTGTACCATGGACTTAAAAATACACACTCACATGAATTGCCAATTATTCCCCATTCATAGACTCTGGCAAGACCCAGGCGAGAGCCGTTTGCTTTCCCTTAGGCCAAATTAAGACTTGCCTTTCATGGCAACTTATTTGCAGGAGTCATTTTCCACCTCATTTAATTAGACTAATTGATTCAGCAGTTTTATCAAGGAGTAGCACAGGCCCGGTGCTTGGGGCAAATTACTCTGTGCTCTTTGGACTCACTTTGAGCAAAGGCCTGATTAACTTTACTGCTTTCAAACCCAGGTCGGCCCGACCCTGGTGTCTGCCTCTGTGGGAAAGGGCACGCGAAGAGCCACTAATTTGCTGAGTGCTTTGAAGAGAACTGGGTGTTGAATCCAGGGGTGAGTCTGTCCAAGGCACAATTAGGCTACTGAAGCATGAAAGTGAGTTGTAAAGACCGGTTCTGGGGCCCCTAATGAACTGAGCAGGTTCCAGTGCAATAAGGTATTACCGTTCTGGTCAGCCATTTGTTTGCCTTCTGCAGGAGCCTCACTGCAGGCATGGCCATGTTCTAGTGCATCCAGTGGATGGGCTGTCAGGGATGATTTTTAGGAAAAACAACTCAGGGGGGGGGGTACTTAGATCTTGTCAAATTGCAAATAGGTTTCTGCCCTAGTTTCCATCTTCTGCTGACCCCTTTTCTGGTAAATGTGTGTTGGGAGTACAGCAGTGGTTCCCAACATAGGGCACACGTCCCACAGGGGGACAATTTGATTTTTTTAAGGGGAGGGGGCAATTCAAGAATGAGTTATTAACAGTGAATTTTTTTGCATTTCTTATGGCTCTAGGAGCCTCACATATAAATGTATGATGTGACTTATTTATGCATTTCAGTTCTCTATTATATGTTTTGAAACTTTATTTGCTGTTTTTTCATATCACTTCATGTTATTATTGTTACTTTTTAAACAATTTCTTAGTGATTTCTTCCTCGGTACTTCAACTGTCCTTTTGTTCTTTTATTTTTCTCTTTCATGGATGCCATGATTTTTATAAGCTTGTTTAGACCAAGTTAATGGCCTTTTAGGCTTCCTCCATGAGACTAGGAGCTCACTTTTTGAATAATAAGAATCATATGTCACAGAGAGGGCATCAGGATTATAGAGATGCTTAGGTGGGGCATGGCCAGAAAAAGGTTGGGAACCACTGGTGTAGAGGAATGGCTACGTAAGGAAAAGGAACTACTTAGAAGCCAGTGTTCATTGAGACCCCACTATGGCCAGGTATATGCTGGACTCTTTGCATGTGTTCACTCATTTAATCCTCATTACAACCTTATGAGCTAGATACATACTAATGAGGAGGCATGAGAGGTGAAGGGACTGGCCCAGAGTTACACAGCTGGAAGGACCCAAGCTCTCTGCTCTCTGTCACCACTCTGGAAAATGTCTGTGGATGGAGAAAAGCAATCTGCTTATAAGCTAAGCAGAGGCCATGTATTCTACTTTTGTATTGACATATAAATGTCCTCCTGTCAAATTAGTAAGGAAAAGAAGATTGGGTGTCAATGTTGGTTTAAAGCAGAAGTTGGTGAACTTTTTCTGTAAAGGGCCAGACAGCAAATATTTTAGGTTTCGTGGGCCACATATGGTCTCTGTTGCCACTACTCACCTCTGCTTTGTAGCACAAAAGTAGCCCCAGACAATATGTAAACAAGTGAGTGTAACTGTGTTCCAATAAAACTTTATTTATAAAACCAGGTGGCTGGCCATAGCTTGCCAACCAGTTGTCTAAACAAATGGCATTGATGGTATTGTATGTGCTTAAACCATCACAAAATGTTCTGAAACCTTAACAACAAATCATAACCTATAACCCTTCAATTTTCCTTAAAAATAAAAGCATTCACATTTTCAAGTGCAGACTTATTTCTTAAGGCTCATTTGCTCTCTACTTTCTTCTTACAGGTGACAATTCAGTGAGTTGCGTAAGATGGCCCTGAGTTTGCTATTTTCCCAACCTACAAGCAAGGGTGTCAGGCCACCTGGTACACTAGTGAGCAGGGTAAGAGGCAGAGCCCCTCTGCAATGAACCCTTTGACTGATTACTGGGTTGTTGAGGCAACTAGGCCTCAGGGAAATTCCCAGAGCCCAAGGTTGGCAGTGTACAGTGGGGTGCACCCTGTTGTCACTGACCAATGACAAATGTGTCTTCATTCCGCATGCCATCAAGAACACCTCTGTAATAACTTTTTTTTTTAAATATATTTTATTGATTTTGTACAGAGAGGAAGGGAGAGAGATAGAGAGTTAGAAACATTGATGAGAGAGAGAGAGTCATCGATCAGCTGCCTCCTGCACACCCCCTACTGGGGATATGCCCACAACTAAGGTACATGCCCTCGACCAGAATCGAACCCGGGACTTTTCAGTCCCCAAGTCGATGCTCTATCCATTGAGCCAAACCAATTTCGGCTGTAATAACTTTTCTGTCTTCATTAAGTTCGAGTTTGCAAGGAGATTCTCTAAAGCCAAGTTAAATATTCCGAGACTTTCTGTCTGCGATTCAGGCAACTGCCGCAAGAGGAGAAATGAGGGGCATTTGAGCTGCTCTCACAGAATAAGAAGGGGGGGTGCTTTCCTCCCAGAGAAATCAACAGAATGCAGTCAATACTTTAATTAATGTCATATAGTCTTACGAAGAAAGAAAGATAAAGCCACTTGAACATTCATAAATAAAAGAATCAACCGCAAAATATAATTTCTATGACAACTTAAAAATGTAGCTTCAAAATGTAAAAAGAGGGATGGTGAGGAGGTGGTATATTTTTTCTTTACATATCTTTCCTTTTTCTCTTGTTATGGAAATAATATCTTGTTTTTGTAGAAGACCATCATCTATAAGGCACTTAAAACAAAATAATGAATAGTAAATAATGAAATCATTATCTCACCCTCTAAACTTTAGAGTCTAAATAAAGGAGAATTTTCTTGAACAATTTTTGGTTTTGTTCTTATATCTGGAGTAAGCAATGCCTTCTAGAACAGAGCTGGAGGATGGTGGCTCTATAAAAAGAGCTATAAGAAAAAATGACACACTGATACTGCAATGAGGAGAGGTGCTCAGCCCTGCTTGATGTGTGTGCCTCGGTTGGCTTCAGGCAAGTGTGTGAAAAATGGCTTCAAATGCCTGAGAAAGGCTTGATTTGGAGTTGACCTGGGAGTTCTTTAGAAGGAGGGTAGCTGTGAGTCAGTGGTTTTCACAGGTGCTACGAGGGACCACATACCTAGTACCCCTCTGCCATGATGCTCAGAGGTTCTTAGTTCTTATGTGGCTCCCTGCTTCCCACCAGCTCCGACAAAATCCCGTTTGCTGTCCTATTTTACCCTGCAGCTAAGGGTGTCCACCACGAGGCAGGGAGACTGTAATTTCAGTTTAGTATGTTCCTGACAAAGAATTGCCAACCTAACCCTGTGGAAAATGGCAGAAGTTCTGAATAAAAATTTGAGAATCACCAATGTTGCTTTGGTCCAGGTATGTTTTAGGCTATATTATAAGAAGGGCATTGTTCCAAGTCCAATGCACAATATGGGCAACTTGACAAACACTACAAAAGCATCTTTGAGAGTGAATGATTTGAGCATTTTCCCTTCAATAGGAAAAAAGTTTCCAGGTTCACATGTAAGCATGAACTACATTTTCAACAAAATATTGGAGCTTGTTAAATTTTCATTAATTCAACAGATATTTATTAAGCTCCCCCCCCCCCTTTTTAACAGACATTATATTAGACTCGAAAATAGAAAGGTGTACAAGACACATTTCTTTCCCTCAAGGAGATTATAAACTAAATTTTGTTCTACTTCATCACAAATGTACCTGGTACACCTGTCTAGTCACTCTTCCATTTGTGGAAGCTCCTCCATGTAGGATGAGTATACGTCTTTGTTTAGGACAATCCCAATTTATGCCTATTATCTCAGGGGATTATTGGTCACTCCACCTTTTACTTTCCAAAATGCCTCAGTTTGGTTGATATGATGGTGCAGTAATCCTAACCGTAACCCTCATATAGGAGAGGGCCTAGGAAGACATCATTTTACCCGGTGTCCTGCTCTTTTGTTCACATCTGGTTGACCCTGTAGTAAACATCTATTCAAAGAAAGCCAATCAGATTCCCTGTCTTGAAAATTTGCACTGAGACCCATGGAGCTGAAGTCAGATGGAGTAGCAGCCCAATCTGTTGTTATAACAACCCAAAGCCATATTTGAAAGCTACCATTTTGGTGGAAAAGGAGCCAAGAGACTTAAGAGGAAGACATGTAGTTGTGGTGGTGTGTAGGAATGTGTATGAAAGCCTGTTTTTAGTCATTAATGGATCAAACACCACCTCCGGGATTGCAAAGAAGTATGGCTTCTACTACTTTTCAACATTTCTCCCATGAAATGCCAGAAGGCAACTGGCAGTGGAATGAGACTGCCTACTTGAGTAAGTGCATGAGTACCTCAAACCATTCTCCCTTCCTTTCCCAGGGCTCTTCTGCTTTATGGAGTCAGAGGATGGAAACCTCAAGAGAAACACTCATAACTTTTCATGGAGACCCTTGAAAGTCAATCCAGCAAATAGAAGTTAAACATTTTATTCCTTGGTTGTGATCTCAAGTCAGCTGGCTTGAGGACTCATACCAAGTGCTACTAGAGGGGCAGAATCCTTGGGAGATGGAACAGATACCACTAGGCAGAGATAAAGACTTCCATGTATAGTTCCTGAGAGCATGGAAGATAGATCCTCTACATGTCATGGACTCCAGATTAGGAGACTAGGAAGGGTTACTGGAATTTGTGGCCATAGCCTTGCCAGAGGCCAAAGCCATTTTGGAATATCAGAACAAGTAGGTGAATTTATTAGCTGGAGGACAAGTAAAAGAGGTGGTGTATGCCTAAGGGAGTGTCTCTAAATTGAATCGTTTATCAGCAAGGTTGTTGGAACCACCACTTGACGGATGGTTGTGAATTCCTAGATAATGAGTCAAGTCAGCAATTTGACCAATCAAGGTGAAGTCTGGAAAAGGGGAAGCTTGCTATGAGCAGCCACATAAGAAGGCATGTAACTTCTGTCCATTTGCTCTCCACCCCAACATGAGAGTGGAGATGAGTAAGGAGGCATGTGAAAGCAGACTGTATCTCACTCTCTATGCTCTGGCCAAGCCATGTCAGCTCCCAGGGTAGCCTGTGCAGAGGCTGGGAGGGTGGAAAGAGAAGAGCTCCCTCTTGATTATGTAATTGGAGACTTAAAATGGACAGTGCTGGTTTTATGGAATTAAATTGAGACTGCTTGGGTAATAAAGGTGACAGAAAAGGTGTGTTGTCATCTCAGCTATGGTTAAGAGTGGCGTGCCCAGGGAGAAAGGGTTGTTCAGCAGAGCTTAGTTGGAGGCAGATACTCAATAAAGGAAACCATTTCATATTTATTTCCCAAAGAGTTGAGATTCCTCATTAAGCTAGTTTATGGATACAAAACATTAGTGGCACCCTCAAATTCAGCAGCTATCTTCTCTGGCAAACCTTTGTAGCCCAGCATGATCAGGTACCACAATATGACCAGGACCCCAGCATGATCAATACCCCAGCATGATCAGGTACCTCAGTATGATTAACTGTTATTATGCAAACTTGGTTTCCCTGATACCTGACATCATGGTTATGGCTATCCAAATTCAATGGGAATCAAAGAAGCCTCTATGTGAGTAAATCAGATATGCAACTTGATTAACACATTGCAGTTATCACCCTTGATAGTTATGTCATGGTTCATGTACCAAAACTTCAGTTGGATTCCGAGCCCAAGACATAACACCATGTTTCATACAAATTCTTTTTTTAAAATATATTTTTGTTGATTTCAGAGAGAGAGAGAGAGAGAGAGAGAGAGAGAGAGAGAGAGAACGGAAACATCAATAATGAGAGAGAATCACTGATCAGCTTCAGAGAGAGAGAGAAAGAGAGAGAGAGAGAGAGAGAGAGAGAGAGAGAGAGAGAGAGAGAGAGAGAGAGAAAAGGAGAGAGAGAGAGAACGGAAACATCAATAATGAGAGAGAATCACTGATCAGCTTCCTCCTGCAAGCCCCCCACTGGGGATGGAGCCCTCAACCCTGGCATGTGCCCTTTACTAGAATCGAATCTGGCACACTTCAGTACTCAGGCCGTCGCTCTATCCACTGAGTCAAACCAGCTAGGGCACAAATTCTTAAATTAAGCTGTTCCAGTTAAAAATGACAATTGAGTCCAGCCACCTAATATTGCCACAAGTGGTGCTGTATTAGTCACCCTCTGTGACTCTCCTTCCTTGTCATAACAGTGCAGGAACATTGCAAGGTTGTGTGGATGAGGGAGTTAGGTATTTGGATTTGGATTTGTGCACTCATCACTGGGCAGGAGTAGGTGGGAGCCCTCACCTAGAACCCACTCAGGAGAAACTGGAGATGAGCAGAATGAGGTAGCTGCCTGAACATGACTTTACAGGCCTTTTAAGACTTTCTGAAATTAACTTCTCTGGCATTTCTTTGATTGTAAGGAACCACTTTTTACTTGATTCTAGACCGAAGAATGCCAATAGTTGCACCCAGATAAAAGAAGAAAATTGTCATTGCAATTCTGAGGATAGGACATGGAAGAAACCTTAAAGGTTGTTTAAGATATTCCATTTTTTCCCTGCTTTAGTGAAGAATTTAGACACTAATTTTGTTAGGACAGACATTATTAATAGGGGCTATGTTGCTCCCAAGGGGACAAAAATTGGTTGGGGAAGATTAGATATTCCAATGATTTGTGATTCTCTAAAGCTCAACATTACCCATCAACATAAACAGTATCCTATATAATAAAAGCCTAATATGCTAAATGTCTGATCAGCCAGTTGGTCATCAACCAATCAAAGCGTAATATGCTAATGATATGTTAAAGCCACTCAACCTCTCGCTATGATGTGCACTGATCACCAGGGGGCAGATGCTCCAACTGGTAGGTTAGCTTGCTGCTGGGATCTAGCTGATTGGGACTGAGTAAGATGGGCCAGACACACTCTGGAGCCCTCCTGCAGTCCTTGACTGGCTGGCCAACCTCCCATATCCCTCCCTTGCCCTGATTGTGCACCAGTGGGAACCCTTAGCCTGGCCTGCATCCTCTCACAATCCAGGACCCATCAGGGGATGTGGGAGAGCCGGTTTTGGCCTGATGCCATAGGCCAGGCTAAGGGACCCCACTGGTGCACGAATTCATGCACTGGGCCTCTAGTATAATATGTCTTTGGTATCCAAATTTCACAAGGGCAGGGAAATAATTTGGAAACAAATATCTAAAGTTTCCTTGGAGGAGATATAATGATCTAGAGAGGAAATAAAGGACAGAAAATGCAGTCCTTTCTATTTAAAATGCTAGACAATGTTTTACTACTTTTACTAGACATACATAAAGTCCTCTCTAGATGATTCATGGGAGATAATTAGATTTATAGATGGTCTCTGCTTCTAAATGGATCTTTGCTTCTTTCCTGGCTTCCCTGTGGGTCTTAGGCACAAAAAGAACTCCTCCAGACACCAGATCTTGCCTTTTGTTTTGTTTTTTCCAGGCATCTTAAATGTTATACAGACTTTGGGCTAGAAAAAATAATTTCCAGGTTTCATCTCTCTGAGATGCATTACCCTAGCCTATGTGCAATATTTGAGGTCCATGGGTATTTTTATGATTTAGTACTAGATGAATGTGACAAAGTCTGGCGTTTATTGAGGACAATTTATTCCACACAAATAAAATGTAGAATGAATTCTTAAAGTGTAGCAAAGTACACTGCTGTAAATTTCTATGCTTGAGTACTACATTCCAACAAGAGCTGGATGCAGTCTCCCTCTATGTTTTGCATTTTTATGGGCAAAGTTAGTCAGAATTAATCAGCCACATTGTTCTCAAATAGGAATTGTTAGCCAACTCAAGCTGGTACCTCAATGGGCCCTATAGGCAGCAAGCTTGGCATGTTGAATACAACTCTTTCCCTTCAGCCTGATGTACCCACAGCACTTTTTGGCATGCTGGCTGCCTTGTTATACTTGCCAGAACCACAGCCTGATGATCTTTGCCTGGATCAGTGTCCACTGCAACCAGCCTTGGCAACCTCTCCAGCAGGTGAGGAAGTGGAGTGGAGCTTAGAGAATGGATGGCTTGGGTGAAGCTCAAAGATACCACAACCAATTTACATTAATAATTCTTGTCATATGTATCTTCCAGGGATGCAAAGCTGTTTCAATATTCAGATATTAATCATTATATTTCACTAAATGTATAAGCTAAAGAAAAATCATATGATCATATCAACTGGTTTAAAAAAAGCATTTGACATCCATTCATAATAAAAATGCTCAGAGAAAAAGGAATAGAGAAAACTTGTTCAAATTAATAAAAAATATCTTCAAAAACCCTATAGTTGGCATTATACTTAATGGTAAAAACTTAATAAATTTGACAAATTTCCCTCTAAGTTTGACAACAAGGCAAGAATGTCCTTTCTTACCACTCATTCTACATGGTTTTAGAAGTGCTAGCAAGTTCAATAAGACAAGAAAATGAAATTAAAGGCACACAGATTGGAAAGGAAAAAGTAAAACTCTTCTTATTCTCTGATGACATGATTATCTAGCAATCACTACATGGACACTAAAATAAAAACATAGTATCAATTATAATCATGTTGACTAAATTAAATACTTAGATGTAAAACATATTCAGGACTTGTATGTTGAAAACCAAGAAATACTAATTAAATTAAAAAAATGGTCAAAATAAATGAAAAAATGCTCATTCATTATACAACTACATAATAAACATGTTAGTTCTTTCTAAATTGATATGCAGGTTTAACTCAATCTCTATCAAAATTACAAGAAAGTGTTTTGTAGATACAGACAAGGTTATTCTATGATTTATTTTTTGTTTTGTTAATCCTTTTCATTGATTTTTTTAGAGAGAGTGCGGAGGGGGAGAGAGAAAAACATCAATGTGAGAGAGACATGTTGATTGGTTGCCTCTCCCACATGCACTCCAATCAGGGCCAGGGATTGAGCTTGTTGACCAGAATTGAGCCTGGTCTTCTGTAACACCTGGACCCTCAGTCCACAGGCTGATGCTCTATCCACAGAGACAAATCAGCTAGGGCTATTTTAAAATTTATATGGAGTAGCTTCTCTGCCTTTTGGCTAAAATTAAGCATAAAATTTATATTAAAAGGCAATAGTTTGCACTAATTTTATTACTAATTAAATATTTTTTCATATAAAGGTGGTTTATTTTTTTTCCTATGAAATGTTTTTATCTTTAGACTATTTTTCTATCTGAATCAAGTTTTAAATTTTTTTTCATAGCAATTTGTAAGGATTTCAATGTATATTTAAGAAATTAGCTTTAAAAAAAAACAAAAACACGTATATTTTTATTGATTTTACACAGAGAGGAATTGAGAGGGTTAGAGAGTTAGAAACGTTGATGAGAGAGAAATATCGACCAGTTGCCTCTTGCACTCCCCCCACCGGGGATGTGCCCGCAACCAAGGTACATGACCTTGACCGGAATTGAACCCAGGACCTTTCAGTCCGCAGTCCAACGCTATATCCACTGAGCCAAACCGGTTTCGGCAGAAATTAGCTTTTTATGATATGAGTTGCAATTATTTTTCCCCCCCACAGTTTGTCTTTAGTTACTTGACTTTTTGTGAGGTTATTTTTCCCAAGCAGGAATTTTTAAATTTTAATTTGTCAAATTTATTAAGTTTTCTTTTTATGGCTTTGACTTTTTGTGTTACCTTCTCCTCTAAAATTATTTTTTTTAATTGCTCCACATTTCTTTGCATGCTGTCATGATTTTATTTTTAATCAGGCTCTTTCTGCCCTCTCTATTAGCATCCTTACTTTGTAGGCTTTGGTCCTTTGGGTCATGAGATGGTTGTGAGCCCCCAGGAATCAAGTCCACATTCTCAGAAGGAGGCAGTCAGGGTGAAGGGACAAAGAGATGAAAAAGTCAGGCTGTTGAGTCTGTTCCTTTGAAAAAGCTTTACAGGAAGTTCCAGTGATCAACTTCTGCTTACATTCCTCGTCTAGAATTGAGTCATGGCCACTCTGAAGTTCACAGGAGTCTGGTGATGGGAATATTTTAAGCTCAATTGATATGCCCCTCCCAAGAACCTGGGGTTCTGTTGTAAAGAAAAAATAATAATAATAGTGACATCAGGCAAGTAACTAGCAGTGTCTGTGCCAGCTACATGCGTGGCACACAGGCCTGTTTCCTCAGTCCCTATTTGTCTCCAAATGTGTATATTTGCACTGCTACACGGACTTCTAGCATTTGCCAGGAGTAGTCTGATGTCACTTAAAAAGAACTTTTACGCTTTTTTCCTTATGTTTTAAAACTTCTGAAATATATCCTACCCTTAGGTGGGATTTTTTAGGCATTCTGAGATATTTTTTGGGTTCCTTCCATTCTGAAGTTTCTTCTTATTCCTCAGCTCACGAAATCTGTACCCCTCCTTGCTTTGACTTTTCTCCTCCCCCTTGTCTCTGTTCTCTCCTCCTAAAACTGTCATTAGATGTTAGATTTATCTTCCATGTCTCTTAACTTTCCTATTACACTATTCATCTCTTTTTCTTACTACTCCACATTATGAGATGTTGGCTCAATTATAGATTCCAGACCACCACCTTGGTCTTTAGCCTTCTCTGTTCTATTATTGATATGACTGCTTTATTTGGAAAACCATTACTTTTTCATTTCCAGGTACTCTTTCTTGTTCTTTAACTGCTTCCCCCCCCCCTTTTTTTTTTTTAATATATAGCAGCCTGTTCTTGATTTCAGAATTCATTATCATCTTAAAACCCTCTCTGAACACTAACTCTACCTTTTAAAAATGCCGCTTTTGTTCTCTGAATTGCAATTGATCTCTTTATTTACCTGATTTTTCCCTTTTCTGGAATCAGCTTTTTTTCAGCGTTGGGTAATCCTTGGTAGCAGGTTTCCCAGGCTTTTGCACAGGGCTCTTTGCCTCTAGAACCTGCTGGCTTCCATGTAGGGGCCTTGTGCAGGGAGCAGACTGGAAAGACCAGGGAGGGGCAAAATAAATGGGGATTTGATTTGGGGCTATTGCCCTTCAGTGCATTTTACTCCTGGGTGGAGCTGCCTCTTTGTTTCCCTGAGAATTTAATGGGAATGATGGCTAGAGCTACCAGAATGATGTAGTCTAACGGGCTGAGTAACCCCACATCTGATTCTTTCCAGGAAGAACACGTTGTCTTCAGAGATGAATTCTCAGGTTTTATTCTGGGGGTGAGAGTTGCCACCAGATGTAAGGTGCTGTAGGAAGGGGAGAGGTCTCCCTGCCTCCACTGTTTAGATTGCAGTTTAAAAATAATAAACAGCCTGATGATTGCCAAAAGATTGTCCCCGGGATCTGAGGGCCCAGGGAAATGACTGATGCTCTTAATTAGAACCATCGCGACTCACTGTTTACAGTTCATATTATGTTGAGAATTTTCTGTTTAAGAAGTGAGAGTAGTGTGTATTTTCTTTTAGAAAGCTTTGTGATCCCAATTAAAATATATAACTTTGAATGGGTGAGCTTTATTTATTTGGGAAATGTAGTAACACTAATGTCAGATAAATGAGGCATTAATCTAACGACAGATGTGTGTGTGTGTGTGTGTGTCTGTGTGTAGGTGTGTACAGGAAATAAATACAGATAAAGTCTTAAATTGGTTTAACTTGGTCAATAGTCAGACCTATTTTTCAATCACCTGTTAGGAGCTTAGCTCTGAGATAAGTTCTGTGAACAATTCCCAAGAAATAGAAGAGGTGAGCAAGGGCCCTGAGACATGCTTTTTAAAAAATCCTCACTTGAGGATATGGTTTTATTAATTTTAGAGAGAAGGGAAGAGAGAGATAGAGAGAAACATTGATGCGAGAGTGAAACATTGATCATCTGCCTCCTGCACACACCCCAACTGGGAATCAAACCCTCGACCCTTCAGTGCACAGGACAATGCTCCAACTGGACAGAGCCATATGTTTTGTTTTTTTTATAATGTAGTTGCATATGTGTTATTCAATGTTCTGTTTATGTTTCTATTCTGAACTTCTTAGCTTAAGTAAGTTTCTTTGTCCTATTAAGATATTCAAGATATTCACACTCATTTAAGAAATAGTGTGTAATTTGTTTTGAACTATCCCAAATATATGATTTTAATTATCAATAGAAATGCATCCATGAGTCTAATTAATTATATGTCCAATGACATGTGCCTTAACACCATTAGTGTAAATAAAACTTGTTATAACATGCAAACAGATATATAGTATAAATTACCATATTTTTTATTTGGGGTGGGCTTGTGTGTTTGTATCTGAGAAGAGGTTCAACATAGTGCCCTGGTTATGTGAATTATAGATCACAAGGAATATCCTATCTAATAAAAGAGTAATATGCAAATTGACCATCACTCCAAGACACAAGATGTCTGCCCCCATGTGTACACAGATGGCCTCCACAAGATGGCCTGCAGGGGAGAGCAATTGTGGGCAGTTAGAGGTGACCAGCAGAGGAGGGCAGTTGGAGGGGGACTAGGCCTGTAGGGGAGGGCAATTTTGGGCAATCAGGTCAGCAGGAAGGGCAGTTAGGGCTGACTGGGCCAGCATAGGAGGGCATTGGAGGGGACCAGGCCTGCAGGAGAGGACAGTTAGAGGGGATCAGGACAGCAGGGGAAAGCAGTTGGGGGTGGGGGAGACAGGCCTGCAGAGGATGGAAGTTGTGGTGGGGAGACTGGATTGGGGAGGGTGCAGGCTGGGCTGAGAGACAACTCCTCTCCCCAGGCACAAATTTCATGCATTGGGCCTCTCAGTGTAACTTTATAAGAATTCATGAGAGATTATTGATAGGTTTTAATTCAAACTTTTGCCCTGTGTTTTCTAGGGGTTTTATGATTTCAGGTTTAACCATTGGTTTCTAGAGCAATGAAAGTGCATCATTTTTTCTTTGTCACCAGCTTTGTAAGATAAAGTCAGAAAATTTCTTTTGACTCTTTCACTGTCCAGGTCTCTATGGAGACAGATGTTGCACTCCAATTAAGATCATTCCATAAGAGTTTGCTTTCAAGGCCTAATTACAGAAGTGCAGGGGGCATATAAAGGACCACAAAAAAGAGTGAAAGAATAAAGACTAGAAGCAACAGAGCCATTTCCACCCCTGGGCCTAGAGAGGGAGAGAGAAGGACAAGGGAACTTATTAGATTCAGAAAGGAAGTCTGAGAGGGAGGGAACTATGGGATACATTTCTAGAGCACCTAAGTGAATAGGCAGAACAAATATCCAGAACCCATTCTCCTTCCTCTGGGTTCCTGTCTGGGCTCCCCACTGAGCCAGGTGGAGGTAGAAGACTCAGGAGTCTGCTGGTTGCATCTGTGGAGACAGAGAGCAGGGTGGAGATGGACATGGAAGAGACAGACCAGATAACTAGCACATTCACTCTGTGTGTGTGTGTGTGTGTGTGTGTGTGTGTGTACATGAACAAGATGATCTGTATATGCAGGGAGGGGTGTACACACTTATAAAGTGTCAGAAGTGATTTTTCCAAAGACTGGGACTTAGTTTGGCATACAATTCAAAATATACAAACAGTGCCTAGTTTATTTGAACAATGACGATCTCAAAGATTATAAATATCTTAAGGTTAAGAAATCCAATGTAGGGATCTTGGAAAGTTAGAGGTGAACAGAATCTTATAACTTGCATAGGTTTTCCATTTCTTAGGTGGTGCTAAGACCCAGATGGCAAGGTGGCTTCTGTGAGTGTATACCAGTACAGGCCACTCTAGACTAGCACTCAGGCCTCCTGGCTTCCCAGCCTTCCTTCTTTCCATCTGAGCCAACTACCATTCTTCTCTAAATTCTATGACTACCCCAAGCACCAAATGCCATAGAACTGAGAGAGTCAGCCTTTTAACACACACAGTCAGTATGCTCCCTGGGTAAGCCTCTGGTTTCATTCTCTGCCAACCTTGAACCAGGTATAGCACTTTTTTATATAGTCCTGCTTAGCGATCCACTCCACAGACCATCATTAAGGAAATGATTTTACTAGAAATTAGAGAGGAAACTAATAAAATCCTTATTATACTTCTTTGATCTGCCCCAAATTTACTCTTAAGCTATAGATGCCCTCCATCTCCAGACCTTCCCCAGACCTCCTTCTATGTCCCCTTCTTTCATCTGCTTCTCTCTCTCTCTCTCTTTCTCTCTCTTTCTCTCCCTGCCCAAATCCACTGTGTTTTGCTGATATAGATTAATTGAACACATATATATTTGGACATTTATTATATCCTAGTTATGGATGTCAGACCATACATTTGCTCCTTCACAGAGAGAACTCATACACTATCTAGCTAGTGTTCCACGCACCCAAAGGCCCAATCTGGATGCTGCTGAAAGAGAAAAAAAAATATGGTGGATGATCAGAATCTCTGTGCCTGTGAGTGCTGCTCAAGATTTTGTCTTCATTCCAAATGGCAGGAACAAAATCCATGTGGGCAGGGTGTCTTAGGAAGCTACGATAAAATAGAAATAGTGCATTCATGTAGATTTCATGGGATTCCAGAGCAAAATCATGAATGAGTGTTTATTTTTAATTCCCTGTACAAGGGTCATTTTAATTAAAGTCTGAAGTTAAATGGAGTTGGTGAATGTATCAGCCTAACATCTGACCTAATGTATCTTCTGTTTCTTTGCAGGGCCATGAAATTCTTCATGCTCTGGGAGTTTTGTTTTCCTGAACCCTTTGACACAGAGCTTTCATTGAGAAGGGAAAATGGGGAAAGAAGTGGTGGTTCCAAGGACCATGAATAGCCCCACCCTGGGAGGGGGGCAGTTTGTGAGCACGAAAAGGACCCTGGGGAGCTAAGGAACCTCAGGTGAGTAAAGTAGCTGCCACTGAGCTGACAAGAGGCTTACTGTAAACCATGGAGGTAAGAAGGGAGGGAAAATGAATTGACAGAAAAATGTCCCTTTCCCAGTGGATCCTAGTTCAATGCATCTCCAGAGCAATTTTGGACCAGCAGTCCTACCTTGCCCAAGCATTTTCATTCTGTCCATCACTGAAACAAGAGTTGAAAAATCACCTGGGGGAGAAAGGTTATTAGGAATAATGAGAAAGCATCTGGCCCAATTTGGTCCGAACTTCATGATTTCTTAGTTTCAAGTTGAACTCAAACCTTTTGGGGATCAACTTTTTTTTTTTTTTTCCCTTTGGCAAACCACAACATCCTATTTCTAAGAAAGGAGCTTTAAGGAAGTCTTCTTGGCCATCAGAAATAGCTGTTAGAAAACAATATTTTGATGAGTTAAGTGTAAATGAATCAGAAACATGTGGATTAGATTTACCTCAAAGTCCATGTGGGTTTGAAGGGAAAGGAGGAAAAGGCTTAGGCCGAATCACACTTGGGATTTTGCTGATCCTTGCATGAGAGAAAAATAGGATTGAGGGCTCATCAACTGCCAACACTAAAAGGATGTGGTAGGTCCTTTGCGTATTGTTGTCATTGGTGTTGTCATTATTATTATTGATTGCATATATGGGCATTTCAATATTTTAAACTGCTCCTTTTCTTTCTTATGCTCATAGCTCATACCACCTCTTTGAAATGAACTGTGCAGTGCAAGAAAGGTTCAGTAACAAGACTAGGCTTAGGAGAGAACTTACAACTGCTTTATCACTCAATGATGATTTGTCTCTCCAAAAGTAGAAGAGAATGTGAACAAGTGCTTAGATTCCTTTAAAAGGCAATTATTGTGGATATTATGGGAGACTTTCCAATGTAAAAACTAACTACCTTCTATATAACTTCCCAAGGTAGTTTGGAAGTACAGGGAAATTTCAAGGGAGAAGAGGTAGATTGATGAAAAGTTTAAGTAATGTACTAGTGGTTATACTAAATGTTTTTTCATATTCCTCTCATTCTCTCTCCTCCATTTATCACCAAATTTCAAACCTTCCTGCATCTGTGTTTTTATTACTTTCCATCTTTCCATGGAGAAAGTGTTCTTCCCTCCATCAAAGGCCAATCCCTCTGCTTGTGCCTTAGACCTGGGTGTCCAATATGGTTGTCACCAGCCACAAGAGGCTGCTGAGTGCTTGAAATGCATCTGGTCTGAATTTAAATGCACTTGCTATAAGTGAAAAATACTTAATATAAAAAGGAATATAAAATATCTTAATAATTACTTATATTGATTGCACATTGAAATTATATTTTTATTATATTGTGTCAATTGAAGTATATTATTGAAATGAATTTTACTTCTTTTTTAAAACTTTTCTAATGTGGTTACTGGGAAATTTAAAATTATGTACGTAGCTTGCATTATGGTCTAGACCCATGGTCATCGGCAAAATGTGGCTCATGGGCCACATGCAGCTCTTTGGCTCCTTGAATGTGGCTCTTCCACAAAATACCAGGGCCTGGGTGAGTCTATTTTGAAGAAGTGGCATTAGAAGACGTTTAAGTTTAAAAAGTTTGTCTCTCAAAAGAAATTTCAATAGTTGTACTGTTGATATTTGGCTCTGTTGACTAATGAGTTTGCCGACCACTGGTCTAGATCAAACATTCCTCAGGGTCTCAAGGACATTAGTCTCCTACTACTTTAATTTCTCTCCTATATCTTCAACATTTTCCTCTTGTCTGGATAATTTTGTTACCTTCTCAGTTGTGCAAATGGCTCCCCAAATAACTACCACAACAAAACTAAAATCCTCCTTTGATATCATCCTCCTTACTAGCTTTCACTCTGTTCCATTTCTCATCATAGCCAAGCTTCTTGAACGCAATGCCTACACTGTCTGCCGGCACTTCATTATCCAACATCCTGAGTCTCTATTTTCCCACCACTAGCGAAAATCAGCTCTTGCTAGAGTGACCTTCATGGTGCAAAAGTCCAAGGGCACATCTTTCTCCACCACCACTGTAGCATTCGACATAATTGCTCACTCCCTGCTTCTCAAAATTCTCTTTCTGTGGCCTTTTCTGAAAATGCCTGGATTCCCTACTCTCTCTGGCCATTCCCACTCAATTTCTTTGATTGGACTCAAGTTTTTCATATTACCTCCAAATGCTGGAGTGCCTCAGGTGTTTATCCTGGTCCTTTTCTCACTGTATATTCTTTTTCTACGAAACTTCCTCCATATTCATGATTTAAAATACCATTTATGATGACAACTTCTAATGTCAAGGTACCTACTGCAGACCTGGATATGCCCAGACTTCTATTCTGCACTCCAACCCCACATTTAAGTGGCTTCCTGATCCTTCATTTAGGTATCTCTCAGGCATTCCAAACCTATCATGTCCAAAAAGGAACTTTTAGGCTTCTCAAAATGTTATTTTCCATCTCAATAAAACATATGACTATCCACTCAAGTGGATAGTTAGAAACACCAGAGTTAGCTTAAATTTCTTTCTTCTTTCCTACATACAAATATCATCAAATATCATCCATTATACCTCAGAATTCTTTCTCAAATGCATTCCCTTCTATCCATTCCCCTGGACCAAATGGCCATTGTTTCTCCTGTATCACCACAATTGTCTCCTAACCAGTTTCAGCATGTAGTACAGGAGCCAGATCTAAAACCTAAGGCCATATTAGCGTTCCACAATGTTCACACGTTTGCCTCCTACTCTCACCCTTTATTGTTTTATTTTTATTGCTAAGAAGTGGAAGAAATAGCAGTTTGAACTGAAGTCTCTCTGCAGAGGTGACATCTATGAAGAAACTAGGCATAGAAGATTAGAAGAAAGTGACTTCCAGGCAGAGAGAATAGCAAGTGCAAAGACCCTAGGATGGAGATGAACTTAGCATATTTGAAAAACAGAAAGCAGGCAAGTAAGAGTGGAGTAGGTGGAGAGAGAGTGAGCCTTTCGGGGGGGGGGGGGTCACACTGAGAACGAAAGCCCAGCTGGAGCCTCAACTGTTAGAAGCCTCTTGTGTTAAGTTGGCGGCTTGAGCTAAGCCTCACCAATGGAAATGAAGAGATTAAGAGGTGAATTTATTTGATATATACTTTGGAGGTAGAATCAACAGGACTGGTCCATGGATTTGAGGTAAGAGAGGGGTAGGACATTTCTGAGATGATGATTACCCCAGAATTTAGATTTGGGACAGATAAGCTATGAATATGCTAGCTTGAATTTCAGAAAAGAAGTCAGAAGCTAGAGATGCACACTTTAGAGTCATCAATGTGTAGGTGACATTTAAAGCCACCTAGGTAGATGAGACTTTCTAGGGAAGGGAGAAGAGAGAAATGAGAACAGGACCTAAGGAAGAACGCGGACGTTGGTCCCGGTAGGTAAGTAGAAGTACAACCAGCAAAGGGACATGGGAAGGAATGGCCAGGGAGGTAGGAGAATACCAGGTGAGTGTGGGTTTCCAGGAATCCAGAAGAAAGCAGTGCTTCAGGAAGCAGGGAACAGCCCCCTTGTATCAAATACCACTACAAATGTGATGAAGATGAATCGCAAAAAGTGTCTATCGAATGTGGCTCCATGAAGGTTGTTGGCAACTGATATGAGAAGTTTGTGTCAAGTGGGAGGGGTGTATAGGTCATACTTTTAAGAAATAACAAAGAAATGGGTGCAAAGAGAGACACTTTTTCTAAATGGGTGACAGTAGAGCCTGTTTGCTTGCTGGTGGGAATGGTCTAGAAGAGATAAATGAGGCAGGAGAGTAAGACCCACATCTGACCCGCCTCTAAAACCAGTGCTTTTAATATCTATGTGCAGAGTGACAGTCCTCATGGTCATGGCCTGCTCCTCTTTCATCTTGAATCAGCTTGGAGGGTGTGCATTGATTCCTTCTGGACAAATGAGAGTCTCTGTGTTTCTCCCCGTCTGGGCATCTGAGTGACCTCCACTGACAAGCGTCTGCTGTTGTTACCCAGCACTGGGCAGACATGCTTAGGCCTGATAAAACATACTCCAAAAAATGGGCTCTGAACCTGCAACTGAACCTTTGAACACAATATAAATGCTACTGTGGACCTCAGAGGTTAATCCATTACAACGAAGCAATTAAATTTAGGGACTGTTTGGAAGATAAAAAGCAGCGAGTAATAACCAGCTCAGAAAACTCAGCGGTGATGGATTTCTATAATTTCCTCTGACTTCGCGGAGCCACGTCTGGTGACCCGAGGCAGGATGGTGTGACTGCCCGGTGGTGTCAGAAAATGAGAGGGGGGATTATTTTTATTAAACTAGTTACTTCTGAAGCCTTGGCATCTCCTGTTTCCCCTTTCTCTCTCGAGAAGGTCATTTGCCAGCTGGTAATGCATTTAACCCTTGAGTATGCAGTCAACCTCATTTTAGCCAGAGAATCATTTTGTAGAGAAAGTGAACTCCACTGCTTTTTCTCCCAGCTAACATTCTTAGTTATGAATTTGGGCTGGTTCCCCTCTGTTGTTCACCTATCCTCCTCTGGTGGATTTTGTATAGATTATTAAGAATAAGATGTTTGGTTTGTTTTCTTGGTCATTAGAGCTTTTAATCCATGAGGAAGAAGAGTAAAATGTCCTGATGACAAGGCTTGAGCTGGGATGAGAACCCGCAGACCTGCATTCACCGCCTCCGGTTCTGTACTCTGTATCTCGATCCATCTTGCAAAATGTGCGGCCATCCCCACCTGTTCATGCCAAACACTGCTGGCACCCGCTCCGCCTGTGACACAAGGCTAGGCACCGGGGAGCATGTAAGTGTTTCCCCATGTGGCTCTGCCCTAGGAAAATGGCCCCTGCTCTGTTTCAGCAGGAAGCAGGATGAGGTTGCTAACATAGTCATTTTAGGAGATTGTTTTCCCTGCACCAAATTACCCTGTCTCATTAACGACAGGCTCAATTTCCAGCAGGTTCCGTGATGGGTCTTGCAAGATGTTCAAGAGGGAGCTTCCTTTCAGCCCAGAACTGAAATTCCCTACAAATACGTGTTGGCTCCTGCTGACTCAGGAGCGTAATGAAGCTACATTTGAGAAAAAGCAAACAAATGTAATGGTGATCAGGAGAGCTGATGCAACTACCCAAGCCATTTCTTCAATGAACCAATAGGTCTTTTAGTAATTTGCACTGCCCATTGTCCACAAAGGACTTAAGGAGACAGTGGTCTAGTTCAGTGGTCTAGTTCTTGATCTGCAATGAGGCGACTGAAGCTGCATCCCAGCTCTGATTATTTGAGTTCTGTCCTTTCTCACCCTGGAGGATCCAGGTGCCATTAAATCATGAGCCCTGCCTACCCTACAGGGCTGGAGTGAAAATGAAATGAGACGAGATGTATGAAAGGACTTTGTTAACGAATAAAGCACTGTGTGCATCTTAGTTGTTATTTCAGAAACCAAAGTTAAGTAGAGATAAAAAAAAAATCTTAATATGGGAGAAATTTTTCTACAGAGCGAGTAGGCAGGTCATTTTCTTTTTCTTATTTCTCCTTTGTTTGCATCTCAGAGAATTAGTCCCCAGATAGGAAGAAAATGCCACTATTAGACTATAGTCTACCTGGGTGTGGTTTCCAAAGACTCTGATTTGCATACCTGTAACTGTCTAGCCCTCAGGTGACAAAAATACACACAAGTGATATCTCTATATTTAGTGTTTCGGTTTGCCTGGGTGTCTTCAATTTTTACCCGGAGGTTCATTCTTTTGGGTGCATGCATTGACTCCAGACAAATGGCTCAAAGCAGTGCTCAGCACAATGGTCTCGAGGGAGTCTGGGCATCAGAGGACCAAGATTGATCTTTGCCACAAGCAGCTGCATTGCCCTCCCTTGGGGGTGTTGTCCTGCACGGATAGAAACTGGCAAGTGGCCCATTAGGCTCTTACTTTTTTTTTTTTAAGATCATCTTAGAAATCTCTTATTTGAAAAGTAAAATATGTGCACAGGCATACACACACACACACACACACACACACACACACACATTTTTCTCCTTTGAATCTCTAATCTTCCTGTTTGTTTGTTTGCTCAGCCACCAATTGTTGGTATTGACCAAAAGTTTGCTCACTAATTGGTTGTTTATCAAAGTTCTTTAGAGAAATGTTTCTGAAAGAGTGGACCATACCGGCCCACCTTTATGAGAATGATTTGGAGTGTTTCTTGATATTGCAAACCCTCGCCTTTGAGACCTATCAAATAAGACTCAATGAAGGCAGCACCTTGGAATCTGCATTTCCCCCCCAGTAAATTTCCCAGAAGGCCATCAGGCACACTCAGAAGTTTGAGAGCTTTCCTGTCCACAGGGGTTTGGTAGTTTCTGCAGCCATTTCTCTCAGGTTGAAGGTTTCTGGGCTAGCACTCTTGATTTCATTTAGAGCAGCTGGATCAGCTCTTATTAGCTCTACATCCATCTTGAGTTTTGATAGAACCCTTAAGCAATTTTGATTTTATTCTTCTTGGCCTGAAGATCATTCTTCTTTCCAGACAGAACAAAAGAAATATCGGGAGTTAGAGAGCTCTGATTTCATGATCTCATCCTTCAAATATACAGCCGTGAAACCAGCCCCTAGACCTCTCTCTGACTGCAGAAGTAGCCCATGCCTACTGTATAAAAAACAAACAAACAAAAAAACCCAGAACATAAACCTCTTTTGACTCTTGCATTGTTGCTAGCCTCATTCACTGTGGATAAGGGATGCCAACTGCTGTGGTTTATTAGGGACTCTCCCAGTTTTAGGCCTAAAAGTGCTATGCCCTAGAAGTCCCCTCTGTCCCACGCAAACTGGAATGGCTGGTCATTCTATAAGGGTATTCGCTTCCTGGACACTCCTCTTCCAGCTAAGACACTGTATATGTGTATTTGATATAGTGCTCATCTTTTGCTCCGTCTCTCTTAAATACTCTTCTGTGAGCCCCTGTGCAAGAATACTGGTTTACTTAATTGCATTACCTTAGAAAAACAAACAGGTAGAGGTGTCACTCGACTTCTGTAGAATGAAAGGACACTGTGACTTCCCACGTAAACACACCAGTTGTGGAATCAGAGGTGCTCCAGGACTTGACCCTGCTTTATCTCCTGCCTTTCTGCAGTGAGCAACATTCAGGGGGCCTGCTGTCCTGGTCTATTATGTAGGGTCGTCTTTTTAGTGTCCTGGAATACTCTGTGCCTTTCTCTAAGTCAAAAGCAGGATCTGTATGGTTTAGGATTCATCTGCCAATAGGAAGAAAGTCTAAGTGTCAATCCAACTCGCACTTAAAGTGGAGCTTAACAAGCCACAAGTACTTACAAGTATACCCAGATATCTCCAACTTGATCCCATGCCTTCTGCTAATATCTATGTCCTTGTAAATATTGCCTCCACATTCTGATGTGGTGATTTTACTGTTCTTTTGGGAAGGGGTTGAAACCACACGAAGACTGTTGTACTGAGTTAAGAGAGGGGATTACTTGAGATCTGTATTAGTCTTAGTTAGAATGCATGCATCTGCAACAGACTTTGGACATTATACTATCTGTCTCCTCTGTGATTCTTTGCTTCAAGTGGCTAATAAAATTCTCAAAAATTACTTTGAGTCAGACCAACTTTTAATTTTCTTTAAATTTACATCAGGTCCCCTACTATTAAAATGAGATTCAGGAACATGGCCAGTGTGGCTTAGTTGGTTGAGCATCATCCCATGTACAGGAGTTCACCAATTTGATTCTCAGTCAAGGCACATGCCTGGGTTGGGCCTCCATCTTGATCCCCAGTAGGGGGCGTGCAGGAGGTAACCAATTGATGTTTCTCTCTCATCCCTGTTTTTAGCTCGCTCTCTTTTCCTCTCCTTTCCTCTCTATGAAATCAATAATTTTTTTAAAAAAAGAGGTTCCTATGAGCTACAAATAAATTTAAAAAAACAAACAAACAATTAACCCTTAGCCCACTTGAGGTATTTTCATCTTTTCTTTCACTTAGAGATTGACAGATAATTTTCCATCTCAGAAATAACCGCCTCTCCACTTCTTTTTAAGAACTTCCCAACCTCTGTGAGAGTCCTTCCCTTCCTGAGCCTCGAGGCCATGGAATAATGCCTTCAGATTCTAGCATTTGCCAGGCATTCTGCTCTTGGCATCACCCATCATCTGCCTCTTGGTGGCATCAGCCCTGTCCTCCAGCCGACAGCAACCTTTCAGAAGTAGGTCTGTGGATTTAACTTAGCTACCTATCTCCATGAGTTTGGTTATTTATCCTCCCTTCCTTTTGAATTCCAGTTCTAAGACCCATCCCAATAAGACAAGGGGAGACCTAGGATCACTATGTTCATAATGTCATACTAACTTCTCCTCACTTATTTATCAAACAAAAAACTATCTTAGTTTGGAAGTGAGGTCTTTACTTTCTCCTCCAGATACAAGGACACCTTTGAACTCCACCTGGAAATGTTTAAGAAAACAAAAAGACTAAAAGGCCTCCATGTCGATTGGAATAAGTCCTGGGATTAACTTATCAAGGTGGAAACAAAGGAAAGAGGTGCTGCTTTCCAAGCTTATAATCATGCCATCTACAGGAAGCAGGGCAGACCTCCTACCATGTAGGGAGCTGTTCTTTTTTAAGAAAACACTTTAATGAGTCCTTAATTACATATCATGTTTTATGTGGATGCGGTGGAGTCCAAGAAGTACCTAAAATGGCTCTGCATAATTTTTTTGGAAGTTTCAATATATTTGGGGTTTCAATATATTTTTCACCATTGGGGAAAGGGCAGTAGTCAGAAGTTTGGAGAGCAAATGCGATGAGAGAGGAACTCTGATTTGTGAAGGGTCTGGAGCCCTGTGGCAGTCATCCAAGCTCCCGTGAAGGATAAACAATATTATAAACACTAGTATCTGATATTGGATTTTAATTTTTTACTCTCCTCTGTTGTAATAACCCCACTGTGTTGTCCCAAATCTTCAAGGGCTGTTTCACACAAGGTAAGTGTCGGTTCTTCCCAGGGGAATAAAAAGAGGCTTCTCTGAACTTGGGGGCAGTGGTGTAGGTGAGAAGAAGAGCACAGGCTGAAATCAGAGATGATTGGGGGGAAACCAGGAACACGGATTTAGGGCTGTTAGGTATAGGCAAGCTCCAACAGACTGTAAATAGCTAACAGAAATCCCGAGAAATAGTGGAGAGTCACTGGATTCCCAGAGTGACAGAAAATAAAAGCTTGAGTTTTTTCATATGAACAATAAACAGAAGATAACACCCAAAGTTGTTCACCTTGGGTCACTTGGGTTATATTATTTATGAGAACCCTTCCTCCTCAATAGCAGACAATCTAAATTCTTCAAGGAGGATATCAAGGCTCTCAACAGACTTTCCTAAACACTATTGTTTAAGCCCCAGTCCTCGGAGAATTTAATTTGCATAATAATTTTCTCATGTTTTGCTACTTTCCTCTGAACCCATCACAGATATGTAGCAGTGTTCAGAGACAATTCACTTTTGGACTTAAATCAAACATTGCTGTCATCATGTCTGCAAGGCAATCTGAAACTCCCAAGATAGGGCAGCAGCAGAGGAGAGCATGTCAGCATGTGTGAAGCCGACTTTAGGAACGACCCTCAATGAGGATCTCAGTGTACCACAGTGTTAGTGCCTGAACCTGGGTTGAATATGTATTTATGAAAACATCTTCGGATGTCAATATGGTGCATGGGGCTCGGCAGCAAGAGCATTTGGACAGGGATGATATTCTTTGTCTAGAGCAGTGTTTCCCAAACTTTTGACATATGTGTACCACTTCTATAATTTTCATAATACTGAGTACCCCTCAGACTCATGAGAACGTAGAATTGGACGCAGCTAAACACGGTGCAGTGCATATCCCCACCAAACTCCGGTGCAATGCATACCCCCACCAAACTCTTCCCGTACCCCTGGGGGTACACGTACCACACTTTGGGAAACACTGGTCTAGAGGGTGGGTGCCTTGAGCATCCAGGAAGTTTTATCTGATAGAAGCAGAACCCCAGCCAATGGGCGAATGGACAGTGAATCGGTTTCTGAGCCTATGAAAAGAGGCCTGGCTATTATGGAAAGGATTTGTCCAAGGTTATTTAACTTGAATATCCAACCAGCTGCTTATTGTTGCCACAGGCTCCTGAGGGAGAGGGGTTTGAATTCAGTCTTTGGCCCTATATTCTTATCTGCTGCTGACATCCCTAAGGCACTGGGATAGGTCATATGGGAACTGTAAGAACCCCATATTTCTCCTCCAATCAAAGTCCTAAAATCAGGTCTCTTTGACCTCTTCTTCCCCCCACCTTTGGTTCTATATATGGCTTTACTCTCACTACTGTGATAGGAAGGATGCACACAAAGAGGAGAACTAAGAGAAAGAGAACATTCATGCCCATTTCATCTCCTCCCATCTAAAGCTTTACTGCCTGGAACCAAGATCTAACTGGAGACTCCTGGTCTCGTCATTCTTTCCATTGCAAGTGGCAAAGGGATGACAGGATTGGAGAAGCCAGCTAGAGGTGAGGGGAAGCCTTAAGCTACTTCTAGAAGTGAGAAGGTGTCCCTATACTGTTCGAATAGAGAGTCCCCTCAGTGGGCTGTGGTTCAGAGGAGGGCATCATACCTATGGAAGTCAGGGGATATGGAAGGACCATGACTGAGAGGATGAGATGAATACTGGAAGCTTGGTGGACACAGAATGCTCACCTCATCACTCCTATAAATCATCAGTTTGTATGAAAAAGTCCAAATGAATTCTAAATATGCCCTTTGATTAATATGGGACTTCTAACTATATGGGGCTTGTTAAGGCTTAGTTGGGACCAGAATGGGTTTGGGATGGTGATGGAAAGTAATCAAGTCCTGCAGGCTGTGAGGCTAGGTCAGGAGGGAGAGAAAAAGTGGTCACCAGTAAGATGCTGCAGGCTTAGTCTTTGCCCACCAGGAAGACACACACCAGTTCTCTTCAATCCCAGGCAGGATTGGGAACAGAACATATATCTGTAGCAATTCTGCAATGACGTCTCTGATACTCCTTGGAGAGGGTCATATTCTCATACAGTAGCAGGAAATTCTCAGATGAACTGCTCATTGTAAACACCACCATGCCTTTGGCTAGGTGTCATTCAGTTATTCTGACAAACCATTTGAACACATGGGTTTCCTGGCTAGATTGCTCTTAATGTAATTCTAGTATGTAGTAGCCACTGGCTCAAACAATTAGAAGAGATACCAAGATCAACTGGATGTGCTGCAACCAATCATAATGGCCAATCAAAATGGAAGCTGACCATAAGGGATCGATAGCGCCAGAGCAGTGAGACCAGCTGAGGAGCAGCCCCATCCAGTGAGTGCTTGAAATCATTCATTCCAATAGGAGCCTTCTACAAGTGAGAATTTGGGAAAGTGTGGTAGGCTTGTTGAGTTTGTGGTTCTTTAAATCCTTGCAAGAGCTGCCTTGAGGCAAGCTGGTCTCAGTACATTGCAGGGCATAATGCAGCAAAACATCTTCATGAGGGGAAGGCAGCAGCCAGGATTTGGCCATCGGCCACAGCTCTTCTGCTGAGCACTCTCGGGCAAATGTGTGTGGAGAGTGGAGGCAGAAAGACACATGCCAACATTTAGCTTGAATTCCCTCGAGGTGGCTTAGGGGTTGATATGCACACTCACACACATGTGCTGAGCTCACGTGTGCACACCCACAAGGCACTCCGTGCTGGTTAGAGCTGCCTGGGTTCAGGGGAGCTGGGCCCAGCAGAGCCAGCGGCTGGCAAAGGCATTGTTCATTGTATCGTGAGTGACATGCAATCCACCGTTTGACAGGCAGCCCACATAGCTGTGGTGATTCGAGAGGCGCACTTTAGATCACGCATTCCACTGCTGTGCATGGATTAATATGGCTTTGAAAGGGCTTTGCTCCCTTTCTTTCAAATTTAATATGAGACTCTATGAGGAAGAACATGGTAGCAATTAGCCGCCGCCATGAATTTTATGAGCAGTTTGCTGGAAACCACATTAATGACTCCATGGGCAGTGCTCAGATCAGTGTTGCTATGTTATTTTTTCTCTCTTCCCCCCTCTCCCTCTTAAAAGGCCAGCCTGAAGCTCCAGGATGTGATCCAGTGGGTGGCCCTAGTAGCCCAGGTTCTGTTTTCCAAGACAGGCAGTCCAGCGCATCCCTACCTTGGATCCTGCACCGAGTCTGCTGGGTGGGTCCAGCCTTATTCCGAAGCCTGTAGTAGCTGTAGGCACAGGACATGGCTAGTCTGGCCTTGGTTCCGACAAGTGGAGAGAAATCCTGTCCACAATGAAGTTGCTACCAAAAAAGAAAAAAGAAAAATCCTGCATGTTTCTCAATATTAGTATGGGGAACCAGGATGAAATGTGGACATTTACTGGGAAACAAACGGAAGCAAATAATCTTTAGGGATTCTCAGGAAGCATGGAGATGGTTTAAAAACATGGAACCAGAAGCCCAGGGGAATGGCTGATATTGGATCGAGGGATTGGATGCAGGACTGATATTAGATCGAGGGACTGGATGCAGGCAGCAAGCTCTGCACAGATTCTTGGGAACGTGTGATGAAGCCAGTTGAGGTCTGTGTTCAGAAATGATTTCAATTTTTGGATCTGGAATCTTGAAAGAAACAAAAGTACCTTTGTTACCAAATCACAGACTTTGATGAAGTCATGAGAGGTGGACCTGTAACTAAAAAACAAGTTAGTATTCCAGCCATGATAAGAAAGTGATGATGATAATAACAATAATAATAATAATAATAAACAGCCAGAAGAAAACAACAGCTGAAGTTGTTTTCAGTTGTCTCTCAGTCCACTTAGGGAAAAATAGGCACAAGAGTGGTGAGACCACAGCTTCTGCTTCTAATTCTTCTCTGTGGCATGAAACCTTCACCATAGAAAGCTCTGGAAGAAGTAGGGCTGAGATGGCGAACTGTGGCTGCTTCTGGGGCTAGGGACAGGCATGAGAGAGGCAATCCTACCTGCGCCTGGAGAACAATCCCTGTGTAACCTTTCACGTCACTTGACCTCAAAGTTGTGGCTTCATGTCTCTCAGGGAAGCTTTTGAACTTTGGACTCAAGCAAAGATTTGGGTTGACTCTAAATGAAGACTCCAGGCTTGATGACAAAATAAGACGTCATTAACACCTTTTCCCCCTAAAATATTCATGTTTGTTACTGTCTCTTAATCCCAATGACTTTATGAAGCAGCATTCTTCGGACTGCTGGGAAGTGGGAAATGCACGATAATAAGCCTGTGGGGACTGAGTTTTTCAGTCACTTGAATGCTGGGCACATCTGATTCTCGGCAGTTTGTTTGGACCATCGGCTATCATTCGATAGGAACATGATTAAGTGGCCTGTTCCCTGACATTTCCTGATGAAAAATTGTATGCTCAGTCATGAAAGTTTTAATAACAGAGAACTAGACTGTTAGTAAACTTGGCTCATTGCAAACATTCCTGTTTTAAAGATTTTTTGATTTGGGTTCAGCTTTTTTTTTTTTTTTTTTTTTTTTTTTTTTTTTTTTTAGAATGAACCATCTTATGAAACTTTTGATGCCTTCGCTAAATATTGTCAGGTTTGAAAGAAGCTATAACAAACATGTGTGTAAGAGCTGAAACATCGTCATTGGTTTAGAATGTAGTCGGTGTGATTTAAATGTAAATGCAATTTAAAATGCAATCAGCAGGGGAATGACCCTTCGCCTCCTCTCAAATAAAGCAAAATCAAATACAAGGTCAATGTTCACAGAACAAATAGCTCACGCTGGGTGCGTGCGTTCTCGTTTTATTTTGTTTTCTAAACTCCGCATGTGTGTTTTATAAACTCTTCTCGATATCTTTTACAATGAAAAAGTTTAAAATATCAACTTGTTGGAACTGTGAGCGAGACTTCCCTCTTACACATGTGCCTGCGTGCACACACAGGCAAACACACCCATTTAGTTAGTCTTTGTCCCATCCCCAAAAAAGATCTAGTTTGGGCCTCAACAATTTGAGAGACACGGAGAGTCATGTAAATAATGAGGCTTGGAAGTCAGGAGGATGAGAAAAAGCTCCAGGCCTCAGCATCATTTAACGTGGAGAAGACAAGAACCCGGCGGACTGAATCCCGGTCTCCCAGTTTATGGAGGGTTATTATACAGAAGATGGTGTCCAGCTGGTTTTCATTTCACGTGAAGACAGGAAAAAAACAGAGAGGCTGAAATTGCATGGGGGGAGATTAGGGCTAGAGCTGAAGAAGCGGGTCCTGGGTCTTCAGGGCTGTGAGATATTGGAATGAACACCAGGCAAGATTATGAACTCCCCGTCTTCAGAATTCTTACATTAATGTGATCGGCCCGAATGGATGTGCTGGGGTGGTTTAGTGATCCGCCTGCCAGGCGGCAGAAGGATGCTGACGGGGGCTTTCTGTGGGCCCCGTGCCCCCGGTGTGCCATGCCTTTCTCTCTGTGTGGAGTGTATTGGCTGTGGCGGGAGCCCAGCATCCAGAGCCAGGAGCCTGTTGCCTTGTGGCAAAGCTGCTTGTCCCTGTGCTGGGGTAAGCTGACACCCCACATTCCTTCCCACCCAGATGGCTCCCAAATCCTTGGGGATCCTCGGGACTGCCAATTGCCACCTTGAAGTAGGAGAAGTATTTTGAACAAATCCTTCAGGACACCAGGGTGCATGTGCAGGGCTCTCAATACATGGTCGCTGGACCCCTCTCAGATGCAACTGAAAACCATTAGCACAGAGGGAATGCCCTCGGAAAAGAGATGTGGGATCCCTTACCCTTTGAGACAGCAGAGAGAGACCTGGAGAATATTATGCTAAGTGAAATAAGCCAGCCAGAGAAAGACAAGTATCACATGACCTCACTCATATGCGGAATCTAATGAACAAAATAAACTGATGAATAAAAAAGATCCAGAGACATGGAAGCATGCAACAGACTGACATATTTCAGAGGGAGGGAGAGGGGGAGTGGGAAGGGATTAGCCAATGAACTTCATGCACATATGCATAGCCCGTGGACAGACAACAGTCTGGGGAAGGTCTGGGGAAGGGAGGAAGCAGGGTAGCGAGGGTCAAAGGGGGGAAATAAATTTTAAAAAAAGAAATGCAGGAAATGAGAATATTGGGGTATTAAACGTTATCTCCTCTTTATTTTTTCAAAACATTATATTTTAACACAGAAGTTAAATTTTCTTGATGACCAGATTCCTCTCTCTCTCTCTCTCTCTCTATATATATATATATATTTTCTCTTGAATACTTTCAAGCTTTTTTTTTAACTTAAAAACAAAATAGTTGAAGTATGACAATTGCATCTTATGAATGCTGAGAGGCAAAACCCAGAGAAATTTAAGGAGGCAATTAAGATTTTTTGTTACAAAAATGAAAGCCTGGAGCTTTGCTTTACTTATAAACAGATACTCTTACTTGTGTCTGTTTTAAATATATTTCTCAAGGTGATGAAACATCCCAGGGAATGGATCTGGATGTGAAGAGATTTGTGTGGAAAGGAGGATTTAAAAACCTTTTTTTCATCTTCCCAAAGCAGCCCAACCTCGTACTTCAAAGGAGCTGGACATAACTCTCCCTTAGGGCGGCCTGTTCCCCCCACCCTCAACCCCCACCCCCACCCTCTGTGGGCTTGGTTTCCATACCATGGTTTTTCTGGAAATGTCCTCTTTCCATATGCTACCCCCAAGTCACGCCTCGTTGAGAGTGATGATTATGACCTCCTCTGGACGTTGGATGCTGCTGAGAATCCAGAGGATATTTTGAGCCCTGGAATTTGGACTCTGCCACATGTTTGGATTAACAACCAGTTAAACCTTGCTAAGGCAATGTATTTCTATGCAGTTCGTTTTTATACCAAACAAGGTTTGTAGTAATTGGATGCCCTACTTGAGCAAAACTGTTTACCAAAAAATAAATCACTCCTGGCACTGGGAAAACACGAGCCCGGGGATTCGCCAGCACAGCATCATCCGCTCATTTCTCATAAACCTAGCCCCAGACATGTGCATGCTCATCTACGATGACTTATGCTTTGAATTGTGGTCTCTTTATTTCCATGCCCATTATGATGCTTACCTAAACATTTCCCTCTGTTTAGCTGCGGTGCTTCTGGTAATGACTTCTATTTTGGCTGCTGGGAAGCATTTGCCAGCCTTGATCAAGCCCAATGGAAGAAGGAAGGAGGAAGGGATAGAGAGAGAGGGAGACAGAGAGACAGAGAGAGAGAGGGGGGAAGACTGAACAATAGAAGAAAGGAAGCACATTTTTATCATAATGGCCATAGAATTGCAGAGAACAAAATGTACAGTAACTTCGGGGTTAGCTAAGTTAGCCTCTGAGATTTGTTTGTTTATTTTTTTATATATATATTTTATTGATGTTGTACAGAGAGAGAGAGAGTTAGAAACATCGATGAGAGAGAGTCATCAATCAGCTGCCTCTTGCACACCCCCTACTGGGAATATGCCCGCAACCAAGGTACATGCCCTTGACCGGAATTGTACCCAGGACCTTTCAGTCCCCTAGCCGACGCTCTATCCACTGAGCCAAACCGGTTTCGGCTAGCCTCTGTAATTTGTAAATAAGTGTGACCTTCTCCTGCCTCAGTAGGAGGCAGAAAAACTGGGATGTGAAATTTAGTCCTCTGACCCCTGTTGACCTTTGCCCTGTACTGAAGTTCCCTCTGTCCTCCAGCAGCCTTCTTTGTCTTCTGGAGATCTTGGATGACTAAAGGAAAGATTAGCAAAACAAGACATGTCAGACTGGATTCTCTAGGGAAGAGATAGTGACCTAAGCTGAAGGGATGGGTTTTTCCAACATGGTAACCAAGAGAGTCAGCAAGTTCCAGGCAGCAGGACCACAGGACACTGACATGTGGTTGTGCGTCCTGTGAAGGGTCCTGCCCAATTGCTGGCAGTCGTTTACCTCCTGTCAGAGCCATGTTGGAAAAGCTATTAGTGATGCAAGTGTCAGGGCAAGACAGGGAAATGATCAAAACATCTGAGGTTTTTCAGACTTTGAGGATTTTGTTGAAATTCTTATAGAAAATGGAAGAGCAGCCTCCCCGTGAGTAATGATTTATTTATGCTACTGACCTCAAGTCAGAGCTAGTAGCTCTAATCGTTTGGAATGAACCTAATTGGCTTTCCACCAATGGGAAGGCCTGATCCAAGTGTTCTGCTCATAAATCATAAAGGCTAGAAAAGGGAAAAGAACCACCAAAATGATCCAAACAATTTAGACCAAACAATTTAGAGTTAGCCGCCCCACTCCCCCACCCCCCCTGTACCCCCATTGCTTCAACCTGACTGTGGCATATTGGATTATTTTGCAGCATTTGCTAATAATGTGTATTTTTTTACAATAAGGACAAACACATGGTGGGTGATTCCCCCCCCCCCCCCCCCCCCCCCAGAAACCAAAAGTAAGTTGCTGAGCATGGGAAGATTTAGTCATTAATAAAGATTTGGTCATTAATAGCATATTTTGTTCTTCTCAGTAGACGTTTTCCTTCACTTTAGCTGAGTTCTATCTTTTGTCAGAGAGACTAGGGACTAGAACGTAGCTTCAAGGGAGTTCCCCCAGCTCACTTTTCTCAGTGATGAAGTCATTTGCATGGAACCACATTGCACTTGGATTCTAGTGTTGAAACCACATGCTTAGGTCTGATTTGCATAAGCTAGAAATATCTTGAGAGCTGGGACAAAGTTATTGAAACAACCACATTATCTAGCTTTCTCCCCAAAAAAAGAAAAAAATACTAGAAAATAAAAACATTTTGGATGAAGAAATCCATGAATGAATGAAGGTCAAAATGAACCATGGAAAGTGATTTTGATGTTCCTAGACATGTAACCATAAAGCAGTGAGGATTTGGGTCCTTGCTGTGTGTAATGCAGTGTGAAAAGCACAGAGTGAAACAGACAGAGGTGTGTAGTAGTAGCAGATACATGGTTGTTGCCCTCAAGGAGCTTACATGCTATATAGGGAAGAGCCATTATACTCAACCTTTCCTGTGATAACACCATGGATCAAATCAGTAGTAGGGTAACCATCAACTCAGGGTCCCCCACCACTCATATAGAGGCCTAAGCTTTCTCCTTTCAAGCCTGAACTCTACTCCCTTTCTCTTGAGCAAAACTGTTTACCTGCACTCACTTCCTTTATCAAGGCACCTAAAGGGAGGACCAGGGTTGATGGGTATGATTCTTCAATGATTGACAGTTAATGAATATTATTAGGGGAAAACCCTATGGGATTGCACTATTTTTGTAGGTCAGAAGTAGTCAGCTATAAACAATCTCATAGGATTCAATCAAATTTTAGCACATTTGTACAGAGTAGGTAATCCATAAGCTTTTCAGAGTGTTTTAGATTTTCCAAAGAAGTTCATTTCCTACAATTCTCCCTCAGCCAGACAGGCCCAGAGGGTGTAGCTCTGAAGGTGAGAGTTGATGAGGTTTTGTTAATTCCAGCTGACATACCCTGAAGTGGAGGGCTGCTTTTGGTGTGAAAAAATATTTGGAAAACTCTTGCTTATTTGCCAAAACCATCTAATTTAGGTAAGTACATCATAAAAATTTCAAAGTAAGTACAACCATATGAGAAGGCCTAATAGCTCAAAATAATATGAGTTAGTAAGATTGCAGTTTCTAGCAAAATCCCTCCTGTTTAAATTCATGTTCCCCAGTGCTGCCTTGAAAACCTACGATGGATTTAATTTCGATTGAAGCACATCCAGTTTTTTCCTTAATAACTCAGGGAATACATGATCAAACATATTGATATTAAACCAAAAAGAAAAAAGAGCAGAAGAAAGAAGAGGAGGAGGAAGAGGGAGAGGGGGAGGAGAAAGGAAGAGAGAAAGAGAAAAAAGAAAAAATCAAACTTCTACCACTATCATAGAGTGATAGCTTCTTTTAATATTGTGGTGAAGATGATTTCTAGACTTTTTTTTATTCCAAATAGGTAATACATTGAACATGCAAATATTTTGGGAGTTTGAAGGGAAACTATTAATCACCCAATTTATTGGGGTTTAATTTATATAGTACATGCTTTCAGAACTGGAAGTGGAGTAAATATTTTAGACTAGTCCTCAACCAGGGTGACTGCCCTGCCCCACATCCCAGCCTAGGGGACATTTGGTAATGTCCACAGACATATTTGGTTGTCACAGCTTAGGGATGCTCCTGAAATCTTAAGGGTAGAGGCCAGGCATCCCACAATGTGGTACATACGACTGCCCCACAACAAACAATAATCAGCCCCATATGTGAGTAGTGTCAGTAGGACGAGAAGGCCTGTTCTAGACCAATCCCCTTATTTCCAGGGCTCTTCCCACTCCACTGGAATGAAAGGCTTTTCTCCCAACATCTTGCTGAGACCAGGGGAGTGAGTTGAGAAAATATAAATGTCGATAGCTAAAAGGAGACTCAGGAAAATTTTGGTGATCATTCTAAAACAAGAGCCTGGGGGAAAGATAGATGCAATTAGTAGGAGTAAGATCCCACAAGCAGAGGAGATGTTAAGTAGCCAGAGAGTATTAATGGGGCGCTGGCAGCCAGTTCTAGAAGAGGCAAAAGGGGCAGTGGGGATGCATCCTCCCAAAATATTGTTTGCTGAGTAGTTTTATATGGACATTTTTAGGGTGACTAAAAATCTGAGTTTGCCTGGGACTGCCCTGGTTTTAAAATGTCATGTCTTACGTTCCAGGAGCTTCCTCAGTTCTGAGCGAACGGCGAATGAAGACAACTGGTCACTCTATTTCCCATTTCCTCACCTAAACAAACAGGATGAGAGATATTCTGCCCTACTGCACATGAGTTTGGTGAAACAGAGGAATTTGGTGAAGACTACAGGGGACTCCTCTGTACATGTTAGCTGCTACCTGTCAATGTATAATTCATTCAAAATAAAAATTAAAAAAAATAGTTATGTGAATGTTATAGGAATGAAAACTCCCTTTCTTTTAACAGAGACTATTGGTCCTGGATAGGATTCAAGTGTCACTATGTCCTTGATGCTCTCCACGTGAGAGTGGTAGCTGAGAACCACTATTTAGCATAACCCTCTGACTTTCACAGGTGGGAAAATCAAGTCTCAGAGACATCAGGCACCTGACAGAGGTTCCCACAGCCAGACCCAGAAGTGCATCTAGAGAGGTCTCCTGCTCCCCGTATAATAATTTCCCAATAATGCACTTCAAACCTCCCATGTATGTATAAAGTACAGCCCAGCCAGGCTGTGGATATTAGGGAAGTACCCCTTCATTCCCTAATGGACTTCTTTTACTGAAACCCCTAACATGGCGCCGGGCACACAGCAGCACTTAATAAATATTTGCTGAATGAGGTAGCATGACATGTGTTTAATTTTCTCCCTTACCCCACCAGAAACATTAAAATAACATGTTCTAAGGTGCTAAAGTGAAATGGAATGACTATGACATTCAGTCCCTTTCCCAGCGTTTGTTACCTTTGTGTGACTCAATCAATGAGCCTATGATTGAGTAGATCATAGAATTCAAGGGGATTTCCATTAAAGTAATGAAGTAGCAGTTGGCTTTTCAGCTGCGAATTCTTTCCCTTGTTAAAGAAAGTGAAACATTATCTTGAGTAGGGTTGGCTGTTTAAACCCCACTGAATGGTTTTTCAATAGAAGTGATTGAAAAAAAAACATTTTTTAATTTTTTTTGGAGGAATTTGTTCCATTCTGTCTTGTGTTTCATTATAAACAGGCTTTTTTTTTTTTTTTTTAAAGAAAAAAATATTCTTTGTGCCACAAATGTGTGGTGAATGCCTCTCAACCATATTTCCACATAGAACACAGGTCTTGGACAGTTTTTTTGTATGTAGAGACCCCACTGATGATGACTCAGAACTGAAACTTGATCTAATGCTACAAAACTCTTGAGAAGATTCTCAAAGTCATCTTTGGCGGTTTAGATAGAAGTTAACCCAGTGCCTCTGGTTTCTCTCCTTTACTAGGTTTGCTGGTGATGCAAGACAAAGCCTACCTCGAACTGGACTGTAAGCTTTTGAGGCCAGGGATCAAGTATCTTTCTCCTTATTTTTATATCTTTTTAAAGGTGGTTAACTCAGTGCATTAATAGCTGTAATGAGTATTGTTGCTTTTATTATTGTTATCCTCCACAGTACCTGGTACAGTGCTAGGCTTGTTGACGGACTGTTGAATCCTCAACATGAGGTTATTTAATGTCTTGTAGTGTCCTTCCTTGGCCTGACTAATTCTGGATGCTTCATTCAGGGCACAAGAAATCTGCTAGAGAGAAACAAGAAAATCCAGTAGAAATACCATAACTAGGCACCGTGGCCTGAGCCAGGTAGAGTTGAAAACTTTCCCACTGAATTTCCTGGTCTGGCAGGAGGTGTAATCCCCATACCTCAGCTCCGACAACGTGAGGAGTGTGATAAACCAAGACTCTGAATAGTGGCTTTCATGAAGTGGCTCCGATAAAAATCTTACCATTCAATTTCTTATTTACAATTTAGAAATTCTAGATCAGTTGACATTGGCTCAATGCTTTAAACCAACTGATGGGAAGAAAAATCTGTCATTGATTTACTGGACTTCTTTTTTTTCTCTTTCCTCTGAGCACTGACTAAAATTTTTCCAAAACAAGTATTGGGGGCCTCACAGTCCTCGGGGAACAGATGGGGGTAGAGGGTATAAGATTCAAGGCATTTACATCTCTGCTGGCTTCTAGGGTTGTGTCCCTTCTTCAAACATTCACTTTCTGGCAAACTATTATTCTTTCCCATCCCCAGGGAGGCCCTTGCCCACAGAGGTTCCTATAAACAGGACTCAGCACATTTGGATTTTGTTCTGGCTGGGATCCCTCCACAGCCCCTCCCACCAACTAAACACATATTAATAGACCTCTTCCCTGGACAGTCTCCTACCTTTGTGATCCTGTCCCAAATGGGGAGGGTCTAGAGGTGGAACATTCCAATCAAGTAGATAAAGTCATAGGGAGAAAAGCCTTCATCCATCCCGTAGGAGGAGTCCCACATTCTGTTAGTGCTACATCTAGGGAACAAACAAGAAATGATCATTAAACGAATCATAACTGAGTGCCATATACAATGCTAGGTACTCAATGTGTATTCTAATATTTTTCAGTCCTGGATTGTGGGACCTATGATCCTGAATAAATTAGGCTCAGAGATCCTAAGCAACTAGCCCAATATCATATGGTTGGTAAGTGGTGCATCTGAGAAACTTGCTTCCCTGTTGCTGCAGCGTCTCTCTTGTGCAGGTATTTCTTGGGCTCCCTGGCCTCACTGGGGACCTAGAGGTCACAATAGAGAATGGTGAGCAGAGAAGCCGGTGGGAAAACACTGGCCCCAGAGGGTGGGAAAACACTGGCTCCAGAGGGGGAGCCCTGAGCCCAGTGCTCTCCTCTTGCACTTCCTGTTTTTTAAATGGCTGGGCACCACCCACCACATCTTATTGGATAAGTTCTTGCAAGACCAACAAGGTTCAAGGGGAGGGGCCATGAGCTCCACCTTTCAATGGGGAATGTGACAATGAAATGTTGGCCATCGTTAATCCATCATGTGATGTGTCCAGAACAACATGTTCTAGGAGGGGTCTGGAGAACTGATTTTTTTTTTTTAGTGTAATTCATTTTCATTGTGTGCTTTTCAAAACACCTTGGGAAATGTTATTTCATTTTATTCTCCTCTCTAAACACAACAGCTGGAGATCCTTTTGAAACTCAAGGCAGTTTTGAAACTCAAGACACAGAACATGTCACTCCTCTGCTGAAACCCACCAGAGGCTACCATCTCATTCAGAGTCAGTCAAAGGCTTTGCAAGGCCCTGCCTGTCTAGTCCTGCCTCCCTGGGACCTTCTCCCAGTTGCTCTGCTCCACCTGCCTTGGCCTTACTGGCCTGTGCTGATGTGGGCTCACCCTTGCTCAGAGCCTTTGCACATGCTATTCCCACTAGCTGGAATGCTCTTTCCCCAAATGTTCTCTGGGTTTCAGTCCTTACCTCCTTTGATTCCAAACAGCACCCTGTTAGAGATGGCCTGTCTGATCACTCCCTAGCCCTCCCCATGATACCTTCCTGCTTTACTTTTTATCAAAGTCCTTACCACCTTTAGAAATTCTGTATGTTTGGCGGATTCACTTATTTATCTGTTTCCCCCAGTGAAGGTCCAGGGACAGAGAGACTTTTGCCTGGTTTGTATATGAGTGCCTCCCTCCCTAGGGATATAATAGTACCTGACCCTTAGCAATGACTCATAAATATTTAGAATGAAAATTTTAAATAAAAGCAAAAATTCTTGCCTGGCCAGTGTGGCTCAAATGGTTGAGTGTTGAGTGTTCCATTTCCAGTCAGGGCACATGCCTGTGTTGCAGGCTTGATCCCCAGTAGGGAGCACGCAGGAGGTAGCGGGTTGATGTTTCTATATCTCTCTCCCTCTCTTCCTCTCTCTCTAAAAAATCAATAAAAACATATTTTTAACAGTATAAATTTTCAACCCAATGCTATTTATTAGTCAAGGTAAGTATTGTGTTCTCAGCTTTATGGATGAAGAAACAGATGCCCAGGAGGGTCTGTTGACTGTTCTGAGATCATGCAACTAGTAGTAACTTTAGAACCCAGGTACCACGACCTGCAGCCTTAGGTCTGTGGAGCAACAACTTGCCGAGCTCCCTAGTGGCTATTTACAGGCAGAGATGTGAGTGGCTTTGATATGGGTTCAGGACAAGCCCAATACACAGACTTGCAGGCTTTCACCACAGTGAGGAGAGGGCAACACACTACTGTCATTTCCTGGGCAGAGAAATATGCATCTCTGCCCGCTGGGTTCAGAGCAGTAGTAATTACGAGAGTCTGGAGGGAAGTGAGAAAAAGCATCAGGACATTTAACAACCTTCACTGACCTGCAAATTATTATTTACAGTAACACAGAGCATTTCCTCTGCGGAGGCAAAGACACAGAACATATTCTACTTTTTTTCTTTTTTCTTTTTTTCTTTCTTTTTTTTCTTTAATAAGCCTGAATCCCTACAGTGCTCTCCGGAAACAGACAGAAAAGAAAAGTGATTGGGTAGTTCAGATGGATTTACCTTTAGGAGATGAAAGAAATGAACCCTCGCTGTTCTTTATTAAATTCCTCCCAGAATCTCTGTGACGATAATATTAGAAAAATCTGAGAATCACACAGGAAACTCTTGAGAGGCTGGGCTGGGTCTTAGTCAGCATGCACCTCCTGTGGGTTAGTGCCCAGCTCTCGATGGCAGATCTGGAGAAGTGTGCTTGAATTGCCTGCCAGGGCTGGGAGGGGCTCTGATTCTCATCTCTTCCAACCTTGTCTCCAGGGCAGAGACCATCCTGGCCTTCAACTGCCCCGGCCTTAACATCTACACTGACAGTGAGCTCATTACCTACCAGAGCTACCCTTTTCTTATCACACTGCTTGGTTTGAGCTACTGTCTGCCTTCTGTAAATTACATTTTTCTGTTCTAGCTCTGTGCTCTGGAGTGACAGGGGATAAATCTACTATGTTGCTCTTACACACGGCAAACAAGTTCTAAAAGGCAGAACTTGACAACTAGTAATCCATGGGTTGGGGGTGGGGGATGTTATCAGGTGGGGATTTGTTTCTTGTGTAATGGTGCAGAATATGACATTCAAGTCAAGCTGCCTGGGTTCTTGACTCTGTCACATAGCTGAGTAACTTGGGTATGACACTTTGCCTCTCTGTCCTCAATTTCTCCATCTGTAAAATGGAAATAATACGTTAGCGACACCCTGATGGGGGTGTTGTGGGAATTGAGCCTGTGAAGCTTTAGCACAAGGCCTACCTAGCACATAGCTGGTACTTGATCCTATTAGCTCCTAATAGGATCCAGAGCCCTTTGGGAGGAAGTGCTGCTTCTCCCTGGTTACAATGGGCAGAAGGAACCTGGCAGGCCTGTGGAATTGTCCTCGGTGCCCTGCCCTTCAATGCGTCTCTGCTTAATTCCCTCTTTCTTCTCCATCTGCTTCATTCTCTCTTTCTCTCCCAGGTTCTCCCCAGTGGTCTTAGTCACAAGAGATTGTACTCTCAGCTGGACAGCCACCCCTTCCAGATGGCCATGACCAGGCACTGGTAATTTCAAAGGGGACCAGAGAAATCCAAAATTCTTCAAGGTTCAAAAGAGTGACTCTGAAGGTAACATCTCAGTGTGGTCAATGAGAAAGGGATATTTGGGGGGCATAAGGTAAAATTGTTCCCAGTACCCCCTCCCATCACACACCCACAAACTCACCTCCTTGGAATCCTGGTTAGATGTGCCAATGGAATCACATCTTCCTGCCACATGTTTTAATCTGGACTTTCTCTACCTCTCTCAGTCATGACAAGCCCTTTGATATACTAATAGACTGACAAGCCCACACATGAGAACCAAGCACCAGATTCACTTAGTCCGAATTAGTGACAAATTACATAAAATAGTAAGGAAAAAACATGATCGACAAATAGTATTACTGCTCCAAATGTTGGGTGGGTTATAAAAGAAATATAGCTCAGGGAAGCTGACATTTTTGTGCCAGCCTATGCCAGGCGATTAGCATGTACCCTCCCCACAGCCCGTGGGGTGATGGTCAGTCTCCGTATGTTTAGAAGTGAACTGTCAGCTGGCCAAAGTCCACTTCAGCTAATCCAGCATTCCAACCCTCATCCATCTGCAGGTGCAAGGAGAAGCCTGGGGAAGTGGAGGAATTTTGAGACTGTCAGGGGACCTGCCTTCTATTCCCAAGGCTGTGACTGAGGACTGACGTCCATGTCTTCACGTATAAAACAGGAATGAGAATGTCTACCTTACATTTCTCCCAGGGTTTGGGATGTTGATGTTTATTATTATTATTATTATTATTATTATTTTATTTATTTATTTATTTATATTTCTTTATATGCAGATAAGCAAAAACATCCCCACCCCTTTTGAGAGGTATCAAGGTATCTTGGAGAGCAAGTGTCTCCGGGCATCTCCGGACCACATCCCGGATTTAACTCCTTGACCATGTCAGTGTTTCGTTCAGGTGGTTCCCACCACAAACTAACTCCTCATGCATCTGTTTTTTTTAATTTGTCTAATTTGAATCCCATCTATTCTCCTCCTGCTATGGCAAGGATTTTAGCACCTTTATACGATCTCTCCCCCTTCTATGGAGTTTTGTCCATAACATTATTTTCAATAATCTTGTGACTACTTTCATAGTTTTAAATAATGGACTGAAACCCTTATTTCCTTATTTATCAACTTTTAGGTGGTGTCTGTTTATCTGAGACTAGCTGAGGAGCACCATAGAGGAGGGACTGTCGATTCCTTTGTTTTTCGATACCTACCGGGCGCAGTACTAGTCCTGACACTGGGTGGGCACCTACTTCTGTCTTGTTGCTGGGCAACCAGAAGACTAACACACCTGAGAGCACACCGTCTCTACCTCCCTTCTCTGGGCTGTGGCATTCACTTTACCTTTCAAGGTGTATGGGACTTACATTCTAGCTCTTCCAAGTTTTTCTGGAAGTTGTTTTTCTGAAAGAAATATGCAGCATGTAAGCGATTGTGATTATGAACATCTTATATGCTACAGAACCAAGTAGCATCAAACTGGCATCACTGAACACCCTCCACTTGGGAGAATGTTCCAGAAGCCAAAGCTGAAAAGATTCTCATGTTTCACAGGGGCAAAGGCCACTGCAGCCAGTTGCTATCTGTGGAGGAGATCTGGTGGCTGTAAAATTCAGAAAGGCCTTTAATTAATGACCCCACAGCCAGCCCTGCTCTTTGTAGCTGAGGCTCTAATTTGAGACTCTTTCCAGGATTTTGCTGCAAGGGGCACCTCTGCCTCCAAGCTAGTCCTCTTCCTGTAGGTTTTTGGCTCAGCTTTATTCGTTAATACGATCCCATTGTTCTTTTTTGTAATACTCACTCAAGAGTATTTTTCCATTGATTTTTAAAGAGAGTAGGAGAGAGAGAGAGAGACCTGCAACCCAGGTACGTGTCCTTGACTGGGAATCAAACCTGAGACCTGAGATTTGGTGTGGTGGCCAAATCTCTAACCATTTAACCACACCGGCCAGGGCATGATCCATCTTTTGTGAAATGTTCTGGGTTGCTGCTGGGACCCTTTCATATTTGTTGCCAGTTTAGGTTTACTCTTTTGCATGTATATACTGTTATTCCATGGGATTTGGGAGGGAGCAGAGGTAAAAAGAGTCCCATCTACCACTTTAAACTTAAGAATTTATTTTGAGAAGTTTGAAATGGAACAAGTATGAGACTTTATGCTTTAGATAAGGGTAGTCATTATTGGTGGGGTTTTGATGGGGTCAGAAAACTTGCACTTGCCCCCTAAAAAGCAACACTATTTTGGTCCTTAAAGATAAATGAACATTCTCACTTGAACTAACTTGACAAGTTCATGGTCAATGAGATGAGAATTGAGAAGAGTGTGCAGAATGAGATACTGGGGGGGAGGGGGGGCACGAATGAACCTTTGATATAACAGTGTTGGGTTGCTGATACACAGATGGAAGTTTGAAATCTAGTGTTGTCTCTCAAACATTCTACGAAGTGGGTACACTAGTATCTGCCTAGTGGGTGGTGGTGAGGATTGAGCAAATTAATACTGGAAAGCACCCCACACAGTGTAGCTTGGGGACTGCTCATCCCTAAACCAAGAGGCCAGGGATGGACCAGCACAAAAGACAGATCAAAGGTCTTTATGCCAACTTTGCTTAATTTACCGCAGTCAGTTCCACATCCTGATGCAGTCTTTGTGTCTGTTTTTGTCTATGTATCATCTCCCTGTGTCTCCTCTTACCCCAATCCCCAAAGCTAGTAAAATCTTTAAGCACCCTTTGAAAGAAAATTGCATGGTATCCGCCACAGGAATGCGCTACCCTTTCACGGTGGCCTTCCGCAGCGCCCTCCGGGACTCCAGACAGAGAATCACAGCTGGGCAGAGGAGCCTCGCGGGGGTGTTTCCTGGATGCGAACCCTCAGCCATTTCCCTGCACACAAAATGACTCCATAACCATGGGGCCGATGCGGCCCTTGTTGAAGATCAATGCCATCCTTCCATGGCCCAGGGCTGCGGTATCTTTCTTCTGAGCTCCTCGTCACTGGACTCTGGGAAGTGCAGCTGGAAAACCGCTGTGTCAGGCTCGGATGGGACAATCAGGACTTGGCAGAGAAGGATTTTAAAAGCACTTTGTTTTTCCTACAGCGCCCCCTTCAGACCACTCACTTCAGTCTAATTTTTCCTCACTGCCTTGGGGCCAGGAACAGTTCTCAGCACCGCATATCCCCAGCCCATCGGGGACCCAGGTGGCCCTGTTCTGTGCCTCCAGACATTTTTTCCAGGGATGAGGTCATGAGTTTTCCAAAATCCCTGAAGTCAAGCCCTCTCTCCCACACTGTCTGTGTGACACTGAGCACATCACCTAGCCTCTCTGTACTCAGCTCCCCCAGCTCCGAGTGGAGTTATAACCTCAGAGTGTAGGAATGGGAATTCAGTGAGTTTGTTTAGACGTGAAGAGCCCTTAGGCTAGGACAACGGTTCTCAACTTCAGGACACTCAGTACTACCTGGAGGGCTGGGTTTGAAATCCAGGAGCCCCACTGGCCCTCCCTCTCCTGCTGAATTTATGGGCACAAAATGAGACTAGAGCTGAGGAGCCAGATAAGGCCTGCCTTGCCTCACTCCCCAAGTATTCTGGGCTCCGCATGGCAACAGGTGCCATGAGAAGTAATGTCACAACTACTTGGTCCCCTGTCTTAAACTATCTCAGTTAAGGAGCAAAGCCCAACACACAGCAAATAAGAAAATACCACAGGCAGGAGAAATGCTGCAGGAGGTGGCCTGTGGGTCACAGAGCTAGAGAGTGTGCACCACACTGCCCCAAGGCTAGATCTTGCTCCGGGCCTTGGAGAAGGTGCTCTGGCTGGCTGAGCTCAGCTCACTCAACTAGAACAGATGGCACAGCCTTCCACCAGGGTCCCTGTGAGCAAATGAAGCGCAGTAGGAGGCAGAGGAGACTGGCCGATGAGGGGAGAACAGTGGATGATGCAGAGAGTGCTCCAGGCCTGAAAGGCTGGAAGGGATGAGGGGGACGGGAAGGAGGGCATTTTGGATGTGGCTGAGGGCGTAAGGAAGGTGGGGAAGCAAGAAAGAGCGTGGCAAGAAAGAGAGTGAGAAGAGGAGAGGAGGTGCTAGACTGCCACAGGGATGGGGAGCCCAGGGTCGGTACTTCCAACAAAAGGCACTCATTCACCTTCTCACCACTCCTTCTCACATCCTTCCGACACCCTGTCCACATTAAAAAAAGAAAAAAGAGGCAAAGAGCCCAGGTCATAGTTTCTTCCTGTATCTTTTTAATATATATAATTGATATTTCACAGAGGAAGGGATAGGGAGAGAGAGAGATAAAAACATCAGTGATCAGAATCATTGACTGGCTGCCTCCTGCACGCCCCCTACTGGGGACCGAGCCTGCAATCCAGTCAAGTGCCCTGGACAGAAATCAAACTTGGGACCCTTCAGTTCGCAGGCCAGGCAGACACCCTATCCACTGAGCCAAACCGGCTAGGGCTCTTCCCATTTCTTTTTGAAGAGGCCAATCATGTTGGTAAAGAGAATTATAAAGGAACAGTTCTTCATGTTCTCATTTTCTTTCTCCGTGTCGCAGACCATTTTATGCATCAAAACACAACCTGGGTCTCATGTCTAACTTAGTTTGACATCTCTGATATTAGAAAGATGGCCTCAAAATAAACTGTCCTTTTATCTTATTTCGTTCCAATGCTCCTCGATTCCCTGAAGCACAGGTGTGTTTCAGGAGGGTCCTTGTTCTGGACACCACTCTGGTGTCTTACGTGTCCTTGGGATGAAGAATCGGATTAAGCAGGAGCTCCTTGCAGGAAGCTCACTGTGGAAAGCTGTTAGCAGCCTAAGCCGCTGACAAGAAAGGAGATGAGACAACAACGTGCCGAGAGAGGACAAGGCACTTCCCCGCGTGCCAACTGGGCAGCGCTCGGCACCTGGGTGTAGTTAACTTTGACATTTTCTGGTTCCTGCCCGCACCCCATCCTCCACCTCTACAATCTACTTTCCACACTGCCATAGGAAACTTTTAATAAAACGCATACCTGATTGCTCTCTTGGTTTTTTACTTCTGGCTTAGAAACCTCCCGCGGGCCCCCCAAACTACAAGGCTGAGTAGAGTTTGGCATGAGAAGCTTTTCACAATGTGGCTCCAATTTAACTTCCCAACTTTATTGCCTTTCACTTCTTCCCTCTTCACATGCAGGGCTGTGGTGGTTTCCAAAATTGATGTCCTACCTGGAAAACTCCTATTCATCCTTCAGAACCCAGTCAGTGCCTCCTCTCTACCCAGGCCTGATGAAAGGAAGGCCGTTCTGCTGCAGCTGACAGTTCCCCAGCCTCCTGCCTGGGTGGTGGGGGAAAACACAGTGCAACCCCTCTGAGTTCTCTAGCTCTGGCTCCCCGCCTGTGACTATGGGAATCTCGGCCTTCCTTCAAATGCCCCCTCTTCTAGTTTTCCTGCGAATCCCCAGGCGGTGTCATCTGTGTGTCTGCGTGTTTCTGCATGCTGCTCTCTATCTCCCTCATGGCATTTGTCAACTGCCTGGTCTACTGTGGAGGGCAGGCTGCCAGGCCCCACAGCTGCTGCAGCGTGCGCTGCTGTTCCTGAGGCCACAGAGCCGTCTCCAGCCGCTGCCTGCAGAAAGCTGTGTTCCCCGCCCTGCAGTCATGTGTGCGCTGGTCTGGCTCCCAGCTTTGCACGCGGCAGTTCAGCTCTCCAGTGGGGACAATGAGGGAATAATAATAGGAACAGGCTGTGAATAGCTCACACTCGCCATGCCTTTCCTGTGCACCAGGAATGGGGCTCAACCCCTCTGTGGGTTCTACATTGGAATCCTCGCACTTCTCCTGGAGGCAGGAATGGGTAGCATCCCCATTCTACAAGTGGGGCGCACAGCCCCAGGGGCTCAGGGTGGGGAAGCGGGGTGCCTAGGCGCTCACAGCCGGGGAAGGGTGGCTGTGAGTTTAAAACTTTGGTCAGTTGGGCTGAGCCCAGAAGCTTGACCTTCAGATGGTGCTGCCTCCCAGGCTTGGTGTGCACAGCGGCTCCCGTGAGATGGAGTTATTACTTACTCAGCGTTGCCCGTTCCCTTGGCATCTATCATTGAGAACTTGTTCCTTTACTCCACGGCAGTGCCTGGCACAGAGTAGAGGCTCAATAAGTATTTCATGAATCAAGAAACACATAAATAGAAAGAATCTCACTCTATCCTCTCACCTCTAACAGGGCCTAGGGAGGGTCTTCATAGCTTTCCTCAGCTATCAAAATCAGATAATAATATTGCTTTTTATAAACCAGGCTGAGGTGCTAATGTCCATGAAATGGAACTCGAATCTCCCCAGGACTTGATGGCAACAAAGCAGTCCTCACTGGGTTCTGTCCCCACCTGCTCCCAAGGGCCAAGCCTCTGCAGAGCCCGTGTGGGTGCCTCTCACTCCTCTCCACCCAGCGGGTCATTGTGGGAGTACTGGGAGGATGTGTCACATGTGTCAGTGGTATCCCCATGTGGCATCCTCTGCTCCCTTCTCCCACTTAGGTGCTCCAGTGAAGGCCTTCCACCCTGCCCCTGCTGCCTGCACCCCTGCTGCCTGTACCCCTGCGGGAATACCACTGTCCGTGTTCAGATCTGTCTCCTCCAAGAGTGGTCAGCACAGGTGGCAAGCTATGCTGTGCTCTGTTCACATGTGAAAAAGCCGCTGCCCTGCTCCATGTCACACACTTCAGTCACCTGGGGCCTGACATGGGTCATGAGTACCCCATGACCTACCAGGTCTTTTAGAAATCTCCTCCTCTACCTTCACACTGCAGCGCCTGCCTCCACGGTGCCCAGGCTCACATTTGGAACTGGCTGGAGTGTGGCTCATAAGTGTGCATGTTTGTGTGTGTATGCATGTGTGTGCGTGCATGTGTGTGCACGTGTGTGTGTGTGTGTGTGTGTGTGTGTGTGTGTGTGTGTGACTCTATACTTTCCTCCTACCCCTTCTCACTTCCCACCCTAGGTGCTGGCTCCTCCTTCCTCCCCAATGCTAATCAGCCCATGAATATAGACATTTGCTAGTCTTGGTTCCTCACACTCCTCTCCACTCATCAGCCAAATCCAGCCACATATGGATTCATTTCAAGGATGATCTGGGACCTCCCCCACCCCTGGCTACAGACCTCAGAAGATCAGCACCTCAGCCCAGACACCAGGTGAGCCAGCCTACGGGGGAATGGGCTTTAGCAGCAGGTCTGGCATTTCCAGATTTAAGGCCTGGATTTACTATGAAGCTGATGAGGCTTAAGTTCAGGATCTCCCTCCGCCGTCTCCCCCACATGCATCGGGGAGGCCCTGGTGCTTGTATGTCTTTGTAAACTTTGCAAAGTTAAGCCATTTTAATGCAGTCAGTTGGGACACATGTCTTTTCTCCCCCTCTTCCTTCCAGCCCCCCCTCCCCCTGCCTGTCAGGTAACACTGGAGGGGCTCTGGTATTTGGGGGATCTGCATAAAGGACCATTGCATTCAGGTTTCTTGGAGTATATTATCGTGGTGTGTCCTCATTCCTATGTGTGGTTAGGTTATTGCAAACCCTCCTGGTGGAGAAATGGCAGGGATACCTCACTGCCCACTGAATAGTCTTGTCCACACCATGGCATAAGGTGTAGCATCAACATTATCGTTCACCTTGACTGTGTCCTGAGGCACTGATGGTGTGAAAATAGTATAGGAGAAGCAAGATATAAATGTGTGGAGCCTGAAGCTATACTATGGAAAGTTCTCCCTCTCATCAGATACCTAAACTTTCAAGTGGAAATATAGCCATCAATCAATGCCTAGTCAGAACTGTTATCCCAAAATACCAAAAAACAAAATTTGACCTATAGCGCTAGAAGACTGACTTGCCTTTCCCCCTCTATATAGAAAATATTACTTAAAAATCATTAACTAGCCCTGGCTGATTTGGCTCAGTGGATAGAACATTGACCTGCAGATTGAAGAGTCCCAAGTTCAATTCTGGTCAAGGGCACATACCCTGGTTGTGGGCTCAATCCCCACTAGGGGACATGCAGGAGGCAGCCAATCAATGGTTCTCTCTCATCATTGATGTTTCTCTCTTTCCTTCTCCCTTCCTCTCTGAAATCAATAAAAAATATTTTTTAAAAAAATTTAAAAATTCATTAACTAAAGAAGCAATGCATCAAAAAGAATATGCAGACAAAAATGTAGGGAAATGCCAAGAGTACAAAGATGTGTCAAAAGTTAATTGATAGCCAAAACCGGTTTGGCTCAGTGGTAGAGTGTCGGTCTGCGGACTGAAAGGTCCCAGGTTCTATTCCTGTTAGGGACATATATGTTGGTTGTGGACACATCTCCGGTAGGGGATGTGCAAGAGGCAACTGGTCGGTGTTTCTCTCTCATCGACATTTCTAGCTCTCTATCTCTCTCCCTTCCTCTCTGTAAAAAATCAATAAAAATATATATTTTTAAAAAAGTTAATTAATAAAAATATAGGTATTTTTAAATTTTATAAAGTTTTATAGTATTTGATGGCTACTTTTATAACTTTTGTAGTATCTTTACTCATTCTAAATAAAAATTTACATTGTAACATAATTGCCAACAAAATTCACCATTTAAAATAACTGTATTTTTCTTAAAAGCTAATTGTTCTAGCTTCAGGGCCCATATAACCTGGATGTGCTCTGGGCATGGAGTTTAAAATATTTGGACCTTTGCCCCCATCTTATCTGCAATATCTAAAGTGCCCTCACATCTCCAGGTGCCCTCCCAGCCTCCACTTCTTGTCAGATTCAGCCATGACAACCAGGAGAAGGCTCCGACTTCCTGCGCTCCATTGTCTCTGCGGGGGTCTCTCTAGGCTTTTTCTCCTCTGATATTCTCAGCCCTCACTAGTTTTCTTGGATTTGTGACTCGGACCTTGCAGCCCAGCTCCATCTCAGCCTAGACTCTGCAGCCAGTTTCCTCTTGCCTTCTGCTGAGCAGTCTCGCCTCCCGCACCCAGCTTGACTCCTGCAGCCCATCTATTGGAAGTTGTTGGATTTTTCCCTCATTTACTCTCCATTCTCTCTGTTGAGAGTCTCAAGATGTGCTCAGGGTAGATGAGGATCCATGACTAAACATGTATCTTGTTCAATGCTGTCATTGAACTCAGTTCTGAAGAGAGACCCAGAAATGTCACCTATCGCTTAAGTTTACAAAGAGATGGTTTACAGCAGTGATGGGAAAGTGTCTTTGATGCCTCTGAACTGGTGATATTTATTTGCACTTGAGGTCTTGACAGAAAGGCATGAGGAGATGACAGCTTTCTAGGTCATTGGTCAACTTCACTCCCACTGGGGGAAATGATCATTGCATTTGGGCTTAGAAGATATGGTTTACATATTGATTTTACTGCTCATGGATTGAACATCCTTAAGCAAGTCACTTTTCTCATAGCCTTCATTTTCTCGTTTATAAAATGAGGTGGTTGGATTGTATGAACACCACAGGCCCCCAAGCTATAAATCATCATGCTCTATAAATCACTATGCTTGCAAAATTCTAATTAAACAGAGCTTAACTACTCATAATCTTTACAGAACAAGAATTTATCTTATCTCAGCTCAGTTTTAAAAAGAAAACAGGTTCACATTGAGGAAAAGAGACATGGGGTGGAAATCCCAAGTTTTCTTATGCTCTTTTATACCAACTGTTGCTATATCTATAATTTTCTATGGTCATCATACATTCAGTAACATAAAAAAGGTTTAATTATGTGAATTAGACATCAGTGATTAAAGTAGAAAATCAAAGCATTTTAAAAAGATGAGCACCTAACACATGGATTTTAGTTGTTGCTATTTTTGTAGTTGTTTTAACTAAAAAAATAAAAATAAAAAATAAAAAAGCTGGCTCCCAGGATGCTCTGTTCTCTCCATCATCCACCACTGCAGGCAGTCAGTGTGTTGTTCATTCCAAAAGGGCACAGACCCTCTCCCTCCTCACTTCTTCCTCCCTTCTCTGTCATGGTTAACAATAGCCCCACCCTTCACTTTCTCAAAATAAATGACCAAAGGAAAGGAGACAATCCAGCTTATCAAAAGCTACCAAAGACACGTGGAAGTGGCCGAGTGCACAGGCTTTGGAGGAAACATATATAGCTTCAGATAGTGGCTTCACCACTCACAGGCTCCAGGATCTTCAGGAAAACAATGAAAACATAAGGAAAGCCTGCAGCTTGGGATTGTAGAAGGACACACATTTGCAGGTGTCATCCAGGCCTGTTCAGGGAAGAGGGACATTTTGGTTGAGTTGAAAGAACCTTCAAGACCATCTTCCTGCCTTTGTTGAGTCAATGTTTCCTGGCTAGTCGCCTTCAGATTCTTGAGATGGTGTGTGGAGAAAAGCATCCCAGACAGGGTCGAAGGAGAGAGATCATGCCAGCTTCAGAAGAGGGTCAGCCCCATTGTTACTTAATAGACTAGCCTCTGCTTTATACATCAGTCTTGTATGTGTTTGGTTATCAAACACCAGGTCTTAAGAAATTGACCTTTCATCTCTGGGTACATGCAAGCTAAATCTAACTGCTAGACCTGCCAGGCGGAGGACCAGTGTGAGGACTGTGGAAATTTCATCAAGCTACTGCTTCCCTTGGAGCTGGCCAGCCTGCCCTTATGACACCCTCCCTCTCACCAAGCTTCCTCTTCACCATAATAGACCTCAGAACATTTTGCAAATAAGTTAAGTGTCATCACTGCAATTAGCCTGTACAAACAGGCTACTTTCTTCTTTTTTTTCCCCCCACCAAATTTGGTAGTCTGGTTTATCACTCCCTTCTGCCTCTGGCAGTTTCAACACATGCTCGTGGTTTGTTGTGGAGCATTGGTTCTTTGGGGTTGATGATTTGTCATTTGGGTCTATGTGGCAGAAGAGGTGGATTCCAAGAAACACATGTTTAGAAATTCAGGAAGAAGCAAGGAAGTGGATATGATCATTGGTTAATTGGTTTGTTTGGCCAAAAATGCCTTTTGGTGCTCACCACAGCACCGTTGCCAATTCTTAAGTAGCAGTGACCTCCCTTGAGGTCGTTGTGCAAATGATTATGACAAATGGCTGGTTTTGGAAGGTTAGAGACTTTTCTCTCTTTGCTTGTTTCTTTTTTTCTTACTTTCTTTGGTTGTTTTGGGATCTTATTGAAAATCACAAACCAGAAAGAAAACAGTTGCCAAGATCAGTGGTGAACATTTCAGGAATCGGGTTACTGTGGCCTGTGGCTCTCAGCTCAACTTGAAAAAATTTCAGGTTGCTTTGGTGATTTCTCTTTGAACATTTTTCTTAAAATACCCACTTATCCTTGGTTTACCAGTGAGCAGAAGGTAGAACTGTCCAGAAGCGTACAGGCTGAATAATGTGACAGGATATATATAAGTATATGTTCCCTACTTCTCCACCCCCACCCAATAAATGCGTCTAACCCTGAGTCAGATGCCTTGGAATAAAAGCAAACCCTAGAGGCTAAGTACATAGTTTTGAGGGGAATTGAACAGTTTTGTAGACTGGCTGTCAGTGCACCTTAAATAAGTGATTTTGTGGCTACTTGACGTTTAGGCTCGGGATCAGCCTAAGAATATTTATGAAAGAGTGAGACAGAGCTGGAGTGATGTTGACTCCTTTCACAGGGCAGGGAAGTAGCCTGAACCAAGAATCAAGAGCTGTGCTTTCTAAGCCTTGCTCCACTTCTTGCTAATCTGAGGAACCTCAGGCAAATTTGTGCTTTGCTTGCCTCATAATCAGATGATTGGATCAATTCTTTGATGACAGGCTTTCCTTCTGTGTTTCCCCAAACTCACCTCAAATATTCTTGCCACCACAAATGCTTTCATCATTACCCTGGGGTGAGTCACATAAAGCAAATTCACACTGCAATCAAACGCATCATATTTTCCGACATGGTCTATTATGTAGCAGCAATATTACTAATTTCTATTAAGTCATGGCCCCAGCAAGGAAAAAGCTAGAATTGTAAAATGTTTTCAAAAATTATTTCAGTTATAAATGATATCACAAATAATGGCAACACATACATTTTGCCAATGTCAACTTTGGAGGTTAACTTGTGATCCTTCATATTTAGCATCTTTTTAAGGCAAAACATCATTTTTAAATGCACTTAAAACAATGTTTTTTTAAGAATATTAAAAGTTCCTTGAATGTCATTTATATTACTGATTTGCTTAGGTTTGCCTCTGTAAGCTCAAGGTGAATAAATTCCACATCAGTGAAGTCTGAATTAATGAGATAATGTCCTACTTACTCTTAGAATGTGTCGAACCATTTAATACTTCTTGAATCACCCTAGAGAAGTAAATCTGATATGGTTATGAGACTATGCTGAAGTAGGGATTCTGTATCTAACAAATTCTAGGATACATAGGGTTAAATTTAAACCAAAATGAGTCTCCTGAGGTCCTGAATGCTAATATGTACCACATTAGCCTTGAGATGGGTAGGTCCCTCATAACAAAATAGAACACTTGCCAAATATGGTATCTTAAAACAGTAATGTAGGCTCCAGCGTTCTGATTGAATTCTTTCGATATTAAAATTTTGTTTGACCTAGATTCGAAGTGACTAGTTATTTTTTTCTCTGTAAATTTCATGGAACTCCATACCGAGGCAGATGGACTGCATCTAAATCTCTCTTTTAAAGACACTCATAAAAATGCAGTCATCACTAAAAGTTTCCACCCGAGGAAATGAACAAAACAAGTTGGATTCAAATGGCAACAACAGCACCAAAAAAAAAAAAAGAAGAAAAAGAAGAGGGAGAGAGAAAATTCTGTAATTACATCTCAACATGGAAATATGTTCTAAATAATTAAGTAATTGTGGTAAAATGAAGAACAGAAATGGCAATGCTGTTCCATTTTTACAGGAGCTAGTTTTCAGTTTCTTTCCCAGTGCTCATCAGCATTATTATAAAATGTTAGTGCTGGAGGGGTCATTCTATTCCAGTCCCCGTTTCTGAAGGATGAGGTCCAGAAAGGCAATGGAGCTGGCCAGTGCTGGGGAGCCAATTATTATTGGAACAGGGTCTAGAACTCAGCTCTTTCTAAACTACCACAAGGCATAGCGGTGTGTCTAGTAGGCCCTTACTAGATGTTTATGGGATTGAATACATTTGCCCTTTGAGTTTTTATGGGGGACCTAATCAATCATCAGTCTTCCATTCTTTCTCATATGTCTTTTCTCTAGACTTCTTTTTCCAGTCTGATTTCCTATATTCAAAAACAAGTTTATGGAGATGGGAGTTAAATTGGGGCCATGGAGAGAAGAGGTTTTCCTCCACACCAAAGTTTGGGCTGAGGGAAGAGGAGGAAAGGTAAAGAGAAAAATTACTCAAATGAAGTGCTTATTAAACACTGATTTTCTGAAACACATTCTTCCATGTTTTTTTTAAATATATTTTATTGATTTTTTTACAGAGAGGAAGAGAGAGGGATAGAGAGCTAGAAATGTCGATGAGAGAGAAACATCGACCAGCTGCCTCCTGCACACCCACCACTGGGGATGTGCCCACAACTAATGTACATGCCCTTGACCGGAATCGAACCTGGGACCCTTCAGTCTGCAGACAGACACTCTACCACTGAGCCAAACTGGTTTCGGCCATTCTTCCATGATTTAATAGAGTTGGTAGCTAAGTCTATGTTCTCATATTTTAAAGAGAGTTAAAAGCTGTCCTTGGGCAGAACAGCGTATTATTGAACGAATGATGAAGGAAATGATGAAGTATAGATGAAGGAAACAGTGCTATGTGTTTCATATGCAGTATCTCATTAAAATCTCTGAGCTCTTTGGAATTAGCTAGTATTGCAATTCTCTGAAGTAGGAGACTGAGACTCAAAGAACAGAATGACTAGCCCAAGATATTAAACAACTCATTTGCATACTTTATACTCCCTCGCCCCATTTCTAATGAAAGAGTTCCAGTCTTCCTATCAACTTCTTGGTTCTTTTTAATTTGTTTTATGTGGGGGATAAGCGGGAAAAGATGGGCTTCTAATACATGGCTGAAACCGTGGTTGAATAGGAAAAATAAAAATGACTTTTGGTTGGCAGATGCCAAATATCATAGAACAAACAAACAAAAAAAAAAAGAAAGAAAGAAATTGGTTGCATGTTCAGCTAAAAATAGAGGAGGGGGGAAATGAATGGCAGCTCAAGAAATTTGTGATTTGAAACTGCCTTACTTACTCTTGTTTCCAATTTCATAGCTCGCTCTAGGTCAATAGAGTCCTACGTTCAAAGAGACTTCGTAGTGTCGATTTAATGAGACTGGTTTTGAGTTCCTGGGTTCCCCTTTGTGTGAAGAATCCTGCATAACTCCATTGGCATGGTCTCTTCCAGTTAAAGGAGAATAGCAAATGTGTTTATCCCCATATGTCTAACCTCTGTCTCAAGGAATGACATCACCTCTCATCGAGTACTTCAGCTAATGGAGGAGGTCAGAACGAATGGCCAACATCATTCTTTCCTAAATTCTACCCCAGCTCCAAAATGAGCTTTTTATGAGGTAAAAGATTCACTTATTGGGTAAAGTAAACAGAGGAACAATGTCGAGTTAAAATAGAGCAAGTTTCGATTCAGAGTGACACTGAGCAAACAGCCGGCTGGACCTATCAGGCCCTCTTGGGACGTGGGTGTGCCTAGAAGAGAATGATTCCAATTAGCTTCAGTGGGGAAGGGTTTGCAATGTGATAAGTTTGCTCTATTGAAGCCTGAACCTGGAGAGCAGAAAGGCTGAGATGAGGAGCTGGGGAAGGCATCTGATTGCAGCATGACTCACTTTATGAAACACTGGAAAGCACAGACGCTGATGAACAGCCGAGACTCTCCAGGTGAATTCTGCCTTTCTAACCACAAGGAAACTGAAGCTAAGGGAGGTTTAGAGGCTTGGCCAAGGTCCCAGAATAATTAGCATCTGAGTCCAGTCTTATACCCATGTTTCCTTGTTATCACGAGTAGGGGGGAAAGGTCTCTTCCTTTCAGCATTCCAAGCAAAAAATCACTCATGATTGTAAGAAACATGTCTGTATCGTTCACCAAAATGCTTGGCACACAGCAGAGGCTCAAGAAATATTTGAAGAATGAAAGAAAGAAATTTAGACCTGAATATTGATCCAGGTTCAAAGATATACCCCAACCAGAACTCCAGATTATACCCAGCTTGAGCCCTGAGGTGGTTCCCAGGATATAGTTTGGTAATTCTATTCTGGACCTGGGCTATGCATACACCAAAGAGAATCTAGAATCAAAATGTTGTGTTGACCAAGTGTAAAGGTCAGCCACTGTTCTCCGTCTTATCCTCCTATATAATAAAAAGCTAATATGCATATAGACCGAACAGCAGAACAATTGAACAACCAGTTGCTATGACATGTGCTGACCACCAGAGGGTGTGCGCAGAACATGGCAGGCATCAGCAGTAGGTGGCAGAGCATGGAACATGGTGGGCATCGGCCATGGTGGGGTGGTAGAACAGGTGAGAGGGGGCGCCAGAACAAGGTGAAGTGCTGGTCACTGTCATCTGGGCAAACCTCAGGTGGTTACTGAAAATTCTTTGCTCCTGTGGTCCCACCTAGCACTTGCACCTGCTGCCAGTGCCGGCCCACTCACACCTCCTTCCAGTGCCCAGCACCGGACCTGATTGTCAATCGACCCTGAGGGCTTCTCCACCTCCCCTTGCTCCTGAGGGGTAATTGGGGCAGTAGCGGCCACTCCACCTGCTGATGGCACCGGACCTCTTGCACCCACTGCCGATGTTGGTTCCAATCACTCTGCAGCCATCAGCACGTGGGAGTAGTGATGGTGGTGGAAGGAGCAGGGCTTCTGGCAGACCGAGGACCAAGGGCCATGGCTGGATGAGCGGGGGTACTGAGGATGGGCCGCTCCTGTGCCCACTGCAGTCTCACAGCCCACAGTTCCTTTCAAGGTGCACAAATGCATGCACTGGGCGCCTAGTAGTATTACAAGGATTAAACAAGTCCATAGCCAGCATCTAGTAGAGAGGAGTGCTCAATAGTTGTTAGTAGTGGTGATAATAATGATGAACTTTGTGCCATATCAGATCCAGGTCCTTAACTTGAAGCTCCTTCCAATTTTTAGGAGCTTGTCTGACTCAACTATAGCCTTTTTTTTTTTTCATTAGAACTAGCATAGATATACTGTTCACTGTTCTTAAAAATAAATAAAGAAAATAAATCAAGGGAAAAAAAGATGGTTAGATTTCACCCCCATCTTCCTTATAATGTGTGATGAGAATGAGTGAAGAAGTGAAAAAAGTTCACAGGATATTTTCCAACTGTGAAGTTAGCTTATGTGACACAAACAGTTCTTTCATTCCACATAGACTGACCAACCAGGTGTTGAACCTTCCTAATTGTGTTCATTTCATCACTCCCATGCTCAAAAACCTTTAATGGTTCCCATAACCTATCCACAAGAACACAAAGAGTTCAGATTCAGTAGCCTGATGTTTATAGACATGATTTGCATGGAATATGTGCTTTTGCCTGGATCCACTTGCTATTGTCTGAAATCCTTGCAACTTTTGACTTCACACATTTGTCTTTATGCCTAAAATTCTTCCCATTCTTCAATTTTCAACTTGTCTCTACAACCAGTAGGAAGCTCTGAACTCTGAGAGTATTTTGTTTGTTTTTGTATGCTTGATGGAGGAACCTTAAGTACTACTTACCGCCTTGTTGTGTGATTTTTGAAGTTTTCATGCCAAATTATAAACTCTTGAATTTAGGGACTATTTCTTGTGCATTTCTTATTCTCTTTCGTGTTTTTCAATGGCAGGTGGTTAATATTTTCTTATTGAAGGAATGATGCTATGGATGGTGGCTTGGACAAGAAGTTCCAGGTTCTCACAGATGGAGGAGACTCCCAGTATGTTGTAACAGCAAGGGGCCCAGCTGTAGTTCCCTCACTTGATTCTGGCAGGAGAAGACTGCCACTCTGCTAGGAGATATGTGAATTGATTCTCCTATAGTTGATGCACTAAGTAAGGTAGAAGGATCCATGTCCCCAGGTGTTTCACCAGTGAGAGAAGGAAGGCAATGCAATGAATTGAAGACCTGGGTCTGCTCAGCCTGGGATTCCTAGATGGTGTGCTCCAGCTCCTGGAAATTTAGATTCAGTAGCCTGATGCTTATAGACACGTTCATTCTTACCTTACTGGTTCCCATGATTTGCCTGAAATATGTGCTGTAGCCTGGATCCACTTGCTATTGTCTGAAATCCTTGCTGACTCTAAGAAGTTTCCTCAGCTGGAGTCTTCAGCTCATGGCTTTAAAGACTGCAAAGTCCATCCCAGCAAGATGTTCTTTCTGTTCACCAATAAGAAAGCTAAGAAAATAGGTTCTACTAATGGCAGAACAGTCCACACCGTGGGATTCTTGGCTGAGATTCCAGAGCAAGCTATGGGGAACTTGGTTTGTGAGCATGGAATGAAGAAGCTGTAATCTCCGGACCTGGCATAGGTTCCCTGAGAACTCTTCATGTGAGCACAATAGGATTCACTTTGTTGTGAGGCTTGCCTGGCTCTTCCATAAAATGGGACAGAAGTAGCATGTCTAGATCGCAGTGAGGCAACTTGAAAGGGGCCCTAATGGGCTGATGAACAAGACAGAAGTGTGTAAGCAGGACAATGCATTTGGCTGTCTTTATGGCATGACCCCCAGGGGCTGGAATTAACCAAAGTGATGTCAACCTGCAGAGGATTTCTGAGTGGCACACTACCGACCTGGCCCAACATTTTAAGAAAAGAACTGAGAGGGATACACAGAAGGTCTGCCTACTGCATATTGAAATGGCAACGAGCCTGGAAGGAAAATAAATGTTAAGAAATAGGACAGGATTTTTTAAAGCTCGATTATTTAGAGATTGCTATAGTATTTAGGTTTTTACAAGAAACACTGTTTATTTCATGATGAGTTTTCAGAACACTATTATCCATGCATCCAAATCACAAGCACACCCTCCTCTCTCTCTCTCTCTCTCTCTCTCTCTCTCTCTCTCTCTCTCTCTCTCTCTCTCTCTCTCTCTCTCTCTCTCTCTTGGCTTTCTACATGTCTATGAATATTCCGTTCCCCTGGCACGAAACCAGCACCATAGGAATGGAACAGGGACCAAGCCCTCCTCCTAAAAGACTAAGCTATAAAATTAGCAAAAGAATAAAAAACAGCTGGCGAAATATGATAGTTGTTATTCTGAGCCCATGAACCTGAAAAGATAGTTTACTTTAGAAGACAAACAAAATCTGCCTTCTGTTTGATCTGGGACGGCATCCACCGTCAGAAGCCGTCCGTTAGCGTTTAGTTACTCTGGGGGTTTGGGACAAGCAGTACAGGCGCTGTAAACAAGGAACAGAAAGGATCAGTTTCCATCTTAATTTGACAGTAAACAGTACTAATTTGACTCCTCAGCTGTTTATCGATACCCAGGGGGAAAAAAAGTTGCAATTCAATAGAGAGAACAGTAGCCAGTGTGTTGGGGCAGAATTGTTCCTAAGATGGCAGGAGCCAGGCTGTCTTGAATCTCTCGACGTTAAAAGAACACAATGTAAATTGCCACACGATGTGGTTTTCATCTGGCAGCAGGGCCGGCAATGCGAGCCTATAGTTTTCAGCCTTCAGAGAGGGCTCTCTGTAGTGGCTTCATCTCGACTCGTCTTAGTAACTACCAATGGATTTCCTGCCAATCACTTAATATTTTACAGAAAATAGGTCTGGCCCGAGGCAAAATTCTTTATTCGTTCACTCACTCGCTCATTTTATAAATGTGTATTAAGTGCTTGCTAGATGGCAAACGTTGAGCTGTATATTGGAAATAAAAAGATGAATACTATTCATGCCCGCTTGGCCCTCCCTTTCTAGCAATAAAGAAATTGGCAAATAGATAATGATAATGATAATACATTGAGGTAAGTAGCATTCAGAAGCATTCCCTGGTTAATTAAAGAATATGTTTAGTTGAGTTCCTGTGTGTATTATCCATAAATTGATAGTATTGGATTTGAAAGCTATTTCCTACATAATCATTCATTCATTTATCCATCCACTGCATTTTGGGTGATTCTGACAGGACTAATATAGCCAGACACCTTGGCAAGTTACCTTTCATGCATTATCTCAGTCAGTACTCACAACCACATGATAATATAGGCACAATTGCCATCCATTTGGCCAATAAAAAGCTGTGGTGTGGGGATTGAATTTTCTGCCTGTGACCATACAACTATTAAGTGGAGAGGCCAGGGACAGAATTCCAGTTCTGGGCTCTTTATAATAACACTTCCACTTAAGGTACTTAGAGGTTGTGGCTGATCATGAACATTGTTTATCATGGTCATATATTTTTTTAAAAAGCATAGACTTTCCAATGAATACACAGTTATTCTAGCAATTTATTACAATTCACATCTCACACCTATTCATATAATACTAAACTGCCACCTTTAGATGATGCTCATGGTCGTCTGCTTAGAATAAATAGAATATTGTGCTCCGGTGCTTTCAAATATATTTGTTGAGTGCTTACTATGTGCCCTGAATGAATATGGGCAGAGTCACAAATCGGAGCAAGACATTGTCCCTATGACATTGTCTCGATTCTTTACTAGGAACAGTTGTTACTTGCTTCCCAATACAAAATTTAGAACAAACCCAAATCCCACATTATTTTTAAATAATTTTGAAGACATTTACCATTTGCAGTCAAACCAGAAAGAATAATAAGAGTGAACAGCTATTAGAAGAAAAAGAATTCCTCTCATATGTTCAGTTTCATAAGACTATGCAGTTTTACTACTTATATTTTAATTTATCTCCCTCTCAAATGCAATTGAATCTCTATCATTAGGTCATATCAGGCCTGGCCAAATAAAGCATTCTATTGAGAAAAATGGAACACTTGGTGCTGCCAGCATCTTTCCATTTCACTTACAAAAAAATAGAAGCAATGGACTTGTGACTTTCAGATTCTTTCACGCAGTTGGTTTGCCTGTGTTCCTGATGAACAATGATGTGAGCTGTGGAAGTCTGGAGGCAATGGAGAGCACAAAGAGATTCAGTAAAAGGGAGGAATTTGCTCCTTTACTACACATTATTTCTTTAGGATACACAGCATTTGTTGAACACATGAAAAACAAGAGAGGCATAGTCTGAATATCATTAAAGGAAAATAAACCATGAAGCTCAGTGAGGCTCAGTTTTGTACCAAGTTTCTATTCTGCCTCACTGGTCTATACATTGTCACCAGAGTGCTGCAACCCAGTTGGGCTTTTCTGGGTAGTTTGTTATTGGTCTCCCACTTATGCAGAGAGTTAAGAGCATTCACTACAAATATACATCTCCATCTCCACCTAGAAGAGGCTTTCCAGTGTTCTATCACCTGGGATAGATGCTCTGACCACTAGCACAATACCCAATGTAAGCAAATAATTCATTATTATGTCACATGACAATTTCAGAGATAGCGTATCTTAGGATTGATTAATTAAGGGGCTCGATGACATTTTCAAAGACCCAGGTGCTTTCCACCATCTGCTCTGCCATCTTCAGAGAGGTGGCATAATGCTCTGTCCGCTTATGGTAACAAGGCATCTGCAGCAGTGGGACCAGTACTATATTCAGACAGGGTCATTGTCCACAGGAAGAAGATACCAGTTATTCCTTATGCCTTTCTTTAAAATCAAGGAAATCTTCCCCTCAACCCCCTAGAGGACCCAGCCTCACTTCTAAGTGTTCAGAATTGTGTGACATGCCCTGACTTCCCTCAGTCACTGGTGAGGGAAGGAAGCCACCTTTATGAGCTTAGGCCCAAGGTCGACAAACTGCGGCTCACAAGCCACATGCGGCTCTTTGGCCCTTGATTGTGGCTCTTCCACAAAATACCGCTGCCTGGGCAAGTCTATTTTAAAGAAGTAGCATTAGAAGAAGTTTAAGTTTAAAAAATTTGGCTCTCAAAAGAAATTTCAATTGTTGTACTGTTGATATTTGGCTGTGTTGACTAATGAGTTTGCTGACCACTGGCTTAGACCAATCGGAGCACATACCCTAAAGTACATGACTGTGTGAAAGAGGTAGATACCCGAAGAAAGTCAGAGTTCATTGTCAAGAAGTTGGTTATTGGGTAGGTAACCAACAGTGTCTGCTACAAGTGGCCATGCCTGGCTTATCTCATCTTCAAACGACTCTGTGTAGTCAGCAAGTCAGACATACAACAAGTAGAAGAGAAAACAACGGTTTTATTCTTTGCTCAATGCCACATGGAATTAATGACAAACTGAAGATTCCAGCTGAAGTCTTCAGTCCCAATTCCATTATTCTCTGAATTATTTGTCTCCTTGGTCTTGGCATGATTAGTGACTTTTCATTATTCTTAGTGCTTACTGCATCTTTTCTGGTTCCTGATCTCAGCGAAGAGTTGTCTTTTCACAATGATAGGTGTTCAGCCAACCTCAGAAAGCATTTACTATGCCAGGCACTCTGCTAAAATCTTTACACAATTAGCTCTCAAATCTCACACAACTAGTGTGAGGAGTTGGGGGTCAATCCCAAGCAATCAGTCCTAGAACCATGTTCTTAACCATTTTACTACTAGAGAGAGTGTGTTGTCAGGCATGGAAGGGGCTAGAGTGAAGTTAATTTAATGTTGCACACATCAATGCAGATTTTTGGATGGAAACTGATTTAAAAGAGTAGGTTATGTGTCCTTGGATTCCACTGTCACTTGGGATAGTGAAAGAACCCTAACATCTCATCTAGTTATCCCCAATTATAGGCTCTTAGACTTAAGAAGCAAAATTCCCAACTGAGCCTGTTTTCCTATCTACAAAATGGTGATAAAAGTAATACTTATTTCACAACTTTTGCATTGTCAAGATTAAAGAAGAATCTATGCAGAAATACTCTGTACATTGCAAAATAGTATTATTATTATTATTATTATTATTATTATTATTGGCATCACCTGCTTTCACAGATCAGGGTTTCTGCTATTCTCTGTTGGAGCTTCACTTTCCAGTCCCCACCTCCAGGATTTCTTCCTCACCTCTCCTACTGTTCCCCACACCTCACCTCTTGCCCTCTCCATCTTCTGGTTTTTCTCTAGGTGGCAGAGAAAGGAAGATTATTCTCAATGCTAATGAAACCAGGGAATACACATACATCATAGTGCAGATAAACTCTGGTATAGGGCCGAGGCCCTGTCTGATCTGAGTGTTTGCTCATTCAAACTGATTTATGTTTACTACAGCCAACACAAGCCCAAGTGAAGAGAGTGGGCCTCCCTGGAGCAAGACCCTCAGATCATTAGAGTTGGGAAATATCCTGATGATCACCTCCTAAACCTTCAAGTTCTAGATGTTAATGAACATGACTAAGAAAATGGATCCATGCTCAAACATGTTTCCCAAGCAGGGAGTTAAAGAAGCTTCTTTATTTGTGGTTGGATTGTTGAAGTCTTTAATAGGATTTCTAAGAAAAAATTCCCCAGAATGATTTGGCTATGAAGCTATTATTATTTTTTTAAATACATTTTATTTATTTTTTACAGAGAGGAAGGGAGAGGGATAGAGAGCTAGAAATGTCGATGAGAGAGAAACATCGACCAGCTGCCTCCTGCACACCCCCTACTGGGGATGTACCCGCAACTAATGTTCATGCCCTTGACCGGAATCAAATCTGGGTCCTTTCAGTCCGCAGACCAACGCTCTATCCACTGAGCCAAACAAGTTTTGGCTATAAAATTATTTTTTAAAAGAATAGTTTATTTATTTTATTTTATTTTTTATTTTATTTATTTATTTTTTTTTAGAAAGAGAGGAAAGGAGAAGAGAGAAACACTGATGTGAGAGGATAGTATAGATTGGCTGTTTCCTGCATGGCCCCTTCTGGGGATCGAGTCCACAACCCTAGTATGTGTCCTGACCAGGAATCCAACCTGCAAACTCTTGGTACACAGAACTACACCTAACCAACTGAACAACACCAGCCAAGGCTGAAATTAATTTGTTCCATAGGATGCTGATTAAATCCTATTATATAGTAATATACTAGATGCCCCTTGCAGGAAGATTTTTGCAATAGGGCTTCCTGCTGCGGTCACTGCCCACCTACTTTCCTCCCTTCTCCTTGCCCTGCTTGCTTGCTTCTCCGCAACACTTGGGTTCTTTCTATGCATCTTCAGTCTTCACTCTGGCCTGGATATGCAAATTAACTGCCATCTTGGTTAGACTTAGGAAGCAAAGGTCATGTAACCAATCGAAGTGTCCCTCTATTGACTAATGAATTTGCTGACTAATGGAGTACAAAGAAATTCAGTAAATGAGAGGAAATATACATTTCTTCCTTATGCCTTTGACCCCCCCTTCTGGCCATCTTTTGATGACATGGAGGTGGCCATGTTGTAATGACATGGAGGCAGCCATCTTGTGATGATGTGGGGGTGCCATCTTGTGACAATGTGGGGGTGGCCATCTTGTGATGGGTCAATTTTCATATTACCTCTTTATTATTATATAAGATTATATTATATTATACTAGTGGCCTGGTGCATGCACGAGGAGGGCAGGGGTTGTTCTTCAGCCTGGCGTGGACCTCCTCCAGAGATGTCCCACTGCCAGTTTAGGCCTGATCCCTCTCACAATGTGGGATCATCGCTGGCTCCTAATTGCTCACCTGCCTGACTGCCTGATCACACCTAACCATTCTGCCTGCCAGCCTGCTTGCCCCCAACTGCCCCCCCCTGCCAGCCTGCTTCCTCCCAAATGCCCCCCCACAGGCATGATCACCCTTAGTTGCCCTCCCCTCCTGGCCTGATCACCTCTGACCACCTCTTCCTTGGCCTAGCACCATAGTTTTGTCCGGAGGGATGTCCAGAAGGTCTCTGGGCCTAATTAGCATATTACCCTTTTATTAGTATAGATAGAGGCCTGGTGCATGGGTGGGGACTGGCTGGTCTGCCCTGAATGGGGTCCCAGATCAGGGTGGAGGTCCCCTTGAGGGGTGGGACCAACCTGGACTAGAAGCCTGGGAGGGGTGGTTTGCAGGCAGGCCACGACCCCATCGGGGTGAGGGTCCCCACTGGGGATGGTGTCAGCTTGGGTGAGGGGCTGAGGGCCATTTGCAGGCTAACCACACCCCCATCAGGGGGAGGATCCCTGCTGGGGGCTGGGTGGACCTGGACAAGGGGCTGAGGGCTGTTTGCAGGCTGGCCATGCTTCCATTGTGGTCAGGGTCCCTGCTGTGGGGCACGGCCAGCCTGGGCGAGGGGCTGAGGGTCACTTGGAGGCGCTTTGCAGGCTAGCCAAGTCCCCAGCTTTGTCCAGAAGGTCTCCCAGTCTAAATCACATATTACTCTTTTATTAGTATAGATTGTTATATGAAACTGCAGTTCACAGAAGTGAGCTGAGTTGCTCAAGGTTGCAAGTTAGCCAGAGGAGAAGAGAGCTCCCCAGGTCACCATGCTCTATACACGTGATTGACAAGAGCATTCCCTGGAAGTCTTATTGACACAGAGGTTTCTGGGTCCCATGCCCTGGGTATCTGATTTAGTAGGTGTAGGGAGAATTTGCACCAGATAATTTATATGCGATGCCAAAGCTGCTGTATGGGGGAGTTTTGCTTTAAGAACTGTTGCCTTACATCACCTGACTCTCCCATATCAAGTTTCTGATCCAAGGAGAAGTACGCACCCCTGGACCCCTCAGCAGCCCTCGCCCTAGATGGAGTAAGCAGAGCTGCCCTCATGATGTGACCGAAGGAGCACTGGAGACTGGCATGGCCTTCCATGAAGGCTCCCACCTTTCCTCAGCCTTTCCTCCCCTTGTTCACACTATCTGGAACCCCACCAATGAGATTCATCGTGGATTTTTGTTTGTTTTTGCTATAAGTTGCTCTTTTATAATGCAATGCTCCTGGAAGAGTTGAGAACGATTGTCAATCACTCACTCACTCATAAGATCACGTTAAATCAGATTCCCCTTTGTACTTAGCTAAGAACTTTCTCATGAGAGAAGGGGATTTTGCATTGGGTTGGGTTGGAGAACTTGTGGGAGGAAGACCTATTTTTGGAGAATAAAGGGGAACTTTGAAATGGGTTGCTGGGTGCCTGGTAAGGGAGGTGCCTGGGAGGTGGTAAGCCACTTTGGGTTGAGCTGCTCCTTCTTGCAGGGAGTATCATGGTCCTAAATGCCACTAGCTTCTGAGTAGGGTGGGGTGAGGGAAGGTGTGGGGAGAGAGGACTTACCTTTTGGATCACAAAGACTATACCTCTTGCAAACATGGGAGCCTAAGGTGGTGGTGCAGACATGAGCATCTCCCTGGGCCCTACTGGTTGAGAGAGCTCCTTCGGGTGATGAAGGCCGGATCTGGCACAGGAATCTGAGTGCCGGGTGGTCTGTTCCCTGTGTTTGTGGGAACAGCTGCCGGCCTCGCTGAATTCTATTTACTAGAGAGCCATGGGTTTATTCCTGGGACTGTAACAAGGACCACTCAGCCTCTGTCTCCAGCTTGCTCTCTCCCTGTCTCCAACTGGACCCCCTTCCCTCCTTTTCCTCTTGGCAGCCTCTCCACGTCTCTCTGTTCCTGGCCTCAGTCTCTCTCTCCAGGAGATGGAAAGAAACTTCTGTGGAGATTTACAGTGTCAGCAACTAGACTATAGCTTTGCTCATTTCCAGGAGGCGCCCTTTGCATAGAATTCCACCAACATGGCAGCCTCTCGGATCATGGCAGTTCAATAACTATGGCAACACCCTGGGTAGCCCCTGTTCCTAACTCGTTAGGAAGAATGAAGATGGGATGAGAGCAGAAGGGGAACAAAGAAGAGCAGAGAGCCCCTTCCACAGGTCCAATACCAGGTAAGTTGCAATTCCCTTTTACCTTGTCCTCTGCTGCCCCCGGAAGCGGGCAGCTGCCCTGGAATCAGGAGATGGGGCGGGGGGGGGGGGGGGGGGTGGTGTCAGCTCTAGGCACACTGGCTGGGGAAACACTCCAAGTCAGAGGTTTGGGGCTGCCACAGCTTTCAGAGCACCCATCTCACACTACAGCTGGGACACTGGTCTCTGGAGGGCCATTAATATCCACTGCCCTCAGAGTGAGCCTTCTGGATCCTTTAAAGGAGACTCTTAAAGCCATCTTCTCCCTGCATTCCGATCTCCATTCCCGAGGCACAGGCCGTGCAAAGCCAGGATCAGCAGCCGTGGAGAAGTGTGGAAATCATTTACTACTCGTCTCCCCGTGGAATATGGAATTTCGGATCAAAGTTAGCATGGACCCGTCAGGCACTATTTACCCTCCCCTTTCTGAGTTCTGATGACTGACATTGTTCTGTTTTTATTTCTGGCCCTTGGAAGCAATTGTTTTAGAAAAATATTGTCTAGACCTGAAATTGAGTGAATGTGACATTAATTACAGAGGCTTTCCTCCGAGTGTCTTTGCCAGCTGTGCAATGTGCGCGGGAGCCGCTGGGACCCCAGAGAAATGAGGATGGTGGAGTCAGGGAGCCTCGGGCAGAAAAGCCTGCTGGGCCAAGCTCTGAACTCTGCCTTTAGCACAGCTTTCTTCACTTCACCCTCACTCCAGCCCGTAAAGCTGGCACCATCTCCCCTCTGTGACAGATAAAGCTCAGGAATGTTCAATATTATGTTCAGGATCCAGATCCACATCAGCTGAGCTCTGAAATGTATGCTCTTTGCATCCCACCCAGGTGACTGGACTCAGATAGCTTGGAATGAGACACACTCCATTTAGTCATGGATTCACTCAAAATAACAATGGGTTTGCATAGATTTTTAAGAAAGTGTTTTGCACCCTAACCTGTTTGGCTCAGTGGATAGAGCATTGGCCTGCAGACTGAAAGGTCCCAGGTTTGATTCCAGTCATGGGCATGTACCTTCGTTGTGGGCACATCCCCAGTAGGAGGTGTGCAGGAGGTGGCTGATTGATGTTTCTCTCTCATCAATGTTTCTGACTCTCTGTCCCTCTCCCCTCCTCTCTGTAAAAAAATAAATAAACAAATAAAATAAAAATCAATAAAAATATATTGTTTAAAAAAAGAAAGTGTTTTGCAACTGTGAATCCTACTTCATTACCGGCATGACATTCACATAATGGGTTATGATGACCGACAGTAAAGCAGAAATTTTGTGTTTTAATAATATAAGAGTATGTGCACATATGTAAGTAGGTGAGATGTTATGGATCTAAGGCTTACATGATTTGAAGGTCCTTACTTATGAAAAAGTATCAATGATTGTTTAGAATTAATAAAAAAAAAAAAAAGAATTACTAATTTTAAAAAACTGATCACAAACATCACAAAATCCATCACAAAATCCAGGTCAGATACAACATGATACCTTTATTGATGGTTTGACACTAGACACTATAATCTCCCACACTTCCTGGCAGTATAATCTTTGATCACCTCTTCATATGATTGCAAATTTTATAATAACACTTGCTACAGAAAGCAATAGCAAGACAATTGACCTTTTCTTTAGGGCAGCTGATAGAAAAAAATAAATTTTATTAATGATGGAAAAGTTTGCTGGGGTTTTGTTTGTTTGTTTGCAGCATCACAAATTGCACTTGAAAGTGCCATTGAACACATTAAGAATGCCGTCAAATTTGGAAAAATGTTTACATTATGGACCTAAGGCTTACATGACTTGAAGGGCTTTATTTACGAAAAAGCATAAAAAGTAAACGGTAAGGCTGGGTAGAATTTCCTATAGTCTAGCTTCTGGCTTCACACAGTTCAAAACATTTTCTTTTTCACATTTTCCATGATGATTACTGTAGGACAGATCCATATACTAGTAGGACAACTATGTCTGTGCTTTTGTGTCAGAGGGGTCATTGCAGTGGGCAGTAGAAGGACTCCTGCAAGTCATTCCTGTCTTGGGAGGACTGGCAATAACTTAGCCAGAAAGCCAAGTGCCTATAGATAGCTTCTTTCTGTCTATCTCTGTGTCGCACTGAACCCAAATTAGCTGTATCCTCAGCTCAACCTCTGTTTAATTGGATCCACAAATTCCCACATGCCTCTAGCACCACCCAACACATGGAGAAGATTGGTGGAAGGAAAGCTGGAATAGAAAGAGACAATGGTGTCTACATCTTTATTTTTTTCAAATATCACAACAAAAAATAACCATGTGAACACATCAGGAGGGCCCCTCCCCAGATGTTGTGCAAGTGAGTGATCCTAAAGTTTAAATCTCACTGGCTCCCTGGAAAATCCTTTTCTCATGTATGTATGTATGAGGGCATCTCCAATACAGCAATTAAGACTGTACTACCAATGGGAGTGTGTTTTTCCCTCAGGCGTGCTGGGGTTACAGAGGGCTGGGCACCGGAGCTTTGGAGTGTATGAAATGCCAATCTTGGTGCTCCGTAGCTGGCACCTTTCTAGTACAAGGGCCAGCAAATGTTTTCTGTAAAGAACTATTGTAGATGGTCATTATCTTACCTTTTGTGAGTCAACTACTCAATTCCATCATTCTAGGGCAAATAGCCCAGCTGCATTCCAGTATAACTTTAGAAAAACAGGGGTGGTGTTCTGGTAGGTCTCCCTGGAGTTGGATGTTTCCTTTATTGGGAAAGTGGCTTCCACAGCTGCCATGGGAGGTAGAGCGATTACTATCTGCCACCATCTTTGGGGGCAGGAGGGATTTGAAGGAAGAAAGAAAGAGGTGGAATCTTTTGGACAAGATCAATGACTTTTTGGGTACACAGGTTTTATTTTTTACTTTCTCCTCACATTTTTAAGTCAAATATTTTAATATATAGAATCAGACGTGAAGCTCTTTTATCTAACTTAGGTCACTTCACTGGTTGTAACTGAAATACTTGGTCAGAAGAATTTGTTTTATCCATACATGTTTAAGAACTCCAGTAAACCTTCTGGCTCTGACCCTTGCCAGTCAGACCTACTACCGTTGGTCCATGGTTATTTCTACAGCATGTATGTTAACATTACCAACATCTTAATTTTCCTGGGTTGAAATATTACAATGATTAAGGTAAAGTTTCTGTATTTATCTTCTTGAAAGAGGACTTACAGGAAAAACACAGAACTTTTTTTTTTTAACTTTGGAAACTTCAAACTATTTCACCAAATCACTATGATTATTGTATACTTCAGAGTTAAAATTAGGAATAAATTTTAGTATTACTTTCCCTCTCTTCTCTTCCCTCTCATTTTAACTGAGTTATAAGAATGGACTTGATTAAATAAAGTAGAAGGCATCATGTTGTAATTTAAAGTATTTTGGAGTTCAATTTTTCTCATATATACATTCTCTTTATTATATTATATTTCCACTCCCCAATTAGATGTTTAACAGATGCATATGTTTCATCTAATATACACTGATGGGAAAACGTCCAATATTAGTCCAGGGAGCTAGCTAATGTTCAACATAAATAGCATAAAAATATTTTATTTAACCCTTTAGGTCTGAGCAATTCCATTTACCAACCCTACCAAGAAAAATAAGCAACATTGCATTTGTATTTTGGTTATGTCAGAAAGAGCAAATCTTGGCTAATAATGAGTTTAACCTTTTATAGAAAGTTAGCGACTCTAATCCTTCCAATTGCAAAGTATTTTGTTTTTACTTCCCTGGAAATTATTTGAGGATATTTCTCCTATGAATTGTACAAGATCTATCAGAAGGGATGGATCCAAAGTTGTACTTTTGATAAGCAGTAAATTTGGGACAGTCTAACCCTTGGTATCCTACCTGAAGATTTCCCTCATGAGGAGGGAGTTAGGGCTCCGTGTAGTGATAGCACAGGGTGGTGAAGGATAAAGAACAGAGCCTCTGAGTTAGCATGAACTAGGTTAGCAGCCTGTCCTTACCACTCTGATGGTGTGAATTTAGATAGTAAATTAATCTCGAGAATCTCTGATTTTCATACATGATTGGAAATAATACTCAATTTTTTAAGAGTTAAGTGAGCTTACAGTATTATGTAAGAGGTTTTGATAAGCTATAACTTACCTAGTTAGGTCATATCTTTTTTTTTTTTTTTTTTTTTTTTAGTTCTTTATTGATTAAAGTGTTACATATGTCTCCTTCCCCCCCATCCCACTGACCTCTCCCAGGCTACTCCCACCCCGCCCCCAACACATGCCCTCACCCCCCTAGTGTCTGTGCCCATTGGTAATGCTTATATGCATGCATACAAGTCCTTTGGTTGATCTCTTATCCCCTCTGCCCCCTCCCTGCCTTCCTTCTGAGGTTTGACAGTCAGTTCGATGCTTCTCTATCTCTGAATCTATTTTTGTTCATCAGTTTATGTTGTTCACTATATAGGTTATATCTTTACCTCATTTCTGTAAATAGTGTTTATTGATTTTGAATACACATTTGAATTACCTGGGTAACTATTGATGCCCTGACAGACGCCAGAATAATAAAATCGAATAAATCATTGAAAATCTGAGTGCTTGTCTCTGAGATCATGTAACTGCCCCCACACCAATAGTGAGCACATGGGGCTGGAAATCTTAGCTCTCAATCCAAAAGCGTTTCTTTTGTATAAGGAAATGTCGTGGGAGGGAGGGAGGGAACTTGTAACAATAGATTATATTTTCACAGCTCTTTTATATTACATTTTACAGAGTTCTTTATATACATTACTGATTCTTGGCAACTTTGACAATCTTTTCTGCTTCCAAAGGATTACACCACTTGCAAAAGTTCACACGGTTTTTAAACGGCTGAACCAAGACTCACTCCCTGGTCTTCAAACTCCAACTCATTTCCAGTCTCCAAACTGCATATTAAGCCACTGCAGAGGATGCTGTTACCTGCTATGTCAAGTGTCGTATTCCTCTAAGCAGACTGGTGATGGGAGGAGGAGAGGGGCTCTCCCGTGTCTGACACCAAGTTACCTGCTCCCACAGCCCTGGAGTAAAGAGTTGGTTTTTGAGACAGCTGGTAGGCTTTTCTTTTTTTTTTTTTTAAATCAGGGGCTTCTTATCTGTAGTCTTATCTAAGAGCCAAGGGCAAGTAGTCCTTGGGTGTGTGGCTTTCCAGAGGAGAACAATTTCCCCCCAAATTAGAGGACTAAGATGGGATTGCCAATGTTTTTCTGTACCGAATGAGGCTAAAACAAAACAAAACAAAAAAAACTTGGTCTACTGAAACCAGTTTGGCTCAGTGGATAGAGCATATAGAGCATAGGCTTGCAGACTGAAAGGTCCCAGGTTCAATTCCAGTCAAGGGCAAGTACCGTGGTTGTGGGCACATCCCCAGTAGGGAGTGTGCAGGAGGCAGCTGATCAATGTTACTCACTCATTGATGTTTCTAACTCTCTATCCCTTTCTCTTCCTCTCTTTAAAAAAATCAATAATATATATATATTGATATATATATTGATATATATATCGATATATATATATATTTTTTAACTGGTCAGCTACCATCAATATCATCTCAATGAAAACATTTCATATTACCTCAAAAAAGTCAGAATAGACTTTCAGAAGAAGGGACAGCCTTTTCATGAAATAAATCCAGTTCTAGGATCAATCCTTCCCTCTCCGTGATCTCTCCTCTTTGCTCCATCCCTTTCTCCTCTCCTTTCCCTCTTTTCTTCTCATCTAAGGGAAGTCCAGTCCATGAACAGGCCTTTAGAACCAGAATCGAAGCTCTCCGTTCACCCTGGGAGCACATGCCTCTTCACTTTGGTAAAGATCCATGAGTGGGGGTGAATTAAAGCTTCGTGTTTCTCTTGGAGTCTCAGAAATCTGTGTGTTTCCAAGAAATGCGAAGGATAAAAATACGAGTGTACCACGCTGTAGGAAGACTTGCAACAGAGCAGAGTCGGGCCACCAAAGTGTTGAAATGTGCCCACTGAAAACAACAGGGACCCACCTCTCCTCTTCCCAAAGGAGGTGCAAACAGCTCAGCTGCCTTGGAAAACTCATAGTTTGAGAGCTGTCCATGCACTTGACAGCCACAGAGGGCTCCTTGGGGAAGAGCTGGGTGGGTCCCATCAAAAGAGCTGTGTTGCTTGGAGAGCAGCGCTCAGAGTTGGATGGGTCCCTTTGCATTGAGCAGATCGGGTTTCCCTCTGATTATATTTAATGCTCCTGTAATCACAGTTCAGCATGAATCACTTCATTTCCTTTATATTGTCCCACCCTCCTACCCGCACCCCTCTCCAGACACTCAAACCTCCCCGAAGAGTTCCTAGAAACTCCCCTCCAAGCCCAGTTCTATGGAAATCAGGACTATTTTTTGGGTTGGTTCTGCCATGCCTCTATGGGAACAAGGGACAGGGAGGGGATACAGATTCATTCAGTCTTTTGTGAGGACTCTTTGCATTCTGCAGACTACTGAGTGCTGTCCATGGACCAGCAGAATTGACATTCCCTTCCAGGACTCATGTGAGATGTGCCCACTCCAGAGCTACGAAATCAGAACCTGGATTTTAACAAGGTCCCCAGATGTATTATATTGTGCGTACACGAGAGGCTGAGTAGTGCTTCTCTACAGCACTCTGGAAGCTAAAATGCCTCCAATGTTGGCCTCTGCCCATAGCTGACATGCAGCTGATAGTTTTTTTAAAAATTAAAATCTTAATTCCCATACAACTAGAGAGTGAGCACGGGCCAAAGATTTATTGAACACATCAATCAAGAATCCTGCAAGATGGCCTTGGCTGGATTGCTCAGTTGGTTAAAGCACCATCCCAATACACCAAGGTTTTGGGTTCAATCTCAGGTCAGAGCCATGCATGAATCAACCAATGAAAGCAAAAATAAGTGTAACAACAAATCGATCTCTCTCTCTCTCTCTCTCTCTCTCTCTCTCTCTCTCTCTTTCTTTCTTTCTCTCTCTCTCTCCCTCCCTCCCTTAAAAAAGAAAGAAAAAAAAATAGGCCAATTGCAGGCTACCACAGCCTGCACCAGGCTTGCCTGGGTCCCTGGGCAGTTTTGGGATGATCGGCCAGAAGATAGTCTACTCCTTCTCTCTGAGCCCCACCACTAACCAGCGTGGCAGCCATAGCTGAGGAGAGCAGTGATGCAGTGGTCAGCCCTGCCAAGAAGGCCCAAGGAGAGCAGGAGGAGCCCAGAACACTGCCCTCATTGCCACTGAGCCCTGAGAATTTTGTCCACATCCAGAAGAACAAGGCGAGGTACTGCTTGACTCTCCACTCAAAACGTGCCAGTGGGTTTCGGTGAGAACTGAAAGAAGCACCTCAATGGAGAGTTCAGGAAACCGTATTTTGTAAAACTAACTAGAGGCTCAGTGCATGAATTCATGCACAGATGGGGTCCCTCTGCCTGGATGGCAATTGAGGCCTATCAAGGGGCAGGCTGGCCAGGAGGAGGGACCCCAAGAAATTGGAGGGGGGAGAAAGGAGGGGCTGTGGGAGGTTGGCTGGCCAGTGGGAGGGGCTGCACGAGATTGGCTGTGGAAGCACAATGACTCCCAGGGGGCAGTTTCTACATTGAGCATCTGCCCCGTTTTGGTCAGCATGCATCATAGCAACTTGTCAACTGGAATTCCAGTCCTTTGGTTGTAACCGTTGTTTAGGCTTTTATATATAAAAATGGAATTTGTTGCCAAAGAAAGAAGATATTACACTGTTTATCCACTCCCACACCAAGTCTGCCCCTGGACCCAAATGTGCAACATAAGAGACATGAAGGTTGTCATCCTAGGACAGAATCCATATCATGGACCCAACCAAGTTCATGGGCTGTGCTTTAGTGTTCAAAGACCAATTCCACCTCCACCCAGTCTGGAAAACATTTCTGAAGAGCTGTCTACAGACATAGAGATGGTTTTGTGCATCCTGACCATGGAGATGTATCTGGGTGGCCCAAACAAGGTGTTTTCCTAGTCAGCGCTGTCCTCATCCTCCAGGAGCATCAGGCCAATTCTCATAAGGAGAAAGGTTGGGAACAATTTACTGATGTAGTTGTGCTAAATCAGAACTGGAGTGGCCTCCTCTTCTTGCTCTGGGGCAAGTGCCATCAATAGGAAGTGCCACCATGTGCTGCAGACCGCCTATTCCTCCCCATTGTCATCTACAGAGGGTTCTTTGGGTGCAGACATTGCTCGAAAACCAATGAACTGCTACAAAAGTCTGGCAAGGAGCCCATCAACTGGAAGGAACTGTGACTCTGAACTGGGAGGGAGGAGGTCCTCCAGGCAGTTTCTAGAAAAAGCTGCTATTGAAGAATTTGTCAGTGACGAAGAGGAATTGAGAAAATAATTTCCCTAGTGATCGTTAAGCACTATGGAAACCAGGGAGAAAGTTTCAGTAAAGGGGCCATATGCCAACTGCCCAGGAGTGGCGGTGTTATCCAGCAGAGACTGTACCCTGTGACCACGCGTCTGACTCAGGAACTTGTCTGTGGCTTAGAAGACATGTCAAAGTTTTGGGAAAGGAGAGGAGGTCAAATTCTCTAGACTCTCCTCCCCTCTGTTTCCCCTCTGGTTGAGGATGAGGAGATAAATGCCTCTTTAGTATCTAAGTCAGCTGCTACTCGATTTTATTGTACCTATAGGTTAAACTTTAAGTTATAAGGTGTTGGGTGTTTTTGTATAGAAAGGCCCCCTTTGCACACGGGCCAGGTCCACTGCCCTTTGATCCTTTACAGAGCCCTCAGGCCCCTCCTGGAAGGAAATGGAATTTTTTATTTTTTATTTTTTTGCCAATTCCCAGAAATTAGGGATCAGTTTCCTGATTGTAGCAGAGGAGAAAATCCCTAAGGAACATTCCCTGCTGTGAGCCTTCAGACTGGCAGAAGCCAAGAGAAGTGTGGGGGACCTTCTTTATATTGTTCTCTGGGTGTTTCTAAGAAAAGGCAGTGGAAGCTGAACAAGAAGGAGGAGAAAAGGGGATTTTTTTTTTTTTTAAGAGGGGAAATGGTTTTCTCCCAGGTGTATCTTGAACTGGGAAAAAAGGAAGCATAGTGCCAAATGCTGTTTTCTTCTGGACTGAAATCACTTTGGGATACCATTTTCTGGAACACTGGAGAACTTAGCTCTTTTAAAAATTACTTATATGCCCAGCCAATGTGGTTCAGTGGTTGAGTGTTGACCTATGAACCAGGAGGTCACAGTTTCATTTCTATGTAGATGTTTTGTATTTTTTTAATCATTTGCTTAAGAGACCATCTTTATTGGGTCTGAACCTCCATCCTAGATCCTGTTAGAGATGCTATTAGCTGGGCCAAAGTTAAACCTGCTAGAGTTTGGTTACAAAAGGTTGTGGAAGTTAAAAAAAAAAAAAAAAGAATCCTGCAAGATGCTAAAACTAGTTTAAAAGAGAATAATGGAGACTATATATAGTCATATATATAGTCAATATAATAAATGAATATATTATATATATATTATATATATATATTATATTTATATATATATATATATATATATATATTCAATGAAATAAATATTGCTGAAATAAGATAGAAATTTTAAATACTAAATTAGTTAATGGCCTACAGGATAATATAACCGTAACCATTGAAGTTATATTTTCTAGTACACAGACATTACTTGCATCAGTGTCACATAAAAATTATATTCAATTAATCTATCTCCTAAAAATTAACATATGGGCTCTTAATTGATCCTATATAATAAAAGTGTAATTTGAAACTTGTTCCCTTGACCAGAGTTGTCCAGGAGTTTGACCAGGGGGTGAGGTTGGCTGGAGGAAGGAAGGGAGGCCCCAGCTGGCAGAGGCAACAGCAGGCAGCCAGGAGAAGGGAAGGAGTACCCAACTGGCAGCTGGCAGCTGGCAGCTGCTATGGTCCCTACCAGTGCACAAATTTCATGCACTGGGCATCTAGTATTAATAATAAGCCTAAGCAACCATCCAACCATCCAACCAATGGCTATAATGTGAAATGACTACCAGGGTCAAATGCTCCAACTGGTAGCTATGATGCATACTGACCACCAGGGGACAGACGGCCAACACAGGAGCTGCCAAACTGAGGTTCTTGGATGAGGCACCTAGAACCAGAGAGGAGAGAGCCCGATTCCAGGGTGCATAAATCTGGAACCCCTCAGGGGATGTCAGAGAGCCAGTTTTGGCCCAATCCCTGCAGGCCAGACCTAGAGACCCCACATGCCAGAGGGAAGCAGCTCATTCCACAGATGCCCTTTGAGCCACAGCGCTGCCCCAGGTGTGGCAGGTCGGGAAGGGACCGTGGGAAGTTGGCTCCACAGCGTGTCTGGCCCTTTATCACCCAGTCCCACCTCACAGGCCACCTTCTAATTAATTTCCTTTCAATGTGCACAAATCCATGCACTGGGGCACTAGTATTAAATAATAAGTCGAAAAGGCTACATCCTCATAACAATCAGATTACTCTTAGGAAGGCTGATGAGCTGGTGCTCTAATATGACTCTGAAAGGGGACTTCGTAATTCTTTGTGTTATTTCAAAATTTTAAATAATATTTCTTAACATAGAGCATGACCAGAGGGGTGCTGTCAGCTTCCCCCTGCCACAAGGCATCTTGTCCTCCAACCTTCCCAGGACACATGTCCCACTCCACTAGGCTTCAACTCTCCTCATGGGAGTTACTTCATGATTAGAATACAAGATTGAGGCTCTGCCTCTAGAAAGCACCCATGAAGATGCCTGGGGCTTACCTGGGATAGAAACCAGAGGAATGAGGGGGAGAGGTCTTATCTAATTTTCTTCCTTTAATGTATTGGCATGGATTTATTTAACTGCTAGATGTTAGAGTCCAGCCCTCAGGAGATAAGAAATAAATTGAGCATTCACAATGAGAAGGTGAATTCAAAAAGTTCAATACTCTAGGTATTAACTTACTTTTGTAATGGACAGATTTAATAGTGTTGTATTTTTTTAATTTTTACTAAATTATTTTTAAAATTTTTTTTACTAAATTTATTAACATTGCTTAATAAAATTATGTAGGTTCCAAGTGTACATTTTGCAATACTTCATCTGTATATTGTATTGTGTGTTCACCACCTAAAGTCTAGTCTTTGTCACCATGTATTTGACTACCTTTACCCTCTATTATCTCCCTCTACTCCCCATTTCCTCTGGCAATCATCATACTTTTGTCTTTGTCTGTGAGTTTTTATTTGTCTGTATTATTCATTAATTTGTTGCTTTCAGATGTATATCCCATATACGAGTGAAATCATGATTCTTGACTTTTCTATCTGACTTATTTCTCTTTGCATGATATTCTAAAAAATCATTTATGTTGTTTCAAATGGCAATATTTCATTTTTTTTTCTTATATCTGAGTAGTATTCCATTGCATATACGTACCACATCATCTTTGTCCAATCATCTATCAACACTCGAATTGTTTCCATGTCTTGGCCACCGTGAATAATGCTGCAGTGAACAGAGGGTGCATATTTAGGGAAACCATTTAGTTATGAGATTTATGTTCCATGATATTGGATTTTGTTCTAACAAGGAGTACAAATGTTGTATGGGAATATAAGAACTAGATTTGTGTGTTATCTTTCAAGTACTATTATTTTTTAATTTAAAAAAGGAAAAAGAGAAGAACAAGTTATTGGACACCAGAATAGGAGCGGAGACATTGTGAGCAGGTCCAATGAAAATCTCCCACATGGGCACCAGGACCAGCGGGAAGCGTGGGTGTGTGGCCCAAGGAGGAAGGACTGATGGAAAATGGGACCAACAAGTGAGGGAGACACAGAATGTACTTTTATTCATTCCGTGTTTATTCACCAACTACCATGTTCTGGGCATTGAACTAGCAAGATGAATAACCTCCATCTCTCTCTTTCAGGGCTGCCATAGTCAAGGCATTTTTACTGTCGGCTTTTAAAAGAGGCTTCAGGGAGCACCTGGAATCACAAGCATAATATTGTGTTTATATTCATTTTTTTCTGGGAAGAGAGTCTATGACTTTAGCCAGAATCCTAAAGTACTTGCGTCCTCAAACAGAATCCAAAGACTAAGTAGACATGAAATTTTTAAGAAGAGGGCTCAGACTCACAACATTTGCATCATTAGCTCCGGAGACAAACAAAGTGAGCAAATTAGTCATGTGGAATATAAGTAATGCCTGTTTAGAACGTTTTCTTAGGGAAATTCCACAAACCTTTGGTGTTGAGGCAACTTCCTAGGATAATGGCAACTTACCTGAGCTGCCCTTAAGGTTACCGCTGCTTCTATCTGAAAAGTCCGCTCATTCTCGCTGCTTTCCTGGGGCTCCGTCCATGGAGTCTTCCTAGAATTTTCAAGCCCTCGGAGGGCGCTTATTCCTCTGAACTCCTGTGTCCCTTGGCCCATCTGGTCTTATTAATGACTCATGTATTTCTTTTCTGTGCACTGAAAGCATTTTTAGAGCAGGGACTGGAATGCAAGGGTGTTACTGCTGTGTGTCCCAACAGCATTGGGCTCAGTGCCATGCAATACAGCCATTGAATGGGATTAGTTTTTACTTTTTTGCCTTCTAGGTCCCCTGTGTAGGAGAGGGTGGATTCTTCCTCAGGTCCTATGGACAGGAACAGAAAATATAGAAAGACACAGATGAGAGCCAAAGGGCATGGAGTAATGACCAGAATTCCTATATCGAGATTACAGCCTCCATTTTACTCCCGTTCTAACTTGAACCGCTTCCTTCCCAAATTGTTTGGCACAAAAACATTTTAATGCTGCTCGAGGGAGGTGGGAAAGAAGGTAAGTTAAAGAAAAATGGAATTTGAAGAGGGAGAAACTGTAAGAAGGAAGACAGACGACAGATTCCAGAGAAAGGCCAGGAGCTGTGCAAATAAACAAAGGAGAGGAGAAAGTTCCCCAGACAACATGGGCTCATCATGCTGCATGTGTTGCCCACAGCTATGTTTGCACAAATATATCAGGGGTATCAAGAATGTTATAATGATACTCCATCGCCCATGGTTCTCATTTTAACCACTGTAATAAGCAAAACATACAGAGCACAGTGCTGGCTTTAAAGACTATAATTTTCTCTGAGGAGAAATATTGCAAAAAGGGAAAAAGAGAGAGAGAGAGAGCAGAAAACATGATATGTTGTTCTGTTCCTAAAAAAAGCATTTTTCCCTTTTTTTTTTGCTCCTCTTTCCTTTCATTAAACTGTCCTTAAGTGCTTTTAGAGAAAACTAAGTAGGCCGCAATTCTGGGCTGCTGACTGAATAATTATAAGTCTGGGAGGTTGTTGGGATGGTCAGAGAGAGGCCTGGGTCTCTCCGAAAACCCAGAGCCCCGTGGGGATTGTGCCAGTTGTGGCTGGACGCCTCACGTTGAAATGATTTCTCATTTTGAAGGAAAATCAGGGACATTCTTATCCTTATTAGTCCTCTGAGAAGTTGGACCACCGCCAAATTTTATTGGAAAATTGCAACAAAAGACATTAGAGATAGTGAGTTCTGCAAGAGTCTTATATTCAAAGGGTTGCACTAGCGGCATATCGAAACCAGATTATTTCCAGATCAGCTCTGCTCTGAACTAAAACATTCCCTTTGCTTTTTTAAATAATCACTTCTCCTTCAGTTGAGATTCTTATTGTTAACAATTGTCAGTTTCTGTATGTAAGAAGATCACCATAGGGAAAGTTACAGAAGTGATGGGAGGGGATTCTGCCACCAAACCAAGGGGTTCAAGCCAACTGGACAAGCATCTTTGTGTCTGTTGGGGCCCAGGAGATGGCTGAGCACATGAGGTAAGGGACAGAGAAGAGACAACAACAGGAGTCAGGACACACTGCCCACTGGAGGACAGGAGAGAGATTGATTGACTCAAGTAGACAGTGGTCATTGCAAGAGGCCTGAGAAGGAATACATGTGATGCTTGAATCCCTCTGCATTGCTGATGGCTTAGGCGTGGCCCAGCATGGAGAAAGAATGGAGGCTCGGGAGCCAGACACACTTGGCTGGCATTGTATCTTAGTTTTTGCTGCTCATTTGTTTTGACCTTGTTTGTTGTTACCTGCCTTTTCTTGGTTTCTGAAATGAATGGATTATAGCAGAGAATTTCCAAGTCCCTTCTTATTCTAAATTTTAGAGATTCCTCATTTTCTAGTAAGTTTTTTGAAAATATTATGGATTTGCTCCCGATCATAAGTATAGCTTCCATGTGTTGTATGTGGGGAGACAGGGGGGTGGGGAGGGGACTTGATGTAGGTGTGTATCCTCTCTCCATTCCTCTCCTTCCCAATACTCAAGTATCATAACATGCTACACTGACATTTCATAATATAGGGTCTTCCTGTTTCAGAAGAAAAACTATTTAGGATTGGGGGGGGGGGCAGTTTTAATGTTAGAAATGTTAAAGAAAACAAATCATAATATTATTTAAACTCAACAGAGTAAATTGTGACATGGGTTTTGTATATCTTTGTCTCCTGACAGTGTGAAGATCACAAATATTAAAACCAGGAAGCTAAAAAGAGAGGAAAACCATGAGCACCATCTCAAGAAAAGACAACCAAGTTAGATTGTGTCTCTTCCTTCCCAGACCCCCATTTTGTTACTCAGCAATGTTAGTATTCATCCCAAGAGACACCTTGTGCTGCCACTAATAGAGCAACACCTTCTCAATGCATTAGGCCCTGAATTTTGCATTGTAATTAGCATTTCAAGGTTTCTAAGTTCTATTGAATTTTCAAATTCTTTCCTCCCAAGATCTTGGGGTTAGATGTCCATTCGAGACCTAATTCTTATGAAGCTCCCAAGGCCAGAGGTACAGCTGCCCATTCTCAGACGTTTCCACCATGCACGCCACATAACATGGGCTGAATTTCGAGAGTCCTTGACCATCAAGGAGAGTGGCCTGCAGCTTGGGAGGCTGGTCTGGGTCAAAGAGACTGGTTTGAGCACTTGTCATTTGCAGAAGGAATTTCCATGAGCTGTCATAAATTTGAGCTACCAGTTTAGGCACAGTAAAAAATGATTGGGTGTGGATATCTTGTAGTGTTAAAAAAAAATGATACTTAAAATAGAACCAGAATTATGTAGCTCAGTGCAAATGTTCTCTGCTCTCTTGCACCAACCGTGACTTTTGGAGATCATAAAGCAGTTGACTGTGCTCAGAAGCCTCAGACCTGGTCCTCCCACTTCCCTGGCCCTGGGTGAGCCTGATGTCCTGTCCCTGGCCTTGCACTGGGAACCAAGATCATGCCTCCTGTCAAATATATGGTTTGTTAGTCTCTCTCTCCCAGTTCCCCCCATACCAAGGTAAGTTCAGGGAATATGTCAAAATCTCCAAAGGAGCAGTCCCTTCAACATTGCTATTCAGTGCTGCCTCCAAACCTCCATGCCCCTCTCTTCCAGCTCTCTTTCCAAGAAGCAATTTCCACTGAGGTCCCACTTTATAAATGTCAGGCTGGCTTCTTTCATTGTTCTCTCACAAAGAGCCCTGTGAAAGGGAGATTTGGGCTATATTTTCTTCTGCTTGGCAGGGTTCCCATGCAAGCTGCAGATAATTCTCTCCATGTACGACAAGCGGGGCATGGAGTTGTCTTGCTTGGTCTCACAAGTTGCACAGGAGCAAAGACAGAGCCCACATGCTTTGCACAGAGAAAGCATTTAATGAATACTTGTTGGATTCATACAGTTAGTAATAACACTCCTTTTATAATTTCTTTTGCTTTAATAATGTTTGGTGGGAGATGGTAGTTAAAGGAGTCTACATTTTACCTAGCACCTTTCTGTGCCAACTTCTTGTTGGCTGAAACTTGAGTCCACCCCAGGCAGAACTGTTGCTGAAGAATGTCCCTTTGGAACTGCCTGCCTAACCCTCTTGCCACAGCCCCTCCCCAGTCAAGAAGAGAGTCTTCCATAGCCCCCCAAGGTCTGGACAGTGTTGCCCCCACATCTGAGTTTGTATTTCTACTTACACCTGCTCTGCTACTATCAGTCCAACCTTACTGAAATATAAAATAAATGTAAGTACTTTCTCCTGGAATAATATATTTGCATTAAATAGAAGATCTTTAGAAGATCCTGTGCTATCACTCCCAGAGGTGTTTTCGCAAAAGGCAATTTGGTAATAGGAATTTAACAGCAAGTATTATAATAATGTATTTTTCCTTTGGGATTAAAATGCTTATGAGGGAAGTCTGTTGGCTCCCATCTCCTTTAGGATTAAAATTCTATCTAATAAAGATATAATATGCAAATTGACCATCACTCCATCACAAATATGGCGGCACCTAGTCCTCTCAGCTTTGCCAGAGTCCCCCCGTCCTTGGGGGGCTGGAGTCCCCCAACCCTGGCCTCAGAGGGCCTCTGAGCAGTGGGCACGGAGCAGTGGGGTGGGGAAGAGGGGAATGCTTGTGTCGTTGCCCCGGCAACAAGGCAAGTGTTCCATGCCCAGCTGCAGAGGGCCTCTGGCCAGGCCAGGTGTGGAATGCTTGTGTCTTTGCAGGCTGTGCTGAGGACAACGCCCCCCCTCCCCCATGCACGAATTTTGTGCACTGGACTTCTATTATAGTATAATATAGTATACCTCTAATTGATCATCAAAGATATTTAATGAATAAGTATGAGGCAACTACCCTGTTTCCCTAAAAATAAGACAGTGTCTTATATTAAGTTTTGCTCCCAAAGATGCGCTAGGTCTTATTTTCAGGGGATGTCTTATTTTTCCATGAAGAAGAATACAGTACACATTTATTGTTAAATGAAAATAAAGGAAATTTATTACCTGTAATATGGTACGGTAGTATGGTAGTTGTCAACACAACCCAGACAAACTGTGAATCCTACAGTATCAAGAATTTACTCATTTATTCAATGACAATCATGTCATCATCTTCTGGAACATCATCATAACAATCCAATTCCTGAATTTCCTGGTGAATTTCTTATGACTCCATTTCTTTCAGAATCAATGAACCAAATCTCTCATGTTTAGCAATAGCATTCTGAGACAGAGCCTGGGGGGGGGGGGGGGTGCCTTATATTTCACTCAGAGGAAACCTGTAAGTAAGTCTTATTTTTGGAGGATGTCTTATTTTTGGGGAAACATGGTAGGTAATGTAATAATTTGAGAGATAATATATATGGATGAATGTAATCCTGCTCATGTAACATATATGCATCTCCCACAGTTCTCTTCAATGGTTTCAACCACTTTGATTGAGACAGAAAGTTTTTAATATGAAGGTTCCAAAGTACCCAGGTCCTGGTACTCACAGCCTTGTGTAATCCCCTGCCTTGAGTGGTTTGCTTCTGGCCAATAGAACACTCCAATGTTGATTAGGTTATGGGATCGGGTTACACTTCTATGATAGCTTACAAAAGATTGTCACTTCCTTCTGGTTTTGATGAAGTGAGTTGTCAAGTCGGAAAGGCCCTTAAGGCCAGGAAGTGAGAGCACCCTTTGGTTAATAGCCAACAAGGAGCCAAGGTCCTCCATTCAACAACTCTTAAGGAACTGAATCCTGCCAACAATCGTGCAAGCTTGGAAGCAGGTTCTTCCCCAGTCGAAACTTGAGATTAGACCTCAGCCCCAGATGATACTGTGACTTCAGCCTTGTGAGACACCCTGAGGCAGAGGATCCTGCTGGACTATTCCCAGACTCCTGCCCACAGCAGCTAAGAGATAATATATGTATGTTGTTTTAAGCTGCTAAATCCTGGTCATCTGTTACACAGCAATAAAAAAAACAAATACAGTGGTCTTTTATCCCATTTGTCCTCCAAGTTGTCAGCCTTCCCCAATGACATTTTAAATGCAATTATCCCTGGGAAAAATGCCCAAAATTGAGAACTGAGTGATAGGCCAGGTCTTGGGGAGTTGCTTCTCCTCGTCTTGTCTTCTTCCTCAACATGAAACTTCATAGCATTTGCCAAATTTCTCAGTCTCTAAAATCTTACAGCTCTGACTGAATGACTAAATTAGAGCCAAGAAATCCTTACCCTGTGTCTCCCTGTCTGAATCCACATTCATGTCCCCATGGAGGTCCACCTTGGTCCTGAGAGATGCCCTTTTCCCTATCCATGTGAGCCTCTGTCTGAAGGAAATGCAGTCCCTCCAACAGTGGCTATAAACCTTTGGTTCATAAATCATCTCAGAAGTTTGTTCAAATAACAGTGTTGAGCCTCAGCCATAGAAAGCCTGATTCAAGGAATCTAAAACGGGGTCCAGGAATCATAATTTTTAACATGTTCCCAGGGGTTCTGATAGTTATGGTGAATTTCCAGGCTTGAGAAATCCTGACCCAGAGGTCCCAAAACATTTCAGAAAGTTTCCCAAAGAGCACCCTTGACATCAAAATGTCTATATTTCAATGACCTGCCAACACAGTTTGTAATTGGCCTTGTGACCTTGAGAACGTTAGCTATTTAAACTCTCTAGATCTCAATTTTCATAACTGCCATATGAATGGACTGATCTAGATATTGTCCTTGTGTTATAATCTAGGATTTAAGTAATGAAGGGGATAGTTTAATAACAAAATGAGAGTAAACAAATGACCCTTACTACTTATCAGACACTTTACTTTAAGCCCTGTAGTTCTTACAACAATCTTAGGAGGTAGGTGCCATTATTAATATCATTTTCCAAATGGGAAACTTAGGCCCAGAAACACCAAGACTTATCCATAGTCACAAAGCAAGCATATATTATAGTCAGGAATCAAATACTTTTGGGGAGGGCTTTATAGTCCATGCTTTTAACTACAGTGCTAGACCACCTCTCTTTCAAATTATAAGTGTTCCCCAGTTTATAAAATGGAAATATTGGTATAGACTGAAGTTATTGGGGATGGATATGAGTTATGATTGCCTTTTATTATGGAATAGAATTGTCACAGGCAAAATGTATGAGGGAAAGACATTGTAAGCAGAGAGAAGACCAAAAGAAGACACAGCAAAGCCTGAGTGTGGCATATGGGTCAGATAATGAGGAGATCAGCTGGATGGAGCAAGGTCCAACAGAGAGCAGTGGAAGTAGGGGAGCAGAAGGGTAGTGGGCTCTGAGATGTGACAGAAGTAGGGGCTCTAATTTTATGTAGAAGAACTGTTGACTACCCTATTGACCTTCCCTCTTCACTCTTGCTAAGCAGAACTCAAAATTTTCTTCTTGCATATGGATAAATATGATTGTTCTAGTTCACTTTTAGCTATTCTCTTCCCCATCACCAGTGACCCAATTCAGCAAATAAGATGTAAATAATACTCTGCAAGGGGGTCTATAAAAGATTAACAACAATAATAATGATAATGATAATAAAGATGTATGAGTAAAAGCCTTCCTGACCCCTCCCTGCCTTCCTCATTGATGCTATGGTGTGAAGGTGTAATGTTTGGGCCTTTGGCAGCCATCCTGCAGCAATGAGGGGGAAGATCAGAGAATCATGGAAATGCCAACCCAACTCCTTGGTATTCTGATTTCACAGAGCTACTGAATCTAGAACCACCTCCATCTTGTGTTTATATGAGATAATGCAATGCCTTTATCACCTGGACCACTGCTAGGTGAGCAGCCAAATACATCCCAACTGATAGGGATTATCCTAAGAAATCAGAGTCCTTAATGAAATAATACTAACATGAGTTATCAGCACTATTGTGCTTCCACACATATTATCTCATTCAGTTAAAAGTGAAGGAGCTCCAGCTTTGAAGTTAGTGCCTGGGTGTGAGTCCCAGCCCTGAGTGAAAGACCTGTGAGAAATCCTCCTCCCGGGCCTCAGTTTCCTCAACTGTAACATGTGAGGATTAAATGAAATCATGTTGTGTGGCATTCAGCTCAGTATCCAGCACTAATCTATCCCCAAAAGTAGATATATTGACAATGATAATAACAGCAAATAATTATTGAGCTCCTACTGCATGCCTGCTTCCGTGTCAAGAACTTCAGAGTGTGATTTTCATTAATCATATTGGAGCTAGATACTGTGAGAAGCCCCATTTCCACTTATTCTTCTGAGTCACCAGAGTCCTCTGAAGAAGAGGAGGCAGGGCAGGTGCAGTCATCGCTGACCCATTCTGAACTGAGGAGAAGGTATGGTGAGTGGAAGTGGCTTGCTGGGGGGTTACGTGATGGCAGAAGTGGACATAGCTCAGGTTTCTTCATTCCAAATCCCACGTCTGCATCATGGCATGTCAGTGACCTCTCCTACTCTCTGTGTGTCTCGTGCCCAAGGGTGATGACTTGCTTTTGCTGGCCCTGCCTGCCAACAAACCTGGCAGCATCTGTGGTGGTTACTCACAGTGTCCACCAGCACACGCTCAAGGAGGAGAAACCGCAGTGCCTTGTGTGTCTCCGGAGAGGTCTGTGGCTTCCACCTGATGTGTCCAGAGCATCCATCGGGAGACAGAGACTGACCAGACTTAATGAGGTTGTTAGGCAGCTCCCCTGGTGGTAACAAGGGGCCTCATTAGGAGAAGTTTCCCATCCCTGCTGAGTTCTTTGCAGGGTGATGGACAGCAGTGTCGATAGTGGAAGGTCTGGAGAAAGATCTGGACTCTTCTTATGTGGAAAAAATCCTCGGAACAGGTACACAATCTTTTCCACTTCTTTGCAGGGACCACCCACGTGTGCTGGGCGCTGGGCACTGGAGTGGGGCAGGAGGCGGCCATGTGTTTTTACTTAGGTGTGGGTCGCTCATTTGTGTAAGTGTCACTGCCTACCTTGTCTCAGCCTCGTGAGGCCTCTGGATGCTGAACAGTGGCTCTGACTCCCTCGCTCTGTTTTTGATCGTGCAAGTCGAAAGAATCGCAGAAGTTAGAGGAGGACGGGGTCGTTAGCACACCTTCCTCACTAGCCAGAGGGTCGAGTGCATTTTCCACGTTCACACAGCTGGTTCGTGGCACAGCCGAGCCCAGGAAACTGGAGCTGCTACAAACCAGAAAAGAAGGAGCAGGGGGTGCTGAGGAGCCCCTCCGCTTGGATGCAGCTTTTTCAGAATACAGCTCATCAGAGTTGCCCATGACAATCAGGAGTAGACTCAGCATGGTCATTCACATTACAGTGGTGCCTCGCATAAAGAACGCCTCGCACAGCGAACGCTGCACACAACGAACTTCATTTCATGATTCATACAACGAACTTCGTTTCACACAACGAAGTCGCCCGAGCTTCCACGACCGCTTTGCCCGAGCTGCCACGACTGCTTCGCCCGAGCTTCCACGATCGCTGCCGATGTATTGCATCCTTCCGTGCAGGCACTGCAGGCAGTCGTTAGTCACTGCGCTTAACTTAAGCACGTATCGCGGCAATCGTTCTTCATTACAAATTAAATCGCGCACGTATCACGGCAGTCGTCCTTTTAAGTTAAACTCAATATTTTTTTTTATATCATGGCTTCTAAAAAAAGCAGGAAGGTGATTTCTGTTGAAATGAAACAGGACAGTGCTCAAAGGGAAGCGTCATCTGATAACGAGGAGCTACAATCAAACAATCAACCAATCCCAACTGCTGACATCAAGAACATCCTGGTCAAATGGAAAGCAGTTCAGGAGTTTACCAATGCCCACTATCCGGATTCAGCTGAAGCAAACAGGATCAACGATCTTTACTCCGATACTCTTGTCCGTTATTTCCGGCAGATGTTGGAGAAAAGAGAAAAACAAACGACTTTGGACAGGTTTTTCATGAAACCATCGGCCAAAAAGCAGAAAATGGATGAAGATGTGCAAGATTCGGTAGACTCTACTTAGTCTGTCTTAAAATTAAAAAAATGTGTGTTTTTTTTTAAAAAAAATTATGTTTTTAGATGTATCTAAATAAAAATAATAACAAAAAATTTATCTTTTTTATGCCATCTTAGCATATTTTATGCTACAGAACGAATTATTTTTTTTTAACATGTATTGTTATGGGAAAACGCGTTTCACATAACGAACTTTTCGCATAACAAACTTGCTCCTGGAACGAATTAAGTTCGTTGTGTGAGGCACCACTGTATGTCCCCAGGTCACCCTACAAGGCATGTGCTACTGTTATAGCCATTGCACAGGTGGGCATGGCCTGAGGTCACAGCGCCAGGAGGGGACAGAGTTCTTCCCACACTGCCCAATGCTAGCAGGACGCAGGGTGCCCCGGGCAGTCCCGGGCTCACCTCTTCCCTGCATGATGGGGTTGGCCCTGGTGGGAAAGCTGTTTCCCTAGTTTCATTGCAGAACCTGAGGGTTCCGAAACTACACTGCCGGTGCCCCGTTGCCACCTCTTTTTCCCATGCCCTCTTTCCACACCCATGTCCACTACCTGGAGGCAGTTCCATGAGGACGTGGGGCATGGGCTCTGTGCAGTGCTTTGATTTTGATGGCTGTCTGAGGCCCCCAGCCAGAACCCCCTCGCTGGTGTCTCGTTGCTAAGGGCTAAAATTTGAAACCCAGCTTTTGATTCTAGTACGGTTTGAATGCAGACCTTCTTGTGCAGACCGTGTACCCCACAATTCTTGATAGTTCAACTTCTCTCATTTGTATCGGAAGTTTCTCCAGCTCCCAGGCTGGAAGACGAACAATATGAGAACATTCGAGTCTCAGGAGCAAGGGAGAAACTGGACAGTGGGAGGGAAGAGGGGTGAACAGGGAGCTGAAGGGCCCATTGGGCTACATCCGCTCTGTCTGAATCTGAACTCAGCGCTTCCCGCATCCCCCCTGCCTGAGGCTGAGGCAGGACCCTCAGGGAGCAGTGGCTCAGCAGAGCCAGGGGACCAGCGGGCAGTGCGTGCTCGCAGCGAGCACCAGGGAGGGTGCCCGTGGGTGGCACAGAGCCTGGCTGTGGCATTTCCATCCCGTCTGAGGAGGCTGAGCAGCCCAGTCTTCCCAGGGCAATCCCAGCACAGCTCATTTGTGCATGTTTTACAATGGTGTTGATAAAATCCCCACGGAGCCCTGGAGCATGTGTGAGGAGTTCCCACCAGAAATCTAAACAACGCCCCGGTGTTGCTGACAGCTTAATAATGTGACAAAGTTCAGCTCGTTCAATGACAGGGACAGGAATGCAGCTGGGCCGGCCTGACCTGGAGCTTTAAAAATACCCCCCCAGCTCCCACCCACCATTTGACAAATAACCTTTTCTTAGCCTCCTTGAAGGCACCAGACAGAACCAAGTGCCACGCAGGGGCCACATGCCACCGTTAAAATGTTAAATGGAGTGGCAAGGGCCACCAGAGTCACTTGGGGCTGACATTTATCTTTATTATTATTATTAATAATAATGCATATATTGCTTTATGGTGCATTCCAGGGTTTTTTGCACTCCTAAATCATGCAGCTGTACATCAGCAGGCCCGATAAATCACCCAATGAACCCAAATTCAATGCAGCTGGCAGGCCAGATCCGAGAGGGGCTGAGTTCACTTAATTGAGCTGCAGCGGGGACCCGACGGGCGTTGCCCAGAAAATCAGAATAACGGCAATGCTGCCGGTGACATTTCAAGAGCTAGACATGAACTGCTAGCTTCAGCTTGAATTTTACAAGAGGGGGGCAGGAGCAGGGAGAAATTCAGACTTCAACAAGTCTTTAAACTCTGAGGTTGTTTTCTTTCTTTCTTTCTTTCTTTCTTTCTTTCTTTCTTTCTTTCTTTTTTTTTTTTTTTCCTCTACCTCAATGCCGGCACAATGAGTTCCACATTTGGAAATTTCAGTAGAAGGAATTCCTTTTTTTTTTTCTTCTTCTTCTTCTTCTTCTTTCTCTAGCTTCTTCTCATTTCTTCTGCTCGTGCCCTCCTCCACTCCATGGCCCTTCCCAACAAAAAGAACACCGAAAGTAGAGGAGCCACGGGATTTGAGTTGGAGCCAATTGTATGGGCCAAGAGGTTACATATGGAGCCAACAAATCACGAGATCATGAAGGATATTACTGATTTAAAGTTATGTATGTGAAAGCCCAAATCTTAACAGCATTCATAAAGGTAAAGGTAACTAATGGAGAGTTTAACCGACAGAAAATGGGCTTTCTCCCGGGCTGCCCTGCCTCCCTCTTCAAAATGGCAGGGCATTCAGCTGGTGAAGGGCTCCTGGCCACAGGGTCTCCACTTAACTGAGCTGATGAGCGGACGGCCTCAACCTTCCTTACAAGAAGGGCAGGCTCACTGGCTCTTGCATTTGTAGGAGGCCTCAGACACCATCAGGGGTTTATTTTCGTGTACACGAATGTGTGTGTGTGTGTGTGTGTGTGTGTGTGTATGTGTGTGTTTCTTCTTCATATGTTTTGGGGTTGCCAGAAAAACCATTCCTTTTCCCCCCTTAATTTTGAAAACTGTGTGTAATTTCAGGGAAATTTGATCCATGTGTTTTAGATTCATTTGCACTTAATCATGAAAATCTCTCAGCAAAGGGCTAGTTTCTCTCCCAGAAGACGCTGGTGCCCTTTTTAATAAGCCCTGTAAGTGCCCTTCAACCCAGGCCACCCTCTCCAAGTGCAGAAGGTTGAGTTTGGCCAAAGGAAAACCATCCTGACCACCGAGGGCATGGGTCTGGTTTGAAATGTCAAACTCATGAATTTTGACCACGTTTTGGCAATGGGCAAATGACTGTCCATTTACATGTCAGAGAAAGGTCTGGTATGGGCGGGGGGGTCTGCAAGAGTCAATGGGGGGAAAAGGGTGATATATGTAATACTTTAAACAATGAAGAATTATTTTAAAAATAAAGGGAAAGAGAGAAGAAGGAAGAGGAGGATGAGGTAGTGAAGGAAGGAAAGAGAGAGAGAGAGGAGGGATGTACAGATCCACTCTAGAGCATTTCCCTGTGGCCATTGGCGGTTGAACATTATCCTCTGGTTCATGGGTTCAGGCTGCTTCTTTGAGATTCTTTCAGAAAGAACCTCACCTCCCAAAACACCCCAAACCCTCTTGGATAGCTTCCAAGGGCCGTGGCATGACTGTGAGTCCAGGACACGCATTTCCCCACCCTCCATCCACAGCAACCAACGGCTGCACTGAAGCCACAATGACATTCCTTCGATCCAAAACAAACATGTCATTACCAATCTCAGATTAATTGATGCCATTTGTGTGCCCTGCCTGTTGGGTTTCAGTTGGAGCCGGCCCGGCAGCAGCAGCCACCGCCCTGGAAAACCTCAGGGCGCTCACAGCTTGGCCCCTGGCAGGATGCCCTTAGCTGTTCCTCTTACCCTGTGACTCCAGGCCTTTCCTCCTCCCCATCCCCTTTCCACTCTGAGGCTTTGGACAATTTTGAAACGAGTTTCCAGTGGAATGAGATGACCTATAGAATTGCACTTTGCTTTGCGTAAATGTTTGTTCTGTGTTCATTAAAGATAAGATACACATTTGCTTTTGTTCTGTTATGTTTTGATACCCCTGAAATTAGGATATTCCTTACAATCAATGATGAGAAAGAACCGTGGTGAGGTTGTGGAAAGCTTTCCCCTTCTTAGTGGTACATAAAATAATACTGCATTTATTTTATCCTCCCGAGAGATTTTTGATGACTTTTCAAAATACTGTGATAAATGTTGACCTTTCTTGCTCATTCCTTCACCGTTCATTCTTCAGTGAGAGTATATTTACCACATGCCTGGCTCTATGCACAGTGAGGAGGACAGCAGAAGAGTGTTGAGCCCAACTGGCATGGCTCAGTGGTTGAGCATTGACCTATGAACCAGGAGATCACAGTTTGATTCCAGGTCAGGGCACATGCCCAGATTGTAGACTTAATCCCCAACAGGGGTGTGCAGGAGGCAGCCAATCGATTAATGATTCTCTCTCATCATTGATGTTTCTCTCTCTCTCTCTTCCCTCCCCACCTCTCTGAAGTCAATAAAAATATTTTTTCTCTTTTATTTTTTTTTTGTTCAATAAAAATTTATTTTTTCAAAAGAAAAGTGTTGAAATGCCCCCAGTCAGAAAGTTATAATTTGGTTCTAGACATAAGTGCATACATGACCAACCATGCACAGTGCTAAATTAGTGGTGTGACCAGAAAGTGGCAGAGCAAGTCAGGATGGAGCCACTAAGTGGGGAGAGAGAGACTCTGAAATAGAAGGCAGGCTGGTTAGCTCTGGGACCCAAGGAAGTCAATGCTCACCTGTAGAATGAGAGGGCGCCATCAATCAAGTGCCTCTGGTGCCTTCCACAGAACTGAGTCCAAGAGAACGCTTTGAGAGAAAAGGGATCCACAGGGAGGGTGGGCCACTGAGAAACCTCACCATATTCTGTATTAGCATACTATGGGCTCTGAGATGTTCTACACTAGGGGTGTCGAACTCAATCAGTGAAGGGGCCAAAATCTAAAATCCAGCCTAAATCACGGGCTGAATGGTTTACTGAACAGTCATAAACTGTCATTGTGATGGAAACGCAGCGGAGTGCAGTTATGACAGCGTGGTGCGGGCCACATTGCAAGGACTAGCGGGACGGATTTGGCCCGCGGGCCTTGTGTTAGACACATGTGTTCTACACTGAAGGACTTGTTTAAATTTAAAGAAACTCAGTGTTAACAAAATCCTTCATTTCACTTAATAGTCGTTGCTATAACAAAAACATAGCAAAAGTCTAGGTCTCTTCCAACTCTAACCTGACCTGAAGGGACATGTGGGGAGAAGAAAGCCACAGAGAAATGGTGCAAGCTGTAGTCACTGCAGGAGGGCCTCTGGCATGGGGGCAGGGTGTCAGTGCTAAAAGGAAGCCTTTACCAATTGACCAATCAATTGGTACTTAATAGAGTTTAAAACATATAGTGTACTTAACAGAGTTTAATATATATATATATATATATATATATATATATGTAAACTGTCCCCTCGGGAGTTTGACCTACCAGCAATTCAATCACTCGCTATGATGTGTGCTGACCACCAGGGGGGCGGCATGGAACAAAGAAAGGACCCAGCCGGCAGCAGGGGCCCTACCTGTGTACAAATTTTGTGCACTAGGCCTCTAGTATAATATACTTTAATAATAATAGCATGTAGTAAAATTAATAGAGTATACTATGCTGGATGCTGGAAACTCAGAAATAAGTAAAACTCTGCACCCAACCTCAAATGGCTCCTAATCAGGAAGACTGGGTGTGAAACAGCCACAGTATAATGTGTGCCTGGCTTGTCACCAAGGTATAAATTAGTGCTGGAAAAACCACGCATGTCTACAGGAAATCAATGAAGGTTCCCACAGAAGGATCCATCAGCACTGGATCTAGAAGGAGGGATATGAAGGTCTGTGTGCTTGGATAAGAAGCAGAAAGAGAACATTCTAGGCAGGGAAAGAAGATCAGTAAAGAGAAAAAGACATGAGAATGTTTAATAGCTTGTAGTGGCCAGAGTGCAAGATACATTTTGATGAAGGGGAAAACAGGCTGACTAGTTAGGTTGGGACCAGACCATAAAGACTCTATATCAGCAAGTAACAACAACAAAAAAAAAGAGAGCAATGATCTCCCACAATAAGGAGCGTGGAGTCCCGTAATGAGAGGGTCTAGGACCGGCTCAGTAGCCCAGTGATGCCTCCATCCCTCTACTTGGCTATTCCTCAGTATGTTAGCTTTTCACTCTTATGCTTATTGACTCATATCAACAATTGGCTGCCACAGGACCAGGCATATTTCTCATAAATGATGTGCCTTACCCTTAAGTGTACACACGTGGAGGTACCCTATGGTCAATGAAGTCAGGTTTTATTTTTACAGAGAGAAGTGATGTAGCAGGACATGTGTTTTTATTAGATGACTGGCTGCAATGTAAAGGCAGGAGTGGAGGAAGAGAGATTTGAGGCAGGAGGCAGCATAGGACTGAAACTAGTTAGGTAGAAAGGCAATGAATGCTGACACCAGATCTCCTGTGGGATTTGGAGGAAGGAGGAAGTAGAAAAGTGTTTTTCTTTAATCACGGAAGACAATTTAAGAAGCCCAAAAAACTTACCTCCCCTCTTGTTGGCTAGCATCTGGTTGCATGGCCACCCCTAGCACAAGGATGGCTGAGGAACTGAGTTTCTGGCAAAGGAGAATGCAATAGCCATGTGACCACTCAGGGTTTCCTCACTGCATCTGGGCTGTGACTTGAATGAGCAATTAACCCTTTTCTTTTGTTCTGCCCTGAGATATGGCAGTTACTGGTTACAGCAGGGAGACCACCTTTTCCAATGCCCGGGAACCAAGGAAGACAAAGCCTCTTGCATGAGGACTGAGACTTAAGGCTGGGCTATGACAATCTCAGTTCTGAGGTGAGAATGCATATTGAGGAATAATGTATTTCTCATTTTTTCATCTCTCCTGAATTTAATTATGATTTGTAAATATCCAAAGAGTGACAAATTGTCAATAACATGAAAAAGGCAGAGTACTTCATGAAATAAGTTTTTTTTTAATACCAACTTTTTCATCAAGAGTAAAAAAAAATAAAAGACAGCTGGCCGGTGTGGCTCAGTGGTTGAGCATTGACCTATGAACCAGGAGGTCACAGTTCAATTCCAGTCAGGGCACATGCCCAGATTGGGGCTTGATCCTTAGTAGGGGGCCTGCAGGAGGTAGCCTGTCAATGATTCTTTCTCATCATTGATGTTTCTATCTCTCTCTCCCTCTCCCTTCCTCTCTGAAATCAATAAAAAACTAAAACCAAAAATTACATTAAAGGCAATTCAATCGAGAGATCTCATTAAGAGGCTGCCCATTACCCACTTAAGGATCACCCTTCCCTACATATTTTAGTCATGTTGTGCCCATAATGTCAACAGAAGACAATTCAAAAGCACGTCTGATTGAAAGGGTGGGAGAGTATTCAGGACTCCAAAAGAGGAAGCTCTCCCAGGATGCTCCCTTCCCCACTGCGATACAAATCTGCCAGACAAAAGACAAAACGATGGGGAACTGCAACTTTTGGGACATCTTCTCAATCTAATTTCAAACACAAGGAAGGCTGATGAAAAGGAAGTCACAGAAGCCCAGAGAGAAAGTGCCCTCTCGTTCTAGAGCTCCTACAAGCTAAGGCAGCACTGTGCTTACGATGTCTTCAGTAGGCTTCAGGAAGATATATTCAAGAGCTCCAGAGAAAAATAAAATATGATATCATATCAAGAAGCATCAAATGTGGAAATGACTCCAGAGGAAGGAGAGGCCCTCAACATTCTGAAAACATAAAAACATGAGTTTTGTGAGGAAGCCTAAGTCCCCAACTAGAGTAACCAAAGTGAAACGATTTCAGCAACTTTCCGCTAGATGAAAAGGAGGGGAACATAACTGAAGATGGACACTAAAGAGTGGGACCGATTGGCTAGAACGGTATCTGAAAGGTTACATGCCAAATGAGCTGAGCTTTCTAACATTCTACAACTACCACAGGGGGCTCTTTTGGTTCTCTTCACAACAGGCCCTGAAATACGGCTGGTCTGTGGTCCTAAGTAGTGTTACATGGCATGAGGAAGCAGAATCCTCACCACCTGTCCGGGTGCAGCCTCACTCCTGACAAGGCCCAGGCTTTTGCCTCAGCATCTGGGTCAGTAGCGAAAGGTGAAGCACAGAGAAGACACTTTGCCTAACCCTCTGCCTGTTGGAGGGTGTACTCTGAGCGGCCCCACCCTGAACAAGTGTGTCCTGTCCTCGTCTGGTTCAGTCACACCTGCACAGACCCCTTTCATCAGCCCAGCTTCAAGTGGCAATTTAAACCTTTTAAGGCCACCTGTCGAGCACCCTCTTGGTAGATTTCCTTTTATCACCGGCTCAAGGTGAGTAACTGGATAACATAATTATGGGGCAGGAGAACGGGGCGTTTTGATTTGTGTTCTTTGAGGATTAGCCAAGTGCCCCATTGCCAAATCCGTGATCACCTGAAAGGAAATCTGAAGGGAGAACCTGCCAAATAAGTCCTCCAGGTGCTATTCGGGCAAGCAGCTCTGCAAATGGGCATTCTCTGCCCTTTTCTCGGCACTGCAAGCTCAGAGGCATTCGAGATGGACAAAGCTGGTGGGTGCCTCCTTGCAGAATGAGGTGGAGGGAAGCAAAGGAAGATGTTTTCCAAATGCTTGGAGCCAAGGCCAGACAATTGGGAAGCCCTTTGGATGTGGGATGATATAGAGCCAGACCTCTGATTTCCTGAATATTCCTGGATGTTACCTGTGCCCCATTCAGTGCAGTAGCTCTTAAATGCTTACAGGGGGTGCCTGGGAGGAGGCATGCACAGGCTGCTTGGTTTCAGACTCCAAGGCATGAGACGCTGACATTCCACCTTGGTGCAGCAGGCAGCCTCTCTGATGACGTTGGAGTGACTTTCTGTTTTGGCTGGGAATATGTGGAAGCAGAACAGGGAAGGGGCGCCCATATGACATCATTTAGGAATGAGCAAGTACATGGAACATTAGTTAGTTTCTTAGGGCTTCCATGGCAAAGTACCACAATCTGGATGTCTTAAAATAACCGAGATGTATTTGCTCTCAGTCCAAAATCAAAGTGTTGGCAGAATGCACTTTCCTTGTCTCTTCCAGCTTCTGGTGGCCCCAGGTGTTCTTTGGCTTGTGGTAGCATGACTCCAACCTCTGCCCCTGTCCTCACTTAGCTAAGCTTCCTCAGTGTGTGTGTGCAAATTTTCATCTTCTTATATTAGTGGTCGGCAAACTCATTAGTCAACAGAGCTAAATATCAACAGTACGATTGAAATTTCTTTGGAGAGCCAAATTTTTAAAACTTAAACTTCTAACACCATTTCTTCAAAATAGACTTGCCCAGGCCATGGTATTTTGTGGAAGAGCCACACTCAAGGGGCCAAAGAGCTGCATGTAGCTCGAGAGCCACATTTTACTGACCACACAGTCTTATAAGGATGCCAGTTCCTTTGGAGCTGGGCTCATCCTGAACTAGTATGGCCTCATCTTACACTGATGACATCTGCAAAGACCCTATTCCAAATAAGGTCCCACTCACAGGTAACAAGTGTTAGGAGTCCAACATATCGTTTGGGGAGATAGAGTACAACCCATAATGCATGGATATGCAAAAAAGCAAAGTTACTATCCAAATAACTTATCCTAAGAATATCTGGAATGCTGTGGGGTCTTGTACCTATTGTCACCTGAACTTTGAGTTCACCCATTAAAAGGGTCAATGGCTTTTAGTTGTTGTTGTTCTAATTCTAAAAAGAGATAACTTATATGATGTAATATAATGTACAGTAAACTCATGTGTAATAAAATACAAATATGGAAGGGAGCTGTTAGCCATAGGGAGAGGGAAGACCCTGGGGACCTAATTGTCACTAGGACTCTTAAGAGAGGGGGGAGGGAGAATTTGAAGAAGAGGGAAAATGATCTATGAAGCTTAATGGCTAGAATTCCCCTGATGCCTCCTTCTTGTTATAGCATGACTTGTTGTAGAGGGTGCATGGTTAAAGAAAAACTAACAAGACAACATCAGACTTTAGGTTCTCAGAAGGTCCAAGTGGTGGGAGACTGTTGAGTATTCACAGAAATAGCAGTTCAGAGAAAATTCAGTCCTGAGGGACCGTTGGGGCCTGAAGCACAAAGCTGGTGTGGTCTGCTTTCACATGTGGGCCCTTGAATGGGCTTTGCAAATCATGGCTGCCCAGGGATTCTCCACAGCCACAGATCTCCTCACCTAGGTATGGTATGGGATATTTTCTATTGATCATGTTCCTTAATTTAATTCTGCAGAAAGGGTTGTTAACTGGGATTTCCAATGTTGCTAGGGTTTCAGGAAAATGGGATAATGCTAGCAATATTAAATTAACCACCTGGGGAAAAAATGTGTGGACACAGATGCTGGTAGTTGTGATACTAGCCAGGTGGAGAACCAAGGGATGGATTTGGAAGAGAAGTGTGATGGCCAATTATAACTTTGCTCCAAGAGCCTAAAGGTTAAAACAATAACCCCCATGAGTTCATCTGAACATGACATAAACAGTTCTTGACACCTGTTACATAATTTTTAAAATAGGCATGTAGCCTTGTAGCATATTCACGATTCAAATAATCCTATATAGTAAAAGCCTAATATTCTAAGTGTCCAAATGTTTGTCTGTTTACCCAGCAGCTATGATGTGCACTGACCATCAGGGTACAGACACTCTGACCAGTAGGTTAGCTTGCTGCTGGGATCTGACTGATCAGGACTGGGTGAGACAGGCTAGACACATCCTGGAGCCCTCCCGAGGTCTCTCCCTGCCCCCAATGTGCATCCGTGGGGTCCCTTGGTTTGGCCTGTGCCCTCTCACAATCCTGGACCCCTTGAGGGATGTCAGAAAGCTGGTTTCGGCCTGGTCCCCACAGGCTAGCCTGAGGGACCCACCGGTGCACAAACCTATGCACCAGGCCTCTAGTAAAACATGAAAGATGTATAGAGAAAAATCTTCCAACCTTCCATTCGGTTCCCATCCTTCCTAGCAAGAAACATTATTAGCTTTTTGTTTATCCTTCCAAGGAATTATTAAAATTTTCCTACCAAAACAGATGTATAATTCAGCTTTGCATTCTTTTACACAAATAGTAGCATACCATCTGAATTTTAATATATCTTTTTATACAAATGTAAAATGAAGTATGTATACATTTACTCATAGTTTTCAGAAGCAAGTATATAGAAATAATTTGTGTCTATCAAAAGAGAACTAATTAAGTTATAAAATATCTACAATGTAAAGTGGTATGCAGCTGTAAAAATAATGAGGATGAACCCTATTTCATTTATGGAAAGATCTGTAATATGCATTAAGCAAAAAAAATAATAATAATAAGATATAGAAGAATGTATGCAGTGTGTACTCTTCAGATGAGAACAGAGGGGATAAAATATATATTTTTATTTCTTGCAACTGAATAAAGAATAATCTGGAAGGATTCACAAGAAACTAATATAATCATTATTTACAGATGGTGAAGGAAGTATAATGATCAGAGATGTGGGTGGTGAAACTTTCCAATATTTATTTTGTTAAGCTGTTTTCATTTTTAAACCATTTGAATGAATTTACTATTTAAAATTACAATAAAAATGAAAAGAATTTCTGGAATCTGATAATTATACCAGAAACTTATCCTGCAAATATTTGCTCTCACACATTGAAAATCATCTGCAAGCTGGCCAGCATGGCTCAATGGTTGTGTATGGACCTATAAACCTAGAGATCATGGTTTGATTCCTGGTCAGGACACATGCCCAGCTTGTGGGCTCAATCCCCAGTGCAGGGCATGCAGGAGGCACCAACACATGATTCTCTCTCATCATTGATGTCTCTCTCTCTCTCTCTCTCTCTCTCTCTCTCTCTCTCTCTCTCCCTTTCTCTCTGAAATAAATAAAGATGTATTTTTTTAAAAAAGAAAATCACCTGCAAGGATGATTTACTGCAGTATTATTTCAAAAACAAAAGACTGGAAATGGCCTAAATGTCTATTAAACAAAGACTGGTTGAGTAAATTTACAGTCATACAATGAAACACTATACAGATGTTATAAAGAACGTGAAACATGAATTCACACAAAAAGTGCTCCAAGATATATTTGGTAAAAAATGCAAGACTAAAAAAAAATCCTGCCCTCCCATTTTTTATGAAATATGTATGACACATGCATATACACCCACATATCCTATATTCTCACAAAATAAGAACATATATGTGCAACGTGATGGGTGTGTGTACATGTAGAAATTTTCTGGAAATAAATACAAGAAACTGTTAGCAGTGGGGGCCTTTGGGGAACAAGTGAGAATGTTTGCAGCCGAAAGGTCACCGGCCTTTTATTTGTAATGCTTCTTGAACTGTATGGGTTCCTTTGTATTGTGTGCATGTTTTTTTAATTAAAAAGTTTTACAAATAAAAGTATATCCATATAATGAAAACTGTGCCCCTATAAAATAAACAACCGAGGAAGCTCTTTATGTACTTATACAGAACAGTTTCCAAGACCTATTATTAAGCAATTTGTACTGTTAATTTTAACTGTTGCAGGGTTTCTCATACTCTGTGTTACCTGACTCATTCTTGTATCTCTTTTCATTACTTTGAGTTTGATCACATTACAGTTCTGCCCCTCCGATTAAACTATTATTTTTTTTTCAGTCTGTCTCCTCACCTTTAAAACTTGGTATCAGTCTTTTAGGTTGAAATCCCAACTCCTACTGGCTAGTGAACACGAGCAATTTGCTAAACTGCTGTGGGCCTCAGAGTCCCATTCTGTAAATGAAAAAGTGGTATGCATTATGTGAATGTTGTAAGAATTTGGGATAATGCCAATTTGTACTTCTTAACCCCTTCGCCTTTAATATAATATTGAATGTCAACTGTAATTGAAATTTTTAAAAAATCGTGAAAAGAATGTGAGATAATGCAAATACATTTCATTTAGCACCAGAGGACCCAGGATAGGCATTCAACATGGTGACTGTTGCCACCGTTGACAATCTCTGGCATTTGGCAATCAGAACTGCAGACAGGCATGCCCACACCCTGGTTTTACACCAGGAAAAGCAAAGCTTTCTGTGTCATGACAAGGCCTTTCCTGAGGAAGCCCAGCATTTGGCTGGTCTTTTGGACACAGTAGCCTTGGGCCAATACCTCATGAGTATAGCTGGACTCTTATTGCCTGTATGGTGTATGTTATAGCCCCTCCCAGGGATGCTTCATCCCATGTTTTAACCATGAATTTTATCCAGTGGCTTTTCCCTCAGGATAACTCTTATTGGCATCTGTTACCCTCCGTTCATTAAGCCTATTTGTGTTTGTGTCCATATTTATGACAGTGTTTTTCAAAAGAGGAAGTGGGGGTGTCCACATTATCTTTCTTCATTTTTACAGCGTTGAAAAGGAAAAGAACTGCCTCTTCATATTGTCTCCATTTCATCCCCCAGTGCAGTTCTGGGTCAAGTGATCTCACTGATCATCTACTTGGCTTTCTGCCTTGATGCATTTATGGGGTCTTTTATTATTGACTTTGGAGCTCCTTGCAAGGTACTCCAAACAGCATTTTAAAATAGTCTCTAGTGGGCAATTTACATTTTAACTGCTCCTTTCATTACCCCCCTCAACACACTCATATAGTTCCCTTTTCTAGAATTAAATAACCGCATGATAGCTGTTGGGCTCCATGTCTCTCTTGGATGTTGAACTTGGAACCCTTGCAGTCTGTGCTATGTAGTGGTTCAGTTAGAATCTCATGCTCTTTCACATTCATCACCTTTCTCCCAGCTTTTATTTTCAGGTTATGTGTCATTTTGATACATTAGAGCCAGATAGGCTGGGCCATCTTGATTTGATTTTTGAAAACCTCCTGGAGAATCACAGACACACGGTGATAACAAACAATACTCCAGGAGTTGTGGGGTGCGTGAGGGTGTGGAGGGGACAAAAGAAAAGATCAAAGACCACCATGTCCTAAAAGTCCTTTGGTTCCAGGTGAATAGAAAGTCCCCTTTCCGCATTATTTAAACTAGCACTGAAGACCGAAAATGTGCCTTGTCTCTTAGGTCTTATTTTAGAAGCCACAGTACTTTGGAGATCATTACTCCAGAAATACAGATTTAGCATTTCAGGTTCTCTTACTTCCCTTCCCACCCACTTTCACAAATCCCAGTGCAGTGCCTGCCAACTTGTCATTTTTTCTTTCTCTTCATTTTATGCAGACTCATCTTCCCTAAGGACAGGGGTGGCCTTACTCTGAAGGCCAAGAACTTTATGAATTAAGAGAGTTTCTGGTGGACATTTCTCACAGAAAATAGTTCTTTGTAAGTCCAAAACTAATGGTTCCAAATCTGTAAGCCAGAAAGTACTCCTCCCCCCATGCACAAACATACCTTCCCAGAACATGTTCCTCATATTGAGACTCTACTGGCAGGATATATACTCTGGGTTTGATCTAAAATGGCAATTCTTGTGTGGCCTAAAGAGTTTTGTCTTTTTTAATTTTCTCATGTTTTATTTAAAGGAGGCATTCTACATTTTTTTTTCTTGTACTTAGAAATATACCAAGAAGCCCAAAGGGGAACAACTGACCCACGAACCAGTTTATCGTCAACCCCTTTCATGATATGGCAGCCCCGTGGGCACACAGTAGCTGAGCTGCAGAGGAGGAAGCTAGCACACTGCCCTCTAAGAGAGACAAAACCTGAAGTCAGTAAAGAAAGTGGAATTGCACACCCAGGAGAGAGCCTCAACAAGCACATAGCCATCAGGTCTAGTGTGCATACAAAACTAAGAAGAATTGGAAAAATGGTAAAACCCAAGGCTGGCAGTGATTTACGAAAATAAGCACTCATACTCTTCTAGTAAGAGAAAGTTGAGATCATCTGGAAGCACATTTAGCAATATATATCAGGAGACTTAAAATGTTCATGTCTTCTGATTTACTAGCCCTTTCATCTCCAGAAACCTATTCTGAGGGGAAACAGCAAGAATGGAGAATCTAGTTTCTTAGAGCCTCATCATGGCATTGTTGTAAGAGTAAGAAATTAGAAATATCCTAAAGACCAAATAACAGGGAACTGGTTAAAAGTATTATGATACATAAGGATGATGTTACAGATGAAAAAATGCAAGGAAATGTGTTCATGGTATATGAGTGAAAAACATTAAAAACAGGATGTAGAATGTTAGCTGACAATTATAAAAACACACACTAGAGAAATTCACTGGTCAAGAAAAGGGAAGTTTACTGGTTTTATTTCAATAAAGAACACCTTCCTGACAAAGCTTTGGTAGTATTTCTGTAGAACAAAACTGAAGGAGGATATTTATAGGGTTTTGAGGCCAGAGCTGAAGTGGGTCTTACCACGTAGGGACTGGTTGGGATTGGGCAATTTGGGGCATAGTAGCTTTGCATTGCTGAGCACTGTTAAGTAAGGTCTTGAAGCAAATATTGTTAAGCAATCAGTTGGTCTTCATAAATAAGCAAGGATTTTCTGGAATAAGTAGTAAGTTATTGTTGTCTGGTTCCAGTATTGTTAGTCACAAAATAGGAAAATATCATTTACCCATAATTATTTAACATAGAAGCAGGGAAGTACATTGGTTTCAGTTCTCAATAACAGCTAGTAAAAGCCTAGAAATGTAATTATTTACAAATTAATAGTGGTTACTTTTGGGTGTAAGGATTAAGGTAGACTTTAACTTCTTCCTTTTTGCTTCTCTGTATTTTCTCAATCCTCTCTAAAGAACATATATTCAGGAAGAAAAGGGTAAATTTGTTTAACCCTTATTTGGCCAGATAATTGGAAGACTAGAGCCATCCTCATCTCAAAGATTCTAATCCATTTTTTAATATAACACCCAATCTAAGCAGAATTTTGTGGCCAACTTGGGAAACTGGCTAAATCATTACATAATCACAACCATGTGATCCAATGAGCACTGGGCAGCTTTTCATCTTTTCAGGCAGACAGAAACATGCAGTATGGACTGTTTTAGAATCATCCATGCTTCAGAACTATATTAGAAACATATTTAACTAACACAAATACCCGTTTTTCTCCTTGGCTCTCTGTTATCACTCCATTTTCAGAAACAAGGTGCAGTGGATGTCAGGGACTTGGGGGAAAGGAAGAGTGAGATCTGAGGTGAACCCAGAAATCTAGAATACTGTCTCATGACCTCTCCAGCCAACCACTAATAAATATTTTTGAGCATCTAATCTTTGCTGAGTGCTAGCCCAGGTGAGACCTGGCACAGTATTGGATAACCTACACTCCATCCCTTAAAGGAGCTTAGTTTTTAATTGAGCAGAAGATGATGGGGAGTGGCTAACGCAGGAACAATTCCAGAGCAATACAAAATGACGTGCAGCAAGCACTGCTCCACAGGAGGGAGAGTACTTGATTCCAAGCTGGTCTCTATCACCATATCTGTATTATATACCTTGTGCAGTTTAGACTCCAAGTCCTATATAAACTCTGAAATAAGATGATTTGGGGCATTGAGATTTTCTAGCTAAAGAAGGGTTAAACTTTAAAAATAACACCCATACTTTTCATTAAAAATCTTTCCAAAGTTTGAGTCTGCTTTACTTTTTACATAAATAATTGCAGCTTAACAAACTTAACTACAGAGGCCAGCTTCATTTTCATTGCATATAGATGAAGATTTCACTGGACATAGACTAGAAAGACAAGGGGCTGATATGGGTGTGAATTGACTCCAAGATATACTAGAATTTACTGTAAAAGAAAAAAAAATCTCCCAATTCCTAATATTCATGTATTTCCTGGTGATCATCTTTTTTCTATTAAAGACCAGAGTGAGACCTTCCAACAAAATGAAATTCCAATTGGCTGAAATGCCATTTCACTCTAAATAATCCTTTATTAACAATAACTACTCTTCATCAGGAATCTCATCATCTCATAGGCAAGGGACCTCAATAATTGCCTTGGGGAAACAGAGGCCCAGAAAGGGGCCTATTCAAGGTCACATAGAAGTTTAATGATGGACACATGATTAGAATTCTGATCTCTTTGTTTTCAATCCCGACCTTCCTACCTCTCTAGTCTGATGCCCCATGCTTTTTTGAGCAAGGTAAAACCTACTGAGAATTCTGAGGACTTCAGCTACTAGACATAAAAATAAAAGAAACATGGCTCACAGTACCTTTGAGTATAATGAGATACTCTCACTTCCAAGTTCACTTTCTGGAAGTTCTCTGGAACAGGACTCGGTTCTCAATGCAAGGCACAGTCATTGCTATTCATATGCCATGGATTTCATCATAAAACAGACAGAGAGAAATGAAGCTCCCATGTGGCCCTCCTGTAGAGCAGACCCTCTGCATTAAAACAGTGGAAACATGGACACTTCCTGAGTGAGCAATATGATCACCTAATAGGCTAATAACAACAACAAACTTAGTTAATATGCCACTAAGGATGCCTTTGGCCATTCATAATAATAATAAACTAAACTAAACCACTCTCAAACAATGCCACTCTCAAACAATGTGGAATCTATTACAGACCTGGAAATACAGATTTAGAGCCAGTTTCCTAGTTTGCTGACTCAGTAGCTCAGTGGTTCCATCCATGACCCCAGCTCTCCATTCTTGCTGCCATTTGCAGGTATTGTCTTTACCCCAAGGTTTGCCTATCATGGTCTCCAGAGAGCCAGCAGTTGCAGGCCTCCCATAGGCATAGACTTTCTTTTCTTAAAATATATTTATATTGATATTGATTCCAGAGAGGAAGAGAGAAGAGAGAGAGATATAGAAACACCAATGATCAGAATAATTGATTAGCTGTTCCTCATGTCACCTATTGGAGATGGAGCCTGCAATGTGGGCAAGTGCTTTGACCAGGAATCAAACCATAATCTTCTTTTCTTTTTTTTAATATATATTTTATTGATTTTTTTTGCCCCCCTCCCTCCCTCCCACACATCCCCTCCCTCCCCAGAGTTTTGTGTCCATTGGTTGTACTTATATGCATGTATAAAAGTCCTTCGGTTGATCTATTATCTCCCCCAGATCTTCCTCCCCTCCCCGCTGTAATTTGACAGTCTACTTGTTGATATACTGTCTCTATATCTATCTTTTGGTTCATCAGTTTATAATGCTCTTTATTATCCACAAATGAGTGAGGTCATGTGGTGTTTCTCTTTCATTGATTGGCTTATTTCACTCAGCATGATGTTCTCCAATTCTATCCAGGTTGCTGCAAATGATGAGAATTCCTTCTTTTTTATGGCAGCATAGTATTCCATTGTGTAGATGTACCATAGTTTTTGGATCCAATCATCTGCTGACGGACACTTAGACTGTTTCCAAATTCTGGCTATTATAGATTGTGCTGCTATGAACATAGGGGTGCATATATCCTTTCTGATTGGTGTTTCTAGTTTCTAGGGATATATTCCTAGAAGTGGGATTACTGGGTCAAATGGGAGTTCCATTTTCAGTTTTTTGAGGAAACTCCACACTGTTCTCCACAGTGGTTGCACCAGTCTGCATTCCCACCAGCAGTGCAAGAGGGTTCCTTTTTCTCCGCAACCTCGCCAACACTTGTCGTTTGTTGATTTGTTGATGTTGGCCATTCTGACAGGTGTGAGATGGTACCGCATTGTTGTCAAACCATAATCTTCTAGTTCAAGCATGTCAAACTTGTGACCCACAACAAATATTTTTACAGCCTAGCCAATATAACAGTATGTAAGAAATGTTTTAATAAAAATTTCATAACTTAATTTTCACAATATCCTGTCATACATTATATATATATATATATATAACTAAGGGACCATCTGACCAGTAACTATAATACACAATGACCACTAGGGGGCAGACCTTCAACACAGAAGCTGCTGAACTATGGTGACTTGGCAGCAGTGGTTCTTGGGTGACAAACCCAGAACCAGAGAGAAGGGAGCCTGATTCAGGGGTGCATTACCCAAGAACCATCTTCTTACAATCCAGGACCCCTTTGGGGATGTCAGAGAGCTGGTTTTGGGTCTGATCCCTATAGGCCAGGCTGAGGGACCCCACCTGCCTGAGGGACCACACTCATTCCACAGACGCCCTTGGGAGGGACCACAGGAGGTTGGCTCCAGGGCATGTCCAGCCCCTCTTACCCAATCCTACCCCACAGGCCACCTTTTAATTAATTTTCTTTTAATCTGCACAAATCTATGCACCAGGGCACTAGTTATTAATAAGGAACTACAACGTTTGCTAATGTCTTATTACTATAATCATGTTGCATTCATTTCCCTTAAATGCCTTATGTGGAAGCACACCATTTCTCTCCACTAATACTAGCATCAAATATTTTAGCAGCCGATTGCCATGTCATTAGTCTTGGATTGAATTGTTTGGTTTGCACAACAGAAAACATTTCCCTCTTGGAGAACAAGAAAAAATAAGTTTATTTGTGTTATGCTTATTAATTTGTGCAGTTATTCAGTATCTGGTAAGTTAATGTTAAAGGAAAAAAATATTAATTTTATTAAAATGTTCTATTATTTTATGTTAATGACTACTCACTTATTTCAGCTCTTTGATTTCAGCGTGTCTCTACTGAAATAAACCTCCATTTCTATGAAAATTGAAGCTTTTGTTTTTGGGGGGACCCACATAAACTTAAACCTTGTTTATTTGGCTTATGTTAGCCTTGAGTTTGACATGCTTGTTCTAGTTCATAGGTTGACACGCAACCACTGAACCACACCAGCTGGGCAGGAATCACTTTCTTAAGAACAAAGAGATGTTTCTCAGAAGTTCCTGAACAAATATTCCCTCACAATACTGGGTGGAACTTGGTCAAGCACCCACTCAGAAACCAACCACAGCCTGAGGAAGGGCTCAGACCATTCATGATTCACCCCTGGAAATGGGTTTGGAAATGCACTCACCTGAGTCATATAAGCTATGGAGACAGTGGTCAGGAGGGAAGTGGGGAGACACAGGGATATGTATTCCAACCAATCAGAGCTCTGCACAGGGAGGTAGATTCTAACCAATCAGAGCTCTGCACAGGGAGGTGGATTCCGACCAATCAGAGCTCTGCTAGAGGGAGACTGAGATAGTCAGGATAAAGAGATGACCAGTGACAGCATCTGCTTCACCTGTTCTCCCACCAGGACTTCCTCCCTGTGCCAGGTGCTACATCCTGTTCCAGAGGATGAGAAGCAGGTTCCGAGACAGCAGGGAGGACACAGGGACTACCAGGACCTTCACACCTTCTAGCAATGTGGATGCTCATAGAGCTCCTTAGCAGGGATTAGGTTGACTTTCGGGAAATCTAGCTGAGGACTCTTGGGTCCATAATCCAGAGTCAATGATGTGGTGCTAAGGTGGGAATTTCAGACCAGGAATGCCGAGAGGGCATTTTAATACAGTATTTCTTAAATCACTTCTGGACTATCACTATAAGTCTACCTCTAGGACCTATAATGCAGATAGGAAATTGAAATGAGAAAGATGAAGGGGCATCAGAATTTTACTTAATTAATTTTTTTTTCTTTACCTAGTCATGTACGATGATAGAGTTTTAGCCTTGCTAAAATAAAAATCCATTTTTGGATAGCTTTTTGCTTTTCCTTTTCTTCTTCTTGTCTTTTCTTTTTATCTGTTTTTGATGCTTAAAGAGAATGGACATATTTTCTTTTTAAATTTTTATTTTATAACCAGAAGTTTGTGTGTTCTTTTATAATAAAAAAATAATAATAAAATAAAAAGCCTTTACTTAGAAAAAAATAAGTATTTCATACTTGTCATTCAAAAGACCACAAGATCTCCCCACCTTCAGAAAGAAGTCTAATGATTCTTGGGTAATATTTGAAAATAAACCAACTTTATTTGAATCAATCAATATCAATTGAGACTGGAAAACAAATTTATAACTGGTTCATATGAGGAAAACACTCAGCAATATCTTCATTAAAAGGCATTTTACATTCATTAAGGCTGAAAAGCAAGTCCTGTTATTTTATCACCACAGTTAAAGGTCTTGAGAAAATCAAGTGTCTTTATTAAATGAGATGCTTGTTTTTCCTAAAATCTAGGTATCTTTTGTTAAATTAGTTAACTCTCCAGCTTATCAAATGGGTCAACCAGGTGGTCAGGAAAGTAAGACAAATTCAAACATCAGCTGGGCATTTTATATTTTAAATATATGCATAGTCAATATTGTGAAATCTCAAGCTACATAAATATATCTTAGATAACTAGTTCCTTAAAACTATGTTTTGCCATAAAACAGATTGCTTTTATAGACACACAGATTAGAACAAACCCTCTCGTGCGGCCATCTTTTATTTTATATTTGGTTGGGGAGGGAAGGTTTGGATCTAGTTCCTTCAGTAATAGTAAATAAAACTGTGCACACTTGAATCATACCTAATTATGAAATGAAAGGGTCCTGAAACTAAGCTGGGAGGAGAATATTGACAAAGGGAGAGGAGCATGCCTTCCTGAGGCGGCACCTGCTGTTTGGTTTGAGGGCAGAAGAGCAATGAACAGAAGACAATAGGCCTGTGTGCAGAAGGGGCCTAAGGCCAGTGATGTGACCCATCAGTGCTCCTGACATCAGAACCAGGGTGCTTTGTGTGCACATTTCTTTCTCTAACACTTAAGATTCTTTTTAATGTCGGACACAAAACTAAGCCAGTGATCCCTTGGGAGTTGTGGACTTAAGTTTAACTATGAGCTAACTCTTCACCTTTCCAAGGTCTAAGACTTCATCATTTTAATCCATTCCGCTCCCGAGATGGCTCCGGGCCAAGGGCTGAGACTCATAAGACCCTCCCGGCTATCTGCTGCCTCTGGGCCAATTTAATTTTAGGTTCAGACTCCCACTGGTTTCTCAGGGTGAAAACTCAGCTAGACCTGCACCTTCCTGACTCCGCCTCCCTTTTACTTTTCTTTTTCCAGACCTTGCTGATTCCTGGGACTCTGGGATCTTTAGGGTCTTTTCCAGGTGTGATCCTTTTGTGACAACTCTACGATGTTTCTGTCGGCAAAGTGGCCAATGGACCCTGGTAGGCTGAAGAGCTTCTATTGCTTCATTTGACAAATGCTAGAAAATAGGATTTTTTTCCTAATGAAAATTCAAGATCTTTACTGGCCATCCAGCGGAAAAGTGGACACAGAGGACAGTGCTGTGCCCTGGGAAGCTGTGCTTTAGTCTGAGATCCTGTGGCCAAAGAAACTGATGTTTTTCACTTTTCTAGGCATTAGTTTTGTGCCAGGCAGCTGTGTCCCTCATTTCAAACAAGATCCTCTTATTCATGCCTGTGATTCTGAGTTGTCGGGCAATTATTTCACTGCCTTTGTCAAGAGATGAAGGCCAGCGATAAAAGGAACTATGCTCTGGATCCGTCAAGATTTTACTTACCCAGCTCATCTTTCAGAGTTATTAAAATCTTACCCAATATCTTCACTCTGGGCCAACCTGAGAGGTAGGCAGTGCTGAGTAGATGGGTAAATGCAGTATAGTCATTGCATTTGACTTGTTTCTGCCTCTGACCCTCACAAGAAGGAAGGAAGGAAGGAAGGGAGGGAGGGAGGGAGGGAGGGAGGGAGGGAGGGAGGGAGGAAGGAAGGAAGGAAGGAAGGAAGGAAGGAAGGAAGGAAGGAAGGAAGGAAAAGTCACATGACAGTAACAGTTAAGGAAGATAAATTAAAAAACAAAAACAGGATTTCAACCCTTTTGGGGCCACTGAAATGCTTTCTGTGGGAGCAATGTTCATTTGGGACCCATAACAAGGGTTGCCTCCTGTCTTAAAATTGGAATGTGGGGTCAAATTTCAAACCTTCAAGACTCTGAGTTGGTCCTGGGGACACCTAAGAACCTACCACACTTGCTGGGAGATGATTTGCTGTATATGACAAGGTGATGGCCTAGCCTCAGAAGGCTGAAGAAAAATCTCTTGAAAAAAAAATAATCAGAAGGTAATATTATTATTATTTAAAAATACTCTCATAAATCTGGCCATAAGACCTTCAATCTCTAAGTCAATAGTTGCATTATATAATAATCTAATGTTGAAATAAAAATATATTCCTGAATTAAGTATCTTTCCATCTCTAACTCCTCCCCCTCTTTTAAATGGTTATAATTAATCATAACTGCCTATTAGTGTTATTTATGTAAAATTGAGTCAGCCACAGATGGAACATCTAGAAACAACAATATTGATTTGGTTTGGCTTGTTTGTTTTTAAAAACTGCTTTTACAGACTCGCCAGTTGTTGGAATTCTGAGAATCAAGTCAGGGCTGTTAGTGGGTGCCAACACCGCTGGGGGAGCTGGCCCGCCTGGGCTCCCTGTTTTCTCTGTCCCTCGAATGTGCTTCTAGAGCAGCGCCACGTAAGGACTCTGGAACGCTGACTGCCTCTAGGGTCCTGGCCTGAGCTGCCAAGGCTGGGGAAGGATTTCACACTAATTAAAAGGCCTCCTGGGATCATTCAAGCTTTCATCCCCCAGAAGGCCAGCGGGGGCTTTCCCTTATGGTAAAAGGACTATTTCCTCACCATTTTTCCTTTTTAAACACTTTTGGGGGAAGGGGGGCGGAAGGAGAAACAAGTTTCCAGGGAATTGTGGAAAGGATCCTTTAGAGGTGAAAATGAATCAACTCATTCTGCTTTTTCAAAACTCTCAGGCTTATAAAATATCCTACTGAGCAATTTCCTCTTCCTCAGTGGGCTGAAGGAGACCCCCTGTTTCTTCCCCTCTGCTCTGATCAAGGGGTCCCCTTTTTCTCCTGAGATCCCTGGAGACAGCTAGTTCTGGGGATAGCTTGGGCTGGAATTTGTTGATGTTTGTATGGTGAGGACCCATGCTGTCCTGCCCTCCCTGAGCAATGAGTCAAGTCCTGGGGCTTGCCGGCATTTGGGAACCTCACTCGCCACTGGCAGGCAGCACAGAAGGGAGGATTGTTGAAGGTGAGGATCTGTGGCAGTGGATTTCCTCACACAGGGCATTCATAGGAGAGGGAGCTGATGATAAGTTCATTTCTCTTAGTTTCCTGTGCACTGGTCACCATACTCAAGCAGGGTAAGATTTTAAGGAGGCGAAACTCAAGAATGACTTGGGAGAGCAATATTGTCTAAAAAATAGTTTCCTTTTGTTCATCTGGTCGTTGAGTCAGGTGGTAGGAACGTTAACCCAGATGGGCATACCTGTTTCCTTCAAGTTCAAACCGCATGGTTTCCCAGTCAGAAAAGCTCGAGGACTTTCTTCCTAAGGTTCCATGACCATGCCACCTCCTCATTGTGACTCTCCCCCAGGGGAGGCTGCGGCTGGATCAGCCCGGAGCAGCTGCCTGCGAGCCCCCAGGTGGCAGATCCGTATCCAGGAACAACCTCAAGAGCCTGCAAAGTCATTTTTGGCCAATTCTTGGGTTTTTGCTATAAGGTTGGTAATTACATGCCAACATCAGTTCAAGACTTAGTTTAGGAGAGAGAAGACCTGACTTCAAAATTTCCAGGGAACATTGAGCATCATAAAGGATATTTTAAATCTTCACCCTTCCCTCCACCTCCCATGCTCTTCTACTTTCTCACAGACCAAAATTCACTTGTAGATAAACATAGTCAAACCCAGGCATGTAACCTGCAAAGAAGCAACTACCCCTAAGCAAGCAAACCCCATGGCTGGTAGACCCCTAGGGCCTTTTGGCATCAATGCTGCTCCCTTCCCCTCCTCCCCCATGCCCCCAGTTTGGAATTGATGCCAATTTCCTTTCCTGGCAAGGCCTGGACAGTATAAACACAGAGGTCGGTGTCAGCCAGGTACACGATGGCACCGTGACCGTCAGAACACTGCAATGAACTGAGACTGGGCCTGACGTGGCTTTCCAGTCTGGCCTTCAGAGTCCAGGAGTTTCAGGAAGTAGTGAGTGACTCAAGGTGTGTCTGCCCGATGTCAAAATCCACAACCTGCTTGGTCCCTCTCCATTCACTCTCTCCGACCCCTGAGAGCAGGGGATCTTTATGTAATAAGAGCTAAGATGGCATTTGTCCTTGGCCTCGGAGTTACGAACAAAGAGGAGGAAGGAAGAGAACAGGGCGTTGCAAGTTTCTAATGCATCTGAGGAGATGTTTTGATATTGGCAGAAGGGGCCAGTGTAACACTGACCCCAAATACGCTGAACCCAGACTGGACCCAAAGGCTGAGAGCTTGACTAGGTCTAGCATTTCTGCTTGCGGAGTCCTGTGTGATCAGATGGGCTGGCGCTGACCTTCACTAAGATGGCAGGCTGGAGTTTGAATGATGCTAGCAAGGCATGGCCTGACCATTAAAAACGTGTCCCGAGGCAAAGTGGAGGGGGGTCTGTGAAGAGGAGTCCTTTGGGAGAAGCTGAGTTCTGCAGCAGTGACGGGGCGAGATGGCCAAGATGGCCGAGCTCAGGATCGGCTGAGGCGCTTGGCGACGTCGGCGTAGGCCAGCTCGATCTCTGAGTCAGCGGCACAGGTGTTGGTGAACTCGTCCCGGGCGTAGGCGTTCTTGAGGTACCGCCACAGGCCTGTCATCTCTGCCGGGAAGTCGTAGTTGCGGTATTTCTTGGCCACAATCTACAACAGAGATGGTGTTAGAGCAGGAAGTAAGGCATTGAGGAGGTGTTAGGGTGAGACCCAGGATGTGTGCACAGCAAATCCTCTACCCCCTATGCATCACACCAGACCAGCAGCAAAGTGTCTGATGCAAAGGGCCAATGCTGCCTCTGTATTTTATTTTGGTTTGCATTCTTTTATTTTATATTTCTTAAATTAATGTAATATTCCCTTTGACCTAATCATTCTGCTTCTAGGGATTTTTCCTTAGGAAATAATCATGAATATACACAAAGATTTAGCTACACGTATGGGATCACAGGACTGTTTGGAATGGAAAAAAAAAAAAAAAAAAAAAATGGTACACAACACAAGATGTCCAGCAACATATGACTGAATGAACACATTATCATACATAAAGGCAATGGTATCCTGGACAGGCAGTAAAAATGATGCTGCAACAAGAATTCCAGTGACCTGAAGAACTCTTCCGGGTATATCATTAAGTTTAAAGTACAAGATACTTGGAGAAATATATATGATGACTATTATTATAATTATAATCAAATTGTTTCCTATGTTTCCGTATCCACTTTATTTTACATAAGATCCTTATTTATAGAAGGGAATCCTATGTAATAAAAGCCTAATATGCTAAGTGTCCAGTCATGTGGTAGTCCGTTCAACCAATCAAAGTGTAATATGCTAACGATATGCTAAGGCCACTCAACCACTCGCTGTGATGTGCACTGACCACCAGAGGGCAGACAGTAGACCAATCAACCAGTGACTATGAACTGCACTGACCACCAAGGAGCAGACAGTAGGTTAGCTTGCTGATGGGGGTTCAGCCAATCGGGACTGAGAGAGGAGCGGGCCTATAGCCATCAGTCAGACATCCCCTGAGGGCTCCTGGACTGCGAGAGTGTGTAGGCTAGGCTAAGGGACCCCCCAACCCCCACAAGTGCACAAATTTTGTGCACTGAGCCTCTAGTAAAAACATAAAAAGTAAGTTATATATTGAATGTATATCTAGGTTCCAGGTATATGGGAGTGAATAAAGCGATTTCTGTTCTCTCCCTATTTGCCACACTGGGCGCCATGGACTTGGGCATTCGGGAAGTAGTGTTCATGTTGAGAGTTGCATAATGGTTAAAAGCACAGGCTCTGGATCCCAACTGACTGGATCTGCAATCCTGACTCCACTACTTAACAGCTATGTGACCTTAGACTAGTTACTTAATCTGTCTGAGCCCCAATTTTTTTTTTTTTTTAATCTCTAAAATAGAGGTAATAATAGGGCTGGTCTTACATAGGGCTGAGCAGCATAGTGGAGAGAACTGTAGAGACACATAAATTTAGTTAACACACATAAATGCTTGGAGGGGTGGCTGACTCAGACTCAGTGTTCAAGAAACATGACATACTGTTATAATTCATTGAGACCCACCCTTTACCCATTTGCATTGCATTCCTTCATAGGTTGGGGCAGGGTGTTCTCTTTTATCAGGTCTCACAGCCAGGAGGGCTTCACAGACATGTGGCCTGTGTGGTCATAGGGGCCTCATGCTCTTGGTTTAACGCTGTGTTGGCAATGTCTGGAAGTTTTGAATACTTTATATTCAAATATAATTTTCCCTTCTATCAGTCATTCTGCTTCTAGGGATTTTTAATATAATTTTCCCTTTGACCTAGTCATTCTGCTTCTAGGGATTTTTCCTTAGGAAATAATCATGAATGTACGCAAAGATTTGTACACATGAGGGCTTGCACATTAGCTGGTCCTTCCTCTAACCTCACAGGGGCTGGGGTGGGGATAGCCAGTGTCATCTCTCTCTCCCTCCTAAACACAGATTTCTGACTCCTTCCCTTGCTTTCTTCTGAGACAGGGGCCAATGGTCAGGATCTTCCCACTCAGAGAACCCCCAGATCAGCCCCCATGGACTTTCACCTCATTTTGCTGCCAGTGATGTGCAGGGTTCCCCGGAAAGCTATGCTGAGTGGCGAACAATGACGACCCACTGCATGAAAGGCTCAGCCTCCTAGATATCATATTTCCAAGGAGGATTCATTCCCTCCTACGTCAGTTTTGAACTTCTATTACAACACTGATATTGTTCTACTCTGAATCACAGTCACTGTTTTAGTGTCTCTTGCTCACTTCCCTAGGTGTGAGCAGGGCAGGAACCACAACTTCTTCATTCCTGTGCCCCTCTATAATCTCAACAATGCTCTTGATGAGAGTAACCACTACAGCAAACCTTTCCCATGTGCTCTACTCCAGGCACTGCTGTGAGCACTCTGCAAGTTACTTAAATCTCTAAATAACTATAAGGCAGAGTGTATTATAGTCCCATTCTGCAGATGAGAAAAGTAAGATAAAGAGGTTCAATAAGCAGGGATTCCATAAGCAGTTATATTTCATCTTTACCATCTGCAGCTATCCCAACATCAAAGTGTGGTTTGTGTTAAATGTAATCAAACTGCTTAATTTTAAAGACTGAATGTCCTTAGCAATGAGCAAACTGAAGCCACCAGAGATTTGGTGGCTTACACAATGTGACACAGGAAAACAATTAATTCAACCAATATTACAGAATAATCACTAATATTTATTATAGTCCCTGCTTTCTAATCCACAGGTCTCTCCACTTTGCCACTCAGGCCTGTGTAAATGACAAAGGACTAGCTCTCCTGGGAATCCCTCCAGTGCCAGTTATGCCTCTCTTGTTGCTTTTCTATAAACACACCTTGTATTTGCTTCTTTGTGGTGCTGGGGCTAAGACTGCTCAAATCATACCTCTGTTCCCTGTTAGGCTCTACCAATAAGGGGCGCTAGAAATAAAGCCTGTGATGGTGAAGGAGGGCAGAGGGAGTTGCTCCTTCCAATTGGCTTCCTGTTCATGCCAGTCTTATTTGCTCCTTATTTGCAGCTGCATCCAGTTAGCTGTTTTGCCAGCACACGGGACCTGTGCCATCACACCAGCTCAGAAAGGCCAGCACCCAACAGTGGCCCCGTGGCAGAGGTTCGGTCCCAGTCTCACCAGCCGTCCTCTGAACTTGGCCCCCAGCATCAGCTGAGCAGCACCCCACCTCAGAGGTCCAAGGCCCCTCATCAAAGTCTCTACGTTTTAATAATCCCAAGCTCTTCCATTTGCACCTCCTGTCCTGGGAGTAGTAGCTGCCTCCCAAAGGTAGAACTTCATTGTTCGTTTTGTCTTCCTAGTCCTTCAGTACTTACTGCCTTTTTATATTAAAATCTCTCAGTAAAAATGACCTGTTTGATGTAGTTACCGAAGAAGGCACCCCCTCCCTGCTCTGTCCAGCTCAGGTGTGGCTAATAAGGAAAGGCAGTGGAACCAGAGCCTTCAGCATGACACCCACCGAGAGGGAATGCTGGGGCCAGTGCCCACCAGTTCTCCTTGGTCTCTGCTCCCTGCAAGTTAGGGCCCCTGGGTTTGCCCACAAGCCTTTGGAAGAGGCCGTCTTGGCTAATGAGCAAATCCATGCAGGAGTGGTGGATTACTGATGGATAGACGGTTTCAGGTCTCTCCATGCTGGAATTTATCTTCAAGCATTTAAAGGATATCCTATGAGCTTGAAAACAAGAAATGCAATATATAAAAATATATTCATGTTTGCTGCAGGAGCTGGACAGATCACAGCCCAGGCAATGGCCCCAGCGGAGGCTACGAAAGGCCCGCCATGTCCTGCCTGCCTGAATCTGTGTGCCCGCCTTTGTCACAAAACTGTTGTTTCCTTGGGTGTTGACTTCACTTGGGGTGATGAGACCTAGAAGGGAGCCAGACGAATAGAGTTCAAACCAGGCACTCAGTGAGCACCTGGGCCAGAGCCACTTGGCTTCCATGGATGAAGATGAACCTGAAAGAGAGCCAGGAGGGAGGGAGGTGGGAAGGGAGGAAAGGAGAGAGAGAGAGAGAGAGAGAGAGAGAGAGAGAGAGAGAGAGAGAGAGAGGAGAGAGAGAGGGAGAGAGGAGAGGGAGAGGGAGAGAGAGAGAGAGAGAGAGAGAGAAGAGAGAGAAGAAGAAGAAGAAGAGAGAGAGAAGAAGAAGAGAAGAAGGAGGAAGAGAGGAAGCGAGAGAGAGAGAGGAGAAGGAGAGAGAAGAAGACAGAAGAGAAGAAGAAAAGCAGAAAGAAGAAAGAAGAAGATAGAAGAGAGCAGAAGAAGAAGAAGAAGAGAAGAAGAAGAAGAAGAAGAGAACAGAAAGAAGAAGAAGAGAAGAAGAAGAAGAAGAAGAAGAAGAAGAGGAAGAGGAGGAGGAGGAGGGGAGGGAGAGGAGGGGGGGAGGGGGGGAGGAGGAGGAGGAGGAGGGGGGGGAGGAGAAGGAGAAGGAGGAGGGGAAGGAGGAGGGGAGGAAGGAGAAGGAGAAGGAGAGGAGGAGGAGGAGGAGGAGGAGAAGGAGGAGGAGAAGGAGAAGGAGAAGGAGAAGGAGAAGGAGAAGGAGAAGGAGAAGGAGAAGGAGAAGGAGAAGGAGAAGGAGAAGAGGAGAGGAGAGGAGAGGAGAGGAGAGGAGAGGAGAGGAGAGGAGAGGAGAGGAGAGGAGAGAGACAGGAAGAGAGAAAGGAGCGCACATAAGAGTGAGAGGGTGAGATTCGCACAGGAAGCTCTGGCGTTTGCAGGGACTTCCAGGCTCATGTTCTGAATTTGCTCTTTCATATGAAAACAGTTAGCTCCCACAGCCCAGATTAAGTTTTGGCGTCAGAAGCCAAGCTGGAGGCCTGACTTGGCTCCCCTCCGCTCTTTCTACACTTCAGAGGTTTGCCAGGTCTCTGGGATCTGATAAGCTGGATCAGCAGAAATCCAAGGAGACAGGAGGTGAGGCCCAGCCTTTGTCCCTTGCAGGCCATCCTCCTCTGATCCCAGCCTCTCCCAGGGAACCACTCACTGAACTCCTTCCAAGGACAGGGGCGTAGCATTCTTTCAGGGCTGGGAGGAACTGAAGAGATTATAGGATGAAAGCACAGGGCCTGGGAGAGCCGTTTGTTTACCTTATTCAGCAAGCGATTCTTGAGCGGGTAATCAGCACATGTTTGAGTGAGAGAGAAGGAAGGAGGGAAGAGGGAGAAGAAGAGAGGAGGAGTAGAACCCATATCTCTTCTTTCAGGAAAGAGAAAAATGACTTCCAGAAAGAGTAAATGGCCTGCCCCAGCTTGCAGGGAGCAGAGACCAAGGAGAACTGGTGGGCACTGGCCCCAGCATTCCCTCATGGTAGGTGTCGTGCAGAAGGCTCTGTTCCACTGCCTTTCCTTATTAGCCACACCTGAGCTGGACAGAGCAGGGAGGGGGTGCCTTCTTCGATAACTATCAATACATCAAACAGGTCATTTTAACCGAGAGATTTTAATATGAAAAGGTAGTAAGTACTGAAGAACTACGAAGTTCTACCTTTGGGAGGCAGCTACTACCCCCAGGGCAGGAGGTGCAAATGGAAGAGGTTGGAATTATTAAAACATAGAGATCTGGTACCAGTTATAAGACCAGAACTTGGGCCTCCTGACTTTTAGGATGGATGCCTTTCCATTACATCACTAGGTCACAGTATGACCGAACTGAAGTCAGATCATCCCACAGGTGTCACTTGTTCCTCAGGAAAAGAGAATAAAGGATGTTTTGGGGGTGGAGTGGGGCATGCGCTACTTAATAACTTCAAAGGATGTTGCTTGGCTGCACCCACCATCCACCATTGGCTTGGCCCTGAACCCAAAGTGTCTTCCTATGGATAGGCTGTATCTGCCCAGCTCATCAGCACTGCTGTGCGTGATTCCCTGCCAGGCTCAGCTCATGCCGAGCCCATGGGAACACCAGTGCACACCCAGCCGAGTGATTTCAACTGAAGCTAGTGTGTGCTGTGATTGGAGAGTAGCCTGCGTATCTAGCCCAGGACCTTAGCTGATCAATGACTGAGTCTGATTCTTCTCAGTGAGAGGTAGACAGACACTGAGTATCATAAAGACACAACTAGATGATAAAACAATCGATCAATGGTATTTCTTAAAGGGCCACCACTATATGCCCATCATCATGCTTAGAGAAGGCCCTGTCTTACAGAGCTTATTGTCTGAGACAATAAGACATAAACATGTGTACAAATAGAAAACAGTCTAATTCGGCCCCATTGCATTTTTCTCCAGGCTGACAAGGGCCAAAAAAGGGTGTGAGAAGTGTTGGTTTAGAGAAGTGTGGTGGACTCACTGCTGTCTTCAAATGAGATGAAAAGGACAGCCCTGCCCCATGCTGTTCCAGAGAATAACGGATAGCAGGGGGCCAGTTGGAATGCTGTTTTAATCATCTGAGTTATCCAGAGTGGTGGGGCTGGTTTCTGAGGCAGAAATGTGAGGCCACAGATGCACAGGAGCCTGTCACAGCTGTGATGGATGCACAGAAAGTGGCCCAGTTTGGGAAGAGACATTGTATGGGATAACCTCGGAATTCTCTTCTTTCCAACTCACAAATCCTAAGATTCTTTTAGGAAAGGATTACTCTGCCTGTCAAAGGTGGTCAGAAAGTAAAATAGTAAAACAATGATGTCCCTTCTTGCAGCCTCTATCCCTTCAATTGATAGAGGAGGAAGAGGGGTCACCTGCCGCCCTAAGAAGTTGCTAGTGGGAATGAGAAGGTGGGTCTGTGCGCATGTGAGCACAGTTAATACAGACATGAGGGGTGTGGCCAGTGGAAACCTGTGAGGAAGAAGAGGCAAGGAACAGGCTTTTGGAGTGACAGGACTTTGTATAACTATACATGATAACGCAATAACAGCTATTATATTTTGAGTCCTTACAATAACATGCACTTCATGCATGTTATTCTCCCAACAACCCTAGAAATAAGCAATCTATGGGTGAAAACTAAACTATACGGGGAGGCTATACAGCCAGTACACACTGGAGACTGGTTTGGGGTCCCTATTCATGTGACTTCTCAACCAGCAGGTGGCACTATCCTTGACTTAACCACACAGTTTAAGATGGAGTTGGATCTGGCCAGCACCTGTGGGAGAGGTCTCTTACCTTGACCACGTGGAGTTTGGGCAACAGATTGCAGTCGGCCAGGGTCAGCTCATCCCCATCCAGGAACTTGCGCCGGGACCCCCTGTCATCGTCCCCACAAGTGTTGGCGTCGATCTCCTCCGGCAGAGGAGTGCTCAGGTAGTCATCCAGTTTCTTCAGTGCCTTGTTCAGGCCTCTCTCAAGGGCTGGCATGAGACAGCAAAAGAAGTGTCTTTAGTCATCCCTGCCACTGGTTACAGCCACAGTCTTCACAGTGAAATGGCTTACCCCGAATCCGGTTCCCCTCATCCCACTACCAGCTCCCCAAATACAAATACCTGGCAGCTATTAGCACGATGCAGAAGAGTATCAAGTAGCCTGAAAAAAGAGACCTTGACCAAATCCTTTTTAAGGACAGATAGATGTTATATAGATGATAGATAGATAGATGATAGAGATGCAATCATTGGCATACAGATCAGAGCTTAGTGCTTATCTTCAGAAGATGTAACAACAGCCAACTTTCATTTTCCTTTCTTGTGTATGTATATTTTCCCAATATCCCACAATTAACCTTTACATAAAGAAAGGCCTGTTAAATAACTAATAACTGTAATAGCAGCCCTAGGACAGAGATATGCACCAGATTTTGTGGGAGCATTGACCATAGCTAACCCAACCTGTGAAGGGAGGGAACAGTCTTCCTGGAGGACAAGACATAGGAAAGTGGGGGCCCCTGCTTGGCACTGCCCCCAGAGAACCAGTGGGTGTCAGGAAGTTGCTCTAAAAATCAGTGCCGTCCAAAAGGAAAGGGCCAGGGCCCAGGAGGCGGGCTCCACTGGGAACGTGCCATCACAGCCGAATGGAAACCTGCCAAGGCCGCAGCTCTGAGGATGAACATTTATAGGAAGAGAAGGTGGCAGAAGTCTTTGACAGTTTTGACCCAATAATTATCTCTCCACTTATTCGTTTAGTCTCAAGAGCAGAACAAAATGCTCAATAGAATAACTCCAGGAACTCACTCTCACTGAGTCGTTCCACCCAGAATCGCACAGACCACTTCATCATGGAGCGTTGACATGGCAACTGCCCACCTGAGCCCGGAGCAGGGAGCTGGAGGTGGTGGCTGGCCGCGTCACTCAATGGCCACTGCACCTGTTTCATCAGCTGCAGCCCCCACCAGCTGGATTTCCCACACTCTGATGCTGAGATCAGAGGATTCAGTCCTGATATTAACTCTAGCGAATAAATGGGAGGTACTGTCCCGGGAGGAAGATCCTAGGGACTGTCTCCTGTTCAGAGTTTTGCAAATGTGCCTCCTGTTAGCCACTCCTCACATAACCCGAGACAGTCTTTTCATAGAAGGCCTTTTGTTTGAGACAATGAGATGACACCAGCCCAAGATAAATGAATCAAATGCTTACTGGAATGTTTAAAAACAGACTGGAGGTTGGCCATAGTTTCTCAATACTTCCTTCTCCCTGGTGTGGCATTTGAACTTGAACTTCATCATCTGCTTTGTGTTTCCAGCTTGGGAGAACGGAGCAAGCAGAACTCGGGGAAATGCTTGTATTCCCCTTAGTAACTGTCTAGACTGGGATGGGATTGGAAGCCTATTCAAGGGCAATAGCTGAGGGTGGGTACCCAACAACACTTATTATGCTCCCTCCCCGCCCTCCAAGGACTTGTGATTTATATTGGGTTTGTTTGCATCCTTAAATCCTCTAACCTTTTCAGTTTGGAAGATTATGATAAAATCTTAATTAAATGTAGAAAGAAAAAAATCTAGTAGAGTGCCTGTTGAAATTTGACCATCTGATTATCATCCAAGGGGAAGAGACATATGAAGGGAAATGAGACAATACAGGTTCTGATTCCAAATGCCCTGAGCAGGCCTCTGCTCAAATCTGTGCCCAAGTCACTGGGTCTGGGAATTGTCATGTCATTCTGGTGAAAGAGGCCCAGCCCAGGATAGCAATGGGAGCTTCTTGGGTGGCTTGTTCTGGGTAGTTACAGAATAGTCATGGGAATGTAAAGTGTAACACAGGGAATATAGTCAACATTGTAATAAGCAGGTATCGTGTCAGACGGATACTAGTTTTATCGGGGGTGGATTACTTGGTATGTTATATAAATGTCTAATCAGTGGAATGTACACCTGAAGCTAATATAATATTGTAGTTAACTGTGTTTGAAAATTAAAAATTATTTTAAAAAGTTAAACTGTCTCTCCAGTGACCTCTTGAGATGGAAAGGTAAAATTTGGCAATGGGCGTAGTTGTTGCCTTAGCCACAGCTGAGTGGCCCATCCTGAGTGTGTCAGCTTCATCACTTCTCTCTGCGTGTTTGGATCAGGAATGTGAAGGTGCAGCTGGTGGGACTTATGGTAGAGAGAAGAGGAGAAGAGGCGGGAGGGATGGGGCCGTGTGGTCTGGAGCTAATCCTGTACTTAAATTTTGACCCTGCCCAGGATGGATCTACTGTGAGGCTGCTAAGGCTTACACTTCAAGGCCCCAGGATTGTGTGGACCTTTTCCAAGACCCTGAAGTTGACTTTTAAAATTATTTATTAGTATTTATTGTATTGGCTTCAGAGCCTGCAAATCTTGAAAACATCCTCCATCTTGGCACTTACTAAATATGACCTGGGGTGAGTTTCTCAACTCCAAAGGGCTTCTGTTTTCCCATCTCAACTATGGGACTAAAAATCTCTAACCCTCATGCAGCCACTGTGAGATTTACTCTGATTATTCAGGGACAGTGCCTGGCCCATCGTAGGAATGATCGATAGCTACTGCCATTGCATCACCAAGTGTGACAGTCACCCTGCTCTCAGGCCCTCACCCCACACGCTTGGTCACTGTGTTTCTGAAAAATCCAAGGTGTGGCAGAGAGTGAGAGGTTCTGAGAAGCTCCAGTGTGAAGCACGATCCCCCCTGAGGAGGAAATAAACAGCCAGATGGACCTTCTGCTTCTGCCGACTTAATATACAATCACAGCCCCGACCCTGTGCCTCTGGGGACCTTTCTCAGGGACAAGCCATGCTGAGGCACAGCCAGAGGGAATAGACCCGCAGGCCTGTGTGCTAACACGCTGCCTATTATCGAATAACAAGTGCCAGCGCCAACACACTGCCTGCCAGGTCTTTTCCGTCCTACCTGCCAACTCAGTGCTCTGACCCTGGCTCAGTCTGGCATCCGTGGAACTTAATTATCTCTTTCGCCGAGAGCACCCAGGCCACAGAACTGATGGTGTTGCACTTCCTGCTCTGGTGAGAGTGAGGGGATGTAAAGGCAACCAGAGGATGTTGATTCCCTCAGTGTTTGCATGCAAAGCCCTCTCTCCAAAAACTTCTTCTGAATAGCAGGATGGGTTACCCTCAGACCGCAGCAAACAAGCCTGAGGGCAGGGGACCCCGAGACTCAGAACCACTAACATCCCAGGCACTTGATGGATACCCAGGCCTTTAACTGCTTCTTCCTCTCTCCACCCCTTCCCATAAAGATTTATTCTGTACCACACACAAACGCACTGGGTAAAATATGGGATGAGGAAACAAGGGGGAATAGTTCATAAATATCCTCAGCCATATGCAAACAATCTCAAATTTATTTTGCTCTTTTTTGAGGAGGGAAAAAAATATCCACCCATTCCATGATCGCTTCCAGATTCATTGAGGTTGATATTACATAAGACCCAATATTGTTTTCTTGTCATAGAGAAATAATGACTTGGGAATGGCAATTTGAGCTAAGAAAATAGTATACTCTTACCAGGGCATGGAGGCTGCATGGGGACCCAGGAGCCAAGACGCCAGCTCTGCCTCCTAAAGGCTCTTGCAAGCACAGCTCAGCCCTGGGCCACTGGCGAGCTCTGTGCACCCAGGCGCTCACCGGCACACAGCCATGCAGACCCCTTGCTCGCGCAGAGCAGATGCCAAAGGCACTCCTTGAAAGACAGGCCCGGCTCTGGGGGCCCAGGGTGCTGTGCTCAGTTTCCCTGGCTTGTGAACTTGGGAGAGATAAGAACCAAGGGTCCCCTCTGATGACATCTGCAGGCTGGATGGGGGTCTATTCATCTCTCCATGGACGAGACTGCGGCTATGGGGGCTGGTCCCAGGGCCAGCACCAGCCGTCCCACTGGGTTCCTCTCCTCGCTCTAGTCCTGCTCCCAGCACCAGCAACAAATGCACTGACTGAACGTCTGAGGTGGCCCACCGGGATGCTTACACCAGCTAGTATTTAAATATGTAGTGAAGCTATTGAGATGCACCTTCGTATTCATCTCCTTGTCGCAAAGAAACAGGTCTCCGACTTATCAAAGGCTCACATGTGCAAGCAAACTGTTCAAACCACTACTGGCGTACAGAGAAAAGGTACCTGCCTATTTTTAACTGTATGATTTTCCAACAAGCTCCCCACTCCCTTGGTGGTAGGAAAACAACTTCAATGTAGTGTCTTCTGGATTTTAACTCAGTCTGGGGTCATAATCAAATGGTCCCTGCAGAGAATTCCCAGTCGCTTTTGCATAGAAATGTTGTTTCTCAGACAGTCCCCTTGTCTGCTCTTCTCCCTGAGTCATGGGGGGGGGAGGGGGGAGTCTCCTGTGACCTCATGGCACCCTGGAGCTATGAGTCCCGGGACCCACGGGGTAGAAGGTCTGGGGAAGGTGGCACAAGTCCTGCATCTCTTCCCAGTTACGCTGAACCTACTTCCTTCCAGAGTAACCACAAGGTGCTGCCCCTAGAGTGTGGTCAGAGATGGGATGCTGGCCCCCCTCCAAAACCCTGGAAGGATACAGAGCGAAGTGCCCCATGGGGCTTTACGGACATGTCTCTAGTCCCATGGCACCCTTGCCTGCCTCCTCTCCATCCCCAGCCCCCTGGCAAGAAGGTGTGGCCTTTCCTATGTCCACCACAAAGCAGCAAGCCTCCCTGTGAGCTGAGCCCTCCAGGCCTGGCTCTTAATGTGCTAAAATTAAGAACTAAAGAAAAGTTAAGACAATGGCTTGGCTTGCAAAGCTACTGTCTTGTTGCAAATGCTATTTTAAATATCAGAAGCTAAATATTGAATTTCTTTTTCTTTCTTGGAATTTCTCTAAAGAAACCCTCATTTCTCATGGGACTGATGGATGCCTAGGGCAGATTAGAATCAGGAACTCAGAGAGGCAAAGAGAAAATATTTTAAAAATAGCAACCCTACTATATGAGTTAGGAGAAAAACCAGGATTTAAAACAGGCTGTTGGATTCCAAAATGTAAACTTCTTCCACTCGGCAAGGTGTCGCTGGGTGCCAGGACCACCCCATGGCTCCCTGGTGGCCATCTTCTCTTAATGCCACAGACATCTCTCACTCACCCCGTCCCCCTGACAAGAATGCAGCCATCATAAAGCCACTCCTTATGCCCTACTTTCCAGCCAATTTTAAAAAAATGTATTTTTTTAAATTGATTTCAGAGGGAGGAAGGGAGAAGGAGAGAGAGATGGAAGCATTGATGAGAAAGAAATTTGAAGCCCACTCCCTGAGCATGTGCCCTGACCAGATATCAAACCGGCAACCTCCTGGTACATGGGATGATGCTTAACCAACGGAGCCACAGCAGCCGGAACTTCCAGCTAATTTCTGTGATAACATACTTGTGTTCTGCTATGGATGCCTTGATGCCAGGCGTTCTTGGTGCTAACGGGGACCATGACTGGGTCTACAAGGAGAGAGCCCACAGGGACCCTTCACATCACTACTCAGCAACAAATTCCAACTCTCAACTTGGCCTGTACTTGAACCCATGATGTCACACTGTCTGTGTGACAGCAAAACACCTGGGTGGAAAGCAAGACATGCATTTGGGTTTTGTCTGTGAAGAAAGAATTATCCAGATATTGAGAAAAACCCAGAGGACTGAATGAAGTTTTCACTTTCCATCTTTCTCTTTTGAAATCATGTCGATATAACCAAAGGATAAAAAACAAAAAATAAAAAAAAGTACAGTGGTGGTTCCAGGGAGCTAACAGCAAATATTTCTCTTGCCATTCTATATTCCTGGAGAGAAAATACGAAGATGACCATAGCTGGTATGAGCATACTGACTTTTGATCATTTTAAACATGAGTGATAATGTCATGGGAGAAAAATGAAATAAGAATTTAATATCACCTCTCCCTCGCCTTTGGGAGGAGGCAGCCTTCCTTAGAAGAAACTGAGAGAGGTCAAATGGCAAGGTGCTGGAGGCCAAATGTGCAGGGGAGAGGCGGGGCTGCAGGAGGAGTGACAAGAGGAGATGAGAGCCCGGGAGGCAGAAAGGTAGATGCTGCTGTTCTGAGGCAAGGCCCACATGTTCTCAGGGAAGTGTGAGGACAGTTGGCTTGGTGGTGGGCAGTGTAATTCCCTGTCCCCAAGAAACTTGGTGGGGACTTCTGTATGGTGATAGAACTTAAGTTGGTGAGAGGATGGGGAGAAAGGGGAGAATGAGCGAGCGTCTAAGAGCAAGCGAGCAGCTCAGAGCAGGAGTTATCTGAAGGGAGCTTGTCTGAGCCTCCCAGAGCTCCCCGGTGCAAGGAGAATCCTGGAGCTGAGAGGATGGAGCTCACCCTTGCATTTCCCAACAAGTCCAGGATCCCGAGGCTCCTGGAATCTCCTCTTTGGGTTTGACATTGTTCTCTCCAGGTTACGTGGGTGTGTCAAATGGTCTTGATCTGATAGTTTGGAGAATTCATGTCTACCTTTGGCATCAGACTGAGAACACTGGACGTGGCCTCATGGTCCAAAAGAGGATCTGGCCAAATTGGCGCGAGCTGTGAAAGACCCAGGGGCTCCCACGGGAAAGCGGTTCCCGGGTCTCGGTTACTAGGCACTGGTGCAAACAGGAAAGAGGGGAGACCAGGAGTGGTTTATGAGAAAGCAAATTGCAAGGACAGCTTCCACAGATCCCCTCCTGCTCCCTTCGTGCTGCGTCAGCCAGGCTGGAGACGCAAGGGCAGCTCATGCTACTGTGGCTGTCACTTGTTTGTTTTAGAAAGGATTTTGGCCTTGAATGGGAGAGTGAATTAAATGACAAACTCCCGTGGCTATTCCAGTAACAGGAATACTCCCAAGGCAGGATCCAAGTCTTACAACTCCGGTGGATTGGGATACATGACCTTGCTGGACGCCCAACTCCTCTTTGGCAGAGAGAATCATGGAGTGAATGAGACGCTGCTATGTTTCTGGGAAATTCAGGGATTTCTAGAGGAAGAGACCGATCTCTGAATAGCTTAAGTATATCGCTTCCCTCCACCCCCAAGCCTTGTGAAGAGTCGTAGTTTTTACACCGCCCCACAAATCAATCTGAGATTTGGTCTATGTTTAGAAATATTGTTCCCAATAACAACAACAAAACATGTTTTTAAAGGCAAGTCTTTGGCTGCGTTCAAAACACCAGCATGGTGAAGAATTTAAGGTGACTTCAGTGTGTCCTTCATAAGACTTTTTTACAGGTATGAAGGGAAATATGGACAGTATAGGCAATTCCAGATTCAGATAATTTTCTGGATCTCCCAAAAAGCCGTAGTAAATTGGAAGGCAAAGATAATCACGTAGGTCTTCTCATTGAGGGTTTCTTTTGTGTACACAGCCTGTACCAGGTAAGCACCCCAGATGTTTATTTACCAACAGGAGGAGGAGGACACACAGAGAGGGACTGACTGAGCGGAGCCAACCCAAAGAGGAAACTGCAGGAACTCACCAGGGAGGCTCTCTGCTGGAGCCTCTGGCAGAGAATGTGTTCCCTGTTAGGGAGCCCGACCAGGCGACCAGGCTTTAGCGATGGGGCGGTGGCGACCCCTGCTGGTCGACTTAAAAAAAAACCTCCCCCGCGCCTTTCACAGGGAACATGTACCAGTATGTGTGTTTTCTATTAGGCTTTCCAGAAACTCATAAATGGTTGTAAAACCCATTGTGCTAATAGAAAGAACGACATAAATGCTGACTGAAGCTATTAATGCTGGTTGTAGTTTATGTAGCAGACTGCATAAGGCTGAAAACTGTGAGTTTTTTATGGTGACTTTATAACACGTTATTTTTAAGTATCAGGCCATAGATTAGGTTAAGTGCTGATGTCCAAACATTTGGAATGAGCTGGTCAGGGGAGATTCTAACTTCCTCGGGTGGCGAAGGGGGGGCGGGGGGTGTTCCCTTCTGTCGCAGTGCTTAGGCCTAGACACTTTTCCTCTCCACCCTTGCTTCCTCCAAACACTCAGGCTGACACTATTTAACCACATTTTGGCCTGCTTCATCCTCAAAGACCCACATCTTTTATACAAGAGCCATTAACAAATTTAAAAACAGCCACCCTGCCACTACAGCTGTGAATTCAAATAACTACTGCTTTTAGTCATTCTGTGACTGTCCTAAATTTGCTGCCAGCTGCCCTTCTTTCATTTGTTAAACTGGTATCTACGGAGAGCCTGCTGTGGGCCAGGTGTGATGCCCCTTGTCTGTCCAGGATTGCCAAGTCCAATGGGGAAGCTGGGTTGTTGAGTGTATTTAGGGAAACACACCTGGTAGTTGTTCAGTTAGTATCTGTTGGTTTATGACCTGATTTGATCACAGTTTCCTAAATGACCTACCAGCTCTTGCTTAAAAACTCAGCACCACATGCATTTTAAATAATGGATTCTATTCACTGTATGAAGAGCACAGACCCTGGGACCAGCAGCCGGGTTGGGGTCCTGGCTCTGCCATGTACTGGCTTGGGCAGGCTGCTTAACCTCGTGTGCCTCAGTTTCCTCAGCTGCAAAGAGGACATCGTAACACGGCCCGGCATGTAGGGTTATAGTCAGCCATGCCTACAGAGGGCGTAGAACGGCACCTGGCATGCCGTGAGTGGTTCTGAGGTGCAATTCATGATGATGCAGGTGTATAAGAACATAAGCATACAAAACTGCAAATAACTTCTTCGGATTGCAAGGAAACCATCTGCTTGGTGAATACTGTCCTCGACTCGGCCTCTGCCCCGAGGAAGTCATCCGAGATGAAGTTGCAGTCTTCTCTGTGGACTCAGCTGGCCCTTTCACTCTGACTTTGCTGCCGTGACCACCGCCCCACCAGAGTGAGCCTTCTTCCTAACAGCGCGATGGGTAGCCTTAGAGGGGAGGCTCCCCAGGGGCCGGGGTGGCTGATACTTTTGTAGAATTCCCCGGACGTGCCCCAATTTTACCCGCCACCCGCTTGCTTAGAGCAGTCTTCTGGCTGCCCTCACTTGCCCCCACGCAGATTACAGTCTGCGGGCAGGAGCTGCTATTCACTGGGTGTTTTTGTTGCACAGCTTTGACTGTGTGAGTCTTGCATCTTCCAAAGTTTGAAGTAGGAGTGTGGCAGATTATCAGTGTGATTTTATGCTTCCCAAAATCTAGGTGGGGGATTTGATCACTCCAAAGGAGTTCGAAAAGTGTGTCTTCTCTGTTGTTGTTGGCATGGCTAGGTCAGATATTTTCACCATAATTTTAAAAAACCACCTTAAGTTAAAAGTGAATTATATGCAAGAATTCATTCTTGCATGGAAGAAGTGCCCCTGACCTTGAAGAGTGAGGTTAGACCCTTCCAACACGTCTCAGGTGATGTGCAGGCATGGTGAAGTGCTTGAGTTACGTTCATTCATTCATTTAGCAAATGTCAGGGAGCACCTGTTCCGAGCCGGATGCAGAGCCGGGCTCTAAGGACAGGAATGAAGATTCCCACATGGAGGCTGCTCCTAGAACCCTATTCCCGAGCTCCTCCTGGACCAGCAGCAGCAGCAGAGACACCTGGGAGCTCTCAGGTCCACCGCACCCCCAGACCCTCTGTGTATCAGCGTCCGCACTGGAGCAAGACCCCCAGGGGACTCAATGTCCCTCCAAACAGCCTGGACAACAAGACAAGCAAAATGAACGGTCACATGACAGGTAACTCCCAAACATCTGCGTCTCTTCAGCTCCTCGGGCAGCTCAGGCCGAGCTCATGAGGGGCCGCAGTGGGCAGGGTGCCTGTCTGAAAGGCAGCTCTAGAGCACATTTTAAAAGGGGGGGAGGGGGGTTTTAGGGTCAAAGTTCTGCGAAGCAACTGTTTCCCCCCAATAAATTATCCTCTCTAAGCGGCTGGTCCCTTCAGAATGCCAGACTGGACTTGACCCCTGGTGTCCATTCCTATGAGTGTGTTTTACTGTTATTTCCTTTGCAGCCACAGAGCGTAACCGCCGAGGAAGCCTGCTTTCCTGTGCCGTCACTGGCCCCGGGTCTGTGGACGTTTCCACGCTGCAGCTTCTCTCGTGTGAAACAGAGAACATTGCCATCCCGGGGGGCAGTGGTGGATCTGACGAGGAAAGTGGATAATTGTCTGAAGTCTAAAGTTTTGTTGGAAGGTTCACACGCCACCTGGATCTCACATCTTGTCATTGTCAGCCCCGGCTGCCAAATATGGGGGAAACCATGCCACCTGCCATTACCCAGCGCCCTTCTCCACAGAGAGGCGGGGAATCTTTTCCCAAAGCGAGGTCCTGATCACAGATGAGGGGTCACCAGCGCAGCCCTCCTTATAAACCCGCTACAGTGACGCAGCATAGACTCCCCCACATACACCATCGCGCTTCCAGGCCAAGCTGGGAGACCATGTCATGCAACTTCACACACATTTTTTTTCAAGATTAATGCATACATGTCCCTGTGAATTCAAAGAGATATGTAATGACCCCTGATAGTGCACAGAAATTGCAGAACACATATAAGCTCTTTGTGTGTGTGTGTGTGTGTGTGTGTGTGTGTGAGAGAGAGAGAGAGAGAGAGAGAGAGAGAGAGAGAGAGAGAAAGAGAGAGAGAGAGAGAGAGGGAGAGAGAGAGAGAGAGAGAGGGAGAGAGAGAGAGAGAGAGAGGGAGAGAGAGAGAGAGAGAGAGAGAGAGAGAGAGAGAGAGAGGGAGAGAGAGAGGGAGAGAGGGAGAGAGAGAGAGAGAGAAAGAGAGACTTAACTCCCCGTGTAGACGGCACAAAGACAAGAAGTGTTGGTTGCACAGGATGAGGTAGCAGTTGCCAGAGGTGAAAGAGCATGTAGCTCCTGTTCAAATTAGTCCTTTAACGTTCCCTTTTTCCCAGGCCTTGATAGGAGGGCAGGCCAGGCCAGGAGAACTGCTTCTGGTCAGACTGCGGGAAATTCCCCCACGTGGAATGGTGTTGGTGGTCTCCGCGCTCCTCCCACCGGGAGCCCACAGAGCCAACACGCTCCCTCCTCTAATGAATGCGCCCACCCACGCAGGACCCTCCCCACCATCCCGCCCCTCCTCCCCGAGCTGCCCCCTTCCACCAGCCACGTGGCCACCGACCGCCTTCCTTATGACCGCCCAAGGATTCATTTCAGGAGCAACATTTGTTAAATTATAAACTGCCAGCGTCTGCCTCAATAAGGAGCCAAATCCAAGACCCTCTGGAGGGATCCCATGGGCAGTCCTGGGAGGCGCCAGCGGGAAGCAGGGCCCCATCCCCTCCCTCCTCGCTCTTGGCCTCACCCTCCTGGTAAGAGGCATGTGCATCCTGCAGGGAGGCCGCCAAGCCTCGGAGGTGGGTCCCTCCCAGCCCAGGTTATTTGTTTTTCCTGGTAAGACTTCTAATCAAAGCAAAACTTCCACCCAACAAACAAACAAACAAAATACCCCGAGCTGGCTATTTGCACGCTGCTCGCAGGGTGGCCGTGGAAGGCAGTCTGAAGGGCTCCTTTGTGACCAGAGGCGCTTTCTGGAAGGAGACGGCGATGGCTGCTTTATGAGAAAGTGGCAAGACCTCGTTATCCTCACCACCCGCCAGGGTGGGCCGGGGACCACCCGGAGCGCAGGGCGATAACCCCCGCCTCAGCCCTTCTGCAGGGTCCCGTGGGCCTGAGGTGGGACCCAGCGGTCTTACTCCAAAAGAAGGGGTCGGTGTTTCCAACAGAGCAGATACCTCGCTGACTTCTGCTTCCGAGCAGTGCAATTATGACTCCTGTTCCCACCGCATTTTACAGAGTGGGAGCCTGCCTGTGAGGTGGGGGCCCTGCCCGGCCCCTCGGAGAGGCCGGGCCTGCAGACTGAGCCCACCCTGTAACAGGGGGCTGAGGGCCGGGGGAGGAAGAGGAGAAGGAAATCGGCGCCCTGTGATTGAAGTGGCTTGGAATAATAAATACACACACTCTCTTTTAAACACAGCTCGCCACATCCTGGGGAATCTGGAAAAATGCTCCACCTTGCCTCCCCGACACCCTGCTCCCCCCGACTCACGCCCGACAGCAGTTTGCTTTCATGCCCCGTGGAGAGAAAGCATGAGCCTCTGATAGACGGGGGCTTGTTGGTTCTGGGCTAACAGCCCTCTCAGGCCGCTTTGAATCCTTTCAAACACTTTTCTATTTCAGGTCAAGGAAGTTCATAAAAGTCAAGATCGGAAGTGGTGGAAGAGGGAGAGGAAAAGGAGAAAGACGAGGATGGGGGCAGTGGGTCATGGGGCAGCCAATGACTTCTGGAGGATCCATGGGACCTGGGGGACATGCCTGACCTTGGGTGTGGGAGAACAGATGATGGAAGGTGACCCTGAGCCCCTGAAGAAAACCTGCTCTCTGCTGGGACCCCCAGCCAATGCGTAGGCAGAACTGAGTCTCTAGCAGATGGTTGAAAACCCACAGACCTCCTCATGAGAAGCATGATTAGCTGTGTTTAGTGCTGATTTCTCCACCAGCCAGAAGAGGGCAGCACATACTCCTACATTACACTAAAAGCTGGGTTGCCTGTGAGCTCCTGACAAGAGCTGTCCCAATACCGTAGCTATCGCTTGCTGGTGCCTACTGTGTGCCAGGGACTGTCCTTCTTGCTCTTATGCATTCATTCGTTTAATTCACATGACAATGCCACAAGGAATAGCCCTGTTATAATCTCCACATCGGAGATGAGGAGGTATAGTAATGAAGAGAACTTGCCAGTGTATCTGGGACTGCCTGACACTGAGCTCAGTAGATTACAGTGCCAAGGTCAAATCCACCCACTGCCTGTTTTTGCACTGCCCTCAAGCTAAGCACGTTTTTGTTTTCTCACATTTTTCGATGGTTGGGAAATGTCAAAAGAAGAAAACTTTCCTGACACCTGAAAATTATGTGAGATTCAAATGTCAGGGTCGCTGAAACCGGTTTGGCTCAGTGGATAGAGCGTCGGCCTGCAGACTGAAAGGTCCCAGGTTCGATTCTGGTCAAGGGCATGTGCCTCGGTTGCGGGCACATCCCTAGTAGGGGATCAATGATTCTCTCTCATCGATGTTTCTAGCTCTCTCTCCCTCTCTCTTTCTCTCTGTAAAAGTCAATAAAATATATTTATAAAAAAACAAACAAACAAACAAAAATGTCAGGGTCCATAAAGGAAGTTTTCTTAGGACAGCCGCATTCATTGTTTACAGTTCCAGCAGCAGGGCCCAGCAGTTGTGACAGGCTGCAGGATCTGCAAAGTCCAAAATATTTACCATCTGACCTTTTACAGAAAAAGTGCCCAACCCTGACCCAAGAAGTAAGTGCTGCCTCCAGGCAGGAGACAGCAGCAGACCTGACACGTCACTGGGCATAGAGCTGGGCCAGCCAGCCCAGAGGCAGGAAGCAATGCCGACCTTGACCCACTTTCTGTCCAACAAGGTGGCTCAAGGTCACGCAAAAGGGAGGGTTTGACCTTTCACTGCAGAGCCTCTAGGAAGTGTTAGAATGTTCGACTGAGAAAGGGCTATGGGAATCAACTATTATATTCCATCAAGACTAAGATACACATTTTTTCCCCCACATTTGACACCTCTAAAAACTAAACATTATAGTTTAAGTCAGTGGTCAGCAAACTCATTAGTCAACAGAGCCAAATATCAACAGTACAACGATTGAAATTTCTTTTGAGAGCCAAATTTTTAAAACTTAAACTTCTTCTAACGCCACTTCTTCAAAATAGACTTGCCCAGGCCGTGGTATTTTGTGCAAGAGCCACACTCAAAAAGAGCCACGTGTGGCTCGAGAGCCGCAGTGTCTTACAATAGGTCACACCTTAGATGAGGCAGGTCCAGCCTCCTTCGTGCGCTCCCATGGTTGGGACACTCACTTCTTTAATTGAGAACAGATTTCATTATAAACTTCCTAGCATTGATCTGAAGTCTGCGAGCCTCCATTTCTATACATCAAGTGGGGATGGTCTTACAGTAGCTTCTCAAGCGTCTTACAGATTTGATTCCGAGTGAGGGGTACGTGCTGGAGGAAGCACTTTGACTACTGGTGTGGGAGGAGAGAACAGGCTGCGGGGCCTCAGTCTGTGGGGGTGGTTCCCCAGGCTGGCAGGTGGGAAGTAGGGGTGAGTGTGTGTGGACACAAACCCTAAAAACATGATAGGGGAAGAAAGACTGCAGTGCTACAGACAGATGCGTGTTCCATCAACATCAGCAGGGGCACCTTTTAGCAGAGAGAAACCAGGAGCAATAAAATAAAAAATTAAGAGATCACAGTGTCTTCCCTCAGGGACAGGAGCACGTCTTTGCCAATGCTACAAGGGGACCTGTCGGTCATAATACAAAGTGACAGGCATAGGCAGGCTGCTCTGAATCTTGGGAATGACGAAGAGAAGCAGGAAAGATGGTGACATGGCCCTCAGGCTGCAGGGAGGTCTCCCGGGTCCTCAAGAGAAGATGGGGAGAGCCCTAGCCGGTTTGGCTCAGTGGATGGAGACCCTGCGGACTGAAGGGTCCCAGATTCGATTCTGGTTAAGGGCACATACCCAGGTTGCAGGCAGCCAATCAATGACTCTCTCTCATCACTGATGTTTCTCTTTCTCCTTCTCCCTTCCTCTCTGAAATCAATAAAAATATGTGTGTGGTTTTTTTAAAAAAAAAAAAAAAAAGGAGAGAAGAAACATAGTTTTTAGGTGTGGAGAAGGCACAGTGAGGACCAGAGGGTGGGAGGGTGCCTGCAGGGGAACCTTGGAGAGAAGTCACATCGCTGGAAGCCAGTCGCCTGGCGCCTGCTGCCAATGGGGAGTCCCAGAGGGAAAGACCAAAGAAAACGAAAATAACAGCTCCTCCTTGCCTGCCTGCGACTCAAACCCCCAAATCAGGAGTTTGTGTTCTTCTAGGAGCGCCAACTGTAGCTGACCAGGTCCCTGCTGCCTGCTGGTGGTGGCGGCTGTGAGCGCGGAGCCTGCAGGCCCTGGGAGCTGCTGTTACTGTTCCCTCACCTGGAACTGAACCGTGGGACGTGCAGCATGTGCACACACTAAGTCCTGTTTCCCCCAAACCAGGGGTGGCAGTGGGGGACCCCACATGAGAAGAAGGTGAGCCCATGCAGCATCCTACTCAGTGTGGGGTCTGGAGACTGTTAGGAGGAATCCATTTAAATGGAGTGAAAAGCAAGTTTGAGAAGGGCGTGGAGGTGGAACCCCGTCACCTTGCAGCGAGGGGCCGGCTTTGGCAGTTACAGAGCGGGGCAGTGCAGCAACAGACACAAAACCGTGACCTCGAGGTCAGAGACAGCAATACTGAGGTGTATCCACCAGAGCCAGGCTGCCTGGTCGCTTTGATATATACGTTGGAGTCCAAGAAACTGGGAAACAAAGTTAAACAAGCAAAAGAGCCTACGTGGGTAGGAGAGTTGGAAGTACTTTGTGGGGAGCCACACCCGCCACCCATAGTTTTCGACGCCAATATTCAAGTTTGTCTCATTTTTGTGATAACAATGAAGTTAACATTTAGTGAGCATTTACTATGTGTCAGGTAGGGTGCTAAAGGATTTGCAAGCAGTAAGATGAATGAGTCTGCATTACAAGCCTTGGATACGCTATCGATTGCCTTCTGCGGCAGCTGAAGAAACTGAAGGGATTGTTGTCTATTTTCCTGATGCCCAAACAGGCTCAGAGAGCCAGTCCCTCAGGCAGAGCTGTGCAGCTGTGAGTGGCAGGCCTGGAATTCAAGTCAGCCAGCAATTGCCTGTTCCTATGTTTCAGCCCTCAATCGTTCATCACAGGCAATAGACTTTGCTGCATTTGTCCTGGCACCTCTAGAATCCAGCACAGTGCCGTGTACACAGGAAATGCCCTACACATGGGCTCAGACTTGTAGCCACTCCATGCAACCTGAGTTTGTTGAATGAATAAAGGAATGGCTGAACCTACATTCTAACGGATGACTCTCTTGTGTGCTAGCTATGGGTGGCTGCCCCCAGTGGGGTCTGGGTTCCTGTAGCTGAGGACTTTGGAGGAACTGTGAACAGCAGGGGTATTTTAATATATTTTTATTATTAATTTTAGAGAGGAATAGAGAGGGAGAAAGAGAGAGTAACATCAATGCTGAGAATCATAGATCGGCTGCCTCCTGCACACCTCACATGGGGAATCGAGCCCGCAACCCAGGCATGTGCCCTGACCGGGAATCAAACCATGACTTTCTGGTTCATAGGTCAACACTCAACCACTGAGCCATGCCAGCCGGCAACATGGGTATTTTATTTTGTTAAAATATATTTTATTGATTTTTTACAGAGAGGAAGTGAGAGGAATAGAGAGTTAGAAACATCGATGAGAGAGAAACATCGATCAGCTGCCTCTTGCACACCCCCTACTGGGGATGTGCCCGCAACCAAGGTACATGCCCTTGACCGGAATCGAACCTGGGACCTTTCAGTCCACAGGTCGACGCTCTATCCATTGAGCCAAACCGGTTTCGGCTAACATGGGTATTTTAAATGGCTTTCCTGTGCCCACCCCGGGTATGGAGAGTGATCCACCCCGCAGACCACATCACAGTGCTGGGTGAGAGGACAGGAAAGGACCAGGACCACAACCCAATGTGCGCACAGGAGACTGGGACAGTAGGTGGGGGGGGAGGTGGAAAGGGGAAGTGGGGGGGGGGGGGCTCTGCTCAGAGAAAAAAGCTGGAAACACAAAAAGAACAATCTGAAGAAAGGACGGTGGAGAGGTAGATGCAGAGCTGGAGAGGCAGGGGGAGGTGGAGGGTGGTGCAGGATGGAGGTCGCAGGAAGGCTGGGTCTAATGCTGATGTCAACGCATGATCTGCAGAGGCTGCCCCCCCCCCACCTCCTACAAAGCCCCACAGAGCAGAGAGGGGGTGCGGACTGTCTCAGGGGATGGGGGACTGGGCTGTGTGCGGGGCCATGGCACTGCTCTCTGCAGGAGACTTGACCTCTGGCTTCAGAGCCTAAGAACCTTGGACCCATTGGCCACAACCAGGGGGTAAGGGGTCAGGGAAGGGAGGGGAGTGGGTCAGCTATAGTTACAACGAAGGATGAGCACGTGGTGTCCTGTAAAAAGGCAGAAGAGAACATCGCCAGGGACTGGGATCTGGAGCTAGACTCTGGGAAAGCAGAACTGCAGGCGCTTGGCAATGTGCAAATGAGCAGGGGGAGCGGAGTCACAAGGGTAAAACCCTCAGGAGAAAAACAGGGCGAAACAGAAGAAGAGGAAACAATGCAAGTTGGCCAGTGTGGAGTTTATAAGAAATGGATACTCGATGCTCAGTGGAAACTGTAGCTCTGGCTCTGGGGATGGGAGAACTGTAAGTACGGATAATATGTAAATACTGTTTATAACTTGGAGAATCTGGAAGGCTCCGATGAGCTGAACTTTCTGAGGGTGCTCTGACAATAATGAAGGAAGATGTTTGTGGCCGAGAGGAGCGGGCGCTGGGTGTGGGATCTGAAAACGAGGGTCCAGAGCCAGCTCTGTGGGGTTGAGGGGAGGCAGGGACAGGCCCCAGCCCTCCCGTTTGCCTTGCAACCTTGGCCCTTTCACACGATGGTGTGAGGGCTGCCTCAGTCTCCCAGGATGACAACCGAGTACCACAAGCTTGCCTTATCACAGGAATCTATCCCTCCATTTTAGAGGCCCCGAAGTCCATGATCAAGGTGTTGGCAGGCCCACAGGATCGAGAGGGAAAACCTTTCTGCCTCTTTCAGCCTCTGGTGGCCCAAGGGGTCCGCAGCTTGTGCCTGCTGCCCTCCCATCTCTGCCGTCTTCACATGTCCCTCTGCCCTGTGTCTGTGTGCCCCCTCCTCTTTTCATAAGGGCACCAGTCATCAGATTTAGGGGCTACACTCAATCTCATCTGGAGATACTTTACTAATTACATCTGCAAAGACCCTTTTTCCAAATAAGTCCACACTCAAGAGGTCCTGGGTGGACACTCCTCACCCCACCACAGGGTCCAAAGGCAACAAAGCAAGGGCACTGAGTATGTTCAAATATTTGCCACAGCCTTCTTCTTCTGGTCCCTAAAAGACTACTCTCCTTCTAGTGCCTCCTCCTGCACCTCCAATGGCTGCCCCTGCCCCTCCATAAGTCCCGTCTCCCCGGCAGGCGCTGCAGGCTCTGACCGCTTTTCCTGGTTCTGTCGCTGGTGTTTTCCCACCCTCCCCAAAGCATCCACTCAGTGTTTCCAGACAACTGACTCCCTTTCAACCTTTATGATCCAGCGGAAACTTTTTCAAGAAGCTTTCTCAAAGCCCTATAGGAAAATTCCTCCTGCTCTGCGCCAGCCTATCAATTCTCCCACTCAGAGGGCAAGCAGACGTTTTCCTCCTTTCTCCTTTCCTTTGCTAGGGTTTACGTTCTAGGTGTCCCACACACTCAATTTGACTTTTCTATTCATTCCAATTGAATCAGTTCATTCTGAAAGGACAGTGCCAAAGGAGGGACTGGATGTGTTCTGAGCCTCAGTGAGGCGCTCCAGGCCCTCTGAGAAGCCGCAACAGAGGCAAGTCCCGAGCCCCACAGCCACGGCCACTGGAGAAGGAGCTGGTTCTGAGAAGTGGTCCCCCGCCTCTTCCGCCCCTGCCTTCAGCCTTCCCCGCCGTGGCCTCTGACAGCCCCCTGAGAAGTCTTCCAGGGACCAGAGAAAGCTGTTGTTCCAACAGGACTTCCTGAGAGCACAGGCAGGGTTGTAGGTTTGGAACAAATGGACCATAGTATGCAGAGAAGGAATCCTCCTGTGCACCAAGGCTGACTTGGCACGCACACTGCATCCCTCCCCCCAGTCCAGCAGTAAGGCCCATGGTCTTTCCATCCACATTAGCCAGAAAGCGGGATCGACAAGCCCTGCCCTGAGTCTAGGCGGGGGCACAAAGAGCAAGAAGCATTGCTTCCTGTACCTCTCTGACCTGAGTATGAGATTCCCTGGGCAGGGATGGCACAGCCAGGGGGTCTTGGTGGCAGGGAGTCACTCACCAGCATTGTTCTGCTGCTTGGTGTTTTTGATGTAGGCAGAGAACTTGGAGAAGATGTCGATGCCTGCTGTGTTGGATTCCCGGTGCTTTGCAGCCAGTCTGGGGTACCTGCAATGAAAGTCGTGGGGTTCTGGGGTCAGTGAGAACCTGGAGCTCCTTTAGGGGAGAATCTGTTCCCGTCCAAGCAGCACTCCTGTCTCTAGCTGGATCTACAAACCCTTTGGGGCGTTACTCCCCCCTTTAGGAAGGGCTGGCATCTCAGCCTTCATTCACCAACGGAGGACACGGAGGTGGCCGGTGAGCTGCCTGCAGGGACAGTCTGGAGGCAGGAACCGGAACACCATTCAGAGGGCCCAGGAGGTGCCGAATTCCTGGACCACCAACAACAATGCACCAATTAAAGGCCTGAATCAAAAATGTACTCAAACTTGGTTCTGTATCAGGCGAGGTCCCTGACAGTACAACAACGCATACTAAAATCACTGCCCACTGCCAGGCCCCTCATTATATCCTGGAGAGGATTTTGAGAGCGAGGATATGCTAGACACCTTGACACTGAGGCCTCAAAACCACTTCCCGAAAGGAAGTGTATCATGGTCCTCTTCTGAAACATCCTCCCCACACTCCTTATCTGTGTTCCAGAAGGTGAGCACCGGGCTCCATCAGCAGCTAGAGTGTTTTCTTTCTTTCTTTTATATATATTTACTGATTTCAGAGAGGAAGGGATAGGGAGAGAGAGAGATAGAAACATCAATGATGAGAGAATCATTGATCAGCTGCCTCCTGCACATCCCCTCTTGGGGATCGAGCCCACAACCCAGGCATGTGCCCTGGACCAGAATCAAACCTGGCATCCTTCAGTCTGCAGGCCAACGCTCTACCCTCTTAGCCAAACCAGCTGGGGCGAGTGTTTTCAATTGTGTCATTTCTAAGCATAAATACAGACTGGCAAGGATCCAGCCCCTCTCCCTTGCACATCCTTTCATTTTGAAGTCAGAAGAATATAAAAGGTACGCTGGGGTTAGGACTGTTTACCATTGAGATAATAGTCCTTGAGACAGAATGAGATAAATTTACCTGTTTGGGAACCCATGGGTTTGACCCCATTCACACCATTAAAATGAACAATTCTGATATATATATATATATATTCATATGTGTTCTGTGTGTTTAGCCAGGCTGTGGTGAGAAGATGTAAAACAGTTGCTTGGTTGTCATTATCATCAAGTCTGTGAACCTTTGTGATCTCTGGGTGAATAATTGCCAATGGTGAGCTGTTTGGTTGCTTTATATTTGAAAAGCAAAACAGGTTTTTTTTATTTAATGTTTTAAATAATTTGAACCAAAACGCCTTTAAAAATTATTTGTTGTTCTTTCATTTTTTCTGCTTCTCCTCTGGCCCATTAGCTAGGACTGTCCACTCTTGGGCCATGATAGGTAGCTGTTTAACTTCAGATAGACTCTGCTCTTTTACCCTCAAAGCCCCCAAATCCTTTCTGTGCCTTGGCTGAACACTGTAGATGAATTCTCTCCATCCACCAGGAGGGGGCGCTCTGCACATGTTCTACACACACACACACACACACACACACACACACACACACACACACACACCTGTCTTCCTTAGTGTTACTGGGAATTTATCAAATTCATCTGCTCTGATTGGGGGCACGCTTTTTACTGCAAGATGCCAAGTAATCTACCAAGACCTGAGAATTTAGGATAACCCTTTCCTATTTTCGCCTTCTCACGGAGAATCTGGCATGCTCTTAGAACTGATTGCCTTACGTTATTAATAGATACCAAATGCTTTGTTTTTGCTTGATAAGGTAAAAATGGAAAGAGAAAGGGGCCTAGAAAATGCATTTTTATTTAGGCTTGGGTTTGTTAAGTGTGTTTTTTTAATCCCATCATTTGTTCACACATCCAGTACTCTGATCACTTCTTTATGATCAGTCTGAGACAAACATGGGTGGGTGGTACCCAATCCAATAGGGAGCACAAGGTTCACTTGTGTGTGGTCAGGGAGACCGCTGTAGTGATGTTTTTTTGCTAAGCACTAGGACTCATTGAGACCTTCCTGAAAAAGCAACGTGAAGTCTGTCCTTTGGGGAGTGTGCCTTCAAATATGAATCTCACAGGTTTCAGTAACTAGACTTGAGGAGGTTACTGTGTGCAGGATATTAAAGATATTTACTTCAGCTCCATATTCACACCATATTTTTAATATGCAACAGGGGGGCTACAGAGTCCATCCTCTTTCTCCAAAAGGCTAGAGACTAGTGTTTCATTCACAGAAACATCTGTGAAATAAGGTTGTGATGTCTGGTGACAGTCAAGGCAATGGCGAGTTTCTCTAACTCAGAGGTTGGCAGTCTACAGCCAGCATGCCAAATCCAGCCCAACATCTGTTTACACGATTAAAACAAGAGAGATGTTACCTTGTGATGTGTGAAAATAACATGAAATTCAATGTCAGCGTTCATGAATAAATGTTATTGGAGCACGGCCATGGCCATTCATTCACAGACTGTCTACGGCTGCTTTCGCTTTATAAGAGTGGGGTTATGACCGAGACTATGGCCCACAAAGGCAAGCAGACTCGCCATCTGGCACCACAGAAGACTTTGCAGACCTCTGCTCTAACTAATGAAAATTTTTCTCCACTGTTTTTAAGACATCTTATTTCAAATGTATTCATCTTAGACATGCCCTTTAGCTTCATTCTGGGAAGTAAAACAGTTGCCCCCACCCCCCAAAAAAAACACACTTTCTTTTGTAAATAGTAGCAAAAATACATATATGATTGTAGATGGAAGAGCTTTCACTGGCCTAAAGTCCCAACTGGCTTCTCATTGGCCAGACATTGACCATCACACCTCTGAAAAAGGGCCCCAGTGCAAGTAAATCAACATGCCGTTCTCGCCTACCAGCAGCCAGGCCTTGACCCTGATGTTGGGGCTCCCCTCGAGTAAAAGAGAGTCAGTCTTCCTGTCCTCGTGGAGTGACCTTTACTGATTTCAGGGGCTCCCCAGACAGCTTGAGTGTTGACTTTCCTTTTTCTAATGAGCTGAAAAGTGAGTGGACTTGCCCTCTGTCCCTTCTCCATTATCTCTGCTTCCTCTTCTCACCAAACCTTCCCTGAGAAGCAGGCTAATGGCTTCCAACTCTTCCGACCTTTGATTGTGAGTTTGCCTTGTCCTGTCTCTGCTCCTTAAGCAAATGAGCCTTGGAGGTGGACGGAGTCTGGCTTATTCATTAAAAGACACCCACTGGGATCTGTGGTTTTAAGATCTAAGCTCACCCGCTGTCCTTACAGTCACAAAAGAGGCATTGACTTCTTTTTCTAACTCTTCAAGCTGCTATTCAATGAGCTCTTACGCTATGTCATTCACCAGGATAAGTAGCACTATCTTCTACAATAGTCCCTTAAAATCAGCATTATGGTCATCATTCTATAGATGTGAAAACTAAATATTAGAAAGATTTTAAGCCCTGGCCAGTGTGACTCAGTTGGTTGAACATAGTCCCATACACTGAGAAGTTGCTCTTTTAATTCCCAGTGAGGACACATGCCTGGGTTACAGGCTCGATCCCTAGTAGAGGGCATGCAAGAGACAGCCAATTGATGTTTCTCTCACCCTCTCCCTTTCTCTCTCTCTAAATCAATAAAACCACTTTTTAAAGGAAAGGCTTTAAGTACAATAATTTACCTGTAGCAGACATCACTCATGCTCAGTAAGTATCCATGTGTTACTCTGCTTTTCCCAGCTTCTCACTCTGTTTGGTTGGGGTCACGTGATTGGATCCTCACCAACAGGGTGTCACCAATTGGCTCCTCCCAACTGATTTCTTTTTCTTTTTCTTTTTTTAATCCTCACCCAATTTTTTTAAAAATTGATTTGAGGAAAAGAGAGAAACATCAATTTGTTGCCTGCCTGCAGGCACCCTGACTGGGCAATCTGGGCATGTGCCCTGACAGGGAATTGATCCCTTGACCTTTTGGAGTATGGGACAATGCTCCAACCAAGGGAGCCACAGCAGCCAGGGTTCTCCCTGTTGATTTCTCTACCTCTAACTCTTCCAATCTCTGCCCTCCTCATCTCCCTACTCCCAACCTGGAAAGTAAGCCTGAAAACTGACTCTCCAGCACATTCACTTAGAATTTTTCATGTATCCTTCAGGATAAAGTCAGAGCTCTATACATAATATTATTTTTCTATTAAAAAATAAAAGAACTTTGGTGATTGTCTTAATCCCTAATTATAATTCAATATAACAAACAAGTCCAGTTCCAGCTACTTTTAGACCCCATCTGCCCGTTACTCCTTTTTTCCTTGGGGAGCAGCTTACGTACCTGACAGGAAATTACAACCCCTGGTCTCCCCTCCCTGTGCCCTTTCTCAGAAGAGATGCTGCTCTCAGTGTGTTTTCTCATGTCTAATTATAACCTCAGACCAGACCTGGTCCGATTTACAACTCTTATTCATGCCTTCATGTGGCTTTGAGTTGTGGGTTGCCTCTCTCCTGGCTTATTTTCATTTCATTAGCTTTTCAGCTCTCTTTCTGAAATGAGGGAGATTTTGCCCTCATGTGGGGGTCTTCCAGGCAAAGTGAGCTGGAGAGGGGACTTCTTTAGGGGGGTGGAGGGTGCTAAGTTCCCAGTGCCCCTGAAGTCATCCTTAGGGGGAATGATCTGCCCACTTTGTAGGGGTGGGGCGCCCCCTCTTGGAGTTGGACTTTCTGGAGCAATTTTGAGATTGGCAGCTCTTCGGGGGTGAGGAGGGGTGCCCTGGCCTGTCTCTTTGAAAAGAGGGTCCTATGCTCTGAATGAACCAGGCCCCTTTAGAAATCCGCCCCCTCAACGTTAGCACTGCGATATTTGCAGTTCCCACATGGCCCTCCCTGCCGTTAGCCATGGAGATAAACAGCTCATTACTTTTCAGGGGTCAGAGTCTCCTCCAGGAACTCCTCGATCTTATTGACGTCCGTCTTCACATCCCCGTTGAAGGTCAGGAAGGGCGGATGGGTGCCGGGGGCGAGGTTGTGCAGGTCGGCTGGTTTTCTGTGGAGAGAGCAAGATTCAGGGGTGGCTGACACCAGAGCAAATCACGTTCAGGGAAACCTGGGGCTTGTCATGCATTACACTCGGGTGCTTTCCAACATGACTGTCAGCAAGACAGACTTACATTGTAGGGCGGGGAGTGCAGGGGGGGGGGGGCTAGAAAGGTTCTGAGGGGGGTGAGGTGACACGCACGGGAAGTCCCTGGGAGAGGAGCAAGCTAAGAGGAAGGAGCTGAGTACTATTTAAAACAGAGAGTAAATGGCAGGTGACTATGTAATTAGTGCCAAGCATTCAATACCCAGGGCAGAGGATGAACTTTGCTTTCAAAGGTTCCTTCACCGCTTAGCTTAACAAAAATGCCCTGCCCAGAATTCCCAACTTCATACATGAAGGAGTGCAACCCTGGCACCTTTACGCTAAGAAGTGTCCTCTGCGTGGCTAAGGGTATATTCAACAGGAAGGGGAGTGAGCTTGGGTCTGACAGGGCCCTGTTCGTGCCCACCGGGGCTTCTGGGCTCCCACCAGCTGTGGGGATGCAAGAGAGGGACAGAGCCAAGTCAGGGGGAGGGGGCTGGCAGATGGGGGGGGGACAGCGAGGGAGGGGGAGCACTGGGAAGAGAGGAGGAAGCAGAGGAATTGATGGAGCCTTTCAGAGGGCAGTAACATTCGCCCCAGGCTCTCTCAGGTGCCACGCTTGTAGGAGTCCTGAGCGGAAAACAGCAGATGGGGAAACTGAAGAGAAGTAAACAGCAGGAGAGGAGGAATCTGTAATGCTGCAAATTCCGGGCCTAATCAGTCTGGGAGGGAAAGAGAGGAATTTCAATTACCGTGGGGCTCCCACATCGCCCCCCCAAACACACTCTGCCCAGCTGCACTCAGCACTAGGAGCTCCTCAGACGACTGAGACTGCAAGTACTTTTAAAATCTAATTTACTGATTAATCTAATCAGTCCCTTTGTTTGCTTTGTACGCGTCCCTCATTTCAGACAATGTAAGAACATTCTTTACCTCCTCCTCCTGTTTTTGTGTGTGTTTTTAGAGCTGCAATGCTTGGGTTCTCAGCTGGGAGGGGAAATCCATACCGATTTTATTTTTTAGCAATTACCTCTCTAGCTTAAAGATTCAGAGATATTTATTTATTTATTTATTTATTTATTTATTTATTTATTTTTATTTTATTTTTTGCTTTCCTCCCTCCCCCCTGTAACTGGAGAGAATGGTGGCCTCTGGAGTCAGGCATCCTGGGAAGCATCGCCCACAGCTGAGGCTCTGGCTGGGCGTTGCCAGTGGATGCTGGTCAGCTGTGGTGCTCTCTCTGGTCCTCTTCAGCATTAATGGTTGAAATTATATACTTGGCATCTACATACACATTGCCAGGTCTAATTCACGGGTTACCGAGTATACTAGCTTCTTCCCCTGACTGAGCTGCAGCTCCCTGAGGCAGGGCAGATGCTAAGAACAGCCAACACGTGCAGAGCTCTTGCTCTGAGCAGGCCCAGCACCGCGAGCAGATGCTTCACACGGCTGCTCACTGACTCCTCACAGTGACCCTAAACAAGGCAGATGAGGAAACCGAGGCTCATGAAAGTATCTTGTCCAAGGTCACTCAGCCAATAAATGCTGGTGCCAGGAAAATAAATCAGTTTTGGAAATTGCTAAACTTCTTGTAGTGTATTATATCATACATTTAAAAAGTTCCATATATATATATTTTTTTTCCTCCCTTTCTCTCTTCCTCCCTCCCCCCTCCCTTCCTCCTCCTTATCTTTTTCTTTCTTTTGGCAGTGAGAAAGTTTGCTTATCTGTAAAACAGGAGTTATGATATTTGCTGTCCTCCCGCACAGGTGTTGGCAGGGTCAGATGTGATAACAGATGTGAAGGAACAGCACAAGCACGTGAGGAATGCAGGGTGGTTCCCTCTGCCATTCTGAGCTCCAGGTAACACACAATCCATGTTTATGGGTGCTAATCCAGAGGCCTCCTCCATTCTACTGAAGAAAGCTACTCCCTTTAGTTGTCACAGACAGTAACTTCACCGCAGATGTATGCTCATTTATTTGACAGATATTAGCTGGTGTCTAAATCAGCGGCTATTGACTGATTTAAGAAAACAAAACATGACCCCAGCCTCTTCCTGAGGGACTTAAGTTCTCATTTGGAGGACGAATGGTATGCTGTGAAGACAATGGCATTTGAGCCAGGGAGAGCGGGTCTGGGAGCAGGCCCTCCAGTTCAAGATGGCACTTGGGAAAGTCATTGAGATGTGTCCCTCTCAGTTTTCTTGTATAAAATGAAGAAGTCAAGCCTTCACAAGGGCATCTGCTGTGGATACTTTTATGAAAAAGCGCTCACTAGTTGTAAACTGCTGGGCCTGTAGATACCACAGTAGGTGAAATGCCAAATGAGGACACTAGGCAACAGGGATAACACATGTTGGAAAGTTTGGAGGAGGCTGAGTGACAGATGTGCTTGAGAGCAGAGAGTGAGGAGGGGTGGTTTCCCGGGGAAGGGCCACACTGCTAGGGGGCACTGGGACAACCTGTCCTTTCAGGAAGATGGGCCAGCCTCTGGGAGGCAGGGAGCATTTGCCAGGTGCTGAAGGCTGGCGAGGACAGGGCAGCAGAAGGCCGTCCAACCGGACAGCAACCGCAAGTCAGAGAGAAGCGTGGAGAGAATGTTGGGAAGAACCAAGGAAAAGACAAAGGCAGAGGAAGGCTGCAGAGGAGTTACTCCGCAGGTGCTGGGAGGTGTCAGAGATGTCCTGAGCAGAGGGAGCCATGTGATCAGAGCATCATTTTAGAGAGAATAACCTTAATACAATATAAAGGGGAGGGGAAGAGAGAGAGAAACAGACAGACAGACAGACACTTGGAAGGATCCAGAAAAAGAAGACCAGTTTGAAGAGAAAACAATGCAGCTGGCAGCAGTGGGTCCTGAACCAGGCGTGGGCTGTGAGAATGAATAAGAGAGCTTGGAGTAAGAGACGGCCCAGTGGCAGAGTCCCTGACGGACAATGAACGTGGCAGGAGAAGGGAACTGGAAATGCTTCAGCTTAGAAAATGGGAGAAAGGAATTCAGGAGGGGAGCCCAACTCAAAGGAAATGGACAGAGAATTCTCTACATAACGAGTTTGAAGTGATCATTGAAAATACAGGTGACATAACCAGAAGATAGCAGGTTCTAGATACAGGACAATCTGCATAAAAGTGACTGAGTGAAGATGCTGAGCTCACAGGGAAGGAAGTCAAGCATATGATAAAACATTCATGGAGTGAGTTCCCAGCAATGCCACACTTAAAAAGATAGGCGGCCGAGAAAAAATAGAAAAGATTGAAAAGAGGGTGAGTTAATACAAAATAACAGCGAATAAACGGTAATTTAAAAAAATAAAATAATGAGGCTCCTGATAGTGAACAATGCCTGGTATTTTTGTGAAGCATTTAAAAAAGGAACACTAATAATTTTCCATCCTGTGGGTAACCCAGAGCTCTCTCACTAAGGAACCCTAAGGATGGGATGGAGCAGGAGAAATGGGCTGGATCCCAACTTCCTGGAAACTCAGACTCTGGTCCCTGAAGCCCTGCTAGGTTTCCCAGGACTATGGGAATGGCTGACTCCTGGATTTTAAGATGCCATACCCATCTCTGTGCCAGGCATCTTCAGCTGGGTATCCTCCACCCATTCCCTCCTTCTTTCTTGCTCATTGAACTCTCCTAATCTGGGCATTGAAGCGCTCAGCCCCAAGCGAGACACTGGCTTTTGCAGCCTCTTGTCACTAGGGACCTGGCCGAGGGGGCTGCCGGGAGCCATGGGCAGGCTTCTCCCTCCCTCGTGGGAGGTTCTCTATCTGCAGCTAAACACGTTCCTCATTAACATAGCACCGTTTACCTTTTCAGGTCCACCGTGGTGACATTGAACACGACTCCTTTCAGCCAGAGGATCATAAAGAGGCGCTGAGAGAAGGGACAGTTGCCGATGCTTTCCCCATCGATCCCGGCCTAGGAAAAAGAGCAGAGTCTTGAGCTGTGCATGCATATCAACATGAAGGAGCAGAGGATCCTAACTCCCAAACAATGGTCTGAAGATAACTGACTAAACCCTGCCCCAGCCCAACCCCTGAAGGTATTCGCCCTTGTCTTCCTAGGTCTCTGCGGGGCAATGCGGGGCATAGGGTGAGGGCTAGACAGAATTTGAGTCTCCAGTATGGCGATTATGTAGTCATGGCTTTCTGAAACCATAGAACCCTAGATTCTGAGGGGAAAAAAGAACTTCAATATCACATCATCTAATACCAATGATATTGGGCCACCAACTGTTGCACCCCAAGTAATCATCGAGTCTGTGCTTGGCTATCCCCACTAATCAACCAGTAATTTATCTCTCAAAGCAGCCCATTTGGAGGACAGTTCTAACAATGAGAAATGCTTTTCTTTGACTCTTCCTGACCTAAATATGTTCCTCTGTACTTAACCCTCTCTGACCCTTTGGGCCTTGCTCCATGAGGGTGCCATGTGTACAAACACCTCAGACCTCAGCCCTATCTCCCTATATCTCACTAGTCAGCAGACTCAAGGCTTTAATCAATACACTTAGTTCTGACTAGTACTGGACCGTCAGTGTCAATAAACCATTCATTTTAAAGTATCCTTTCACCGAACAAATACATATTGACTATCGATTATGTGCAAGACACTGGAGGAAATTATACAGGGGATTCAGAGGAATCTCATGGCCTTGTGGGGTGGGCAGGGGATAGACAGGAACAGGAATAGGACAATAGCAGATAGCATTACTGGGTACTGGCATGCTCTGCTCATCACATCTCTCCTTCTCGGAACCCTCCTCAAAACAGCGTGTTTTATGTTTTTGCTTTTATAATGTCTGAAAGGCAAGTCTATCTTTACTTCTGAGTGGGTTGCAGGGACATGAATTTTATAAGAATTCATTTCAGCAAGCACACACACACACACACACACACATACAAACACACACACACACACACACACACACACACACACACACACACACAGAAAGGCTGGAGAACTGATCTCTATGTAATTTATTTCCCCAGTGTGGTTTATTGTCCCCAGCCTTGGTGCATAGAGGGAGAAGTCACCCACTCTCCCTGGTTTGCTGCTGGCTCCCCTGGATACCGTGGCCTCATCTGGGGACCCAGGCACCCGGATCCTCTGACAAGGAGGCCCGAGAGGGGAGGCCCCCAGACCAACTACGGTAGCAAAGCTGCAAATAATCCAACATATTGAAATAGGGACTCACTAAGATATTTTTTTTTGGGGGGGGGGGGGGGGGGGGGGGGAGTAAAGCAATGCATTCTCAAAGCTCAACACATTATTTCCCTTCTGAGGTTTGCTTTGCTGAGGCCTTAGTATGGAGGAGTGAGGCCTTGCGTACCGAGAGCCTAATTGTGTGCCTATTTCTGTCTTGCAAATCACTCCCAGCAGAGGTTCAGGTTTATAATGGAAAACTGGCGCCTTTGCCAGTGTTGGTTGTAGGTAATTGCTATGAAATTACAGTTATTTTACCTCTCTCTTAACTACACCAAGAGCCCCATCCCTATTCAGTTCTCACTTTTCCCCGATGCTGGAAACAGACCCACCACTGGGTAGTCGAGATGCCCTGGGCTCCATTATATAAAATCTGAAAGATGGGAGGGCACTGGTGTGCTTGCCAGCAGAGCTAAAGTTACAGATAAAGCTACTGGAGACAGGCAACTATTACGCTAACAATAGCTTGGAGCTAACTTGAGTTTGTGATGTCAGAGTCCTCACTCAGCAGGTACCTGGTACTTGGTCCTTTAAGACATCATAACAGAGGCACTTTCCCCAGGGCTGGTTCCAATGTAAGGAACAACTGAAGAATTGAAAAACAAAACAACAAAAGACACATTCACTAACTAGCCTCTGTTTTACCTCTGGTGATAAGAGGGTGATAAAAAAAATAAATAAATAAATGAAGGAGGAACTAGTAAAATACTAGAATTCTTATTAGCTGGACAAAAATTACATAATAATGATAGTAATAATAACTCATTTCTATATTGCCAGCCATTGTTCTAAGGACTTTACATCTATTGCTAATTCATGAGAAGTGGGATATTATCATCTTTTTACAAATGTGGACACTGAGGCACAGAAAGGGCCATTCATATACCTGCTGGCCATTTTGTCTTCTTTGAAGAAATGTCTGTTCAAATCCCTAAAAAGTGTGAGGGAAAACCCAATGCCTGCACCCTCTCGCAGTCCAGGAGCCCTCAGGGGATGTCCAACTGACAGCTTAGGCCCGCTCCTCCCTAGGCAGGAGAGGCTCCCACCACCACCAATTCACTCTCTCTCAAAAAACCAATCCTATCTAATAAAACCCTAATATGCAAATCAACTGAACGGTGGAATGACTGGTTGCTATGATGCCCATTGACCACCATGAGGTAGACACACTGGTGGTCAATGCACACACCAGCCATGAGCCCAGCTCAGGGCTTCTGGCTGAGCAGCACTCCCCCTGTGGGAGTGCACTGACCATCAGGGAGCAGCTCCTGCATTGAGTGTCTGCCCCCTGGTGGTCAGTGGGCACCATAGCAACCAGTCATTCCACCCTTCGGTTGATTTGCATATTAGGGTTTTATTAGATAGGATTGTTTTTTGTTTTTTTTTCGAGAAACATCGATGTGAGAAAGAAACATCTATTGGTTGCCTCCTATACTCCCCCTGACTAGGATTGAATCTGAAACCTAGGTATGTGTCCTGACCTGACTGGAAATCAATCCCACCACGTTTTGATGTAGGGGAATATGCTCCAATCAACTGAGCCACCCAGCAAGGGCCCCCTTTTTTTTCACTGTTGAGTTGTTCAGCTTTTTCTTTTCCTCCTTCATAAATTCATCAGTCCTGGGGCCTGAATGAACCATTTGTTAAATCCATGGGTTAAATGGGGTGAGCTTGTGGCAACCATTTAAAACATCAACCAAGAAGAATGAGGTGGTGCTCTATGGGATCCCAGACCTAAAAAGTGTGAGGGAAAAACCCAAGCAGACTTTGGTGCAAACAGGCTCTGAGCACTGGGGCTGGAGGCAGGAATAAAGCGGTGTGTAGGTTGAATAATGCCCCTCTCCAAACTCCTGTCCACCCAGAGCTTGTGAGTGTGACTGTATTTGGAAATAGGGTCTTTGCAGGTGAAATCAAGTTAAAATGAAGTCACATTGAGTTAGGGTAGGCCCTAAATATAACTGGTGTCCATATAAGAAGACAAAGACAGAGATTGGAGGGATGCTTCTACAGACCAAGGAACCCCAAGGATTGCCAGAAAGTGCAGAAGTTAAGAAAGACAAGATTCTTCCTGGAGAGGTTGGAGATAGCATGACCCTTCTGACACCTTGATTTCAAACTTCCAGGCTTCAGAACGCCGAGAGAATACGTTTCTGTTATTATAAGCTACACAGTTTATGGTCATTGGTTATGGCAGCCACAGGAAACTAATGCAGACGGGACAGTGCACAGCTAATGGAAAGTTCTCAAGTTCACAATTCTGCTTTGCCATGGGCCTAGTGGACATGCTCACAATTGCCAGCCAGCTACACCCCCAAAGTACTTTCTATAACCTAGAGTAAATGTATTGACTGTCAGTTACACTATTTATACTATATTATCTATAATAATAAAGGGTAATAAGCTAATTAGACTGGATGAACTTCCTTCTGGACAAAGCCACAGCAGGCGGGGGCCAAGGCAGAGGCCCCTCCCCCTGGCTGCGACAGCAATGGGTGGGGGCCAGGGCCAAAGCCCTTGCCCAAATTTCATGCATCCAGCCTCTAGTATTACATATTATGTTGCACTATATTATATATTGTACGTTGAATAAAACTTATAAAATATCATACAGTATACATGGATGCATGCTCCAGGCCAGTTTTGGCCTGATCTCTGCAGGCCAGGCCAAGGGACTCAACCAATGCACATGCACAAATTCATGCACTGGGCCTCTAGTATGCATATGAGATCTTTGGTTAATCTCTGCCCCCCTTCTCTCCTTCCCACTTCCCTCTGTTTCATGTTTCCATGCCTGTGTGTTGAGAATCTGCCTCTGGCAGTCAGTGTGTGTCATAGCTACTGGTCAAACAGTCGAATGGTTGTTTAGTCTTCTATATCCAATATAATAAAAGAGTAATATGCAAATTGACTCTAAGGGCGGAATGACAAGAATGACCGCTTGACCATCACTATGAGGTGCACTGACCATCTCTCGAACCCTTTCCCCAGCCAGCAGGCTCCAATTGCCCAATGGCAAGTGGGGAACTGGGGATGGGTGGCGGGGGACATGGGTGGCACCAGGCCAAGGCCCCCACCCCACCAGTCACCCCACACACAGATGGCAACCTACAGTGGGGGCAGGACCGGCAAACAGGTGGGAACGGTCAACTTCTTGGTCCTTTCCCCCAGCCATCAGGCTCTGATCACATGATAGCGAGTGGGAAACTGGGGTGGGTGGCGGTGGAGGGTGGGGCTGGGCAGCCGGGGAAGATGCCCCTGATCGCAGGCCAGGTCTAAGGACCATACCAATGCATGAATTTGTGCACCCAGCCTCTATTTTATCATTTGATATAAGTAATATCAAATGATAATAATAGCATAATGTAATTTCATAGGTTGTATGATTATACACTATATGTTATATGCTGGGAAAGTCATTATATGTCTTTCATGTAGTCTTTCCTATCAACCTGCAAAGTCCCTATCAACAAGCTCATCTACCCCCAAAACATGGACCATGTCTTATTTACTTTGATTTTAGCAGTAACAAGCTGCCGGAGACTTAGTTGATACTCAGTGCCTGTTAGAGTGGATGCCTGTTGAGGGGAGGGTGACATCACTCCTTCTTTATGGCCTGACTATCTCAAAATGCTGATGTTGGCACTCTGAAGAGTGTCCTGAGAAACAAGCAGAAGACCATGGCTCTATACCCACCCCTGCCTCCAATTCACTGTGTGACCCTGACTAGGCCAGTCACCTCCTCTCTTGGCCTCAATCATTGCACTCATAACTTCCTGCAATTTTGTGAATTCAAGTGGCTAATGGAGATTTATTTAGACAGCAGTTCTCAAACATTTTGGTCTCAGAATCTTTATGTACCTTTAAAGATTGTTGAGGATCCCAAAGATCTTTTGTTTATGTTGGTTATAGCTATCAATATCTCTTATATTTTAAATGAAAGCCAAAAATATTTTAAATATTTTCTTACTTATTCAAATATTATAACAATAAACATATAACACTAGAGGCCTGGTGCACGAATTCATGCACCGGTGGGGGCCATTGGGGCCTGGCTGGCGATCAGGGCCATTGGGGCCGGCCAGCGGGGGAAGGGACTGCAGGAAGTTGGCCAGCCTAGGGTGGTTGACTGTGGGAGAGCATCTGTCCCCTAGTGGTCAGTGCATGTCATAGCATCCAGTCATAACAGTTGCTTAGGCTTTTACAGATAGATAACATGTTTTAATATAAAGAAATTTTTTTAATGTAGTAATGTAAATAAATTGGTTGATGTATACATATGATTAAGTTTTGGCTTTACAGAGACATAGCTGGGAAAGGGGGGAGTAACTTAATAGACTTTTCAGATAGTTGTGGGTATTTTTCTTTAATATCATACTGAAACTTAACAATGGTAGTTTCCTTCTCTTTTAAGAATAGTTTATTAATTTTTAAAGAGAGAGGAAGGGAGATGGGAGAAACATGGATGTAAGAGTGCAACATCAAATGGCACGCCTTCTACCAGGGCTCGAGCCTGCAACTTGGGCATGTGCCTTGGAGCAGGGGATGATGCCCAACCAACTGAGCCACATTGGCCAGGGCAACAATAGTAGTTTCTTAAAGGTTAGTTGATAGATGGAATTTGAAACTCTGTCAATTAAAGTATTCTATTCCACTAAAATCAATTCATCTGTCTTACATTTTAAATGGATCTTTTTACCCCAGGATGATTCTGTAACATCACGAATTCGTCACTTGGAAAATAGTGTTTCGCTGGGTTATGCAGATCTTCCAAGTGCTGATGCAGTTCATTATGCAAAATCAAAGCATCTCATTCAGTAACATCACAGCCGAGCCCAGCAGAAAAGGTTAAGTAAGAAGCTGCCAAGCTCATAGTGGCGGAGACATGGTTTCCAATATTCTAATGTTCTCTTAAAAGCTTGTATTTTATCATTGGCAATAAATCAGTTGTTATCCTTGAAATTACAAGCTCACTTTGCTGACCTTGCAGGAAATACCTGTCAAATACCAGGTCTGAAAACCCACAGCTTGTCTGCCGGTGTCTCTTTCAAGTAAAACCTGTTCTGTGAAAGGAGCGGCTGGTTCAGCTCACAGCTCAGTCCCACCGGTGCTTTTCCTTGGACAGCTGCTGTTCTCCAGGACGCATCCCAGGAGCTGCCTGTGCACTTCCCACTTCGTCAGCCGGAGGTTTAAGAGACATGTCCTCCATGGCTGAGGTTTAACTACGTCATATACTTTTCACTGCTTCGGCAAGGACATTCATAAATGAGACAGGCTCCTCTTTTTCTGTGCATGCATGGCTCCTAGAACCATTTATACCACTGCCTCAATTGGGGCTAAAGCACCAGCGATTTTGCTTACAAAATGTCAACCCTAGAGAGAAATGATATTACTCTGAAAATAGTTGTGACCTCCCAGAATGCCCAAGAGGGTCTCAGGGACCCTAAGAGTCCATGAAGAACATTTGAGAACTGTTTTTCTTAAAAATAAAATAAAATAAAATAAGTTTTTATTGCTTTTCAGAGAAAGAGGAAGGGAGAAGGGTAGAGAGATAGAAACATCTATTAGAGAGTAACATCACTGATTGACTGCCTCCTGCATGCCCTCTACTGGGGATCAAGCCCCAGGCATGTGCCTGACCAGGAATTGAACTGCTGACCCTTATTTCCTGTGTCAGTGCTCAACTGCTGAGCCACACCAGCCAGGCCATTTGAGAACTGTTGGTTTGAGACATCTCATGAACACACCAGGTACATGGAACTTTGTCCCCAGACAGTGAGGGGAAGCTGATAATTGTCCAAAAGCCTCTTGAGGGCACCCCAGCATAGAAGAGGGAAAAATAATAAAGATCCCAGAAGACAGATGACACTTAGGCTTGGCAGCTGTGTCACTAAGCAATTTATCTCTCAACTCCAAATGCACCTTCAGTAGAAGCTCTGTGAGAACAGGAGAGAATTCATTCCAGCGCTGCTGAGTGAGCGTGAAGGCGCTTCCTCAGAGGTCAGGGCAGGAGAAAGAGGAGCTCCTTCTATCTCCAGTGTGCGCTGGGGTCTGCAGTGCAGGAGGACAGCCAGGAAAGCCCGCCTTTGCACAGGTGGAATGGGAGCCCTGTAGCACCTTGCAGCCTTGGCTGGTGAACCTCCCTGCACCCCTCTTGACACAGCACCAGAGCCCTCTGCAGCCTGCACACAGCCTGCTGATGGCCCCTGTATCCACACAGATCTGCCATGTCCTCTGCAAGTCCTGTGTGGCCTGCAGGCCTCCCATTCCCATTGACACCTGGATCCCACCATACACTGGATCCACTGCACACCTGGATCCGCTGCACACCTGGATCCACAGCACACCTGTGCCACCACTGCTGCTCATCTGCTCCCCACCTGACCTCTGGAGGGGCCTTTGCTTGCCCAGCAACTCCAGTAGCCCTAGCCTAGCCAAACCAATGCACTTCTATGCTTTCTGCTGGGCTGACCTTCCTTCTCCACTGAGTTCGTCCTTAACTTGGCCACTCGCCTTCGGCTCTGAGACACCATACAGAGTTTTCTATATGTTATGGTTATGCTTTTACCATGGTTAATGCTTCTTTATGTTTAAATTCTATGTGAATTACTGTGTGATTTCTCTCTCCTGATTGGACCAAACTACTAGAGAGGTTTAAATGTCTGTATTTCAAAATGCAAGAATTTTTGGCTCTTTGTTTGATTCCTTTAAAATCTGGCAAAGCTAAAACCTCAATGAGGTAGTAGAAGAAAGAAATGTCAGTTTTCCACAGAAAGCTAATTAAGTCACCATTTATGACACATTTGAACTTTTTGTTTATTCCATGAACCCTGTCGCACAAAGGGATTAAACATTATATTCTGTTTCCAGATAAACATTCTACAACAGTGGGGCTGGTGCTGACATCAGGGGTGATATGGTCTAGTTCTTTCTTTTTACTGGTAAGGAAATAAGCCCAGAAGGTTCTGACTACTTGCGAGTGGCTGCCCAGCCTGGTCCCGTGGCCAAATCAGGGACATAATTCCTGATTCCTGACTCCTAGTTTTCCACTCTGCTAGGCTAGCTGTTACCTTACAGAAAAGTGTCAAAGTGACAAAGGCCACAGGAAGAGGACTTTCTTTGGATATAAAATGACTCATCTATGTAGCCCTAAGTTGATTATTATCATGTGGAGAATTTTTCTTTGTAAAACAAAGAGAAGCCCACTTTTTCTCATTAATGTAAGTCAGATAGTATTCCTAATAATCATTTTTAATACTAAATCATCTGTCTGCCTAATAATGTGATTGATAAGCTTCATTAGTAGTGATATGATTTGGGGTCTGTAGTCCACTTGAAGATAGGGAGTTCTACACTTAGAGAAATGCATTATTTTTCTCAGCATTACAAAAGGCTTAACTCACTGGGGCCTTACTCAGCAATTTTTCATTCAATAAGCAATCAGGTAACAAGTATCCATTTGAGGCTTCAGAGATTCTCAGCATTTATGTAAAGTGGACTATAAAGGCTAACTCAGCTCTGGGCCAATGGCTACCTGAGCAATATAGTATGAAGAATCCCAGGTGTTCTGGTCAGGGTTCTCCAGAGAAATAGAACCATCAGAATGTGTGTATGTATGTTTGTCTTTATTTTTCCCTTCCTTCCTTCCTTCCTTCCTTCCTTCCTTCCTTCCTTCCTTCCTTCCTTCCTTCCTTCCTTTCCTTCCTTCCTCTCTCTCTCTTTCCCTTTCTCTCTCTCTCTCTCTTTCTCTCTCTCAGTCCTTTAACTGAATAGATCAGTGTTTTTCAACCTTTTTTGGGCAAAGGCACACTTGTTTCATGAAAAAAATCACGAGGCACACCACCATTAGAAAATGTTAAAAAATTTAACTCTGTGCCTATATTGACTATATATAAAGTAATTCTCTTGAATAGGAATCAAATAAACACAAAGAAAGTATTTTATAATTACTTTATTATGAAATATTAAGTAAACAAAATAGTGAAAAATTATAAAATTCTTGTCTTTTCTGCACCTACGGCACACCAGGCAACATCTCGCGGCACACTAGTGTGCCGCGGAACAGCGGTTGAAAAACGCTGGAATAGATGACATCCATACACATTACGGAGAATAACCTGCTTTACTCCAAGTCCACTAATTTAAATGTTAATCTTATTCAAAAAACACCACCACAGAAATATCTAGAATTATGGTCCACCAAATATATCTGGGCACCAGCCAAGTTGACACACAAAACATCACACCAGGTGAATTTAAAAATATGACCCAAGACAGGTAGCCCATCATCCAGTATCTGTCAACACCGCCTTAACTTGCCAAATGGTTTCATAAACAATCTAATATGGTTATGTAAATACTAGAGGCCCAGTGCATGAAATTAGTGCACTGGGGGAGGGGAGTGTCCCTCAACCCAACCTGCACCCTCTCCAATCTGGGACCCCTCAGGGCATGTCCAACTGCATCCCTCTCACAATCCAGGACTGCTGGCTCCCAACCGCTCACCTGCTTGCCAGCCTATTCGCCCCTAACCACTCCCCTGCCACCTGACCAATGCCTAACTGCTCCCCTGCAGGCCCAATTGCCCCCAACTGCCCTCCCCTGCAGGACTGGTCCCCCCAACTACCCTCCTCTGCTGGCCTGGTCGCCTCTAACTGCCTTTCCCTGCTGGTCTGATGCTCACAACTACCCTCCCCTACAGGTCATCTTGTGTTGGCCATCTTTGACCACATGGGGGCGGCCATTTTGTGTGAGGGCATGAGGGTCAATTTATTATATAGGACCACCTCCAGAGGAACTGTAGGTCCCATATCCAGATGGCTACTCAGTTTCACTGACTACGACAGCCTTGAATTTTACATAAATTTGCTCTGTGTTTCTCCCTTCTGAGAAAGAGTTGGCCTTTCCAACACCAGTGCCCCTTCTCCCTGCCCTCTCTTTCTGCTCCGACGTGGCTTTTTCCCTATTCACTTGTGCCCAAATTATTTGAATAAGTGAATGGGTCTCTTTTAAACCTCTGTCAGTCTTGCTTCTACTTAACACCCTCTTCTAACATGAGTCTCTTCCAATTACTTTCGGGATCTAGCAGAGTAGAATGTCCCGATGTGTGACTTCTGAGGCCAGGGCATAAAAGGTGGTTCAGTTTATGCCTGATTTTTTCTCTCTTCTTTGAGATGCTTGCCCTGGGACCCCAACAACCTGTTGTCAGGAAGCCCAAGCATATAAAGAGGCATTCAGTAGTGCTCTGGCCGACAGTCTCAGCTAACACTCAGCTGACAGGTGGCATCAACCACCAGGTATGCGAATGAGGGAGATTTCAGATGATTCCAGTGCTCAGCCTTTGAGCTGTCCCAAATGACGCCTGGTGAAATAAAATCACTCATCCACACCAAGACTTGGCCAAACTTCAGGTTTGTGAGCAAAATAAATGTTGTCATTGTTTAAAGCCACTAAGTTTCAGTGTGGTTTCTTACCCAGCAGATAACACACACACACTCTGAACCTCAGGCTCCTTATATTCAAATTGGCGGTAGAAATCTCTACCATGCAGGGTAATTTTACAACTGAATGATAATATGTATAACAAATTTGCTTTATAAATCTAGAGCTATTGTCATATGACAACAGATGACAAACGTTTTGAAAGAGCTAATTAAAACACCCCTGTTTGTGAAATGCTAGGCCTTAGTAAATAGTCAGCAGAGCTCTCTTTGATGGCACAAAGACTCAATAATGCCTCGGTGTTCAATGTTTTGTGTGTGGAGCAACACATTCAACAGAGAAAGCAAACACAAGAGGAACTGTGGCCACTGTCCATTGGTCGGAGAAGAGCCTTCCTAAACTAGTGCAGTCTCTTGTTGACCATGAAGGGGGACAGCAATGTGCACGTCTGTTCTCTGAGAGACCATTGAGCTCCTATGTGAGCTACATTCTCCAGCCAAATATGGTTTACAAGTGATTCAGGGTCCAAAGACAAGACAGAATGGAACTCAAGGGAGATCAGTGAGTGAAGCTGAGGAATCAGGTTTTGTGACAGATTCCTGGTGATTTTCTGTTGAAGCCTTTGAGAGTCTGTGTTTTCACCACACTCAGGAACCTTTGCTACAGATATTTACAGAACCGTCATGCTACTTTTTAGGCATTGTTATGATTCTCATTCTTGGATCAGGAAAAGTTGAAAGCTGGGATTCTTCCACCTCAGAAATGCACCAAAGCACAGGAAACCAAAGAGCAATACACATCTACAGCCTCGTGTAACAGAATGCCTTCCCACATGGGTTTAATTTGAAGACGCTCACTGAAGCCTCCCCTGGAGAACACCAGTCTTAATGCAAGAAGCATGCCTTAATGAGGTCACTGTCAAAACATTGCTTTCTTCCCTTGACATATTTTTATTTGTTATTTAAGATGCTATAAGAATTAGTTCCAGCTTTTGATTATGAATTCATTTCTCTTACATTCGTGGAATGAACCTGCATACAATCTTTGAACAAGGGGCATCTTGACATTGAGCTCAGCTTCTTTCACAAAGGTTGGAGTTTGGGATTTTGTGATAGTGGAGAGTCCTCAGTTGATCCTCATTCTGCCCTTCACTCTGGTTGCTGGAATTTTGAGTTTGAATATAGTATCTTACTATCACAAGTTGATTAAAAAGACTTTAGAGAAATCACAAACGAGTCCTCCTCCCTCTCAGCTAAGCCCAGTAATCTCTTATCTATCCAAACCTCCCAATTATGACAGATTAAAAGTTTATGGCACTAAAATCACACCTGAGTCAGATAGGGTGACTTAAATCAGGACCCTCTGGAAAACTGTGCAAAATAAGTATTTTGTAAGATGTCAACAAAGTATTGTATCAAGCTTGAAAAATCTAGTCTAATGCTCATTTTAAAGTGCTATGCCCAGGCCCCACTCTAGCATATTTTGATTTAATTAAAAGTTGTTTGTTTTTTCAGGCCTAGCCACCTCTGACCAGATGTTGCTCACACTTGGGATGTACACTAGAATCTTCCAAGGAGTGTGTTAAAAAGAAAACTAACAGAAATGATCCCTGAGCCCACTCCAAACACAGTCTCAGGAGATGTCTGTAGTGTCCTCTTTGCTCTTTTTGTCCCTATTTCCCTATCTGTCCTGGAAATTCCTTCAGATCTTGGGCCTCCTTTTATCGCTGCCCACTTCAACTGCTGTTCCTCCCCATCATCAGTCCTAATATGGACCCTGAAAATCGTGCTGCACTTTGAGTCACCCAGGAAATGGAGAGCATGTTTTGGACAAAGATGTGTGGAGAATCTCAACGCAACACAACCACAAACAACAATGGAAACATAGGACTTCCCTGATGGTGACAGAGGGCAATATGCCGAGGTCCAGAAATCCACCCACACAGCCCATATGGTCATATGCGCTCAATCACATTCTCTCTCCCTAGGCACTGCCCTTCAGCCTAGGAAAGAAACTTTGCTTTTCTACAATGTGACCCCTGTAAGTCCTAGGTTCAGCTTCCTGACCGTGGGAACACTAGCTCCACCTGCAACCATATGTAGTCACCGGCCATTTGGGTAGGATAGGTCCATGCAGCGGGACAAACATCTTCACTGAGGACTTGCTCAGGGCCAAGCCTGTGAGCGCAGTGATGAACGAGACAGGTCTATCTCCTTGAGAAGCTGGCCCACACAGAGGCACAAAAGGTAAAGAGATGATGTGCAGGTCATAAATGAAGTGCAACAATGATCAAGCACGAAGAAGCCCTCCTATGGGAATATTTGGGGACAGCAATGATCCCTGAGATGAGATCTGAAGGGTAAGATGATTTATTCAAGCAAAGTAACAGGCAAGGACATGGGAGCAGAAAAAAACATACATGCCCGGGTCTGGAGACCTGATTATATGATGTGGGGTGTGTGGTCTTGTCCTTCCTGCTGTGTCAGAGAAACCCACACAGGAATTCTCCCATTCCTCTCTTCATCCAGCCTGAGGATGCCAGTCCAGTGACAGGCGAAGCCACAAGGTAGTCTAAAGCCTATCTTCTTGTGTCCCCTGCTTCTCCATATATGTGTGCTACTCCTATCACCACTGGTCTCTAACCTTCAGCCACATTTGGCCAACATGGCATCTTCCCTACCTCATTTCTCAAAGCCAGCTCTGAAAGCATTCTCATTGCAGTGTGATTCTGGATAATTGTTGAATGTTGATCATGGACCAAATGTTAGCAGAGGGTATGAAGCTCCTGTGGTAGGCATTCAGACAGCTGCCAGGAGGTGAGTGAGGAACTGGGAATAGGGAGAAGAGCAACAGTAGCTCCCGGGAGTCTTGAAACCAGTTAGACCTTTTGTAGGATTCAGTCATATCTTACCTCTGCCACTCACAGGACAAAGCTTCTACAATGGGTGCCTAGGCCAAATGGCAGCGCCTCTTACCCCAGGCTGCTTTAATTACCATTGAAAACTCTCGATTTAAAATTACTCCAGGGCTGGTTGGAAGGCAAGACTTAAAAACAAAAGCAACATTTTTTTTTTAAATTAACTTGTAGGTGGGAGACTATAGAAATATTTAACTTTGCCTTTTATAAGAGCACTATGAATTTAGGGTAGTTATGTTTTCCTATAAACATGCAGTACGGCCTTAGCCAGAATGTTTGAAGAAGCAGGATATTTGGTGAATTGGATTTCCTGGGTAGCTCCAGAGGCTAACAGAGGCAGTGGAATAAAAAGCAGAGGGTCAGAAGCCCTGTGTTCCAGAACTAGTCCTGGCACAAAGAACTATGTGATCTTGGGTGAAAAATGTCCCCCTTCCTGGGCTTTAGTTTTGTTATTTATAAAATACATAAATTAGGATAGATGATCTTGAAGAACACTAAAGTATGCCTAAAATGTGGCGGGGAGAAGATGAATATCACGCTTTTATTTGCATCTAAGAATTCCAATGCCTGAATGGAGACTTCGTGAGCTAGGCAGCCCCAGCTCCCAGCACTGTGGTTGGCTCATGGCTCAGGCTTGATAGTCAATAGAGCTGAAAGGATGATAGAGCTTTCAGGCTGCCATTCTACCCTGAAAGGCAGGCAGGTGGACCTGAGAGGCAGCAGCCAGTACTGCAAGTTGGAGGGGAGATACAGACATACAGCAAGAACTTCCTGTAACCACCTTCTTGGGCTCCTTTAAGACTCTCCTTTAATGTATTTCCATGGTATCCTCTGCATATTACCTTGAAAAGCAGTTGAAGAAGCATCCCTTTTGCAAAGTTACCCTACCCCCACCCAGATCCCTCCAGGTTCACTCAACCCTTTCATTTTCCAATGAGGTACAGAGTTCAGATGACTTTCCAAGACAGACCATAGGCGGGGTGGAGTGGGCAGTGGAATGAAGATGGATGAAATCTCAGTCAAAATCATTAATGTAAGTAATCTATACTAATAAAAGCATAATGTGCTAATTAGACTGGACATGCTTCCTAACATCTTTCCATCTTTCCAGACAAAGGAGAAGCCCAGGTCCCAGGTGCCAGAGGTAAGCGGTGCCAGCAGTGAGGGGGAAGAGGGGAGTGGGGGAAGGGGAGGAAAGCCTAGTCTTGCAGGAATTTCATGCATTAGGCCTCTAGTTTAGATATAATCAGACAAGCTATGGGAACTGAATCATTTCAAAAATCACCTTTATGGATGATCTTATTAGCCCCTGCTTATTTGTCATTCTACTCTCTCAAAGGGTAAAATGCTGAAGACACAGGGAGAAAAGGTCTGATTATTGCAGGGTATAGATTCTAACCAAGCTTTATTCTGCGGTAAAGTGGAGGAGTCACTCGGGGTAAAGACAAGAAGCCCGGCTCACACTCCAAGTCCCAAGCCCTCCTACCCCTCCCCTACCCACCAGGAGCACAGACGAGAAGCTGTGTGGCTAAATCCCTCCTCCCACACTCCTTCTTCCCACCAGGTGATTGCTTTAGAGGAGTTTTCCTAATACAGCCACACACATGGAAACTGGGTTTTGTGTCAAGGAGACCTGACTTCATTTTCTCTGCCTTGAACAAACAAAGTCAATCTGAGCTTGCTCCCTGATGAACTATAGGTTCGAGCCCAGGCCCAGTTGTAATTGAAAAGGAATCTGTCTTTTGTAACCCCCTAGGCCCAAAAGGGAAATGGAACGCTTTTCCAAATGGCAGACTAAAGCGGGAAATGTTCTATATATTGTACTCCCATTAAAAGAATAAACTTACCCCAGTAGCTATACCACACACACAACAGCCCACGCCATCACCCAGGAAGCCACAACCTGGTGTGGAGTTTGTTTCTTTTCAGAAAGGAAAATGTTTCAAAGCTGATCATATTTTCTTTCAGAAGTCCTACAATGGGAGGCAGGTTAAACCCCACCCCCTGCTCTCTGCCAGGCCATTGTGAGTCAGAAGCCCTTCCGGCTAGTCCCAGATGTTCTGTAAGATAAACGCATCCTTGAAGGAATCCTTGCCTCAGTGTGGTCTTCTGCATCTGTGCCTTTGGAAAACGAAGAGATGGCTGGATGGTGTAGAACTTGGGATTCTCTGGTTCTCTCCCTGATCACTTGTTCAGCATTATTCATTATGTATGAGGAAGTTAGAAATCTCTTGTTTCTGAAGAGCTATAGTGTAAATTCTCCATGTCATGACTCAGAAAAAATAATGTGCAGTGGCCATTATAAAGATATGAGATTATCCACCCTCAACCCCAAATAAATCCAAAACAAGCGAACTCCGAAATAAGTCCAGTGCAAAAATTGTTCTACTCTACCAGACCTTTCTAGAAGTCTCAGAAGGTGGCTTGCTGCTGCTGGGGTACTCAAGTTCACAGGCACCAAAACACCTTGCTTTGGCTTCTGCATCCTAATACTGGGTTCCACAGAGGGGACTCCTCAAGTCTGCCCCTTGGTCTATCAGAAGATAAGACGTGTTTCTAGCTCAACAGAGAATGCTTGGAACAGAAGTTTGTGTCACTGTGGATATTCATCAAAGCAGAGCATTTGTGTTTTTGTTCGTTTGTTTAATTCTTTATTGTTTGTTTAAAGTACTACATGAGTCTCCTTTCCTCTCCCCTCTCCCCCCCATTGACCTTTGTATCTTCTTTTAGTTTAAAAGTACCAGGTAGAATATCTGCACCTGTTTGTTAAAAATTGTACTATGACTGTGTCCTCCACACCCAAAACCCAGGCAAACTATTTCTACCATTGTCAGCCAGGACAAGCCAATCACAATAACTTCCGGTTACTTGCAAACTCTATCTAAGGAAGGAAGCCTGCTATTGTTGGGCTATGTTTAGACTAGATGATGCTAAGCAGTAGCCTTCAATAGCAGATAGACTTCTAGATCTTATCTAATGTTGAGGATCAACACCTCCAAATTATCTTTTAATGGAGGCTCAAGAGTGACAAAGCCTATTCAACTGGCTTCATCCCCCAACTATTGGAAGAGGCTGCTGGAAGCATGATGTAGAAAATTCTGTGGTCTCCACTAGGATCCCTGGGAAAGAAGGCAGTGTCATTTGGCAATGAGGTGGTTTATTTAAAATGCAAACCTTGCCGAAACTGGTTTGGCTCAGTGGTGGAGAGTCGGTCTGCGGACTGAGAGGTCCCAGGTTCGATTCCAGTCAGGGGCATGTACTTGGTTGTGGGCACATCCCCGGTAGGGGGTGTGCAAGAGGCAGCTGGTCGATGTTTCTCTCTCATCGACATTTCTAGCTCTCTATCTCGCTCCCTTCCTCTCTGTAAAAGGATCAATAAAATATATATTTTTTTAAATAAAAAAATAATAAAATAAAATGCAAACCTTATTTCTGCACACAAAGAGTACAAGGCTGCTAAAGAGGTCAATGAAATGGGCAAAAGTAAAATGAGAAGCACCAGTTCCCCCTGTGTTCTCCCAATTTGCTCTTACCACACTTTTTTTTTATTAAGAGGGTCTCTTTCTACCAAGTCATAAAATAGACTCTGTTTTATTTTTCTCCTTTCAGCCCAGTTATATAGTTCAGGTTCAGGTATATTCATTCTCATTGTTTAAAATGTAGCCTGCAGGCCAAGACCATAGCCTCAGACACCTAATGTGGGGCTGGAATGAAACAAGGCCTTGAAAACAAAATTGTATAAGGGGAGTATAAGATTATACACTGGTTTTGAGCAAGGCATTTCTTCTTTCAATCTTTTCATCCAGGAAGGGGGTTGGAGGTGGGGGGGTAGGGAGATGGCTTGAATTGGCATCAAAGCTCTCTCCTTCATCTGTAACTGGGAATAACAGCATCTGTTCACCTGTTTACTAGTTCTCTGTGAGATCAAGTGAGGTTAACTTGTGGGCATGTGCTCTTGGAGGAGAAGGCACAATAACACTACAGCCCCACCCCAGTCCCTGTGCATCCGTAGACTGGAATTATAGCTAGAATACCACACCCTTATAGCTTCACAGTCCTTTTAGGAAAATGAACATAAGCCCACCCCTCAACCCAGTCCCATGAAGTGCTTTCTATCTCTCCCCCAGAATTCCCAGCAATGGCCCTGAAAGGAACAGTTTCCCTGCTATAGCCTTGCTACTCAAGTTGGAGCATCAGCCTCGCCTAGGAGCTTGGTAAAAATCTAGATCCTCAGGCCCAGCCCCTGACTTACCGAGAAGGCTCGTCTTCCTGCCTTTGGAAGACAAAGGCCTCAAATAGCAACAATGCAAATGCCTTCATAGCCTATGCCTCAGGTCAGTGATGTCCAGTTCTTCTTTTTCGTTTTAAAAGGTATATCTTTGCACATTTGGATTGCACAGTACTCCTACTCGGAAAAACAAAATCTCTACCCTTGCACGTGGTAATCTGGCCCCACTGCATTCTAAAAACATCAGCGAATCTCAGCTAAATTTCCGTACCTCGTGCGGAGGCGGGGCCGGCTTGCCAATAAGAATGGCAGCCTCCTGCTGAAAGTGAACACTGAGCGGAAACCGGAGCCGGGGTAAATTATTTATTGAAATTCCATGATGTGGCTTGTCCGTTAGGAGCCAGCAGAGCCTGGATTGTTGAAGTATCCATCCTAATGCAGGCCTCACTCTCTACCCCCTGAATTCCCTTGCCTCTTCATCTGGGGGACCAGTCAGATGTTGGACGCTCACCTGAGAGGTTAAGTTATAGAAAACTGATGTGTTGTGGTTAGTGAATGGGGCTTTCTGAGGGTGCCGCTCTGAGCAGTGCCGTGGTTTGGAAGGCTACCTGTCTGCAGCCCCCACTTTATAAAAAGCCTGCACAGAAAGTGTGGAAAAACAAGAAAGCCAGTATATTGATGATGTGTTATAGAATTGTACACCTAAAAACTGTATAATTTTATTAACTAATGACACCCCAGTATATTCAATAATAATAATAATAATAATAATAATAATAATAAATAATGGAACACCCTAAATTATTTCTTTACTTTTTGGAGCCCCTACTCAGAACCCTCCAATGACCTTTCATTGATAACAGGATAAAATCCAACCACTTGGGCTGCCTCCCAGAGCTCTCACTGTCTCTTCCCAGTTTCCTCACTGTTCCCCTTTAAGGACTTCCCCTTTGCCTCCCCACACCTCCCAGTGAACGTCTTACCCTCCACTTCTGTCAGTCCACTTGCTCTATTGGTACGTTGTCTGTGCCCTTTCTTCCGGGTTGCATTTTCCTGGCTCTGTTTTTGAATACCAACTCAGGCCCCACCCTTCTGGCAAACCTTTCTAATCATTTCTATTAGAATTATTTTATGGATAGTTCATTCCACTCATTCACCGACAAATATTAGTCATCAGCCAGTTGCTTGGCCCTGTTCTAGGTGCAAGAGCTATCCAGCAAGTCTCCACCAGCATCTTCCCCTGTGCCTTGCTGTGGCACTAATGAAGACCATGAAAAGGCAAAATGCAACCGCAGGTAAGCTCCTGCACTGTGCAATCTACTGGACTTTATCACTTCCTAGCTTTGTAATCTTGGGCAAGTTTCCTGGCCTTGGTATGTTCATCTGTAAAGTGGGAATGCAATGTAGTACATCCTTCATAGAGTTGTGGTCAGAGTTAAATGAGGTAGTTCATATAAAGCATTTAAGGATAGTTTGTGATACAAAATAAGAACTACTTATACTACTATCTTGTATCTGACGTCACATGCCGGTCAGCATTGTCTATCCCTGTGGTGCCTTGTTTTCTCTCCCTGCTTCCCACAGATAGGAGCACCGTGTTGGCCTCCTTGTCACTGTGTGATACAATATTCCCCTCTCTGACTGGGGGTTAGTGCAAAAGGGGTGGTTCCTGAGAAGTCATTGGAAGTTTTTAAATAAAGGCATAAATGGGAATTCTTAAATATTGTAAATATGTTCATGAAAGTCTGTGGGAATTTTAGGGCTTTTATGAAACCATATTTATTGAGAATGTCTAGAACTGGGGTTCTTAAATGTTAGCATGCCTCAGGGCCATCCGGAAAGCTTGTTCAAACTCTGTGGTTCTGGGGGAAAGCTCGAGAGTTTATATTTCTAACAAGTTCGCAGGAGACACTTCCGGCATAGGAACCACACTTTGAGAAGCTGGGCCCTGGGTGTCAGGGATGGAGAACAATGAGAGGGCTGGGCCAGCTCCCCAAAGAGCCACCACCAGGGGCTGAGCAAAGCACACAGCCCAGTAGGATGGACCATAAAGTCTAGCCCTAGCTCCATCCTTCACTAGAATAAGACCTTGGACATGGCACTTCCGTCCTCTGAGCCTTGGTGTCCTTATTTATAAATTTAGGATAGGAACATTCCTTCAGACCTCACAGTGTGGTGAAGATGCAGGAAAAATGCAAAGTGCTGGCTGAAGATGTAATTGAAGAGTCAAAGGAGGGGACACATCCTCCCATTTTTTCAGTCCAAAGTGACCCCTTGAATGCAAGAGAGACCCTCTAAGCAAGTCACAATCTTTCCCAATTCACTGAAGTATTATTTAGTACCTTAGAGACCGAACTACCACCTGAAGAGATTCCTTAATAATGTAAAACCTCAAAGCAGCCTGAATCAAAAGTCCCCTCTTTCCCTGAAAATGATATTTAGGGAAGGTCCACCAAGGGTATGTGATGCCATCTGCCCTTCCGGGCTTCCGTCTTGTCTTGGATCCTATTGGACTTCCAGTAGTTAAATACTCCTACCACGTAAGGACAGTGCCTGTAGGAACCACCCTCGCTAAGTTACATTTTAAATATCCTGGCCTCAGCTTTTACCACACACACAAAAACAGACATCATACCAAGTTTTCTACTGCGTTTGCTAATTTTAAAAAGTTGATAACATTGCTCCTTACAGTCCTCAATGTCCCCCGCATACTCCACATAAAACATCTGGTGAGAAATGGCCTTAGAATCCAGTGCCCCATGCAAAAACGTAGTTAATGTTAAGGAAAGCTAATTCTAAAATGTGACTAACACACTGTAAAATGTATAGGCTATATGATTTTATTTAAAAAACAAAAGACAGAAAAAGAAAGGAAAACGTGATCAGTAGTTATCAGAGGAAGGTGAACTAAGGATGATATTCTTTATACTTAGCTATTCCAAATTTTCTACAAAGAGCATGAAATACTTTCATAAATAGAAAGCAAACAACATTATTTTTCAAAGTAATTTGTTGGGAGAGAATTTTATTTCCTCCAAGAAAACAACATTATTTTTCAAAGTAATTTGTTGGGAGGGAATTTTATTTCCTCCAAGAAATCAGATGGCTTCACCTGCTCTCAGAAATTCTATAAATAGCTGTGATTTTTCTTTTTATTTTGTTGCCTTCCAAGAAGCTCAAAATCATATTCGAAGCAGTCTCAAAAGCTATGTGGTTCCTTGTCACAGGTTGTTAGAGTCCTTATTTTCATTTTCTGTTTTAAGGCCATTTCCTATTAAAAGCTTATACTTATTAGACAAGTAGAACCTTCTCATCCTCTATAATTTCTGAAATTTCTAAACCTATGACCTTTTTAGAAACTCAATAGGTCAGCACAACTAAGTGACATTTTTAACAAAATAATAATAATTTTTTAAAAATGTAGCTCCTAAGCACTTGCAAAAGTGATCTCATTTCTCGGAGACTTATGAAGCTGAAGCAGTGGGTACATCTTACTCAACGTTTGGCAAAGGCCACCATGTGCATAACGTTCCTTCTGTGTAAGCAATGAATTCTCAGATGAGATGCAATGAAGACTCCCCTGACTGTGGACTCTGTGGGGGTCGGGAAAACAGTGTTTCCCCATCGTTCTTCAGCTCTGGTGGGCACCAGCCCAGGGACCACTCTAAACCAAGGCCAGTATCCGATGGAATACAGAGAGCAGCCAAGGATGACTCTGAGGCTTTGGCCTGAGGACACTGGGAGATGGCAGAGCTAATGTGAAAAATGTGAAATGTGAGGAAGCCTGGCTTTAGGGGACAGCTTTCATTTGAGATGTGGTGGCTGTACAACCAGCAGTTTGAAACCGTGAGAAAACACAGGACCACAACCGTGCAGGGCTCATGCTTTTGTCCCAGCCCCACCCTATCAGTTGTGGGTAACTTGAAATAAGCTCCACCCACCCTGCCAGGAACTCAGTTTCCTTGAGTTGAATGAGGTCACCTCTAAGACTTTTCCAGATGAGTCTATGACATTATGTTTATATAAGCTCCACAACTCGGGGGAGATTTCACACACAGAGATAAAGACTTGGGTCAACTCCGTTGGTCTCAGGTTGCATGGCTGCATAGATGAGTGGTTTTAATAAGGGACATTTAAGAAGTCAATGATTAGCTTTTAGTACTGACTGGCAGTTTTATCTCTTGTCTGGGAGACTGTTTAAATGACATGCAATTGGAGTTTATGGGAACTGAAAAGAATAGCAATAAATGGGTTAAGCCTTAGTAGAGGGGAGAAATGATTGGCTCATAAAGTGATTTACTGAGGCTGGGTGCCTGTTTTTATGAACTGCACGGGAGAATCCCGTGTGTTTTGGGAAATGGAAGAAAATGCAATGCCAATAAAGCAGAGGAACTGAGCCTCCTTGTGGCATATATTCAGCGAGATCCCATAGTTCTCCTTGTAAACCCTCAGCCCTCTCTCCAGGGACTTCTTCACAGCCTGATCCCACTTGGTCTAAAGTCCACACTGCAGTACAGACAGGGAGGAATGTGGGGAATGGCTGGGTAGGGCTTTGTTAGTATTCTTACTAGAAAGCCTTGAAATTCCACACCTTCTGGGAAGAGGAGTGTGCAGTCAAGCGCAGAACCACCCAAGGGCAAGTGAAAGAATAATAACCCTAAACTTCTGGGGGAAGGAGGACGTGGAGGGTCAAGGTTGGGAAAGCGATGTCAAGGAAAAGGAATTGTTGCCCACCACATGCCATCATGGGTAGGTTCCCTCACAGCCTGCTGGAAGAGGGAATGAAGCGTTCTGCAGAGCTCAGCTCAGGCCTACATTGCTCCTGCACATCTCAGCTTACCAAGGGAGTTACCGGTGTGTGGGGATGTGGGGGGAGAACACACATGGAGGTGTTAAGTGTGGATGGGCTGGTACATAGAAACAACAGCTAGGTCAAGATAGGTTGGGGGATGTCTGGTTAAAAAGAGAATACAAATGAACATTAATTCATTCACTTTAATTGTTGCATATATGCATTCATTTACCAAATATGTCCTCAGAACCTGATAAGGAAAGGCTAAGCCCTCAATTATGGACTAGAATATAGTACCTTTGTCAGCTAAGTCTTTATCGTCCTCTCCTATCTAAATCATAGGAGATTATTTCCTTCATAGCACTTTTTGTAATCTGAAATTACTTTGCTTATTTCTTTATGTCCTGTCTGTCTCACCCTCTTAAAATATAAGCCTTGTGAAGGCAGGAACCCTGTCTATTTTATCCACTGCTATACTCCAGCATCTAAAACAGTGTCTAGCATAGGGGTGTCGAACTCAATCAGAGAAGGGGCCAAAATCTAAAATCCAGCCTAAATCGCGGGCTGAATGGTTTACTGAAAAGTCATAAACTGTCATTGTGATGGAAACGCAGCGGAGTGCAGTGATGACAGCGCGGTGCGGGCCACATTGCAAGGCCTGGCGGGACGGATTTGGCCCGCGGGCCTTGTGTTTGACACATGTGGTCTAGCACATAGTAGGTCCTCAAAAAATGTTTCTTTGAGTGAATGACTCAGAGATTAACATAACCCGGGTACTTGGAGAAGAGATTCTAAGAGAGTGTGGAAAAACACCTAGTGGGGCAGTAAGGGAAAGGGAAAATCAGTGCAAAAATTTAATTGGCCCTCCACTCCAAATTTTAACATATTTGGCATCTCAAAGATAGGAAAACATCAGAGTAATCATCAATGTATTGGTTCCTTGTGTGTGGGATGAAAAGCCTGAGCAGACAGTGCCAATGCTCTTTCAGGTCGCTGTGCTGGAGAGGAAAGGACACCGGGCAGAAGGTCAGGAGGCTCAGCCCTACATGCATCTGTAACTGACTGTGTGACTTTGGGAGCTTCAGTTTTCCTCTATCAGTAAAATGCAGATAATGACTTATGGACTAATTGCCCCAGTTTTGTTTTGAGGTCTCAGTTGGTAACAGTGTGCATGATCCATAAACCTGGACATCACCTGAAGCTATTTGCCTGTCACCAGGAGGCCTCCTCCTGTGACTCATGCAGGGGGAGTCTTTGGGGACTTGCTGCCTTGCTGGGGTTGGTTACTCATAAAACGGAGCTCTAAAGTGGACTGTAAAGGAAATAAATAAGTCAATATGTAAGCTCCTTTCATAAAGAATCTTTCATAAATAATCACTGAGTTTTACATATTTTGTTTTCAAAGAGGAGAAGACTGAAGCCCAAGAAGTCCTTCTTTTTCTCCACAGCATTACTGAGTAGCTGTGACAGGCACTGTCTTCATACCAGGGCAATAGGGTTAGTAATCGCTACCCTTGACCCTATGGCAGCCTCAAGAGCAGACCCAGATTATCTAGCATGCTCTTTAGAAGACATGGTGACATGACTCAGAGTGGTGACAAAGCCATTCAAAGGGTTTTAGAGGGACACCCAAAGAGAATCCTGAACCAGGATGGGTGGGAGAAAGAGGCTGAAAGGCTTCCTAGAGCTAAGTCTAGGCAACAGGGATAAGGAGAAAAGTGCAAGATAGAGAGGGAAGCATGTGCAATATCTGGGAGGAAGAGATGCATGGCCCCTGTGGGAGCCCTGAGCTATTTGTTCCATATCATTATCACTTGGGCGACGAGGTAGGGAATGATGAGAGATAGGTCTAGAGAAATAAACAGGGAACAGAACCTGAAGTAATTCATTCTACCCAGAGGAGAAACCTAACTATTTTAATATCACATATTAATTTAAAAGTCATTGTACCATTTTAGTGCAGCAGAGCAGGAAATATGCCCATTTAACCTCCTTATTAATTTCTTCCCATAATTACCTTGCTGTAAAAAGCTCACCTCAAAACACTGTTTCACTAGGCAGTGCCACAGTGAGTTGACTACTTCCTAATCAGCGATCTCTGTCCCTCCCCATCCACTCTTCATCCCCTCCATAGGGCCAGAACCCTGGGAGGCTGACAGGGGCACTGTATCAAGGGGTTCCCTGCCCTCTGGCTGCCGAGGATGGGGGTGACCAGTGAGGTACCAGAGGAAGATAGGAAGTATGCAGGGTCATGAAGTCAGGTACTATGGGGCTACCCTAGATTGTCTGCACCCCTCTACTAAAGATTACACTCCTTCCAATGACTGGGTTTATGTAAAGGTTCAGGTCTAGGTAGAGGGTCCTTGCTGTTGCTCTCCCAGATATATTTCTCTACTGTCTCCTATGTGGTTCTAAACCCTATTTGTAAATAATCCCTTCACTGAATTCCCTTCCAAGTGCCCAGTCTGAGGTGCAAATAGTTTCCACTGAGCTCCTGACTGACACACCATCATTGTCTTCCCTGTGTCACTGGCTTCTTTGGGGTAACAGGAATGAAGGGCTGTCAGATCCCTAAGTGCCATTGGACAAGGCCACCTAGAGGGTGAGGAACACTGGCTGGGAGTCAGAAAGCCCAGGTTCCAGTTCCATCTTGGCCCATGCGTAGCTGTGTGTGACCTCAGCCAAGCAAAAAATCCCCTGGGAATTAATTTGGATGAAAGAATCTTGTTGCTTAAGAATAGAGGGCAGGGTAGGCATGAATTAGAGTTTGGGGGTAATGGTCCCTACAGCTATAGTGTTTTGTGTAAATCCTCAGAGCCATCTGGAGGTAGGGGAAGGTTGAGCCAGAGCAGACCCTCTTTTATCATATATATATATATATATATATATATATAGTAAGGTTCCATAAAATATTTAGTTTGACCAAAAAAGGATTCCTTGTCACCAGGAAGTACTATTAGGATTGAAGAAGCTATGAGGTCTTTTCTAATGTTAGAGCTCTGACATTTCCTTTCTGCTCATTCATTGGACAGAGAACCTTGTAAAGATGTAATCTCCACTACAATCCACAAGTATGGCAGCCAGTAGCTCAAGCACTCCTGGCATCACTTAAGTGCTTAGATTACAAAGGGGCAGCAATTGTGGCCTTGCCCAACGTGATGCTTGTACAGGGACAGACAACCTGGAGCCCTATTGCTTGTGTACACACTTCTAGAACAGCACTAACCTGAGTCATTTTCCATGAACTGCTCATATGTATCAGCGGAAGTTGTGTCTCACTTGAAAGTCAGTGTGGCTCCTTCATTGCCTATGAAACTGGAGACCTGATTCTCTTCCATTGGCAGCCAGTGAAAGATGCTGAGAATAGCAACATGAGTGATACTGTGGACTTAACCCACGCATGTGACCCATTAAGTTAGCTGGTATGTAGGTAACTCTGCAAAACGCCTGCTTCCTAGAGATATTTATTAACATCACTTTTCACTCCACAAAACCTTTCTGAGTAACTTCTCTGCCAAAACTCACTGCTCCTCCTTCCATAGTCAACATTAGCACTATCTTCTGCTGCCTTCTGAATTTAGATACCTGTTGGTGTACATGAACAAGTTCTATTTCTTTTGCTAACTTATAGTCCCCATTGGAAAAAGAAACATTGTGCACAGCTCTATATTCTCTGCAGTGCTTTCTACACAGAGGAAACTAAGAAAATGTTGATTGACAGATGGTAAGCGTTGACTCGAGAGGATGCTTTTTGTTTGTAATCACAACACTAAGATCTTAAAGAGGTGCCTTAATCTGCTGGGACTTCTATAAAAAAAAAAATGTCACAGATTATTTCACATGTTCTGGATGTTGGGGAGACCGAGATCAAGATGCCACCTGATTTGGTTCCTAATGAGAACTCTCCTGCTCACTTGCAGATGACTTTTTTATCTCCTCACATGGTAGAGAAAGAAAGAAAGAAAGAAAGAGATTTCCTTTCTACTTTTATAAGGCCACCAATACTACTGGATTTGGGCCCTGCCCTTATAACCTCATTTAACTTGTTACTTCCTAACAGACTCATCTTCAAATATAGTCACTTAGAGGGTTAGGGCTCCAACGTGTGAATTATAGGGCAACACAATTCAGTCTATAGCATTTCACCCTTGCTCTTCCCAAAGTCATGTCCTTCTTACAGGCAAAATACATTCATTTCACACCAACAGCTCCAATAGTCTTAACTTTTACAGCACTCTAAAATCCAAAGTCTCATCTAAATTTCATCTTCATCAGGTGAGAATCCAGGTACCATTCATCCTGAAGCAAAATTTATCTCCAGTTGTGAGTCTGCGAAAACAGACAAATTATGTGTTTCCAAAACACAATGGTGGGGCAAGCATAGGATAGACATTCCCATTCTAAAAGGGAGAAACAAGAAATAAGAAAGGTTGACAAGTCCCAAGCAGGTTCAAAACATAACAAGGCAAATTTTATTTGATGTTAATTATATTCAAAAATAATTCTTTTTAATTCACTGCCCACCAGGGCAGCAGTCCCACCCTCAAGGCTCTGCTGGGTGGGAGTCTTGCCCTAAGGTTCTGGGAATCCCTGTCCCCAAAGCTCTGTGGGGTTGAAGGCCATTTGGCCTATTGAAACTAAGGCAATGGCCCCAGTCAATGAGACTGAGATGATGATTTCTGTTGGAATTGCCTTCAGAGTCATTCTCTACTTGAAAAATAGTGCATGTTAGCTCTATGGTCTGGGCCTGTAGGATCTATGAAGTCCAACAACCTTCCTTCATTTTTGTCTCATTTTTCTGTTCTTTAGCTCCAGTCCACCATATATCTGCCGATATAACTCTATCTCTATTTTTGGCTTCTACTGAGATATCTGGTTAAGTTCATGGGCTGTTACCAGTAAGTCAAATGGTTGTTGAGACATACCCTCAGTGTTCCTCTTAAAACAAACTTTCTCATTTTTTATAATATGGGTAGACTGATAATTTCCCAAATCTCAGGTCTGCTTCCTTTTTGCCTAAAAAGCCCTTCTTTCATTCAAATCTCTCCTCTAACACATCAGTAAAGAGGATCCAAGTCACACCTACAATACTTGGTCTAGAAATCTCCTCTACTGAATATTTAATTTCATCGTTCAAAAGTTCTACAAAACACTAGCCCACAATTCAGTCAGGTTATTTATCATGTTATAACAAAAATCATCTTTCCTCCAGTTTCCAACAACTTCTGTTACTCATTTCCTCTTGAAATATCATGAGAATCATCTTTAACATACACATATCTAGCATGTACCTCAAAGGTCTTCTCCTATCTACCCATTACCCAACACTGATTCAAAGCCACTTCCATAACTTTAAGTATTTGTTAAAGCAGCATGCAAATCTGTATTAGTTAGAGTTCTCCAAGGAAACAAAACCAATAGAATAGCATGGTTCTCTGGAGAACCCTCACAATACACTTATTGTAAGGACTTGGTACATGTGACTGTGGCAGCCGAGAATTCTCACCATCTTCAGTCAGCAAGCTGGAGGCTCAGGAGAGTCAATGATATATAGTTCAAATTTGAGTCCAAAGACCTAAGAACTAGGAGAGCCAATAGTCTAAGCTCCAGATCCAAGAAGAGCTGATGTTTCCAAAGACAAGAGAAGACTGATGTCCAAAAGAGTCGGACAGGAGGAGTTCCTCTTTGTTCTACTAAGATCTTTAATTGTTCAGTTGAGGCCCACCCACATCAGGAAGGACAGTAGGTATGAACCTCCTCGGGTTTACTGACTGGCTATGAATGGTGGTAGGGAGTCATGCTCTGGCAAAGGGAATGTACCAGATGACTCCTGAGACCCTTGTAATGGTTAATTTTTTGTGTCAACCTGACTGGACTGACAAGTGGTTCTTACATATGATCCTTGTTTTTATCAGGGTTCTATTGATTTGCCTTCAAAGACAAATTATGTTTAGATTAAAATCATAAATAATGTGGACTCAAGGCATGGAATTTTGAAAGCCAAGGTTGCTACTGACCTTCAGGCTGTAGTGCTTGGCCAGTGAGCAGAGGTGCCCATGGGAGAAAAGAGGCTTTCCAGGGCAGGGAGTGATGACTTGGAGATAAATCTCCCGTCTTTTGGGCCCTGGCTGTGAGTGCAGAGGTCAGTACTGAGGCCCAGGCTCTCCCCTTCCTAGGTAGCAGCATGAATCTCCTGCCCACATGGTGGAAATGGTCTGGAGGTGCTGACATGAGGGACTTGGTCTGCCCTTCCTGGCTGCACTTGACATCCCTTTGAATCTTGTTTCCCTATTGTCCAAATGTTGAGGGGAGGAGGAAACACAGCATGATTGGCTTTAACTCTGAACCTTCTCCCTCTCCCCACTGATGTTTTCCAGGCATCATTTACCATGAAACATGTCCCCTTTCCTGATTGTCATCACTACAGCCTCAGAGACCCCCTTCCAGCTTCTACAAGGAGCCCAGCATCTTCGCAAGCTAAATTGTTCTATAAATATTCTAATTCCACATACTATTTCTAAAGAAAGAAACCTTTTCACTGGCATAGGTCAGAATTGCTTTGGAATTATGGGGGGAGGAGAAGAGGAAGAGGGGGTAAGAAAAATCCCCATTAAGGTGCAGATCAATGGAAGTAGTTTTCTAGATTCTCCACCTTTCTGTGCCTGATATCACTGTTTGACCAGTACCTTGGGTGCCGCCTTCACAACATCACATTCACAATGTCAGTAAACATGCAAACTAGGCATTCATTTGAACCTGAATGGGGAAATTGGAAAGGCCCAGCTTGCTCTCTACAAGCATTCTCTTCCCTGGCTCTGTTTTGTAAATGAGGGATATTAAACTACACACACACACACAAAAGTAGCTTGAGCAAGCTAGGCATCCCATTAAAAGTACCAAAATCATGCAAGGAGCAAGTGCAGGGTGAGCCATGTCACCCTCCAGGATAGGAGATAATAGTCCTGGCCTAGTGGCTTGAGAAGTTTCACTATCAGGATGTTGATGGCTGAACTCTGGAGTCAACCTTGGGTGTTTCTGTGGTCACTCTCCAGTGACATCTCCACCCATAGGACAACCTTTGCTCAGGAGACAGGGGACAGCGGGACAGCCGGCAGGGAGTGCCTGTGCAGTAGACCCAGCCCTTCCTATTGTGCGCTGTGCCACGGAGGGCAGGACACAGAATCTCCCCTGAAACTTTCCCTCTGTAAACAGAGTCGTTAGGACAATTCAGTTCTATCATTTTGTGACTCTTTTTTCTAGGTTGCAGTCAGTTCTACAAATGAAGGGTATTATTACAATCGAGCAAAACAAGGCAGAGTCTCTATACTCCTCTGAAAACCTCACCCTCAGTTTCACTGTGGGCAGCACCAGGGCCTTGCTATTATTTTTTAAAGTGGTTTCCATTCATGTTTAAGTCACTAGTTTCCATTCTAGCAACAGGTCAGCGAGCTAAAAATAGATCTGCCTAAAGCAAACAAAAAGGAACCTCCTCTTGTCCCTCCTTTTTGTTTTAGATAGAAAGATGGTGTGTCAAATACCTTCCCTGAGCCTGCAGGTGAGTTTCCTTGCAGCAAAAATTTGAATAGCTTTCATACTGCAGGATGGTTACAAGGGAGTGAATGCAAAACCCCCAGTAATGTGGTAAATGTGTCCTTCCTCCCTCAAAAAAATATATTGATGCCAAGTCCAAGGTCATAGATAGATGTGCTCTTAATCTAAGCTGGGGCAGAAATAGAAATGAAGTTGGTGAGCATCCAGGAAGGTGAAAGGAAAACTTTAGTTTCCAATACAATGATGTCCTCTGTTACTTAAGACAGTAAGCTCCCTTAAGTGGCACATAGATTTGGGGTTGATGGGTTTGATGTTAGACAAAGCTGAATTCAAGAAATGGTTCAGTCCCTACTGCCGTGTGACCTTGAGAAAGGGATGGATCTACAAACCTCAGTTTCTGTTCCTGGGAAATGGACCCTATCAGTCCCTTCCTCTTCCTCATGATGACATGAGAAGAGATTGTTTATGAGTGTTACAGAAAATCGGAGAAGAACCAAGCAATGCTTAGAGAGATGGAGTTACATTTATTATTATTATTTTTATTAATATTATTATTATTATTATGTGTGGACCCAGAGGAAAATGTCTCTCAAATTCTGGGCCCCCATCACATAGGAAGTTTTCTGTATTTATACCTTTTTACCCTATTTATCTCCCAAAAATGGGGTGTTTCCTGTTTCCTTTGCAAGTTCTTAAAGAGCCCTATGTGCTGGGGCTTTGAGACCTCAACCAAAGTCTTGGCATGATGCCAGCACTGATAACTTCATCTGGGAAGGTTTAATGGCCTCTCTGAAATGGGAATAGTCTTATTTTCCTTATTATTAAGCAAGCAATTATTTACAGAAGCGGAGTAGCAGGGTTAAAATTTCAAACAGAAGTTTTTATATAAGATGGATGCTTCATGAGGTGCTTGGCTATGTTACTATGTGTGGATAAAAGTTATCTAAACCGCCGGGACCGGTTTGGCTCAGTGGATAGAGCGTCGGCCTGCGGACTGAAAGGTCCCGGGTTCGATTCCGGTCAAGGGCATGTACCTTGGTTGCAGGCACATCCCCAGTTGGGGGTATGCAAGAGGCAGCTGGTCGATGTTTCTCTTTCATCGACGTTTCTAACTCTCTGTCCCTCTCAATTCCTCTCTGTGTAAAATCAATAAAATATATTTAAAAAAAAAAGTTATCTAAACCTACCTGTGACACAGACCCGAAGGCGACCCTCTCCCCCTTGTGCCCACAGCCCCCCTTGAGCCCTGTCTTCTGGCATTTATGCTCTTGTATAATCCTCTCCCTTACGTTCAACTGAGATCTATGGCTTGTTTTAATCCAGGAGAATACACTAAAAGTGAAGGAATTTTGCAGATGTAATCAAGGCCCCAAATCAGTTGATTTTAAGTTCATCCAAAGGAATGTATCCTGAGTGGGCCTGAGTTAATGAGGAGAAAACTTCTAAAGGAGAGACGCCTCTGCTGGCCTTGAAGAAACAAGCTACAATGATGTGAATTGCCCATCAATTAAAAATCAACCTTAAGTTCCACTTAAGGGATCAGAGAGTCTTAAATACGCAGAGGACATCACTGTATTGGAAACTAAAGTTTTCCTTTCACCTTCCTGGATGCTCACCAACTTTATTCTATTTCTGCCCCAGCTTAGATTAAGAGCATATCTATGACCTTGGACTTGGCATCAATATCTTTTCTACACAGGGATTTTGCATACATTCCCTTAACCATCCTGCAGTGTGAATGTCCAAATTTGTGTAAATTGCCTGTAGGCCCAGGGAGGACCACTTGGCAGGGAACCCCGAGGGGCCTGGAGCAGCTGAGGGCCTTAGTCCTACATCTGCCAATAACCACAAGAGCTGGGAAAAGGGCTCTGAGCTCCAGGTGAGATGCTGAGAAGGGGGCCCAGCTAAGTCATTGCCAGACTCCTAACCCACAGAAGCTGACGTTATAAATGCATTGGTTTTAAACCTCTACATTTGTGGTAAATTGTGACACACCAACAGAAAACTAGTGACCACTGCTTCTGGAAATAACTTCCTAGAGACAGGCGTGGGTTGAGGAATTTAGCGCTCACCTTCGTTCCATTCGTTGAAGTGTTGGATGCAGAGATGAGAGAAAGAAAAGGAAGCTTCCCGGACACCATTGGTCCCGTTTCTGAGGACTGTGCCTGGTGCTGCAGCTGGGAAAGCTCCTCATGCAGTGCTCTTGACCCTCACCTGGCTCTTGCCACCCTGTGGAGGCTGTGCAGCGACCACCTTGTTGTGGTTTGCTGACCTACCCTGTAAAGTTGGGCTAAGCTCTTATTCTCAGCTGTCCAGATGCCCTTTCCGCTCCCCATGCTGTCTGCCTGACCATGTTCCTACCAGTTCTGAAATACCGACTACTGGAACATTCGTGTCTCTAAGCCTCAGGTTCCCCATCCTTAAATTAGGGATTCTAAGAGGACCTGCTTTATAAGGTAAGGGTTAAATGGCAGAGCAGGTGATGCTTGAGCAGAGTCTAGATGCAGAGAGACAATGTGGCCCATTTTTATCCCTAGACCTGCTCTTTCAAGGCCTTTTCTCCAATGTAGGCGTCGGTAAATCCTGACTCCACCCACCCACCCAGCTCGAAGTGGCTGCTCCCCACTGCATCCCTGAAGTCCCTCCACTGGCCTACCTCCCGCTACAGCTCCTAACTCTCACCCTGAAGCATGCCCTAATGCCAGACTTGGCCTTACAGCCTCCAGAAGTGGAGTCTCCCCCAAATCTGGTCAAGGGCAGACACCCTGACTCCTCATCATTTCTGAGCCCCACCTGGCAACAATCTGGGACACTGAAAGCACTCAGTGACCTTTGCTGACCTAAGATGAAATGAGACAAATATTTGCTAAAGGTATAAAAGGCCAGGAGCTTTAAATAAGAAATGTGATAATGCCTTATAGACAAGAAAGCAGGCCAGGCCAGACATATTGATACAAGTAATAACAATAATAATAGGTGGCATCTGTTGAGCACTTACTAAGATCCTGGCTCTGTTTTAAACACTTTGCAACATTAGCTCAAGTAATCTTCCCAATAACCCCCTGAGGGAAGTACTGAAATTAACCATTGTCTCTGTTTACCACTCAGAGTGAAAGCTCACGGTGGGCAGGGACCGGGCCCTCCAATCTCATCCTGGGTCTGACACGGGAGCTGCTCACCAGATGTGGAGGGTTCGCAGGAACATTCAGTTTCACCCTCCTGTCCCCTTCACCCCACCTTCACCAGTCCTGTCCCCCTCACTCCGCCTCACACCTGACATCAGAAGCTTCACTTACACTGAAGTAGGATAATAATGTAAGTCTCTAAAGGTCTGATGCACCATATTTGCCTGAAATTACACCTATTGGAATCATAGGTAAAGCTAGTACTGCAAATCCACATTCTATTACCTGAGACAGAGGATCCCAGAGCCAATAGAACACAGGACAGGGTGTGTGTGTGTGTGTGTGTGTGTGTGTGTGTGTGTATCAGAAAGGAAGTTCTTTAAAACAAGCCAGTTCTGAGCTGGCTGCTAGGAAGGTAAAGGAGAGAGGAGAAGGAGGAGGAGAGCATTTCAAGCAGGGGAAAAGGCACATCCGGAGGCCAGAGGCTGTAAGGCCAAGTCTGGCATTAGGGCAAATAGAGCTTTCCACTCCCACACCCGAGTTCTTGGGTGGAGCCTAAAGGTTTGTATTTTTTGAAGTTTTCTGGAAGGTTCTGATGTGCAGTCACCTGGGGGCCTAATCGATTAAATCAGTGATGTCAAGTTCTAACTTGAAAAAAACTGTCCCTCTGGCTCTACACACCACGGTGACTGCTTTGGTGTCCTAGGTCACTCCAGGGAACTGATAGGCTAGGTCTTAAGTGACAAGAACACTTACGTGACCTTGGACCAGCCACCTAACTGTGGGTGCCTCCGTTTCCTCATCCCTACAATGGGGATACTAATAGTAGTATTTAACACAGAGAGTTGTAGGGATTAAATAAGTACAGGAAAAGCCGTTAGAAAGCACAAAGTAAGCATATCATAAATGTTAATTATTACTACCATTATTCTTCTCCCTTACATGAGGCACTTGGGAATTATTGCCGCTTGTTCTCACTCAGTGAAAAGGCTCCACTTTGGTGGCATAAAGGGCATGGGAGGCAGCGAAAGAACTAGGTGTAATCTGCTCTACCTCAGTTTTCCCCACGCTGGCCCAGAGGCCAAGGTGACTTCGTGTTTGTAATGAGTCTCATATGTGATCCTGGATCTACATTTTTGTCCATCTCCATTAAAATCATCCCAATGAATTTACTAAAGTTGTAAAATAAGTATTTGGTGTTAAATATCCTAATAGGATCTTCTAAGCACTCAGATTAGGTATTATAATTAATGTCATACGATCGCTAAGACTTCAAAGAAGATTCTGTTACACCTTTTTTTCTAAGGAAATATTGATAAGGGCTTTGTTGCAAAGCACAGAACTAACTCTGGCTAATTTAAGCAGAAAAGAAATTGGTCTAGAAAGTCATTTCCTGGCTTCTGCCTTGGATGCAGGATCCATAAGAAGCATGTTTGAAAGGTGCAGGGCAGCAACAAAGTAGGACAAATGTCCACTACACACCAATATTGAAATCAGTTGAAAATACTCTCCAAAGTATAAACATATGAATAATGAGTAGCATGCTCTTCATTGTTGCTTGGCATAGGAAAGAACCAATTTCTTGCTAAGACTTTGAATATGAGCAAGTGTGCAGAAACTGGCTAATGTGAAAGCTAACCAGCATGAGTCAACAGTAGCCAGAGACCATAAGTGGATTCCATGAATTTATACAATTTAAATTGAGTCCAGGATCCAGCAGGCCCAGGAATGGAATGTAGTTCCATCTATTGCATACTTGAGAAATTCCCCGGAGAGGCCAAGTGTCTTGATCAAGGACACAGGGAAGTCAAGGGCATAAACCAACCCAAGTGTTAACCATTAGGAATGTTTGTCTTCTAAGACAACACTCTCCTTTCTCAGGAAGTCTACCTTCACTGCCTGAGGCTTGCTTGTGAATTCTTTACCTGTCTAACCTGGTATGTGAAATTGGTTTGGAAATGAGGTCATCATCATGTTTTCCCGGGTGACGTCCCTGGGCAGACCCTGCTGCACCTCCCCACTGCCAGGTGGCTGAGGCCCAGCACATTGACGTCAGGGCACTGCCCAGAGAAGCAGCCTATGTCAGCAGCACACCTCAGAGGGAGACAGGTAAGCAGTAAACATCAAGGGGATCACTAGATAGAGCCACACCCTGAGTGCAGGGGAAGCGTGAAAGAAGAATGAGGGGGTGGGAGCTGGTAATGAGTTCCATCCATGGGCAGCTCTCCACATGAGAACCTGAGTGCATGACCGCAGACACCTTCCCATGAGGTCCCCGGTCAAGCCCCATGACATTCAGTATACTGGCTAATTTGCATATTCCTCTATTATATAGGTAGATAATATATACAAATAATAAATGCTATATAATAAAGAGCTAATATGCTAATTAGACAGAACAGCAGAATGACTATCCGGATGATCTTCCAGACAAAGCCAGGGCTGTGAGGGCTGGACGAGGCTGCGAGGGCCGAGCCCCTTGCACAGATTTTTTGCATTGGGCCTCTAATATGTACATAAATAATAAAATGATAGCACACATGTTGCCCTATAAAAAGCGGCCAGTCATGATTGGAGTGGATCTGTGTGATCAGTGACTTTAAGGCCCCCTGGCTAGTTGTTCCTGTCCTATTTGCTGAACCACTGAAGGCAAACACCAAGCCTGGGGAGCAGAGTCAAGGCACGAGTGACCTTTCTCTTCCATCCCGGTCTCTTTTCTCAGCTTCTGAAGACCATCCTTTCCCCACGTCAAATGCTTTGTCAACGAGGCTCATCTGATAGCCACTCCTTTCCCTCCAGACTGATGTCTGATGACACACTGGGTGGTTCTCCAACACTGCAAAGTGTTAACCAGCCAGGCGTTCCCACCGAGAGCCGTTTATCGCCCACTCTGGAATGAAAGGTACCTCACCCACGATAGTGTAATTCTTGGCACACAGGTAGAAAAATGTTTTCTGAAGGGTATTAGGCCTAGATAAGCTTCAAATAGCTTTTTAAAGTGACCTAAGGTGGAAGAGGGGCCAGAAGGGATAGTCCACAGTTTTTCTCTGGGGTTGACCTTATTCTCCTGGTCAAGAGAAGCTCCTGGGGTCCTAGTATGGATGGAGAACCTGGGGTCCCTGCATCACCTGCTCCCTCCAGAATCTGCCATGGCAACGGGTCTGTTGGGGGGAGGGGGAGGTGGCTTCCTTCGCCTTCTCTGCCACAGCTTAGCAGATACTCACATAATTGTATTATAATGCCTTCCGTAGTCTTGCTACCTTTGACTATGTCACTTGTCTCAGGATGATTCAGAAAGGACCTAGCATCAGGGAGGCTGGGCCCCCAGAGTGAACCTCAGTCTGCTCTGTGGCATTGTAACTGCTAACTTCTCTGGGCCTCAAGGTCCTATAGCAGGCTCCTTGGAAGATACTAAAATCCCATGAAGATTCAATGGAATCCAGTGAACTTCAGAAATAAAATTGTTTAGTTTTCTTTCAATTGATAGCTTTTTAGCTTTATAGTGCCCTGGAAACCTGTCTATTTTGTTGTTGTTGTTGTTTTGTTGTTGTTGTTGTGGGACTCTCCATATGTCTGTAAATGAGTCCAGTTCTTACCAGTGCAGAAGGACTAATTGGAAACAGCACAGGTTTCTTTCTAGCCAAGGACTCCATCCATGCAAAGATGAGTTTTGAAGTCTAGCCTAGAATCCTGGGGCAACGAAAAGCCAGCCCTTTAACAGAAGCCTGCCTTTGGTAGCCGCCCCCACATCACACAGAAGTTCTACTTTCTCTCCCTTCCCAGGGGATAAAAGGGTAGGAAATACAGAGGGAAACTGACTTGACTTCTGAAGTAGAGGAAGTATTCAATACAGAAGGACTAAATATCCTGCCACACCCGAGGGAGAAACCCAGGGATCCTGACTCTAAGCATTGGCAGTCTTCACAGGATCAGGGTGCTGACAGACATCAGTACAGTACAGACAGTACCCCAGTGGCATGCAGCACTCCTGGTGTCTCTCTCCCCTCCCTTTAATCCTTTCCCTCCTGCTTCCAGGCCCCATATGACATCTGGGCTATCATGTCCATGTGTAGCTCATTCAGAGTAACACATTTTTTTTAAAAAAGGACCTCTGGGGGATATGACCTCAAATGAATGAGTCGACCAGTGGGTGGGAATTGATGTTACTGTGGCAGAGAAGTCGGAAGGAGACTTGAGAACAATTTGGTCTTTTTGTAGAGCTAATTCCCTACCTGGTAATTGTCTGGTTTTGCTTAAGCATAGAGATCAACCTTGACCTTGGCCTATTCATTGAGACCGATGGAGAATGAAAGAAAAAGGCAAAGCTTTGTGCATTCTGCTCTAGCTGGCAATTTAAAAAATGTCTTTGGCTTTAGGAAGAATGTTTCTCTCTGCACAGCTGGGAGGGTCTGGGTGAATCAAGGCAGCAGAGAGGAGAGAGCTGATGGTCTGAAACCCAGGTTTACCAGGTCCCAGCTCTGTGGCCTCAGTCAGAGGACCCTGCCTCTCTGAGCTTCAGTTTCCTCATCTGTAACGTGGGAGTAATAACAGGACCTACCACAGAATTCAAGGAGTCATGTGAGTAACGTATTCAGAACATCACATAGCCATAGCTATTCGGTTATAAATCCATTCTCTGAAATCCCAACATGCAGAGACTAAAGAATGAGGAATACTTCCTCTACTTCATAAGTCAAGTCACTTCCCCTCTGTACCTCCTACCCTTTTATCCCCTGTCATCGCCCAACCTCTTTCCCAACACTTTCCACTTCAAGCACCAGATACTCTGGGGATGGGGATAAGCAGCTATGCCAAAATAAAATAACAACAAAAACTACAAAAACCTATGACTCCATGACTGTTTTTATAATTCTATAGGTCATGGAATGGATTCTAAAGTCAAGGACCACTTTTTAGGAAGTCTGTTATACTATGCTCATTGGGGTGACCTATGAGCAGCTGGAAGGCCCACTGCCCGTCAAAGTTCTCTGCCACATTTGCACCATTTAAAGGGAAATTTCCACCGTAAGACTCCCTTTTCCAGGTTCAGCTATTCACACGAACCTTTGTTAGGTTATGAGGAATGTTCCCTTAATGGACCATGCAGCAGTCGCGGAACTCTGGTTAATTACAGACGTCTGGGACCCTCTCCCGAAGACTCTGATTCACAAGTTTGTGCTGGGATTTGGAAAGTGTCCCAGGTGGTTGGTGAGATCATGCAAAGCAGGGAAACCCTGATCCAGTGATGACTGCCAAGGCCCAGAGTCAGGATCCCCGGTTTCTCCCTCAGCTTATGCAGAGCAACACAGTGCACAGGCCCCAGCAGGTTACCTTGTCTGTGGTGAGGGTTAAATCTCTTCCTCCCTCAAAGGGACTGTGTGAGGATAAAACCAAGAGACTCAAAGATGCTCCAATAACTCTATGGACCCATAAGGAACCATTTTAAGAGGGTATAGAAAATAAGGTGAGGGCAGGGAATGCAGGCCTCGTTGGCGTGTCTTCAATATCAGGTTAAAGCAGTTGAACTTGATGTAGCAGATAAAGGAGTGGGTGTGAGAAAGACAGTATTCTAGGAAGATTAAGCCAATGGTATCAAACATGGTAGATGAGGGGTGAGAGAGGCTCTAGGCAGGGTGCCCTCTTAGAGAGTGAAGAGGAAATGAAAGGATAGGAAGCAAGGAAATAAGTCATTTCTATGGAAGAGACAGGTTGTTGTTTGTCAAACCTACTTCCTTTTTTTTTTTTTTTTTTTTCTGGCAAGGCAACTAGATGGCACTTGAGGTCTGAACTATGAAAATAGGTTGGAAGGGACCTAGCCACTTCCAGGCAGGGACCATGCACACCTTCCAGGTGATCCCCATTTGGGTATTCCACCTGTGCTGCCCAGTGCAGAGGCCATCAGAGAAGTTGGCAGCTCTCGGGTATGGCAGGATATGGAGAGGGAGGAGCCTGAGCAGGGAAGACAATTCATCAAACATGGCATTGGGCTATTGCATGAACAAGTTCATGGGCTGTGGTTTCAGCAGTGGGGCGTAAACTGACCAACAGAATGCCTTACTCTTGAACAATGAAAACTCTAGTTTACAAAAGGGGTTTGAATTTATCTTATTTGACACAATAATACTGCTAGACAGATCAGATCTCTGTTATACTCATGAAGTCCCCAAAACAGGAGAGGACACACAACTTTCCCAAGTGGCTCTCCTCTCCTGGAGTTCTCAGGTCAAGCCCTGTCCAGAACCCTTTATCCCCACAGGACAAATCTGAGGCATTTGTGATAAAGGACCACAGGCAAATTAGAAAGACACTGTGGATCCTAGATTTTATGATATGACTGTAAAATGCCACAGTATCCAAATGAACAAATGAATAAAAGGCAGGTGAGATTGCCCACACCCTCCTGCTATATTTACTGGTCTCTGCTCACTGATAGAATTAGGAAGAAGAGGCCTGCATTGAGGGGAGAGGAGCCTTGGGCTGAGTCAAGAAACCTATATCAGTTGCCATGACAACTTCCCTAACTGGATTTTTAAAGGACAGTAAGTGGAACAATGGTTTTCACTTCTTCATTCTAGGCAATGGGTTCTTAGTCTCCATTCACTACACATGCTCTCTTTTACCTTTAGTGTTTTTCCTTCAGTGGTACTTGTTTCTTTCCCCTTTACTATAGAATGATAAACAGAAGTAGGGAAATCCTTTTAAAATTCCTAGAGGTTGGTGCGGGGTGTAGAGTAACCAGCACAAAATTTCTGGAACACCACAGCCTGTAGGGGACCTCCCACTTCAAAATACTTCTCCACTGATGCAGCAGCACCAGGAACTCTATCTTTAGGTAATAAAGCACTTACTCACTTCTAAAATATAATTGCCCACAAGCACTTGGTAGCACATGCAGTCTTCTACATTATAAATAAAAGTTCCAAATCGCTCAGCCTGTCATCAGAGGTGCCTCAGGATCCAACCCTAACTTATATTCCTGTCCACCTTCCCGACATCCCCTCACACTCTGCCACAGCCAGGCAGAACACCTAGTTCTTCCGTACACATCGGCCATTTCTTACTTCTACATGAGCCATTGTCCACAGAGTTCCCTTCGTCTGGGATGTTGATGTTACATTTATTTCCTACCTTTTTCATCACCTTGACTAACTCAGCTTAGGCCTCATTCCTCCCCTCAACCGGGCATTTTCTAAAGAGCAGTCCTTATTTCTTTACCCTTCTCCACACCTCCTTCAGGGAAGTTATTCCTTCAACTTAATCTGCTCCTAACAGAAGTTCCTAGTCAAACCCACATTCCTAGTCTTGACCTTCCCCTCATTCTTCATTCTGATTTTCCAGCATGTAAAGGACATTGTGCTTGCCTGGTCTGTCATTCCCTAAAACAGAACAGTTCTAAAACCATATTCTCCTCATTAATGACAAGTCCCTTCGTCATGACACTATTTCTATCAGTCACAGGGATTTGTGGTTAAAAGGAAACAGGAAGCTCAAGGTCAATTAGTTTATCTGCATTCAACCCACTTACAACATTTTACATGGCAAAATAATGGGCAAGCCCATCAAGGGTGTCACCATTCCAAATATGGAAACCAGTCTCTCCAGAGGTGAATTACCTGAAATTACAGGTGCACATATTTCTTTCAAGGCCTGTGCCCAATTTTGTGTTCACATCACTCTCTCAAAGCATGCTGTTCCATTCAGCCCTAGTTTAGGCTCAATATCACCTCCTGGCAGGAATACGGAAGAATCCTCTTCAGAGGCCTCTGCCTCAAGGCTCTCTGTATCCCAACGAGGTCACAGTGGACACAGTCATAAGGGCAAAGGACAAAAACAGCAGCAGCTCACATTTTATCTCACTTTCTTCCTTAAATCCATCCGCAGCATGCATCCCAAAGTGTTAGACCGTGAATTTTTCTGACAAGAGCAGGCAAAACTAGATGATTTTTAAGAGGTTTTCCCAAATCAGAAATTCTATGATGTTTTATGATTGCTGGTCCCATTTTACAGAAGAGGAAACTTGAATAAGTTTCACACAAACAATGGGTGGCAGATCCAGATCTGGAATCTAGGTCTTCTTAAAATCTTCCCGCCACATCATGCAATGCAGCATATGGACCTTTCTAAGCAGGGGCCAAATCAAGCTCCTGTTTTGTGTAAAAACTTGGTTACTTACTCTCCATTACTCACAAGGGGGCAAAAACCACTGCCTGTCATTCAAAACCAGCCTCACTGGTTGTGCGTGTGTATGTGTGTGTTTTCATCTTGTTTTCAACTGCACTCTCCATATACCATTCCCTTCAGACAACCTTGTATAGCCACTGGGTCCTGAACATCCTCACCGCCATACTGTTGCTGGACTTGACCTGTTACCCACTCCTAGCTACTCTGTGTACCCTAATAATTTTTAAAGGACACCGCTGTTCCTGCCTCCTCCCCAAAGTAGGTCTGGATACCTCATTCAAACCACACTGGTCCCCTCATTTGAACCCTTCATTTCATGTCCTGCCACTCATGTGGCCCTAGGCCTCCTTACATTTTTGCTTCTCAGCTGCGAGTTCATGGACTGCTGGACCCCATCTTCCTAGCTTCTGCTTCCCCTCTCTGCTTCCAGTTTTCAGTTTCTCAGAGTAGGTGGCTCCATACACATGTTTGTAAACTGGCCAACTGATTGATTGATTGGTTGTAATCCCTTCATTCCAGAAATTCTTTATCTTACTAACATTTCCTTCATGCCTAGCTTTTAAAATTACTTGTCACTCCCATGTCATAAAAAAAAAAAAAAAATACAAAGGCATAAAATCAAGTTATAAAAGAAAGGTCAAAAGCATTCCTTTCCTCCCTTTCCTGGTTTATTTGTGGGTAATCTAGGGTGATTCATGCTACCAGATCTCTGCCTCAGCCTTCTCCATGCTATGAAATGCATGAATTTGATCTTGCCCTTTGTGTATTGGGTAGTTCAGCCCTATTCACCCATGGTCCGGGCCAAAGGTTCTCAATCTCTGATGATCCCCAAATCACCCAGGGGTAGTTTTGTAGGTACAGATGCCTGGGCCTCACCCAGTCCTCCTGAATCTGAACTGCTGTGGACAGGACCTGGGCAGGTCCATGTGAAGAAGCTTGGCAGTGACTTTTTCACACCGTGAGGCTGAGCACCATTGGCCTCGCCATGGTTCACCGTGAATGCTACAGTAAATACAGTCCGAAGACTGGCAGAGCTACGGGTGCACCTAGAGTTAACAATCCCATTTCTTTTTCCCAGAAAAGATTCATTTCAGTTCTGACAGCAGACTATCTGACTTATCTTTAAAGAATTTCACAGTTCAGAGCTAAGCTGCTCCTTGAGTAAATATGTGAGTTTCCAAAGTAGATTCGCATTCACGGGCTGGCTGAGAAGTGTTCGTTCCCAGTAGCTGGAGCTGACTCCTCAGAACACCAGCAGGGGCAAATCTCAGTGCCCCTGGGTGGGAGGCACTGACTCACGTTTTCAGGAAACCCCTGCTTGACCACTTGGCTTCTTCACTATTTCTCTCTCCATCCTTGTGACAAAGACAGCTGAGGATGCCTCCTTGGTAACAGGTTTAGAAGACAGCAGGTGTTGAGAATCTGTTATGTTCTCCACTTCTCTGAGCAGCAGCCCCATCAGAGGCAGACCGGTCCAGGGATGATGTGCTCCAGCTCCCAGTGTCTGCGTCCTGGCTCCAGCAACGAGGCAGGGGTGGTCAGGACTGAGTCTGACTTCTCCAACACATCAAGGGAAGAAGCTCAAGGGTTTACCGCAGCTTCTCACCATTTGGGCTATACTGGACCTTCAGAGGGGGTTTGACTTATGCCTCAGACTCATACACAGTTTGTTCAATACTCATACCAACTCCATTATCACCATTGCCCTGGTAAAAAAAACAAACAAACAACAAAAAAACTGTGGCCCAGAAAGGCCAAGCAGCCTGTCCTAGACCACACAGCAGGTAACCCACAGCCTGACACTCTTCCATTGTACCTCCTGCCACGAACATGGGCCTAGCACCCAGCAACTCAAGAATGAGAAGCTTGTGACCTGTCTAAATCTTTGGGCTCTTTGCTGGGTGAAGTCAACTAGCACTCAGATAAACAACACAAGTCAGTAGGAAATCAGCAGCAGACACCCCTGCATCTGCAGATCCCCGGTCCTCACTCCCACTACATGCTGAACGGCACCTGAGATGTGCCTCAGCCGACATCTGACACTAACCCTCCCATGGGTGTGTTAACAGGAAAAGACGCACTCACTGACATAGCAGGGAAGATGAATTTGTGTATCGGATTATTGACTGCAGATCAAAAGCTGGAGGTGGTGAGGAAGAAAAACATTTGCTTAATGTGATGAAGCAAATGAAAAGCCTGCTGAGCCTAGGCTTAGGCAAGCTGCCCAACGTGCCCGAGCAGCTAGGGGGCCACAGGGGCCTGCGAGGGAGCGCCACGAGACTGGCTCTCATCTGTTCTGGAAGTCAAAAAACCACACGTGGGTCACCATGACTTGGCTTGACCCTGTACCCCTGTCAGAGCCTTTCAGATCACTCAGTAAATGGAGGGACTAGTCATTTCTGCCGGACAATCAGCAGGACTCCGTTCTATTTCCCCCCCATGCTGAACGGATGACTCTTTGACCCCAGGCACTGAGGGTTCTGGAGTCCCGTGGCTATCAGCATCTGTTAGCTGAGCACTGATTGGGCACAAGCTCTCTACCTGCCACACTCCTGATCACGACGCCCTGAGGCTGTTGCAAGTTCTGGACATTAATCTGCACCAGGCAGCCCACCAGTTTCAGCTGTGGCATAAACTGCCTGCCTCTCAGACCCCCCTCCGTCTATGACTCAGAAGCTCTCCTGTAGAGCCGTACCTGGGGGTGGGGGTATAAAATTGTTTCTGGCCCCACTCACAGGAACTTGGATGTAGTTGGCCTGGGGAGCAGTATGGCATCAGGAGTTTTAAAAGTTCCCCAAACAATCTGGAGAACCACTGGTTTCTGTAGAAACCCACAGTCATGGCCCCAAGAAGCATTTATAGCAAATGGGTCCCTCATCAGCACCTCACTTCGTGGCTTTCTACATCTTGGGGTGAGGCTGGGGATGGATGAGTCAATGCAGATGGGAGGAATGCCTTGATCTCTCACTGCTCAGCACATCCTGTGTTTGCCGTTCTAAATCACTTTCTGTTTTGCTTTTACTTCCTTGCTCTTTTTTCTTTCATTAAAACTCACTTAACTCCAACTATCTATTCTCTAACCTGTTTCCTCCCTTTATGATCATAGTTCAAGCTATACATATGATCTCATTTATTCTCAAAAGAGCCCTGAGAGTGAGGAAGGAGCCAGGCTTTTGTATCCTAAGGAGAATCAGGGACCTGCAGATCAAGAAAGGTTCTGGGAGCCATGGAATTCACATCATTATTTCACTTCCATGTGCGTATAGCAATTTTCCATTTACAAAGCGCTTCCACCTACTGGCTGCTGTGGAATCTGGCTATTGACAGCAAATCTGTGGTGACAGTATTTTCATAACCAGGGAGCCACGTAGCCTGATTGGCCCTGATCAATTCCAGAATACACCTGTTGTCTCAGCCTAATTATCATATTTGTGGCCCCTTTTCACTCTCATAAGCATCTTGGTTTAGACAATAAATGATATGGTTGGTCACCTTATACATAACCACCTTCTTGTTTTAAGAAGGGCCTATTGAGACTTGGAGAAGTTAAGTAATCTGTTCAGAGTCACTCAGCTAACTGGAGGCAGAGACAACACTTGAACTTGGGTCCTGTGTCTCCAGACCTCTGCTCCCACTCGTGGATGTTATGGAACAATAGAATCAGAGCTTACTTCCTCAAACCTTTCTTATTATAGATGAAGAAACAAAACACATTGGGAGGTGATCTCTTAAAAGTCACAATCAGAATGTTCCCTGGGATGGAAAGCCTTGGGGTGCAGAGCAGGGATGGCCAGGCTCCTTGACAGCATCCCACGAGGACATGGGAACAGATTAGTAAATTATCAGTAATTGTCTTGGATGCCTAACTTGAGAGCCTAACTTGACAAAAGAAGGTACCAGGCCTGACATAAGGGTGTTTACAAAAAAGAATAAGAAATTAGAGTCAGAACCTCTAGATTCAGAAACCAGAACTAGATGCTATTACCCTCTGCTCTGGGCATTTCATGTACCCTCCGCGAGCACAAGTGCAGTTCAACCACAAAACGGAAGTAATCATCGTTCTTATGTCCTGAGGTTGTTACAAAGGAGAGCAAACTGCAGCTCCCCGAGTGCCGACAGCAGCAGGTCTCACGAGGGCTCTGTGAGTCATGTTTGTTTGTTGCCTTCATTTTTCACGAGTGGACTAAGGCTCACGGACAAGGATGCTGGGGATTCAAGGAGATAAAGTATGTGACTAAGTCCTAAAACGCTGCCTTCTCACACTATTGTTATTAGCAGCTGTGATGGCAACAGATCACGATTATCAACTGATGTGGGCCTGAGTCGTACGTCCTTGAAACTCCCTGGGTGACGGAGGTTGTGTATGACACACCCAGTGGACAGGCGGGGTGGAAAGGTTGCTTCGTGGGAGTGTTGAACATAAGCAACACCATGACTCGTGCTGGGTGGGGCCAGCCTGCCTGGGAGGCTTCCTCGAATGTGAGCTGACAATTACCCTGCTCTTCAGAAAACACTTCGGGTACCTGACCCTTTCAACAAGAAAGCCTTTCTTCCTATGGGAATCATAGAGCTCAGAGAAAGTCACACTTGGAAATGCCTACTTTTGTAAGTCAGGACATTGAAACTGTGCAAACCAAGGCCAGTGTCTTATTTCACAACTAGAGGGCCAATGCGCGAAATTTGTGCAAGGAATTTGGCCCTCGCAGCCCCGGCTTCGACCAGAAGGTCGGTCAAGAAGGATGTCCAGAAGGTCGTTCGGCCATCCAGTCTAATTAGCATATTACCCTTTTATTATTATAGATTATTTTCCATCTTTACTTGTCCCTGTCAATGATAACTACTAACCAGAAACTGAAAAAGCTTTCCTACCTGTTCCCTGCATCAATCTGGTTTTTGTGCTGGCCAAGGCCTGCTGGCTCTCATGGATTGCTTTTCTTTGGGGAAAATAAAACAAATGACAGCACGGGCATTTTAGAATTCTTTGGGGGCAGAGCAGCTGTGCAGTGAGCTTTTTACATAAATGGAGAAAACCTCCAAAGCTGCCAACAAGAAATTCCAAAGGTGCCGGGAGAATTGGTCTCCACACCTAGGAGTGGGGCACAGGGTTTCTTTGGCTCTAAAGAGTCAATTTGTGTTTCAAATATCTTTCAGGAACTTGACACTGTGAAACTACCTGCTCCCAGGGAATCTGAGAAAGTCCCAGAATAGCTTTCTTCAAGGAGAGCAGCAAGACTCCCGGCTTTGTTAGAGCCCTCCCTATTCACTCCCCACGCTGCAGGCCTGGAGGCTGAGGCTCAGGTCACCACTGAGGCCCACACTGCTCAGCCTCCCAGGGGACAAGACCCCTCTCATTACCTGGGTCTGCCAGAGGTCCTGGAAATCCTACCCAGAGGGGTCCCAGAAACCAAATGAGGGCACCAGAAGCCACAGTTGAGGGGAGAGAAACAGGCTGACAAAAGCAAGTATCACTAAATGACGGGTGTAATTTTTACAGATAATTAAACACAGAGAGGGAGAGAGGGAGAGAGGGAGAGAGGGAAAGAGGGAGAGAGGGAGAGGGAGAGAGGGAGAAAGGGAGAGAGGGAAAGAGGAAGGGAGGAAGGGAGGAAGGGAGAGAGGGAGAGAGAGAGAGAGAGAGAGAGAGAGAGAGAGAGAGAGAGAGAGAGAGAGAGAGAGAGAGAGAGAGAGAGAGAGAGAGATGAATGTAAAACCTAGTGGGACAATTTTAACAAATCCTCTGGCACCTGGGCCAACTAGGACAGATCGCTTCCCTGGACCCAGGAAATACACATGCCATTTACATTTCAGGGACCTTCGCCTTCCCCTTGATCTGCATATTTGTAGAGAAACTTTGCATTTGAAGGGTTTCCTCCCCCTTTGTGAAAGGTCTGGGCTCTCGGGCAGCCTGCAGACTTCCCCTCCTCCAAGTCCTGGCGACTCTGCCTGCACCACCCTGGAGGCAAGGCTCCCGCCGCCTCAGGTTTCCCAGCTTCTGCGGTGTCGCACCCGAGGACCGATCAAATGTTTCTTTCTTATTACGCCGGCGGCCAGGAAACGTGCGGCGGCTTCCATCCTTCCTCCCACAGGTTGCAAACCAAGTGAACGGCTCTGGCGTGACGCTGCTTCTGCCTAGGGAGCGGGGCGGCTCTGTGACTTTTCCCTGCGCCCCTGCACGCCAGCCTGCCCGGGCTGACCGACCTGTCCAGCCCTGAGCGTTTCCTGACACCGCCCTGCAGAACCAGGATCACGACAAGACTAATGTTGGGAGGAATGGAGTGTTTGGTTTTCTGCTTTGCAGGGAACAACGCAAGCAAACATCTTTTGTTTCCATGTGCTTCCCCTTTAGCTCTGAATAATGGAAAGAGGCTTTTAAGAAATGTTATTTTTGCTTTGCCAAAGGTAATGACCACCGATGCTTCCTTTTATTGCGCTCGCGCTCGCACACGCGCGCGCACACACACACACACACACACACACACAGAGTTTTAGAAGATAGGTTAACGGGTCCAGCCAGGCTCTTAACCCCTCCCTACACCTGAGGATGCCCCTCAAGGAAAGCCGACATCCCGCGGGCAGGGCTCGGGACCCATCGCGGCGACCGCTTGTCCTGCTTGGACAAACTGCCGGCCAACAACAACTCCCCAAGAAGACAGCCAGACAGACACCTGCCAGACCGCCCCGTGCTCCCTCCGCCCCGGAGCCCGGAGGCCAGGCTCGGGCTTGCAGACGGGCCGCCGGGGCCGGGCCGGCCGGGCTGCGCTCCCCGGGGAGGGTGCACGTGAGCCGGCGCAGGTGCGGGGGCGCCCGGGCGCCGACCTACCTTCACAAAGAGCTCGATCTCGGGGTCCCTGTCGTCCCCGTTGGCTGTCGCCGAGTCCGTCATGCCGTCGGCGCCCGGGGCCACCGTCCCGGGTCGGGGAGGCGCCAGCCCTGCGGCGCCCGGGCCAGCGCTCTGCGCTCCTGCTCCTGCCCGGAGGGGCCCCCCTTGGGAGCGGCGCCCTGGTTAGGTGGTCGCCCCCTTTTCTATTCCTCCAGCCCCGGACCGCGATGCCCGAGGACCGGTCCCGGGTGACGCGCGTGAAAAGGAGAGAAACCCGGGAGCGGGAGGTGCAGGGATGGCAGCAGGTCCCTGAGCAACAAGTGCCGGCTGCCTGCGGGAGGTGTCACAGGATCCGCGCCTGTCAGCGATCCCGCCGCCGCCGCCAACGCGCCCAAAATAGCCGTTGCCCGCGGGGCGGGGTCAGCTGGTGTGCGGCGGGAGGGGCGCTCCGCGAGCCGCGGGGCTGCCCCCGAGACTGGCCACCCCGCCGGACGCGAGGCGTGGACCCAGCGGGTCCCGCCGCCACCGGGGCCCAGAGGATGTCCTAGGAAAGGAAGAGGGAGTGGGAGAGGGGGGCTGAGAGAAGAGGAAGGTGAGAAGGGATGGTTTTACGCCTTTCAAGTTTCTATGATGCAGACTGTCAAACTACAGGGGTAAGGCAAAGGAGGTTGGGGGTGGGGTGGGGCTGTAAGAGATCAACCGAGGGACTTGTATGCATGCATATAAACATAACCAATGGATACAAGACACTGGGGTGGGGGCAGGTAAAGGCATATGCTGGGGTAGGGGAGGCTGGGGGAGAGGTCAAGGATGGGGGGGATAGAGACATATGTACTACTATTTATAATGCTTCAAACAATAAAAAATAAATAAATGAAATAACTGCATAGACTTCAAAAAAATAAAGCCATTGTAATAAAAAAAAAAAAATCAAGTTTCAATGATGATGCTTAACCTCCTTCAAATGACATACTACCAGCGTTATCCCCTGGGAAAGGCCCTTCCTGCCTTAGCAATGCTCAGAAGAGAGAGTTGGTGTGGGGGGCGGGAGAGGGAAGGAAAGACCCCAACACAGGGCCTTGGCCATCCTCCTGCTGGGCCAGTAGAGTCAAGGGTGGGCGGGGATCAGCGGCTGGAAGGTAGTGGGGTGAGCCAACCTGATCAGGTGTGGCTGAGCCAAGAATCCCTGTCTTTAACTTTCTGGGCTTGTTATTTCTTTTCTTTCTTTCTTTCTTTCTTTCTTTCTTTCTTTCTTTCTTTCTTTCTTTCTTTCTTTCTTTCTTTTCTTTTCTTTTGCTTTTTATTCTTTCCCCCCCCTCTATTCTTATTTCTCTTTTCCTTTAAGTGAAGCCTGATACACTTAGAAAAAAAAAATGCCTGGAATCTTACATTTCATTTGTGAGATTCGTCTATTCTGCTGTGTGCAGGTGTCAATCACCCACTTTTATCGGAACAACATATTAACCATTCTTCTGTTTATGGGCATTTGCATAGTTTCCAGTTAATGATTACCATGGTTACTGTTGCCAACAACATTCTATCTGTCAACATCCTTCAGTGAATACATGCACACTCTTCTGTTAGGTACATACTTAGGAGTGGAATTGCTAGGCTGTAGAGTATGCGAAGGTGCTGCTTGAGTAAATTCGGCCAGATGGTTTTCCAAAGTGTTTGTACCAATTTATATTGCCACCCTTCGTTTCTATTAAAAACTAGTACTAAGTCTTTTACATCTGGACTCTGGTCAAACTCTGTCTGTTTCCTTTGCCTTCTTGTTAGCTAATCTTGTTTGTGCTCTGTCTTGCTTTATTTACAAATATAATTTTTTCAGAGCTTTATTTTAAAAAAAAATCATTTGATGATAAAAATTAGTAATAGTTGCCCTAGCCAGTTTTGTTCAGTGGATAGAGCGTCAGCCCATGGACTGAAGGGTCCCAGGTTTGATTCTGGTCAAGGGCATGTACTTCGGTTGCAGGTTCAATCCCAAGCCCTGGTTGGGGCTGGTGTGGGAGACAACCAACAGATGTGTTGCTCTCACATTGATGTTTCTCTCTGACTCTATCCCTCCCTTCCACTCTATCTAAAAAAATAAAAGATAAAAAAGTAAAAATCAATGGAAAAATACCTCGGGTGAGAATTAGCCAAAAAGCAAAATAAGTAATAGTATTGATTATGTACCAGGAAAAAAGTACTAAGTACTTTACATGTCTTAACTTGTTTAATCTTTACAGATAGTGTTATTTCCATGTTACAGGTGGGGGAACCAATGCATAGATGATTCAGTAACTTGCCCCCAGCCATCCAGCTGGGAAAGGCTGAAGTCAGAATTTGAACCCAGGAAGACTGAGCCTGTGCTCTCAGCCACTCTACTAACTGCCTCTCCCAAACTCAGTACATACAAGCTACTTTGTGGAAACAAGACACTGCCCTTGTCTTAATAGAAATTAAAATCCATTTCAGAGTAGTGGTCACATGAAAGGAAAACTAAGGCTGTCACATGAATTAGGCAGATGGGGGTGCTACATAAGTCACATGTAGAGGGATTATTCACCATGACTGGGGTGGAGAAGGAAAAGGCCTCCTACAGCAGAAAGTACTTTAGCCAAACTGTCCTGAATGTCAGGCAGAGAAGATGGCAAGGTCTCCTGACAGCCCTTTATGGCAGGCCATTTGCCCATAAACTTGTGTCTCCTCACTGTAGAATCAGTCACCAACCCCAGCTTGGCACCCCACACAACACACAATAGCTTCATCAAGGTGAGGCTTCATTTCCCTCCTCCTCCATGGTTTTGGGCTTACATCATCAAAGCCCTTAGAGAAACCTTCAGGGCTGTATATTCTGAGCTAATGACTGCATGCTGTGGGAAGGACAAGGTTACAGAGGGAGACTGGTCCCCTCACTGCGCGCTACACAGACTCATCACTGTCCTGGCCTGGAGCGTGGACAATATTTGCAATAGTGATATGGCATAGATAAATAAAATTATATGTATAAAAGTACAGTGAGGTTTTTGTTTGAAAGATGCTTTACACATATGATCACTTTCCTGGCTATGATCTAAACAATGTGTGGTGTGACCTCTACCTTTTAAATTCCCAAACCTAGCAGAGTTTGCTTTCATTTCATCTTATTCAAATATCTGCTGCTTATTGGAAAATGGAAAAGTTTCTTTTTAATTTCTAGATAACACTCCCCATTTGGACACCCCTACCGATAACTGTTAATTTATAAACCTTCATTTTGAAAAAAAAAAATCAGCTTTGGCCATAAAATGTTTTTAGTTTTAAATTCTGCTTAAGTTCAAGATAAGAAGACTTCATTTTTCACCTTTGAATATCAAAGCCTAATCTCAGTTAGAATCAAGTCTAGATTTCTTTAGATAAAACACTTCCTTGATCATAGACGGTACTTCTGATAATCATAGTTTCACAAATTTGGTGCAAATTTTGAATAAATATTTACCAGAAAAGCATGTCAAAAATATATTCAATGCTCACTTTGTAGCAATACAAAGATAGCATGGCCCCAATGAAAGGATGGCATGCGAGTCCATGTAACATCCACACTTTTTAATGATTGTTGAAAGAAAGAATTACAACTTGTCTTATGGGTATAGTATTGAATATATTCAGGTTCAATGATATGATATAAATGGTTAAGTTAAAAAGGTTTATATAGTTGTGTGGTTTCTATGCTTCACTTCAAGTGGTAAATTATGAATTCTACGCAAACTGAGAAAAGTTAGGTATGTGTATTATCACAGCACCTAAAGCAACAACTACAAAAGTTGTACAAATAGGCATAATAAAAACCAATTCATAAATTAAAATATACTTTCATAAAAATAGTTTTTGCCCTTAAATTTTGGAAAAGAGAGCAAATAGAAAATTGGTAATAAAATGGTGAGTCTAAATCCAACCATATAAATGCTTACACTAAATAAACATGATCTAAACACATTAATTTAAAGCTGGAGATTGTTGGGCTGAATTAAAAAACAAACAACAACAACAAAAAAAAAACAACACCCAGGACCCAACCACATGTTGTTACACTTTAAATATAATGATGTAGATAAATTAAAAGTAAAATGATGGGGAAAGAAATATTATGCAAACACTAATCAAAATAAAATTAGTTGCTATATTAACATCAGACAAAATAGATTTCAGGAGAAGAAAACTATCAGGGATAAAAAGGAATCTATACTAATAAAAGGGTAATATGCTAATTAGACCAGGAGACCTTCCGAATGTCCTCTTGGACAAAGCCATGGTGGTGGGACCAAGGCAGAGGCAGTTAGGGGTGATCAGGCCGGCAGGGGAGGGCAGTTGCGGTTGATCAGGCTGGCAGACAGAGTGGTTAGGGGCAATTAGGGAGGCAGGAAAGTGAGTGATTAGGAGCCAGTGGTCCCAGATTGTGAGAAGGATATCCGACTTCTGGTTTAGGCCCAACTCCACAGGCAGTCGGACATCCCCTGAGGGGTCCCAGATTGGAGAGGGTGCAGGCTGGGCTGAGGGACATCACAACCTCCCCTACCCCCCATGCATGAATTTCATGCACCAGGCCACCAGTATTACATAATGATCAAAGAGTTAACTCAATGAGAAGATATAGCAACACTAAATGTGTATGCACCTAATAACAGAACTTCAAAATGCATGAAGCATGAGCTGATTAGTGAAAGGGAAAGAGATAAATACACAATTATAGTTGGAGACTACAATACTCCTCTCTTAGCAATTGATAGCACAAGTAGACCAAAAAAGAAAAAAATCAGCAAGAATATAGGAGACCTAAACAATGCTATCAATCAATTTGACCTACTGAGCATTCAGACTATCCCACCCAAGTAACAACAGAATACACACTATTTCTAAGTACACATGGAACATTCATCAAAATAGAGCATATGCATCATAAAACCAACATATTTAAAAGAATGAAATCACACAAAATATGTTCTTTAGCCATAATAGAATCAATTTGACCCATAAAAATTTTTTTCAGGAAAACACCTAAATATTTGGAAATTAATACACTTTAGAAATTCATTTGCCAGCAATAAAGTCTCAAGAAAATAGTTTTAGGAAATTTAAAAAACTAGAAAATATATGGAACTGAATGCAAATGAGCATACAACATATCAAATTTGTGGGATGCAACTTAATGAGTGCCTAAAAAGAAATTTATACTTCAAGTGCTGTTTTTAGAAAAAAAATAAAAGTTTCAAATCAATAATCTAAGCTTCTTATCTTAAGAAACTAGGAAAATAGTAGGTAGCTAAACTCAAAGCAGGAAGGAATAAAATAATAAATATAAGAAAATGAAATTGAAAAAAGAAAAAACAATGGAGAAAATCAATGAAACAGAAACTGGTTATTGTAAAAACATCACTAAGATTAGTAAACTTCTCTGTGAATTTACCAAGAGAAAAAGAAAAAAAGTGAAGATATGTATTACCAATATGAGGTCTGAAAGATGGTATATCATCACAAAAATCCACAGACATCCTATATAATAAAAGACTAATATGCAAATCAACTGAATGGCAGAATGATGGTTACTATGATGTGCACTGACCACCAGGGGACAGATACTCAATGCAAGAGTTGCCCTCCGGTGATCAGTGCGCTCCCACAGGGGGAGTGCTGCTCAGCCAGAAGCTGGGCTCATGGCTGGCGAGCACAGTGGTGGTGGCAGGAGCTTCTCCTGCCTTTGTGGGAGTGGGCCTAAGCTATCAGTCGGACATGTCCTGCGAGCTCCCAGATTGAGAGGGTACAGGCCTGGTTGAGGGATCATGCACCGGGCCTCTAGTAAAAATATGCCTTAACACCTACAGAAATAAAGGAAAACTACAGACAATTCTCTAAAGACAAATTAGAAACTTAGATGAAAAGGACCAAATCTTGACACAAACTAATAAAATTCACTCAAGAAGTAGTAGATAACCTAAATAGTTCTATATCTACTAAAAATATGAAATACATAGTTGAAAATTCTCCTAGGAAAAAAAAAAAACAAAAAAACTTCAAGCCCATATATCTTTATTAATGAATTCAATCAAACATTCAAGAAAAAAAAATAACACATGATTCTATACAATCTTTTTCACAAATGAGAAGAGGATAAAATAATTGACTTGTATCCAGAATTTCTAAAGAATTGTCACAGTTCAAAAATAAGAAAACATACAACACAATTTTTAAAGATAGCCATAAGATCTGAACACTTTACCAAAAACAAAAACAAACAAAACAAACAACAACAAAAAACCATACCAATGACAAATAAGTATATGAAAAGATGAACATCATTATTCACTAGAGAAATGCAAATTAAATGAAAGATACTACAAACACCTATTCAAATGATTCAACTATACACACAGGACAATCCCATGTGGAAGCAAGAATGAAGAGCAAATAGAACTCCCAAACATAGTTGGCAAACAATTTGTCAATTTTGCATGAAGTCAAACATACACTCACCAAATGACCCATTTACCATCTCCTAGGGATTATCCTAGAGAAATGAAAACTTAGATTCTCACAAAAATCTGGGCATTAATATTGATAGCAACATGATTCATAATTTACCCAAACTGTAAAGAACCCAAATGTCCCTCAATGAATGAATGAATAAGCAAACAGTGGCACATCCATACAATGATACACTACTTAGCAATAAAAAGGAATGGATAGGTACAAAATATGGTGAATCTCAAATACACTATATTAAGTGAGAGAAATAAGTATCAAAAGGATACATACTATATGATTCCATTTGTCTGACATTCTGGAAAAGACAAAATCATAGTGATAGAGAGGAAATGAGTGGCTGTGAAGTGTTGGAGTAAAAGGGGGTTTGACTGTAAATGGGCAGCACAAGAATATTCTTTCAGGTGATAGAATATTCTGTGTCATGTTTGTGGCAGTGGTTAGAAACATTTCTGTAGGTGTTAAGGCATACAGAACTGTATATCAAAAAAGAGAATTATCTGTATGTAAATTTTAAAAATTATCAAGATGCTTAAAAAACTCCAAAAAATAAAGCCACTAGGTTCTATTTCCACCTCCCTTTTTCATTCATTCTTTGCTTCAAACTCTTAACATCAGATCTTATTTTAGCATTGGCTGCAGAAATATAAAAAAGATCTATTCCATGAGGCCTAGTGCTTCTAATCATAGCTAATCAATAAAATAGAACAAACCTGCATTGAAATAAAAAAATAAAACAAAATAAGCATATTTAGACTGAAAGAATGTGTATATGTGTGATAAAAGGACATTTATTATGAAATAATAATTATTTTTACACAGTTTCCAGATAGGTTCACCTTACCCAGTATCAGAGTATAGCCGGACTATCTATATATATAAAAGCCTAAGCAGCTGTTATGACCAAATGATGGGTCCACCAGTCACTATGATGCACACTGACCACCAGGAGACAGACGCTCAGCACAGGAACTGCCCCCTGGTGGTCAGTGCACTCCTACAGCCAACCTCCCTTGAAGGGCCAACCTCTCATGGTCCCCTCCTTGCAGCGGGCTGATCCCAATTGGTCCCACTCCCCTGGCCGGCCAACCTCGGACAGTCCCTTGCCCTGATAGGAACTGAGTGAGACAGCCCCATAGGCCCCAATTACCAGTCAGGCTGAGGAACCCCACACATGCACACATTTGTGCAGCAGGGCCTCTATTCAGTTATAAGCTCAAAATTTCATGTATTTAATGATACTTAGTTGAACCCACTCACTCTGCCCACAGTAGCAGCTATTTCTATGAAAATTAGGTTGTTCCACGCTTACATTCTCTACAGGGAATCTCTTGAACAATCACAAGGGTTTGATGTTCAAGCTAAGTGACTGGTAATTTTAAAAATTACATATATTTTTGTTGATTTCAGAGAGGAAGGGAGAACGAGAGATAGAAACATCAGTAATGAGAGAGAATCGTCATGCCCTACACTGGGGAGCAAGCTCACAACCCAAGCATATGCCCCTGTCCAAATCAAACTGCACCTCCTGGTTCATAGGTCAGTGCTCAACCACTGAGCCACGCCAGCCAGGTGGGACTGATAAATGTTGATGACAGCTGCAGGAACACCAGTTATTTTGAGTCTCTCTGGGAGGATCAGGTGGGTGTGGACAAGGAGAGGTGAGTCCTGGAGGAATCACAGCTGGAGAAAGGCACAGATGGGGCTGCAAGGAGGATCAAGGTGGGCTGTTTCTATTCATACCTGTATAAAGTAACTAGAGGCCCAGTGCACTGGTAGGGTCCCCAGTGACTGCTGGCACTGGCTGGGGCCTCCTTCCCTTTCCCCAGCCGGTCAAGGGAACAATTTTCATACTACACTTTTATTATATAGGATGTGCCCTTGTGTGTCCCAACACTGCCAGTAATCTTTGTCCTCATACAAGTCCTTCTACTGGTGGGCTGCACCTTGTCAAAATTCGTCACTCATCCCATTGATTCACTCATTACTCAGTCCTCCAATCAGTGTTTTGGAGGTGCCTACTGTGTGCTAAGAACTGCTCATGCTTTTCCTAGGACCATCTGAGAGCATGCAGTATGCACATCCCTCCTGGCAATGAACAGTCTTTGCTCCTGCATTATTCCTTCATGGGCTGAGGCAAGTCTTTCCCACAAGCTCCTCGAGGACAGGAATCCAGATTTGTGACTCTTTTGCATGACCCACAGCGTGGAGCAAGTCTCTTGCTACAAACTCATTAACAAACTGGTAATATTCCCAGTACAGTGAGTATGCTCAATAGATAATTGTTGATAGACTCAACTAATGAATAACTGGCACCTCTTTAATGTACAGGTAGAGATTCTGCCTGTACCTGCATTACTCAAAGGCTGACATCAGTGAAATGGACATTACGGTTGAGGTTTTTAAAAACTATTCTAATTTTGAACTAAAACATGGGAAAGAGTTAAGTAATAATAATGACATTTACTAAGAGCCCATCACGTGCCTGGAGCTCTGCATCCCCTATTAGCTCACTTTATCTCCATAATAACTGAGTAAGGCAGGTGCTAGTAGTCCCCTTTCACAAATGAGGAAGCAAACATTTAAAGAGGATAAGTAACTTGTCCAGGTCGCATGGGTAATTATAACTAATACAGCTGGTATTTTGATGCAGGTCTCTCCATCGTTAAAACCCATTTGGGGATTCTTGAACCCTTCCTTACTCTGCTTAACCTTACAGACACTCAGCCATGAGCTGCAAAAAGAAACTTGGAGGTGGCACAATAAATAAATAAATAAATAAATAAATAAATAACAACAAGCCCTCTAGAGATAGGAAAAATATGGGAGACAAAAGTCAGGAAAAAGGGGATCTGAGGTCATAGTCTATTGCATCACCATGTGCTTTTGGCAGGATTTACTGCTCTGGTGACTGTCCTCACTTAATGGCAAAGTTCATATTTTAGTCACAGCAAGACCACATAAAAATGCAAGTATTACTCAAATGCATTTTTTTAAAAAAAAAATTGGATAGGGCCCAAGATAAATACATGTAACACATTTTTTTTAAAGCTCTTCATTCATATTACCTTTATCCACACATCTGATTTTCTTTTGGCCAATAGGCCCATCTTGCCAATTGAGCAGAGATAGCCTTTAATGAGTAATTAAAAGGCAAGGTATAAAAGAGGACCAGGGTTTTGGGGAGAACCAAAGTGAGAAACCTTGGGGAGGGGAAATCAGCATTTATGCAGGTGGGAACAGAATACAGGATGTTTTGAGGAAAGTAGGTAAATGCCCACGAAAGTTTTAAAAGGAAAGGTGAAGGGTACTTGCAATGATTGACAACTAGAATCCATTCACCATTTTGTTAAAGGACCAGCCCAATATTTCTTAGGAATCTACACCTCTATACACAGCCAATTAGGTTTAAGTGGATATCTGGAGTGGACAGGAGAGTGGTGTTGGCCAATGTGAGCACTAAGTCCCTGAGCACAATGATTGGTTCAAATGGACACATGATCAACTTTGATCTAGTGAGATTCAAATCTGGCACTTTTGTCAGAAATGTATTTAAAAGACGATTTTTGTTTCTCCTGTGCTTATGGAGAAACCCAGTAAGACTCTAACTGAGAGTAAGGTCAACAGAAAAAAAAAAAAAAGGCCAAGAGATGGAGAGGAAGCCCACATTTTGATGTGTTGTTTGAGTGATTGGCTCTCTTGGTGTGCTGGAAACTTGATATCCTTAGGCTTTCCTGACCCTGATAGTCAATAAAGTCCTTTTTAGGCTCAGACTAACTTGAATCGGGATTTCTGACATTTGCAACTGGAAATTTATATCCCCAACAGTTAGAGATTTATATCCCCAACAGTTAGAGACAACAGTTAGAGAATAAAGAAGGCTATGGTCAAGATATAGTTCATATGACAGAAAAAAGATCTCAGAGATATTGTAAGGGGGATATGAGTTAACAACAGTTTACACTTTAAAAAGGAGGCCATACCCTAAGATGAATAAAAAGTATCTAAATATATATATATATAAAAGCTTAAGCAACTGTTGACTGGCCAGTAGCTATGATGTGTACTGATCACCAGGGGGCAGATGCTCAATGCAGGAGCTGCGTCCTGGTGGTCAGTGCGCTCCCAATTGGGACTGTGCCAGATGGCCCTGATCGGCCCCTATCGCCAGCCAGGTTGAGGAACCCCCACCCATGCATGAATTTGTGCACCAGGCCTCTAGTCTATATATATTAATATATTCAACTGAATGGCTGAATGACCAAATGACTGGTCCACCGGTTGCTGTGATGCACACTGACCACCAGGGGGCAGATGCTCAATGCAGGAGCTGCTCCCCTGGTGGTCAGTGTGTTCCCACAGCATGAGCACAGCTCAGCTAACCTATGGGTGCCAGATGCAGGGCTCATTGCTGGCTGCTGCAGCCTGGAGACCACAGTAGAGTGGCAGTGAGCCTACCAAGTGGCAGTGGCAACAGGCACAGTGGGGCCAGGATGAGTAGGAGCTGTAGGCAGGAGCAGCAGGCAGCACTGGTGTGCTGGTTTCAGCCCGATCTCTGCAGGCTACGCCGAGGGACCTTACCAGTGCACGAATCTGTGCACCAAGCCTCTAGTTATTTATAAAAGTTCCAGATCCTCATAAAACCACTTTCTAGGTTTACAAGACAAATACAAAATGAAAGTAAAATACTTTCATTTGAGAAATTGAGAAAGTTGCAGAGATGGGCCCTAAGTGTAGGTTTAAGGTGATCATAGACAGCTACAGAATAAAATGATAACATCATAAAACATTGTCAATAAGTAAAAATAAAACATCTTCTTGAACAGCTTATTTTAACCTTACAACAGAGAGAATATCTAACTGTACAGTGAAAAAAGCACTGGGCTCAGAACAAGAAGTTTCAAATTGAAGACTTGGCTCTTGTTACTTTCTAGCCCTGTAACCTGGTCATCAACCTTCTATACCTCAATTTCCTTATCTGTTGAATGGGACTAACAGTACCTTCCCTAAAGTTTATGTAAAGTTTAAATAATACTATTTATGAACAGGCATAAAGCATCCACCATTTGGACAGACCTATAAAATTAAGAACAAAATAGCTCTCTCTCCCTCGCCCCATGTGGACTAGTATAAGACAGCATTGCATTTCAAGGCAGTTACTCACTTAATTCCTCACTGGGACCCTAATTCCAAGATTGCAACTATCATTACTCCATTAACCAGTAAACATAACTCACCAGAAAGCTCTAGAGCTGGGATTTGAATCCAGGTCTGTTTAACAGCTAAGTGTCTGCTTTTATTGAGTATTATGATTTTTATTATTAATGAATTATATAAATGAACAGAAAAGTTAAGTGAATACCTACATACAGGCCCAGACTAAAAGTGAAGGCTGAAGACCAGCTACTGGCGCATTTAAATAAGAAATGTTTCCAGGTAAAGAATACAGTACTGACCCTGTGATGACCCTGACCATGATAGATGACCTTCAGCCTTTATCTCTCCCCTGTCATAGTTCCAGCTCTTTAAGCTAGATTTCTTTCCTGAAAGGCACTGGATATTATTGGGAAAATTACAAATTCCTTCTTAAAACTAGGCAGAGTTGATCTAACTGAATTGTTGTTATTCTTTAAACTATAATCTATCCTAAGGTGTCTGTTCCTCCCAAGAATTCTAGGTACATATCTATATTGGAGGTTTTTCTTTTTTCTTTCCATTTATTTTCTTGCCTCTCTGTCTCTCTAACTCCATTTTAGTATCTCAGGAAAATAAAATATTAAAACATTTCTATGCATTATTAGTGGATCATAGACACACACAGAGAAAATTTATTTCTGCCTTGCTGTAATAAGTGGTACTCTTTAAATCCGTAATCAGGGAGTAAGCTTTGCTTCTATTTTTATCATATATTTTGTCCAACTGTGCAATCTTTTATGACCTGCCAGGAAGATTAACCCTATTCCCATAAAGCTTGGTAGACAGAAAATCAGAATATTACCTTGAATTGCTTTAATTCCCTTTTTCCAAGGAGAAGGCAGAAAGCACTTAGCAAACATACCTGGGCTGGCTGCTGTGTGCCAGGCACCATGCTCAGTGCTGAGGATACATTTGTGAATAAGACCCAGCCCCTGACTGCAAGGATCTCCCAGTGCCTGAAATACATGTGGGGTGCTCTCATTCCTCACTCCATTTCTAGCTTGAATAAATACAATGTGTTCAGGGAAATACAGGGTGGGGCAAAAGTAGGCTTACAGTTGTGAGTACATGAAAGAGTTTATTCTTTTTTTTTTAAGGTGTTGTGTTTTTTTAAAAAAATATATTTTATTAATTTTCCACAGAGAGGAAGGGAGAGGGATAGAGAGCTAGAAACGTCGATGAGAGAGAAACATTGACCAGCTGCCTCTTGCACACCCCTTACTGGGGATGTGCCTGCAACCAATGTACATGCCCTTGACCGGAATCGAACCTGGGACCTTTCAGTCCCCAGACCGACGCTCTATCCACTGAGCCAAACCGGTTTCAGCAAGAGTTTATTCTTGTATCATTATTTATTATTATATTATTATATGAACAACTGTAAGCCTACTTTTGCCCCACCCTGTAGAATTTAAATAAATCTGACTGTATTGAGAAAAATATATCCATGCCTAAGTTTCCATAACCAGAGGATAAGAGAGCACTTGGGTCTATCAGCTGCCTCACAAATGAGTCCTCTTGTACTAAGACAGCAATGGCCAGAGTTAGTTTATCATTTTCATTTCTCTACTAACCACCTATTATACACCAAATACTCTTAGAGACACTGGGGTATATCTTGGGGGATAAAGCAGTTGTGGATAGCCCCTGCCCGGTGGATCCTGCAACCCACTGTGGGAGACAGAACAAACAAGTAAACAAATAAATACAATTACAATGATAAAACATGATAAAAATATTATTGGGGAATCTGGATTATAATGCTAAAAAATCACAGTCGAAGTTGAAGAACCTCCTTTGTAGGGTATCTGTAGGAAGGAGACATTTCAGCTCAGACCTGAAAGATAAAAAAGGGGCAGACCTGAAGTATAAAGGGAGGAGGGAGAGAATAGCATGTGTGAGGGCCCTGGGGTAGGAGAAAGTGTTTTATGCTGAGGAGCAGAAGGCCTAACTTGAATTTCCCCACAGTATTTCCATGAGAACTCATCATGGGGTCACATTTTCACCTTTTCCTATGAAATTGCATTTGATGTTTGCACAACATGGAAGTTAAGGATTCCAAACACCCTGCAGATGAAATCCAAGTATAACTTTGACTCCACAAAAACTTAAAATTGACCAAAACCTTACCAATTACATAAACAGTTGAATAACATATATTTTGTATTATATATATCCTATATAATAAAAGGCTAATATGAAAATCAACTGAACGGTGGAACAACTGATCACTATGATGTGTACTGACCACCAGGGGGCAGATGCTCAATGCAGGAGCAGGCCTAACCCATTGGACATCCCCCAAGGGCTTCCTGACTGCAAGAGGGCACAGGCCAGGCTGAGGGACCCCAACCCCCTAGTGCACGAATTTCGTACACTGGGCCTTAGTATACATACAGATATATTGCTGTATTCTTACAATAAAATAAGCTAGATTAAATAAAATGTTAAGAAAATCAGAAGGAAGAGAAAATATATTTACAGTACTTGTATGTACTTATTGAAAAGAATCCACATATAAGTGGACCCACACAGTTCAACAGTATTATTCAAGGGTCAACTATATATTATGCAAACCTTGTAATTTCAGTACATGTGGGAGAAAATCTGCCAGGAGTTTTTTGTGGTGTTTTTTTTTTTTTTTTTTTTTTTCCAGAGAAACTGTTCTAGCGTGAAGGAATAATGACAGGACCACTAAATGTGTATTGTTTGCAGCAAATGACTTCCTGCATTGCTCTGTAACTATTGATAATTTCTTCAGTTAAATACACTTTGAAAAGGTTTGCAGTGACCACTGTACAAAAGCCAGACATTAGTCTAAGGCTTCTTTGCAGTACACATTTTCATCTGAAGGTCCCTCACATTTGGCTGTCTCCCACACAGCAGGCTTGGGCATGTGGGAGAAGCATAACCCATTTCCAAAGACTATTCTATAGAAGTGAGTTTATGTTTTAAAAGTTGCTTTGAATTTCATTGGAGTACATTGAAATTCATCCTTTTTTACCTTGCTCTTTTGGTATCTTGTAAACCCAATCATTGTCACTTCTTCTCTCATAAAATTAAGTTCCAAGATGAGTAAGGCTGAATGCAGACCCAGTCATTTATCACTGGTTAACATAGCACAGGGCAATTGCATCAGGAGAGACCAGACTTCATACTCTTAATTAAGCGTTAAGGTCTAAGAGTCAAAGAACTGACTTAAGCTCTGCCTTACTCACTGCACCCTGCTCCCTGCGGGAAGTCACCAAATTAAAGGGCAGAGGGATGCAAAACAACCACGCCAAAACGGTCTGGCCAAGTTCATCAGTCAACATCAACTCCTTCCCTCTGGTCATAGAAAGGCTGTATGCTGCCCACATGGATGCTGACTGGACCATACCCTTTGCCCCCATCCCAGTGGGCCACAGGCAATTGCATTTGCACACCACTGGGTGAGCATATACCCTGCAGAAAAGAAAGGATGAGGGAGTCCTGTCTGAACAATAAACAATATTGACCCTCTACATGCACCTGTTACAAATGAAGACAAAATGTGGAAACAATAAAAGAGGAAGGAGCTTGCTCATACCATGCTTGTGCCTGACCATACCTCACATTTGCTGCTATTTGCAGATCTAGTTACAGGCTCCTGGCCTCTAGTCAGCTGCAGGGGCCTTTAAGATATACACAATCCATTCTTTCTGTCTTTCCCTTTTTAAAAAATAGACTTAAAAAATAATCCCACACACACAGTTTTAGGTTCAATGAAAAATTGAGGGAAAGTATAGAAAATTCCTATATACCTCAAACCCCCACTCCTGCACAGCCTCCCCCACTATGGACATCCCAGGCCATAGTGGTGCATTTGTCACAATCAGTGAAGCTCTGTTGATGAACATTATCACCCAAAGTCTGGTTTATGATAATATGCACTTTTGGTGTTGCACATTCTATGAACTTGGACATGTATCATGACATATCCATCATTATACTATCATTCAGAGTAGTCTTGTTGCCCTAAAGATCCTCTGCACTCTGCCTATTTATCCCTCCTTTCTCCCTAGTTTCTGGGAACAACTGATCTTTTTACAGTCTCCACAGTTTTGCCTTTTCCAGAACGTCATATGGTCGGAATCATACAGTATGTAGCCATCTCAGATTGTTTTTCTCTTTCACTTAGTAAAAAGCATTTAGATTCCTCCATGTCTTTTCATGAAGTCTATTCTCTTTTTATCCCCAGTGCCTCACACAGAGTAGACACTCACTGAGCTCTTGTTGGATAAATGGGTTGAATAAATGAGCAAATCAATTAGTGTAGTTTGTGTGCAAACAAGTACTCATGCTGAGGCCTGCTAAATGCACCTCTCTTCCAAGCATCTTCAAACAATGATATCATTTGCATCTGATTTCCAAAAATGTGTCTTATTTTATATAAGAGCTACCATGAAAAGTAAGAGAGCAGTTATTTCTCTTATTGTCCCCACTTTAACCATATCAGGAAACTCAGATTCAGAGAAGTAAAATAACTTGTCCAAAGTCCCTGCTCTGGAAAGTGGCAGAGCAACCAGTGGCCTCCACAATGCTCTGGTATCCTGGGGTGCCCCTACCTTGTGCATCAACTCCCCTAAAGCTAACCTCTGGGTCACTCAAATGCACAAATATCAAACAAGAAAGTAAGTCCTGCTGATACAGTGACAAATGTGAGCTATAAAATCTTGCTACTCAGGAAAGCACATCTTCTCACAAAAAATGTGACCTTGACTTTGACCTTGCAGCCATAACAGCAAACCCTAGGCATTTTTGTTGTTGTTGTTTTTTCGCCATAAGCAAACTATGGCTGGGCAGAAGAACTGATTTCCGGGAAGGAAATTTTAAAACAACTGATCAGTGAGTAGTTCATTCTCATTCAACAGTGAAGAACGTACTGCTGAGCTTTCCCTGCTCCTGTGCAAGAAAAAAACTTCAGGGATCTAGTTCCAAATTCATTCCAGATCTGCTGTTGTGATGGGTCTTTGAAGGGACAATGCACTTGCCCTGGGAGTTGGTCCTGACTATGAGTGAGTTCTAGGTGAGGGTCATCAAGGCCCTTCTTTGAAATCCAGTGCCATCTAGAATCCATTCACTCATACCCAGATCTTACTATTTAGCCTTTATATCTTCTTTGAGAGCTTCAAACTAATATATAACTGTTCGCTGAATATTTTCTAGTTTCCTCAAAGTCAACATTTCAAAAATACTACACTAATAATCTTCCCAAAATTTTTTCTTGCATTTTCTTTTCCAGGCAGTAACACCATCATCTATCCAGCCACACAAACCAGAAACCAAACCCATATTTTTGTTTGCTAGTAATTCTTCCGTCATCCCAAACCCAATTAGTCACCAATTTCCTGCTCTCCAGTCTCTCCACTTTTCAGCTCTGTTACCACAGCTGCAGTGCTTCATCCATGAAAGGTCATAGAACATTCCTAACTGCGCTTTCTCTCGACCACCCACCTTGCCCCTGAGGTCCACCCTCCACCAGGTGGCCAGAAGGAGCCATCCTCAGTGCAGGTCAGGTCTCACCAGTCCTTCCGTTGCTCAGTGTGGATCCTGCTCTACAGGGTGATGGGATGGGTTATGACCTATCTGCTCATCTGGACTCATCTGGTCAGGCCCTAATGATTCTGGAAACCCTACTATTGTTTGCTTTTCTACATCCACACGTTGCTATTCCATGCCTCCATGTCTTTGCTCTCTTTACTTACAGCACTTTGCCTTTACTTTCTCACCCAGCTGACTGTTCCACATCCTTAAAACTCAAGCTTCCAAAGCCCCCTATGCGAACCTCTCCTCTTGGTGTATTACATTGAAGTTCTTTGTTTATGTATCTGTTGTCCTCTAGAGCTAAGATCTTCAAGTTCAGGACATATCGACGCATCCCTCTACCAATCACTTTTTACATTGTCATTATCACTTTGCACAGCTATAGCCTCAACAAAACTTCAACTTTTTAAAAGCAGGGATGATGTTCCTCATCAGTCTCCCTGAGCCTAACACAGAGCCAAATGCAAGATGAATGTTCAGGTTTGCCTCTCTGTCTACATTCACTCATTTGTTCATTAATAATTTTTTTAAAAGATATATTTTTATTGATTTCAGAGAGGAAGGGAGAGAAAGAGAGAAACGAAACATCAATGATGAGAGGGAATCATTGATCAGTTGCCTCTTGAACACCCCCACAGGGGATTGAGCCTGCAACCCAGGCATGCGCCCTTGACTGGAATAGAATCTGGGACCTTTCAGGCAGCAGCCCAACACTCTATTCACCAAGCCAAACCAGACAGGGAATACTTTTTTTAAGATCCTATTTTATTCCTATCACAGTGCTTTGCAGAATATAAGATGTGGCTTCAGTTCTCAAGAACTCATACACTGAGTAACAATAAGCAGTGCTCTTTAATAAGTTGCTGGTTCTCATATCTTGATTAAGGGGAAAATGGCTCCCTCAACCCTCACCCTCTCAATGGGGTTAACTCCCTTGAGCACATGACTATTTGCTGTTTTCCTACAGATGCCAAAGTGATAATAAGAAAACACAGAGGTTGCTGAAACCGGTTTGGCTCAGTGGTAGAGCATTGGTCTGCGGACTGAAAGGTCCCGGGTTCGATTCCGGTCAAGGGCATGTACATTGGTTGCGGGCACATCCCTGGTGGGGAGTGTGCAGGAGGCAGCTGGTCGATGTTTCTCTCTCATTGACGTTTCTAGCTCTTTATCTCTCTCCCTTCCTCTCTGTAAAAAATCAATAAAATATATTTTTTAAAAAGAAAAAGAAAACACAGAGGCGAGCCTTGAGTCTTGGTAAAAGATATGAACAGTTCACAGGTACACAGGGGCTATTAAATGTATGCAAAGCAATGCCACTTAGTTAAGACTCTGGAATTGTACTACTGAGAGATTTTTATTCACTCATTTAATTGGTAAATTTTTTTTAAAAGATGCTTGTGAAATTATAGGTGAATATATATTATGGGTATCGAGTGTACATTGGTACAATCTTTTTGGTTGGCCTGTAATCTCAGTTTTGAAGGTATATTTGGGTCATATGAAGACTTAGCAGGCCCACTGATAGGAAACTCTTAAGTGAGCAAAGGATGTTTGTTCAAAGATGTTCATTGTATCACTGATTGAAATAAGAAAAAACTAAAAGAAACTAAATATCCGCCAGCAGTTTGATTGGTTACATTTTGGTGCCTCCATATCAGCAAAAATTCATATATGAAGTGACATGAGGAGGTAGTATTCGGGATATATCACTGAAAGAAATTGTGGAAGAGAGCATGCATTTGTTTCATTTTTGTAAAATATATGTAATTTTATATAATATACACGGTCTGGAAGCCTACATACTAAACTGTAAATAATGGTTATTTAAGGATAATAGAATCGGGAGGGAAAGCTTTTCAATTTTTACTTTTTACAATTTTTACTTCGTACATTGTCAGAATTGTGTTCCCTCCACTACATGGGCTGCCCCGGTGCTGTGACGTCAACACATTTATCTTTGGGAAGCCAATTTCCTCTCCCACAGACTTGTTCCGGGTTCAGAACCCCGGTTCCTTACCAAGATTCTCACACTAACAGATCTTACCTTCCTCTGGTTCATTCAACGAAAACGTATGGAGACACTTCTACTCCCCTGGTCCTCCCATTTAAGGGAGGAACTTTGTGAGTTGCTCAGGCTACAATCACATCTGCATCTGAAAAGGGCAACACACACACACACACACACACACACACACACACACACACACACACACACTTACAAAGGGCATCATGAGAAGGGAATTAACACAAAGGCCAGCATTCCAAGAAGGGTGTGGGGCCAGCAGAGTTTCCTGGGACAGTCTGTACCAGAATCACTTCGGGAGCTTCTTAAAAACAGATTTCTCTGAGCGCCTCTCACAAACATTGAGCCTGAGGGTGGGACCTGGAAATCTGCACTTTCGCTAAGTCTTGGGTGATTTTCTTCCCCCTGGAGCCCCACTGCCCAGGCAGCAGAGGGAGCGCTTAGGGGCTAGACACGTCCTAGGGTCACCACAGCTGTCCTGCCTTTACTCTGCATGGGACAATTATTTATAAATTTTGTAAATTAGGCAAAATGTTGATTTCACCATAAAATAGCCTGTCACTGGTGTTAAACCAAACAGAAGTTGGAAGGAAAAGAGGTGCTGGCATCTCCAACTGATACCAGCGACAGGAAAAACAGCAGGAGAGCAACGTGTGATTCCTAAATTATTTATGATCCGTGGTACCATAAAGCAGATATTGGACTTATTAACTTTAAAAATATGTTTCTATTGATTTCAGAGAGGGAGAGAGAAATAAAAGCATCAATGATGAGAGAGAATCATTAATTGGCTGCCTCCTGCACGTCCCCTACTGGGGATCGAGCCAGCAACCCTGGCATGTGACCCTGAGCGAAATCAAACCAGGACCATTCAGTCCGCAGGCCGATGATCTATCCACTGAGCCAAACCGGCTAGGGCAAGAATGATATTTTTTTAAAAATCAACATTTGATCCTTATACAAGACCTAAAGAGCCAGTTTTAAGAGTAAGCAAAGACAATAGCTATGTTAATACAAGAGATTATTCATGTTAAAGGCAACAGTGGGGTTTAGAGTACAAAGACCTCCGGTGGGACCTCAGAACTCCTACTCATCACTCATCACGTGCTAACAACACAGAAATAAAACAGACGCTGCAGATGATGCCAGAGGAAGCCTCTCCCTGTCACAGGAGAGGCTGGATGTTGGAATACTGCAAACTCAGATCTGCCCTGGGTGAACCCTTCCTCTGCTCTCTAGGCTCAATGGTTCTCACACTTGCCACATTTGGGAGCTATCAAAATGCTTATTCTGCCCTATCCTGTTTGGCTCAGTGGATAGAGCTTGGCCTGCGGATAGAAGGGCCTAGGTTCAATTCTGGTCAAGGGCACATGTAGGGGGTGTGCAGGAAGCAGCCAATCAATTATTCTCTATCATCATGTTTCTACCTCTCCCACTCCCTTCCTCTTTGAAATCAATTAAAAAAAACATTATAAAATAACTTTATCTTTAAAAAATGTTTTTTCTCCTCTCCCATCCACACACTGGTCCTGGTGTTGTTGGTCTGCAGTGTGGCCTGGGCACTGGAATTATTTTTCAAGCTCCCCAGCTGATTCTAACAGACAATCAAAGTTAGGCGGCTGTTGTTGGGGAGCCCATTGGGTCCCACAGATGGAAGGCAAGACCTGAGCCAGTGAATAATCCCAGGACAGGCACTTCAGGATGAGATTTTTCACAGATCTTTTTAGAAAACAAAGAGGTGGTTGCAGCTCTCTGCGCACTACATGTCACCTCCATTCGATGGCCGCTGCTTTCTGCCTGATACAGGCTGACATCCCACCTCAGGGACTGTACTTGCAACTTTCTGTCTCAGACCTTCTTGAAACAATAGCTCTGTGGCACTGGAAAAATTATTTAATCTCTTCAGCATAGTTTTCCTATTGATGAATAGGACTTTTAGTGCTTATTATGAACTATTGTCCTCAGTATTAAAAGACATAAAGGAGCCGAAGCCAGCTTGGCTCAGTGGATAAGCGTTGGCCTTCGGACTGAAAGGTCCTAGGTTCGATTCTGGTCAAGGGCATGTACCTTGGTTGCAGGCACATCCCCAGTAGGGGGTGTGCAAGAGGCAGCTGATCGATGATTATCATCGATGTTTCTAGCTATCTCTCTCTGTTCTTCTCTGTAAAAAATCAGTAAAAAAAAAAGACATAAAGGATATAGAAGTACTTGATTGAAATAGGTGTTCAACACATTTATTTAAAAAATGTATCCATATCATCATACTTCATATCCAAATAACCCTGTAAGATAATTAAGGTAGGTGATGTTGCCATCGTCTTGTCAGGAGGGAAAGCAGACCTAGAAAGTTTAAGTGACAGGTCTCAAGTTTTCAAGAGTATCAATGGCAAAACCAGGCCAGGAACTCAGGTCTCTTGGCTTTTAATAGCCACTTCCGTTTCCCTATTTTATATTGTGCTCTGACCTTTTCCTCCAAAGACCACAGAAATGTTCAAGTCATTGACTATTATTAGATGAAGGGAGGGGGAAAGGCTAATAGGGCAGGAAATATTCTTCACTGGGCACTTGGATTAAGTGACAAGAGCAGCCATTTGTTTCAGGAGGTATTGTTTAAATATATGTGCTGTTCACGGACTCCCTGGCAGTTGTCTGATGCTTCCATTCCTTTTTTTAAAATATATTTTATTGATTTTTTACAGAGAGGAAGGGAGAGAGATAGAGAGCTAGAAACGTCGATGAGAGAGAAACATTGACCAGCTGCCTCTTGCACACCCCCTACTGGGGATGTGCCCGCAATCAATGTACATGCCCTTGACCAGAATCGAACCTGGGACCTTTCAGTCCGCAGACCGACGCTCTACCACTGAGCCAAACCGGCTTCGGCTGATGCTTCCATTTCTTTTAAATTACATAGCTGCCTCTGCTCCCCATCGATGCCTCCAGCTCTGCTATCCTTTGGGTTTGCTTGCATCTGGATGTTGAATCTCCCAGAGCTGTGGTTGCAAAACTCAAGAATTGCATCAAGTCTGTGCACAATCCGCGTCTACTCCAGGCTCTCACTTTGGTCATTTGGGCTGAAGTCACTGGTCATTTTGCACAATTAGTCATCACTCTAATGTCCACTTTTTTGGCTGGAGCACAGGAAGACCCAGTGGCTGTGTCATAGCCACAGGAGATTTTTAATGCCTCCCTCCCCGCCCCTCACCCTCCCTGCCCCAAGCTATATAGCCTGGCTTGTGTCCTCCTTGTGTTCAAATACTCGACTCCTACCTTGCCAGGAAGCCTTCTCTGACTCCTCCAGCCTACAGTGATTTATTCCTTTGGAGACCCGGGGTCATTTATTGTTTTACTTGGATATTTATTTATTTGTGTTCTATTATTAGTTTCCTTTCACTCCATATGTCTTATCTGCCAACCAGACTGCAGTGTCTTGGAGATTAGGGAAGACATCCTACACTTCTTTTTTATTTCTCCACAGAGCACACGGAGTGCTAGATTGTTCTCAGGAAGTATTTGTTGAAGAAGTGAATGAATGTTGAATGAATTCAGGGGCATTGCAGAATAGCATGCATTTGATTAGCGAATCCCAAGGGTTCCAGTTTTGTAAACCTTATGCGTTTTGCAGTATAAGAGTTTTATAGCTTGTTTTGAAAATAACATGGGAAGTCTTGTCCTTGGGAATTCCTGCCCTCCAAATTCTCTGTCTGTCCTGATACTAGAGAATTAAAAATAATAATTCAGGTCTCCATAGTATATTCTATTAAAGTTTAAAAATCCTATTTTAAAACTCCCCCAGAACAAGTAGAAAAATTACCAAAATAATTTTTCTATCATCCTTAGTTTAATAACTCCTATTTAACCTCAGGTGTTAACATGTTTTGCAGGTGCTACGTTTTATCTCCTGGGCTTCCTTCAGGAATATCCCTGGACCTCCTCCCTAAGGAGACTATTGCTGTCACTCTGGTTGGTGAATGACTTAATTATTTGCCCCTTTACTCACAACAGTGCTTAGGAATTCTTTTGTAGATTGACATTCAAACCTCCATTTAGTTTTAAAATATAATATTTGGTCACAGTTTATCCACTGAATGGTGTGCTTGGCTAGCTTGAAGGAAGAAATTATTTCAGTTGTGTCATTGGGCAGGAAGGCCCAAGAGTGTGGGCACATAGACTGTGCTCAGAAAACAAAAACAAAAACAGTGAGAGCACAAAGGAATGAATAAATGCGTAAGTAGACAGAGCATCTGGCACCAGTGTCAGAACTCTTCAGACATTGGTTTGCTAAACACTTCTTGCCCATCTTGGGTGATTGCTGCGTGGCTGAAAGTGGGGGCATGTAAATGAAGACACCCAGGAAGGACTGGTACATAATTACTGACAGGGATTCATCAAAAGGCAGATTCCTCAGTGGGTGGAAGATACTAAAATTGTACTGAAAAGGTAAAACCAGTAACAATGAGCCTCAGGGTTGAAGCTGAGAGCTGGGCCTTCAGAAAAAGTCCAATCTTTGTCCCAGTAGGACTTATTATACTCAGAGAGCTCATTTATTAATACTAGTTTTTTGTGTTTTTTTTTTTAGCAGAGCTCATTGGCAAGCTCATTGCCAGTCTGTGATAGAGGCCTACAAATCCTAAGTGGCAGGCTTCTAGGACCTAGCTCATTTGGTTCAATGTCTTTATTTTCTCCCTTTTCACTTCCATTGATGAAAAAATAATTAAGCTCAGATGTTTTGTCCATGCAGTTAGTGAATGCATGGCCCCGTAATATGTGTAGAATAAATAAATGGAGGTTGAACTCATCTATTTTTGCTGTGTCTGCAAAACCTTGGCTCCAAATGTAAAGACCCTGCCTTTCAGAAGGGTGCTGCCCACCCAGGTGGGTTCTCATGTCTCCGGATCCCATTAGTATCCAGGGGCAGTGCTCCATCTTTGGTAGAAAGGGACAAACAAGCAGATATCATGGTTTTTACTAATTTGGATGTTGTTTTTCAAGTGAAAGAAAAAATTGTTTGAGTTTCTGAATAGTCATCTTCCTAGATTTTGTAGTTTCAGCAACAGTTGATGAGTTGGGAAAAATAAAAATTCATTAAAATTACTTGTACCTTGATACTTAGGTGATGAATAACTTTATAATGCTATAAAATTAATGTATTCTGGTGATAAAAATATAATGAAATACTTAGATAATAATTCAGCTACAAATGAGGAAACTATTTTGAAAGCAATAAATATTATAGAAGAAAAAAATACTATGAATAAATGGGAAATTAAACTTTATTTATGGTGGAAAGCCAAATATTCTTAAGATAACTTAGTCCCCATAGTATAGTTTATAAACTCTGAAATACTGACTTTAAAATTCCTTCAGGAGAATAAGCAGAAAAAAAATATCAAAAATATTTTTCCCCAGAGGGATTGATAAAGAATTTGCCATCTAAATTTTAAAACATCTCTTACCCTTTGATACATCACGGAATGACCTAGAGAGTACCATGCTAAGTAAAATAAGTCAGTCACAGAAACACAAGTATCACATGATCTCACTCATATGTACAATTGAATTAACAGAATAAATTGATGAACAGAGACATGGAAGCATGGACCAGAATGCAGAATCTCAGAGAGAAGTGGGGGGACGGTAGTGGGATAAGAGGTAACTAACCAAAGACCTTGTATGTATATATGCATAATCCACGGACACAAACAATTAGGTGGTAAAAGTCTGGGGTTGGAGGCAGGGTCAGGCTGAAGAGGGTGAATGGGGGGAAAACTGGGGAGAAAATAAAATAAAATAAAAATGGTTAAAAAATAATTTGCCTTTTAAATTTTAAAATAAGTGACAATTACCCAGACTATATGATACCAGGTTAAAAGCAGAAAAAAAATATATAGACTAGGACATTTCAAAAATAGATTAAAACTATTAAGAACTTACTAAACTAAAAAATAGAACAGGCAACTTAAGAAATAATAATTATTTACTACATAGAGATGATCAAACCATAGTACAGAGAATATATTATATTCATACCTCATATCATATACTGTTGGGGAAGGTCACCAAGATGTGACCACCAGTTTGACCCATGAGCTGAACCTGGGTGATTTGGAGGTTTCTTGTTCCCTCCCCAGTGCTTTGCAATGTGTGTTCTGCTTGCCTTCCCTCCTCCTAGAAGCTGCTAGAAGGACAGAGCCTTGAAATAAAAATGGGATGTTGAGCCCATCTGGACCGGGTATGTGACTGACCCCAGTTAAAGCCTCTATACAAACTCTGGATATTTTGGGGAGAGCATTCAGAGGTCTATTCATCTTATGGCCTACCAAGACAAACCTGTATATAAATTTCCTGGTTTATTAAACCTGCCTCCTACCAGTCTACACTGGTCTGCCTATTTCTTCAGTCTCTTCCTGCCCTTTGCAAACAGGGGCCAGTTCCCAATTATATATCTGGGAAGCCCTCTACCAGGGTTGCAACCCAACATATACTACAATATATGTTGGTCAGAGCAAAATGATAAACATAGAAGAAAATAAGCATATTCTTTCCAACTAAAAGAAGGAAGAAGCATTTCTGATTCCATAATTTATTATTAGATATAAAATAGATGTTAGAATATAAAAACACACACACAAAAAGGCTTAAAAATAAATATAATTAATCGAGAAAATTAAATGTAAATTTTACAGGGAAAGTTTTCCCACAGAAAAGAGACTCTTACCTAATTACTTAAGGTCAATGTTCAGCTTTCATTCAAAATGAGGTCACAGAAAATAAATGGGGGGTTATATACAAGAAAATGTTGACAATACATTACCACGTGGAAAAATGCTCAGTCTCAATCACAACTAAAGAAATATAAGCAAAAGAACTTTAAAACACCCAGTACATCAATTAAAGTAACTGCAGGCATTGGCAGTTCAGAGAGTGGGCTATGGAGTCAGAGAGATAGCGGCATGGAGCCTGGCCTGGCCATTTTTTAGCTGTGTCTTTGCTTGAGGGTCTTAAGCTCTCGTCATTAGTTTTCTAATCAGTAACATGAAGTTATTATACATCCTGATGGATTTCTGCAAGGACAAAATTAGTGTAAACAAACTTAAGTGTACAGTATTTGGCACCTATTGAATGTTTTCATTAATGGTAGGTGGTGGTAGTGGGAGTGGAATACAATGATGGTGATATTGGTAATGGTGTTGGTGGTGGTGAAGATGGTACTATATGATGGTAATGGTGATGTTCATATTGTAAATGAAAGTGGTATGATGGTATGTACTAAGGTGGTAGTGAAAAGATGATAATGATGGTGGATGAGAATTGGTGACAAAAGTAGTGGTGATGGTAACAGATCATGATAGAGGTGGTGATGAAAATAATGTAGTGATGGTGGTGGTGGTTTTGTTGATAACGTGTATTGTGATAATTTCTGGTATTGTGGTATTTGTGTAAGTGATGGTGGTGGTGAATGATGGTGGTGGTGGTACTAATGGTGATGGGTTTTTGGTTGAATTAATGATGATGATAATGATGATGATGGTAGTGGCTTTAATATTCTAAGTACTGGTGATGATATGGTAAAAAAAAAGTTAAAATGATAAATACCAGTCTTGATGGATAAATCAGAAAAATGAAATGCTGAAATTCAATGCTGTTGGCCTCACAATTTATTTTCTAGTCTTTCTAGAAAGCAATCTAGCCATATATAATATATTGTGCTCTCTGAGACAGATATAAAACGCTTGTGAATATACATTAGAAAAAAATGCTCCAACTAAAAAATGGTCTGGAAATGCTATAGAAGTACTATTTATAAATGCAAACAATCCAAACCTTCAACAATAGGGAAATGACTAAGCGAATCATGACATATCATGATGCTAGAATAATATTGTATAGCTGAAGTGATACCTGAGGAGATACACCCAGGAAATAACTGTGTCAGAACAACACAAAATCATTCATTTGAGTGTGCATCAGAGTGCATTTGAGTGTTTTTACCAAAAAGCAGAAGAAAATACAAATAAAGTTTAATTAAGATTTAATGTGAATTAAGCTTTTTCCTTTTATATTGATATATACTTGCTCAATGGACCCTTACTTTATGAAGTGTCATGACTGAACCGTGAGCTACAATATATCTCATTCCAAATAACTGGCCCCCTACTGACCAATTCTGAGTGAGGCCATTTCCTGTTCTTTTCCTGGAATCTATTTAACTCCTGTCTTTTAGTCTGAATTTCAGTTCTCTGTTCCTCAAAACAAATTTTTGTTTTAAAACCAAAAAAATCTGAGATAATAATAGTAATTAAAAAACAACAACAGTGGTTTCTATCTAAGCATATATAGCTATTAACTTGAATGTGAGTTAGGTTTGTGATTGTATAATAAAAGGCCCAGTATTGATAAGTTGTGAATTTAGGGGTAGTTACTTGAATTCTCCATTTTTCCCTTTGTAAAATGGGGATAACAATAATAATAAGCTCATTGAGCTGTTGTGAGAATTAAATAGGGTGCTCCCATAAGATGTGGCAGAGTGCCCAGCACACAGTAAGTTAGTGTGTCTTATTATTGAATTGAATGTGATCCCTGCTCTCACTATTACAGCAATCCTTCCAGGAAGGACAGGGCTCTGAATTAGAAACAAAAGCATAGGGTACAGCTTCTTCTTATAAGCAATGGGAGGGGAGTCCAGGTAACCTGTATCATTCTATAATTCTGTTATAGGAAAGAATAATGTTCTCTTTTTTTAAGTTTTGCCTCATGTCAGGAAGGAGAATCATAAACAAAAGATATAAATTAAAGTGGACTTTCAAAAAGACTCTTATAAAAAATAAAAACTTTAAATATTATATCATTAAAATATATAGTAGAGTTTACCTTGCTTAAATATTCTCAACATTTTCTTAGCTATCTCATTGGAAACACCAAATTTCTTTATTAAATGCCAAATGTATCTTTGATATAAATAATGACAGATCGCTCAAGTTCAACTTAATTTTTTTTAGTAAGTTTCTACTTGACTTGGGTTTCTGTACCTTCAAGTTTTTTCTAGAGTTTTTATCTTTGATGGTTTTCCTCCGTTGGATATTTTTAATTTTTCAAAACGGATTAATTTCAACTCATCAAGATAGAAACAACATGTAAAAGAAATGAAAAGAAAGCGACATGTAAGGACCACTTAAGAAGCAGAACAGGAAGCTATAGGCCTAAGGAAGCCCAGAGCCCTCAGGTAGCTCACCAAGTGACTGTCACACTGACATTCTCAATGCAGGTCTTCCTCTGAAAAACCCTAGAGGGCGCTGTTTTCCTGCTTGTTATCACTCTTGTCTTCTCAATTGGAAAATAGATAGGAAAAAAAAAAAAAAGAGTGAAGTAGATAAACTGTCTAAGCTGGAAGGGAATAAGAGTATTAAATCAAAGTTTCTATTTGCCAGATGAGGATTCAGAAGCCCAGAGAAATGAAGCGTTTAACCAAGGTCATTCTGCTATCAGTAGTGGCTGAGACAAGACTAGAATGTAGACCTCAGACACCCAGATCTCTGCTCCACCGCCTGCCCCTGCAACAGTAAAAACACAATAGCCACCAAACAGGAACACAACCTTCTGGGTGCACATTCTTCCTTGCTTCCTTGTTTTTGCTCCCAAAGAGCAAGGTTGCTGACAGACAGGCCAAGATATATGTAGGAGAGCCCAGTTCACAGGGACTGTCTCTCTCCTGACTCTTCCTGGCCCATCCATACATCACACCTCATGACATCACCTTGTTAGCACAGCAAAGTTGGTTGTTGCTACTGGATGAGATGGTGATAATGAAACTATTGATGATGATGATGGTGGTGGTGGTGACTCACCTTCTATGTGCCAGGAATGTGCTAGGTCCTTTGCATACAGTGGTGTTTTTATCCCCGTCTGATAGCCTTATAAAGCATGTGTCATTCATCCCCAGGGAAAGTGAGAATTAGGAGGGTTAGGTAGCTTTTATTCATTTCAACACAATGAGTAAAAGCTACAACCTAAATTTTACCCTGTTGAAGCCATAGAAAGTGACAGGTCAGCTTGAATTCAAAATGAATCTTTAAAAAAACCATCAGGGAATACAAACCAAATTCAGAACTCTCCCAACAACAGCCCATCCAGGCTGTGGCAGATTCACGGGCTGTGTGTAAAGGACTTCGTTCTTGGGCACTCAGCCTCCCAGAGCCCCGCTGACACCTGGCTCCCTTTCCATAACTAAATAATTCTTCGTCTGCTGACATGGCGCCCAGGCAGGCAGCAGCCCGCTTCCCAGCCACTCTCCTCTGAGAATAAAATGCCCTCTTGCATTTTTAATGCCACTCCCGAGACTCTGTGTCAAGTTTCCATAAAGTTTGCCAGAGGAATGAGCTGCCTCTTTTTAATAGGCAGTGCCAAGAGGTCAGAAAATAAACACATTTGACAACAAGTTTTGAAAAAATTCAAAAGCAAGATGAAATTACAATTGATCTGACGTGTTGCGTGTTACATTTTCAGAAGGGTTGGCTTCTATCATTTTACCATCTGGCCAGACGCGCTGAAGCTTACTTTACTTCATACAATAACAACCATGATATTATTTTTCTTGCTTCCTTCCCTTCCTTCCGCTCCCCCATGTGGGAAGCATGATTCACCCTGGCCTGACTCAGAGCGAGTGTGACTTCGTGAGATATTCAGAGTCAGGTCTCCGGGGACCCACTCTCCATGACACTGGCCACCAAGAAGTCACTGACTTTCTGGGCAACAAGAGTTGGCCTCTCAGTTTTGGGATCTTTTGTAGAAATTCACTTAATGCTGTTGAGTCTATGGTTACCTGTTTATCAGACAAGACACCTGAATCAAAAGCCCTACGCCAGATAAAAAGGTATTTAATTATTATTGAAATTCAAGATGAATTTCTTTTTTTAAAATTATCTTTTAAAATTTAGATTAATAATATATGAATTGTAAATAGTCTAAAAAATGACAAACATTTGTAAGAGGATTATACAAATATAACCCCTGTTAACAATTTACTGTGTCACCTCTCTGTGTTCTACAAAAGGGTTTTTTAATATTTCATAAAGTTAAAATTATTCTGTACTATCAGTTGGTATTTGTCAAGGTACATTATCTTCCACATTTTATTCTTTTCTCCTATTATATAGTATTCATAAAATTTCTACCATGCCCTAGTCATGGGAAGCCCTGGATAAGTGATGCACCATGGATATAAGTATTTGGCATTACTGCCTTTCAAATACAGGTTCTGACAGCCACCTTACCTGTGCGCAGGCAGGTGTGGTCATTTTGGGGGCAGGTAGGTAGGAGTGTCGTGGGGGGACAGGGGCTGAGGAGAGGATGCCAGAATGATACCTTAGTGTCCTAACTACCTACTAGGACTTCGAGAAAACACCAATTTGCATTGAAAGTAAAGAAAAAAGTGGACTTAATTTCCAGAGATGAAAATTAAGTCTTTAAATTGCCTCCCTTACCTCTCTGTAAGCCAATTTCCTTAAGCCTGACATGGAATTTTGCTTGTTGGGGCCTTAGTTCCCTTCACTATGCAATGAAAATCATCTCTAAGGCTCACTTCTCTAATAGCCTCTGATGTTATCTTGTCTGCCTCTCTTCCGTGTCTAATTTTATACACATAATTTTTAATTTGTTTGTTGAGGAAGGCAGCTGATTGCATAAGTGTCCAGACCTATGAATCCTGGATCTGTCCGCTCCTAACCTAACTCATGGCATGGGAATATTTTATGCTTTGCCTTTTCTTTATCCTCCCAATTTCAAACACTCTCTCTGCCTGCTCCTTTGCTTCTTGTCTGCTTACATCTTTTTTTTTTTTTTTTTTTTTTTTTTTTTTTTTTTTTTTTTTTTTTTTTTTTTTTTTTTTAAGCCTCTTTGCTTCCTTATTCCAAATCTCACCTTTGTTACTGCTTGCTTTATTCACCCAGGAGGCATCCCCACGCCATGTTCATTCCCGGCTCTGTTCTTCCAGTCCAGCTCCTGGAACCCAAGTTCAGGTCAAGGTCCTGGATGTGAGGAGTTGAGGTTGGAGGTGGGGACAGATCAGAGGAGTCTAACCAATGGGACTTTGACAACTTGAACAGCTGCCCCTTGTCTCCAGGGGGCGGAGCCAGCATAGAGCATGTAAGGTCATGCCACGTGGCTCAGCCCTCCAAATTTGTGGTCCAGACCATGGAAGCAGAAGGAAAAAGGGGCTCTTCTTGGTTGCCAAGTGATGCTAAAGGTCATACATGATTTGAGAATTTAAAAACCAGAGGGGCTGCCTGGCTGGTTTGGCTCAGTGGTTGAGAGTCAACCTGTGAACCAGGAGGTCCAGGTTGGATTCCCTGTCAGGGCACATGCCCCGGTTGCAGGATTTGATTCCCAGTTGGGGATGTGCAAGAGGCAGCCAATCAATGATTCTCTCTCATCATTGATGTTTCCATCTCTCCCTCCCTCCCCCTTCCTCTCTGAAATAAATAAAAATATATATTTTTAAAAAACAACAACAGAAAACAGAGTGGCTAGAGGCAAAGGAGGAAATAACGGAGCTTGCTGTTCCAAAGCACTTTCCTAAAGGCCTCCTATATTAAGAAGCACTACAACTCCTAGCATAAGATAGGTTTGCTACAGATAAGAGGCTGGTGACACTAATGCTACTTTGCTTAGCAAATGAAGGCTGAGAAGAGCAGCTGAAAGGCTGTTCCATTTAAAGGCTAAACCATTTAAAACCTTTCCAGAGTAACCCTAAACCATTACATCCCCATCATCTTTACATCCTTTTCTCCTCCTGGGAAGATAGGTCGTTTTCTGACAGTAATGATGTTTAAATAATGGTGTTTTTAACCTCTGCCCAAGCGTACATCTCCCAGGGAGTTATGATAGCCACTGGAGAGTGTGATTAAAAACAAAAACACAAATGTTAGAAATGCTCAAAAGTATTCCTGTGGCTAAGTATTACCCATGTTTCTACAAGGACTTAATTCTTCCTTCCTCTCTCTGTCCCTTCCTTTCTTTTCTTCCTTTTCCTTTCTTCTTCCTCTCTTCTTTTCTTTTTCCATTTCTCTCAGGCAATTTGGGTAGTATAGAAGAAATGAGTGTGTCGAACCATTGAATTGTCTTCAGAGAGGAGGAGTTTACGTGCACTCACACACCCAGCAGAATAGCACATAGTAAAATATGGGCTTTGGAGACCAAAAGACACAGATAGGTATGAGTCCCAGTTTCAATATAGCCTCTAGGTGCAGGTAAGAGCCATCAAGCCAGAGGTAGGAATGGGCAGAACTAATTTCAACAAGAGACAAAACAGTGGGCTTGCTAAATCATCTCAGGGGCAAAAATAAAAATTTTGTGTAAACTAAAAAGTGTTTTTCTTTGTCATCAATTAGTTTTTGATGTGCTGTGTAAATAGCCTCAATCAGAAAGTTTGAATTATAGTGATTCTGCTGTATGGAATGTTTTATTACAATTTTTAAAATGTTGGGAAATGTTGGGTTCAACCAGGTTCAACTTCTCTTGATTGATTTTTCTGTTCCTTTTATAGGTTAACATGCTCTGTGATTCTGTAAGAGGAGGTAGTAGTAGGCGATGTTTTTCAAATTTCTTTAGCCCAAGGAATAATGCCATCTTTTGTGGAGTATGTCAAGGGACTTGTTTTGTGGGATATACCTTCAGAAATAATTGCCAGTCTTCAGAGATCATGCACTGTATGAAGACTGTCCATACATATCCTCAACAGTAAACCATTTTAAAAAATATGTTTTATTAATTTCAGAGAGAAAAAGAGAGGAGAGAGAGATAGCAACATCAATGAGGAGAATCATTGATCAGCTGCCTCCTGCCCTCCCCCTCCTGGGGATCATGCCCATAACCCAGGCATGTGCCCTGACCAGGAATCAAACTGTGACCTCCTGGTTCATAGGTCAATGCTCAACCACTGAGCCACACCAGCTGGGCAAAATGGGAAACTTTTTTTTTTTTTAAAGATCTTTTAAGAAATGGAAATCAAGACATCATGCCATTTATTCACACACAGAATAAACTTGGCATTCCGAGAGGCTCAACCACATAATTTCATTAATCCTCCTAACGGGAGTCAGTGCCCATTAATTGCCAAGGCTGAATCACCCGATTCAGGGCAGAGTTATGAAGAGATGCTAAACCAATTGCTGCTCTAAAAATTAGAATACTAAAAGATGCATCAGCCTGCCAAACACAGGGATATTCCCTCAACACTAAACAAATGGTGTTGTCAAGGAAATGGGTATTTTCTTGTGTGCTCTTCGCCACGACAGGGAAATGGGCCCAGAGGCACTTTGGCTCAGGGCTCAGCAAATACTTATCAGGCAGAATGGACTCCACTAGAGGCTTCCCTTTCCTCTTGGAGTTTTTAAAGTCAAGAAACTGCCCTTGACATTTCCAACAGATTCTTCCACTTATATCTGTGAACATCTCAATGTATTGTGAAGATAACCAAAATGAAGAATTAAGGACAGAGTTACAGCGTCCCCAAGTCTTATCTGTTATATATAAGATTATGTATTTTATTTTACATATTTATATATACTCAGATATATATATATATATATAAATCTATATAAGTTTATGTATATATTTATATATTTATATACAATAGAAGTATATAACTATATGTATATGCAAATATATACTCTCTTATTAAGAAATCTTTGAGGTGAAGCAGTAGAAATTATGAACCTTGAGAGCTTGTTTGGAGGTTCTAGCAGGGGAGCGCAGCTACTCGTATACCCTTGACCGAAGACTGGTCCTCTCCTCTTGGGGGAAAGTGGTCCTCTTCGACCGAGCACGCAGCTTTGGGAGGGATGCACATGGATCGGTGAGGGAGGAGGGGGACACCCACCTAGTCAGCCAGATCAGCTGAATCAACCCTGGCGATCAATGGGGTGACAGATGTCGCAGCCAGATCGCCCTCACATCCAGCAGTAGAAATTATGAAAATGAAAAATACCAACTACAAAAATGTTCTAGCTCAGCCATCAGTAACAGCCTTTGTCCGGAAATCCTAGAATGCCTACCCAAACAACCCAGACTTTAATTATTATATTGTATATGATATCGCTCATGATGCTCTCCCCTAGTGTTTGCTATTACTCTCTCCTCTGAGCACTTGTGAGCTCCTGCAAGATAGAAACCATGCTCCCACTGGGTGTCCAGGCCCTGGGCAGTGACCAACCTGCACCCAGAGGCTCTGCAAATTTTATTTTAAACTTGGAGACCAGCTTGCTGGTTCTGCCTCTACTACCCTGTTTCCCCAAAAATAAGACAGTGTCTTATATTAATTTTTTCTCCCAAAGTTGCACTAGGTCATATTTTCAGGGGATGTCTTATCTTTCCATGCCCTAGGTCTTATTTTTGGAGGATGTCTTATTTTGGGGGAAACACGGTATTGTCTCAGTGTGACAGGGGGCCAATTTCTGAACCTCCGTGGGCCACAGTTTCTATACATTTAAAACAGGCAAGTTGGATCAGATGACATCCATGATCCTCTCCAGACCTAAAGATCTCTGAGTCTCTGTTTTTCTACTTCAAGGTCTCCACCTGCAAAGTGAAGACAAAGTCCTGATTTAGCTGTAGGAGCAAGCCATATGAAAGATTAAGTTGTCTCTCTTTTTTTTTTAAGTATTTTTCCCTGTGACTGTGGCTCTGGCCTTCTCTAAATATAGGATGATGAGGTAACCGGCCATATACCATGCTCAAAGAATGCACAAATGTCATTCCTTTTTGGGTTCTAACTGCTATAACCTGATAACAATTTCACAACAACAATTCCTTGTACTTGTTTAGTGTTTTGCATTTTATAAATACTGTCTCATATAGTTCATCTTTTGACACTCATAACTGCCTTGCAAAGTCAGATAGTATTCCCATCTCCCAACTCTGGAAGCCATGGCTGATGGCACCCAGTGGCTGTGCTGAACATTCAGCATGGGTGTTCTTTCCACTGTGTTCACTGTCTGAGCCTAGGTTTCATGGACACCAAGTACATCAGGGACTTGGGTGGTTGGGGTGGTATTTAGAACTCATCCACTCAGTTTCTTTTTGCACATGCACTCAGCAAACATTATAAATATCTTGTGTATTTTAATTTCAAGGCTAGCATGAAACCAGTAAATTAATCCAGTATTTTCTACAGTGTATTTGAAACACTGATATGACATGAGATTTCCCTGAAAAAACAAAAACAAAAAACACCTTGGGTCAAATAACTGGGAAATGCTCCATCCCCACCCTCTCTTAGAGATTTGCAGTAAATATTTGCAAATTAAAAGTGCCTGGAAGTCCTGGATAAAGATCTCTATTTAAACACTTTTAAATTTAGTAGTTCCCAAACTCTATTTAGAACCCTTTGTGCATAAAATATTATTGACAGGTTTCTACCCACAGATCCTCCTGAGAGTCTGCTGAAATAAGAGTGTAGATGTATGAAAAGGAATAATATCACAAGAATAAAGAAAGAGATAAGGTCACCAATGGACAAGGGGTTTAGACAAACATCTGGAAGAGAGAAGGCAGCTAGGAGCACATTGACTAATGGTAGAAGAATTCTTCAACTTGTATCTGTGAACAGCTCAAAGTAAAGATTACCAAAATGAAGAATTTTTTTAAAAAAAAAGAATTTTTTTAAAAAAAAGTATATATATACTTTTTAAAAAAAAATTCTTCATTTTGGTAATGAAGAATTACCAAATTCTTCATTTTGGTAATGAAGAATTACCAAATTCTTCATTTTGGTAATGAAGAATTACCAAATTCTTCATTTTGGTAATGAAGAATTACCAAATTCTTCATTTTGGTAATGAAGAACTACCATTAGGAATATATATATATATATATATATATATATATATATATATATATATATATATATATATATATATATATCCCTCCTTAAGTAAAGATAGAGAGAACCACAGTCCCGAATAAATCCCAAGGGGGTTGCCAGGACCCTAGAGAAGCTGTGAGTTTGAAATTGGTCAGTCCCCTGGTAGGCAGATGTCATGGGGGGTTCTAGTGGAGGGACTCGCTTCAAGTCTCTCTTAGAACAGCTGTGCTAGACAGAGTTAACTCCCCGCTCACAGCTGGAGGTGATGTTTACCACCAGGCTCCACAGGAAGCCATCTGACTGAGACAGGGCGAGGGTGGATTCTTCCTCCTCTGGCATTTGGAGACCCACTCCCTTGCTGTCTCCCTGAAGTAAAGGTGGCTGATTGGCCTCCTCTGTCTCTTTGCCTTCACCAGGTAACATTCCCTCTTTGTCCCCTTTGAAAAATGGATAATTAGAGAATAAGAGTTGTTAGGAATTAAAAATGTAAGTGCCCCCCCCCAAAAAAAATTTCATGGAAGAGCTAGAAAATAAAGAAAATCTTTCAGCATGGAAGGGGGGGGGGGGAGAGAGAGAGAATATGAGAGACTTAGAAAGAAGCAGGGGCCAAACCTACAAGTAAAAATATCCAGCCAATAGGAGTTACAGAGAACACTGAGGGAAGGGCCAGGCCATGCACACAATGCACTCTCCGTACCACCATTCCAGTGCCAGACCCCAAGCCCTGCCCCCTGGAGCTGGGGAACCTTCTAGTAGGGCAGACAGGCAATCTCCAAATACAGTGCAATGCCCGGCGAATAAAGAAAACAGGAGGATAGAGAAACAGCAATGAAGAGGTGCTGTGGTAGATGGTGAGGAGGTGAAATCTGAGCAGAGACACTGAATGAAGGGAGGAATTAAGCCTCGTTCAATCAATATTTGCTGAATGAATAAAAGGGTGAAAGTGTATAGATGGGAGAGTGATAGAGTGCTGAGTAAAGCAGGAACTCGCCTTTCTAGTCTATAAACTGAGGAGTTCCACTAGATAATTTCTGAGTCCTAATTACCAAGGGGTCCTCCATCCCTTACATTCAAGTAAGTCCACTTGAATTGTTGAGGTCGGGTTAGCATGTTAGAAAACACTTCATGCCTGGTGATGTGTTAGGAAACACCAGGCAACGCTTTATCACAGTCTCAGCGAACTCTGTTCTCCAGGGCCTGGGAGCTGGGGTTTTATACTGTGGCTATATTTAGTTGTCTGCAGTGGCTGCTGGGACTATTGCCTCAGGAGGCCGAGAACTTTATCCTGGGTGAGGCATTCCGTTCTGTAACCGTGCCCTGAGGAGCTCTCTAATTGAGATTTGAAGATTTACAAGCTCTCTGACAACTAGATACCTCCTTCAGGAAATGCAAGATCAGTTCTTGTGCTGGGTACTTAGCAGTCAGCAAGAAACCTCCCCAAGTACTTTATTCAATAGTTCCCATTCAAATCCTTTAGCTGAGATAAAGGGCACAGTTTGCTTTGGGATTGATTAATGCATGGGAAGTCTTGGTTTGAGGTGGGCCAGGGGACAATGCCTCTTATATTGGTTTTTCACAAGGGCATCCCGAGTTTGGTCCTTAGCAGTTTAACAGGGACAGCTGCCCTTCAGGAAAGCCACTAGAAAGGTCTGGTTGGGGGACTCCGAAGCTAGGTATTCAACATGCCAGTGCTCTCACTTCTCTGCTCCAAGATAGTGGCTGTGAACCCATCACTGCCACACTCGTTCTCCCAAAGCACAGATCTAGCCTTGCAGCTTCCTAGTTTAACACTCTGGTGCAGACACATTGCACTCCTAAAGGTTTCAGCTACTTCGGAAGGCCTTTTGCTATTCTAGCCAATCCTCAGGTGTAACTTTGCTTCTCCCATGCCTCCACTTTCAGCCCCTTATGGTCCATCAAATTATATTATTGAACTAGAGGCCTGGTGCACGAAATTTATGCATGGGGGAGGGTGTCCCTCAGCCCAGCCTGCACCCTCTCCAATCCAGGACCCCTCGGGGGGATGTCCGACTCACAATCCTGGACCACTGTCTCCTAATCGCTCATCTGCCTGCCTGTCTGGTCACCCCTAACTGCCCCCCACTGCTGGCCAGGTTGCCCCCAACTGCCCCATCCCTGCCAGCCTGGCTGCTCCTAACTGCCCCCCCACCCCACCACTGGCCTAGTCGCCCCTCACTGCTCCCTCTACCATCTTAATCACCACCAACTGCCCCTCTTGCAGCCTGGTTATCCCCAAATGCATCCCCCTTACCAGCCTGGTCACTTATAACTACCTCCCCCTGCCAACCTGGTTGCCCCCAATTACCCTTCCCCCCTCCCGCTGGCCTGGTTGCCCCTCAAAACCCCACCCTCCCCCCACCCCCCCGCTGGATTGGTCACCCCACGCAGCCTGCTTGTTCAGTCGTTTGGTTGTCCCTTACTAAACCACTTGCTGGCCTGGTCATAGGCAGCCATTTTGTGAGGGAGTGAGGGTTAATTTGTATATTAACTCTTTATTATATAGAATGTTCACTATAAAGATTTATTCCATCCTCCCTGCCTGTTATGGACTGAATGTTTGCATCCTCCCAAAATTCAAACATCAAAGCCCTAAGTCCCAATATAACTGTATTTAGAGATAGGGCCTCTAAAGAAGTAATTAAGATAAAATGAGATTATAAGGATGGAACCCTGATCCTCTAGGATTAATGTTCTTATGAGAAATGACACCAAAGTGCTCTCTCTCTCTCTTCCCTGTGAGGACACAGTTGAGAGGACACAGTTGAGAGAACTGTCACCAGACCTGCTTTGCTGGTACCTTAGAGTTCTAGTCTCCAGACTGGAAGGACATAAATGTAGGTGCTAAGCATTCCTGTCTGTGATATTTTTGTTACAAAGCCCAATCTTATTGATACAATGTCCTTACGCATGCAACCCCTCTTCACAAAGTGTCCCTGTGGCCATTTCTATGGGACCAAATCCTTCAAAGAAATGCTTCCTTTTGCTCTGAAGTTTTCTATGATCTTCTTAGCTAATAACATATCCCTTTTCTAAATTCCCAAAGAACCTTCTCAGTACTTGCTTTTTGAAAACTTTCACTTTTTTACTTCAGTATTGTAAATATGACATCTTTCCTACTGAGCTGAAGGTCCTTGAAAGGATGGGCTCACCTTTGTGTCTCCCATAACTATCTGGTACAGCATCATTAACCCATTAAATCTTCACAATTCTTGGAGATGGAGAAGCTGAGGCACAGAGAGGTGAAGTAACTTGCCCAAAGTCATCAAACTACCAAGGGGGCAGTGCTTGGATTTGAGCCCTCTCTGTGCACTCTTCTTCTTTTGTTTCATTATGAAGCATCTTCTTTCTCCCAGGTGTCAGGAGCAAGCCTCTACCTTGGATGAGGTGGACCAGCCTGTTCTACAGTGGGACCCATCTGTGAGCTTTAGAGTGAGAGGTAAGAAGGGGCTGCCGCCGGCCTCACCATGGAGTCAGCTGACCTCACCCTCAACAGCCATGCTCTGGAACTCTCACTACATATAAAATCAAACCCTGCTTCTAAAGCCATTGTCAGGGTTCCTGTAACAAGTAGCCAAGTCCTCATACAGGGAAGTTAAAAATTCACAAAGAACTGTATAAATGCTTTGGTGATGTCATAATAAAGAATGAACAGGAGTTTCCCCTAAAGGTGAGGCTTGGAAGTTCTCTTCCTCCCTCAACTCAAGCTGTAAAACCATTGGTTGAGACCCTGGGCAAACCAGTGACCTCCTCATACATCCTGCTCCACACACTCTCCAGCATCATTCCAGGCCAGCCCACTCACGTCTGGGAATGGGAACTCTTCTGGCCAGTCACCACTCAGCCTGAATTCTGTGTACCTTGCACTGTCCTGAGAATAAGGACAATGAAATTCTTCACGAGATTCCCCTACATTTCCAATAGTCCCTTAGGAAACCCATAGAAATGATCCCGTGGTCACATTAGCTCCACGACAACAGAGACTTGTTCACCACTGGACCCCAGACACCTGGCACCAAACCAGGCACAAAGAGGACACTTGCTAAATATCAGCTGAATTAAATGGAATTGAATTATGTTACCTTATAGAAGCCAGTAGGAGTTAAGCATCACTAGACCATTTTACAAAGGGAAGTCAGTTTTGTTCGGGAGTCATGGGTCAATCAGGAGGTGTCATGCACTGTTCAAATGCTGACTGGGCAGCAAGGCCCAGTCTTTGCCCTCAGAGTTTGGAATGACACTGACTCAGCAGAGAGGTCTTCTTATACCAAATGGTCTCTCTGATGTAATCCAGGAGTGGCCCTGGAAAGCACAGTAAGACCAACCCTTCAATTTAGTAATTGAATGAAACCTGTCCAGGGCTCTGAGGGCATGAGTATTTTGATGAGACAAGCTGAAGCATTCTTCTGTGGGTTGGTTTTTTTTTTTAAAGCAAGGAATATTTACCAATCACAAAAGAGTAAAAATCAGGAAAACCAAACCAAGTAAATCATGAAAAGATCAAGGAAATGCAAATTATTGAGACTTCTGTTAAAAAAGAAGATCTGTGCCTGGCTCAATGGTTGGGTGTTGACCTAAGAACCAGGAGGTCATGGTTCAATTCCCAGTCAGGGTACATACCGGGGTTGTGGGCTTGACCCTCATAGGAGGCATGCAGAAGGTAGCTGATCAATGATTCTCCCTTATCATTGATGTTTCTCTCTCTCCCTCCCTCTCCTTTCCTCTCTGAAATCAGTAAAAATACTTTAAAAAAAGAAAAAGAAGGAGAAGAAGAAGAAGAAGAAGAAGAAGAAGAAGAAGAAGAAGAAGAAGAAGAAGAAGAAGAAGAAGAAGAAGAAGGAGGAGAAGGAGAAGGAGAAGGAGAAGGAGAAGGAGAAGGAGAAGGAGAAGGAGAAGGAGAAGGAGAAGGAGAAGGAGAAGGAGAAGGAGAAGGAGAAGGAGAAGGAGAAGGAGAAGGAGAAGGAGAAGGAGAAGGAGAAGAAGAAGAGCTAGTTGATCTAAATACTATAAGTAAAAACCAACAATTCCTTGAGGAAAGAGATTGAAGTGGCACTAATTTTGTACCTAAAACTTTTACATAAATGAGCTTATTTTATCCTCATAATGATCCAGTGAGATGCTAGGTGAATTGATCAAGATTGCAGAGCTAGTAAGTGACAGGACCACAGTATGAATCACACAGTGTAGCTCCAGGGTTTCAGCTTTAAACACCTCCCAAGGTGACATAAGAATGAGTACAATTTAGCCGAAACCGGTTTGGCTCAGCGGTAGAGTGTTGGTCTGCGGACTGAAAGGTCCCAGGTTCGATTCCGGTCAGGGGCATGTACATTGGTTGCGGGCACATCCCCGGTGAGGGTTGTGCAGGAGGCAGCTGGTCGATGTTTCTCTCTCATCGACGTTTCTAGTTCTCTATCTCACTCCCTTCCTCTCTGTAAAAAATCAATAAAATATATATATTTTTTAAATTAGTACAATTTAATTGCCGAGGCCTGGTATTTCCTCCTTGATCCTACCTGCCACCCTGGTTCCTAGATTTCTTTCAGAGTATAAAACCTGCCTCTCCCACGAAGCCTTCCCTGATAAATCCAGTCCTCATCTGTCTCTGAATGTCCTCAGTGCTTATTTGGTACTGTGAACCATATCGTCTGGAACTTGATTCTACCACAACTCTCGTATTCATTGTAAATGCTTTGTGGTATTCATCTTCCCCCTGAGCTAGCTGGCCAGCGCCTCACAGGAAGGGCCCCTCTTAGATCATTTTCTATCTCTCACGTCACGTGCATGTGAAGTGCAGAGTGCAGGCTCAATAAAGATTCTTCAACCTGCTGATTTGGAATGGATCAAAGAGATACATAGGAAGGAACAGGCAATTGACCTGAGTTCATTCTTGTATCTATAAAATGTTTATTATGGAATAAGAACTCATCACACTCACAATTGTTCAACCTTTACCCTTGTGTTTTCTCAGGAACAACCTCCTCCCCCGACCCCAGATAACAGGCCCTGCTTTTGTTTGGCAGTTGTTTGTTTGAGGAGAAGGACCCTGATCTCTGGGTGTGGGTTCCAGGCTCACTGCTACAGTTAGCCCTACAAAAGCACTGTCCTCCACAACCTTCTGTGATGATAGAAATACTCCATATCGGCACTTTCCATACAGGAGCCACTGGCCACACGAGTCTGTTTAGCATATGAAATGGGACTAGCATGACTGAGAAATGAAATTTTCAATCTTTTTTCATTTAAGTTAATTTACATTTAAATAGCCACTTTCAGCTAATGGCTATCATTTTGAACAGCACAGTTCTAGAAGAATCAAGCTAGTTTGTGGAGGGTGGCTGCTATAAATAGAAAAAGACTAGCCACCAAGTCCTTTTTTTTTTTTCTTTTTTGCCACCACAGAAGTGAACACAAATATTTCTGTAGAGGGAAAAAAACCAACCTGCAGTTGTGGTCCAGTTAACAAAAGGCACTCATGTCAATTACTCATTACCACCTCACATATTTACCGTGCCATTGTTATCATTGAAACCTCAGAACATTAGTGCTTTCCTAAACGGTGAATTCCCTTATTTATTTTGACTGTTGCCAGGTTACAGTTGTGCACCAAGCCCTGGCAATCATGCAAGGCTGATGACTTCTGACAGGTCTGGCACCTATACTGATCCACATGATCATGAAGGATGTGGAAGGTTCTGCTCAGAAAGCATTGGGGACCTGGGGAATGGCTTAAAGCCCAGGTTCTTAATATTATAAACTGTACAAAACACTTGGTTACAGGGCAAAAATTCATGCTTCTTTCCCATGAAAAGGCATCTCATATTTGGAAAGAAGTGTTATCTAGGAGCAGAGCTGCCCACCAGAGCATTTTCCTATGTGCATGGTACAATTCATACACAAATTCATTCTGGACACATTGGGCCTGGGTATCAGAAGGTATTAGAAGATATAAATTTATAATAGAGGCAACCAAGAAATCATGAAAAGGCAGAGATTGAGAAGAGCAGCAATGGAAGAATTAGGAAAGATCACCAAGACCAAAGTTGTGTCATTAAAGACCAAGGTTAAGATCATCATACCCTTGTACTCCCAATTACTCTGTAGGGATGTGAAAATTGGATAGTGAAGAAGGATTATGGCACAAAAAAAATTATTCATTTGGAATATGGTGTTGGATGAGATCTCTAAAGATATCTTGGACTACCAGAAAATGAGCAAGTGGGTGTTGGAGCAAATTAAGCCTGAAATATTGCTCAAGGCAAAAATGACAAAACTGAAGCATTGGGCACATCATAAGAAGGCAGGATTCTTTGGAAAAAACAATAGTGTTGTAAAAAATAAATGGCAGCAGGAAAAGAGGAAGACCAAACATGAGATGGATTAGCCCCATAAAAGAAGTAATAGGCATGAGTCTATAGAAGCTAAGCAGGGCTGTTTAAGATAGGACATGTGGAAATGATTCCTTCATAGGTCATCAGGAGTTGGATCCCACTCATTAGTACATGACAACATTAGAAAGTAGCTTGAAAATGGGATTCCTTTTGGTTGTAGTAAGTCCACTTTTCCTAGAATTTTCCAAGGTAACTCATAGAATCACCGAAGGAGAAAAAGTTTGGACTTTGGGAAGGTCAAGGCAGCAAGACATTGAGGATCTAACAACCAGAAAGAATGGAGCTGCAGAAAGAGAGAGAAAAGGAGAGAGAGAGAGGGAGAGAGAGAGAGAGAGAGAGAGAGAGAGAGAGAGAGAGAGAGAGAGAGAGAGAAAGCAAGAGCCTATGGGGAATTAACTTAAAATGGCTCAAGGAACTAAATATAAAACTTAAATCTATAAAACCGCTAGAAGAAAATAGGAGAAAAATCCTTGTGACCTTGGGTTGGACAAACATTATATAGAGCACCAAAAACACAGACAATAGGGGGGGAAATTTGATAAATGGACTTACTCAAAATAAAAAACTTATGTCTTCAAAAGATACTTATGAAATGAAAAATGAAGCCACAGACGTGTAAACTATTTGAGAAACACTTGTCTGATAAACGTTATCTTATGTATATATATAAAGACTCTTAAAATTCAATAAGACTTAATGCTAAAATAATAATGAGCAAAATATTTAAACAGATATTTTATCAAAGAACACTTAATGATGTGTAGTAAGTACATGCAAACATTCATAACATCGTTAGTCATTAGGAAAATGTAAATTAAAACTACAATGGAATACCAATGTATTGTACATTTACCAATGTGCCTAAAACTTAAAAGACTGACAATACAAAAATAAATAAATAACTGACAATACCAAGTGTTAGAAGGGTAACAACCAGAAGTCTCATACAAATTCTGAAAATAATTTGAAAGTTTTTAAAAATAAAGTTAAGCATTCACTGACCATATAACCCAGTAATCCCACTCCTAAATATATGCCCAAGATAAATGAAAACAGAATCAACACAAAAGTTTATATGTGAATGTTTATAGCTGCTTAATTAATATTAATGTCAAACTTGGAAAGAACCCAAGTGTCCATCAATTGTTCATGCATGGACAAATAGTGTTATAATCATACAATGAAATATTACCCAGTAATAAAAAGAAACCAACTGATGATATATGTACTAACATGGATGAGTTAAAAAGCATACAACTAAAGTGAAAGAAACCACACACAAAAGATTAAACAGAGTTTAATTCCATTTATATGATACTTTTAAACAGGTGAAACTAGAGTGATAAAAAAAAAAGCTGGGGGGTAGAAAGATATTAACCAAAGAACTGGTATGTATATATGCATAACCCATGGACACAGACAATTATACAGTGAAGGTCTGGTTGGGTGACGGGGGAGGGAAGGAGGCAGGGTAGAGATTTCAATGGGGGGGAAATGGGGAACATTTGTAAAACCTCAACAATAAAGATAAATTTTTTAAAATATATTTTATTGATATTTTACAGAGAGGAAGGGAGAGAGATAGCCAGAAACGTCGATGAGAGAGAAACATCGACCAGCTGCCTCCTGCACACTCCCCCACCGGGGATGTCCCCGCAACCAAGGTACATGCCCCTGACTGGAATCGAACCCGGGACCTCTCAGTCCACAGACCGACACTCTACCACTGAACCAAACTGGTTTCAGCTAAAGATAAATTTTTTAAAAATCTCTGTCATTGCCAGGAGTCAAGGGGTGGCTGGAAAAAGATGCATGGAGATAGATTGAGAGGGAACTTTTTGAAGTAATGGACATATTTATTCTATGCTATGATTGTGATGGTTGTTACAAGAGCGCATACATTTGTTCAAAACTCATTGAAATTTATACTTAAAATTGCTGAATTTTAATGTATGCAAATTATGTCCCAATAAAATTAATCCCCCTAAAAAGCAAGATACATAATAGGATATATCGTATAAGACTATCTGTATTAAAGAAAGGGAAAGAAAAAAAAAGATAATTTCAAATATCTGAACATACACATATTTGCTGGACTGGGCATAAAAGGTCTCAGGAAGCACTTAATAAAAATTCTAGAATGAATTGCCTCAGAAAATGGAGATGGGATGACTGAAGGAATATGGTGGGGAAGAAACTCTAGCTTTTGTATCTTTCAAAGTTTGAACCACGCAAACAATTAAAGCTTCTAATGTGGGGAGCAAAGACAGTTGGGCTCCCAAACCTGCTACTCATCAATATGATTTGAGTCACAATTCTGCTTCTAAGTGAGGGTATCCCTGTCTTTGTTACTCACAATTTCCCTTTTCCCTATTTAAAAACTCACAGAGCTGCCTAATAGTATGTTCATTATATACTTCAGAGGACACGAGGAGAATATAAATTTAAGATGTGAGGAGGCGCTTTTCCATGGGAGGGAAACTATTTTACTATAGGGGAGAAAAGCTTTCATACACAACAGGCTAGAACCCGGAGACTCTTGGGTTTAACTCATTCAAACTGTTTTTATTCATTACAAATGAAAAATGTAATGTCCAGAGAGTGTAAATGACTTCTCCAAAGTTTCATGGTCAGTCAGTGCCAGAATCCAGATGGGGACCTAGCTCTTCAGTCCTATTACAGAGATACTATCAATAAAGCAGGTGACCTAACACAGAGCACAGTTCAAAGTAAACATTCAGGAAATATGACTCTCCCCTTCTCTTTTTCTCCTACCTCACCAGTTGGCTTGTATCATGACCCACCATCTACTCAACCCCACTTTCAAGGCAAATATCAGTGAGTACAGGACACTGATCAAATTCCCCCAAGGACACTAATAAGCTTTTCCTTCAAAAGAGAACTACTCTTCCCACTATCAGATCAGTTTAATTAAAATATGTGCAAGTCCCAACTATGGGCCAGGCTCTGTGCCAAGGGTGAGTGTATTTGCCCAAGTAGGTAAGATGCAGTGGAGAACATTCCCCCATGGCACTTACAGTCTAGAGAGGAAACGGTAGTGACACACCCTTCCCCAGATGATGGCAATGTTAGGTGACAAGTCCTAAGCTGGAGGGAAGCACTGAGGTAGCAACAACCTGGAGGTTCAGAGACAGCTTCCCAGGGAACGTAAGTCCAGAAAGAAAAGGAGGAGTTGGTCTAATGCCAAAGGGGAGGAGATGCTGCAGGCAGAGGGACCACCAAGGGCAAAGCCAGGTGAGGCAGAACAGCATCTCATCTGTGGGGAGCTCAGCATTCCTGGGCACAATCAGTGAGGGAGGAAGGGGAGGGAGATGGGACCAGAGAGGCTCTCGGGTTGTTAGGAACAGGACATTAGACCTTGAATATGATGCTCAAAGGTGTTGGCGATGGGCAAGGCTTAACACAGGGGAGTTACTATCTGATTTGCAATTCTGTCCCAAGGGATGGTCTTTACTCCAGTAGGCAGGTGAAAGTTACCTGAGTTCAGTTCACTTTGACCAACATTTATAGAGCCCACTGTGTCAAGCCCAGCATACCCAGGACACTGCACTGCAGAGATAAGCAACATGTAGTCCCTTCCCTCAAGAAGCTGACATTCTGGTGACCTATCTTTTAACAATGGGGGTCCAGAAAGGATACATCACATCTCTCACTATTCTAATACTGTTCTCCTTCCCCAGTGTTTTTATTGGCAGCCCCAACCCAGTCAGGTGATGTTCTCTTCTCTCACTTTCTCCTGGTCACTGGGCTTGGTTTACATTCTGTGTCTATTGACAGAACAGCATTTGGTCAGTTGTATGGATGCAGAAACACAAAAGCAGGCCCAGGAACAGGACACAAAGAATTAGCTGTGATGACATTGTTACCACAGGCAGCTCCTTGCACTGTTTAACACCAACTGTGGGGCAAATCCTCAAGTCCTTTCACTGGAACATCCCTTCACGGCTCAACAAATCAAACTAAGTTCTCAGAATACTGGCTTTCTGCCCAACTTCAGGGTGATGCTAGGAACATGCCAGGCATTCTTATGAATGTCTGAGAACTAACAGGATGAAGATGCAAACACTGCTGATTTCTCACAGAACCCCTTGTATTTGGTGAGAAATATAGATCCAGGAGTAGCTGCTCAAGTCCAGAGGTTCCCATCAATTCAACTCATTCTTACCCTCAGGGCTGCAATGGGTTGCAGAGAGCCTCCCTCCCAAAAGACATGACCAATCAGAACCTGCACATGTGACCTTACTTGGATAAAAGGGGTCTTTGTAGATGTAATTAAGTTAAGGATCTTGAGATGGAATCATCTGGATTGGGTTGGGTCCTAAATACTTGGGCAAGTGTTTATAAGGGAAGAGAAGGGAAAACACAGACACAGGAGGAAAGGCCTTGTGATAACAGAGGTAGAGAGGGGAGTGATGCAGCCCAAGCCAAGGAATGACAGGAGTGATCAGAAGCTGGAAAGGGCAAGGAAATCTCTCCCAGAGCTGTTAGAAGGAGTGTGACTCGGCCAATACTTTGACTTCAGATTTCTGGCTTCTAGAACTGAGAGAGAATAAATTCCAGTTGTTTTTAGCCATAAAAGGTAAGGCAATTTGTTTCAGCAGCTCTATGAAACTAACATAGGGGACTTGGAGCACACTCTCCCTACTGCTGGGGGCCACTGGGCCAAGCCTTCCTCTTCCCTCAATGTCCTGAGGACCTCTGGGTGATGTAGTCCCTCCTTCCATCATTCAATCCTCGTGTAAGTGGCCATAGACCAAGTATATGAGAATGGATAGAAAGCAGGCCCTCCTTTGACACTTCATAGCTAGAGAGAGAGATAATTGCATTAAAAGGGCATTATAATATTTCAGTGTATGGGCTGAATTGTGTCTCCCAAATATTCATATGTTGAACCATATTCCTTGTACCTCAGAATGTGACAGAATTTGGAGACAGGGTCTTTAAAGAGGTGACTAAGTGAAAAAGAGATCATTAGGGTGGGCCTTAATCCAACATGATTGGTGTCCTTATAAGAAGAGGAGAATAGCACACAGACACACACAGGTGAATGACCATGTGGAGACACTGGAGAAGAAGGCCGTCTATGAACTAGAGAGAGAGGCTTAAGGAGAAACCAATATGGATGTACACAGAAGACTTGATGAGTACCCAGGTAGGCAAGTGGGATACATCACAGAGATAGATAACATTGAGAGTTCATGGGCCCTCCTGAGATCATGTCACACCCAAAAGATTTGTGTAGAGGTTTGCATATTCATAAGCATCTAGCACCCATGCTTAGGGATGCTAATATATTAAAAAAAAAAAAAAAAAAAAAAAAAAAAAAGGCATTGGATCAAGAGACCTAATTTCTGGCTTATTCCCAATTCACAGGCAGCCTTGAGCAGGTTCCTGAACTTCTCTGTTTTCAATTTTCTTGTCATAGCTTTACAATTCTGGTACTTCTCTGATTAATAGCACTGATTCACAGAGCCCACAAGCTCATAGGGGCACCTAGAAAATAGTTTTGAATAAAATTTGGACTTGATGGTGTTCCCAGCACTTTAATTCAAAAGAAAAGTGACCAGAATATAAATCTTTGTTCAAACCTGCTCATTGTTCCATTTTTGTATACTCCCTTGGTTCCGTGAAAGGACAATGGGGCACATGCAGTAGGTTTAGACTTGCTTCCAAGGACGTGCGTTCACATGTCCTTATGACTGACATTAAAGCAGGTGTTCTTAGCCACTGTGGAATAGGAAGACCCTTTCAGGGCTCCAGCTATTTCCAAACATCTAAATGTGCAAGTAATCCATCGAGGTAGGCCAGCCACACAAACCTTTTTATTGGAAACTATGTTGACACACCTTCAACTCAAACTTTGTGTTGAATCCATATGGCCCCCCATTATAAATAGCTAGATATACAAACACACAATATATAAATCAATATCATACTTGCTAACTTTCTCCAGAAATTTGTCTGTATGAAACCAAGGATCCAAGTATTAGGCCCTATTCAAACAGTTGAATGAAAAATAACTTAAAAAATACACATTCTTTTTATTCACAATGCATTTATATCTAAACACCTGGGCTAATCTAGAAAGGAAGCGTGGTGGATGTCTGTTTGGTCCTTCTCTACAGGATAGATGGAAATTCTAATTGGCTTATCCATCACCTTACACATTGCTTTGCTCCTGATATCCTCCTCCAGACATCCTATTACTCTTCATGATGAAATCCAAGTTCCCTAGTTTGCCATGAAAGACTGCCTTCCTAGTTCCCAGCCTCACTGTCTGATCTGTGCCCACCACCACCTCTCCAGCCTCATCTGCTGTCATCTCACCTCCCTCTCTTGCCCCAGTCCAGGCACACTGCCTCCTTATTCCCTTACACACCAGTACTCAATCCCATTGTGGGAAGATGAATGAAGTCTCCCAAACTCACCCATGTCCTAATTTTCGGGATCCATGAATGTTACTTTTTGTGGTGGAAAGGACTTTGCAGATGTGATTAAATTAAGACTCTTAAAATAAGAAGGATGCCCTGGATGATCCTGGTGGGCCCAAACTAGTCACCAGCTCCTTATGAGAGGGCTCCAGGAGGGTCAGGTCAGATGAAAGCAGGAGGGTGGGGAGATGGTGGCCTGTTGGCAAGTGAGGATGAGAAGGGAAAAGAGCAGATTCTCCCCAGAACACAGCCCTACTGACTCCTTGATTTTAGCTCCATGAAACTTAGTTTGATTCCTGCCCTCCAGGACTATAAGAGATTAATTTGTGTTGTGCCAGAAGCTAATTCCTGCATTTCAGCAGGGCTGAATCATTGGAAATGGCTGACGGCATTTCTCCAAATCGGAAAAGGATGCATAAATGATTGCTTGCTGCCAGACAGCTGAGGGCATTTCAATCTACATGTTATTGCCTCCTACTGGCCAAACACCTGAACAGCCGAAGGCAATTCCTCCAATCTGACAATGGATTCTGTAATAATAAACCCTGGCCTTGGATATGTATATCTACCTTGCTAGGACAATTTGTGTTAATAAAAGCAAGGGGTCCAAAGAGACAAAAGAACTTGGTTTCTTAAGCCAAGCTCTTCTGGCCCCCCAAACCTTTCAAAATTATGTTTTATCTCTGGACTTTGATTAATTTGTACACTGTGCTTCTCAGATTCCTGAACCTCTTCTAGATGCTGGATTAAGACAACTGGCAGTGTTGTTTCAAGCCACTAAGTTTGTGATAGTTTGTTGCGACAGCAATAGGAAAATAATCCACCCTATAAAGATTTATGTTTTTTATGGCACAGCTACCATTGGGCATATTAAATATTTACTTATTTATTTATCCATCCGTTGTCTCTGCCACTAGAACATGAAGAGCATGGGAGCTAGGACTTTGTTTTCTTCATGGTTATAAATCCAGGGCCTGGCACGATAACTATCTGCTGAATGAATAAATAAAGGATATATTTTAATTAAGTATTTGGCCAACACCCTGAAATGGCTGACCCTTGGTACAATGTTGGTTGGACCTCGTTACAAGCCTGTGTGACATTTTCAATGACTGGTCAGTGTAATTTAGGAATCACATGTTGCTCTCCTGCTGTTTTTCCTGTTACCATTGTCAGTTGGAGATGCCAGAACAGGCAGGAACATACACAAATGAGTACAGGAGTAGACACAGCTGACTTGGTCTATGCTGGCACAGCCCAGGAGAAGAAACCCCAGGACTGTACAGTAACAAGTCCCACTAGGGAGGTGGTGCACACACCTAAGCCCCATCATATTTGGGGGTTCCACACGCACTCTGGGTTGCTGGGAGGAGGAGGAGAAGCATGAGCAGGTCACACTCAGATTCTCCACTCTCATGCAAGCAGAACAGCCCATTTTACCCATTTTCATATATTGTATTTACATGCAACATAATAAAGATCTACAGAGGGAATGAATGACATAGAAGCAGAGATTCTAATTCCCCTCTTTTTTGCAAGTTCTGCTGACTATCCTTAAAAAGGTGGCCACACACAGGAGCTGGGGTCTATGGTGCATTCTGTAACATATTGGTTAACTATAATTCTATTAAAAAGAATGGAAACTGCCTAGCTGGTGTTGCTCAGTGGTTAAGTGTTGATCTATGAACCAGGAGGTCATGGTTCAATTCCCAGTCAGGGAACATGCCGTGGCTGCAGGATTAATCCCTAGTGGGGGATGTGCAGGAGGTAGCCCATCAATGATTTTCTCTCATCATTGATGTTTCTATCTCTCTCTCCCCCTTCCTTCCTCTCTGAAATTAATAAAAATATATTTAAAAAATATATAGTAATATTACTAATATCTTGCCTTCATAGATAAGAAACATGTAAATATGAATATTGTGGGGGGATGAATGTTGGGAATAGTGTTTTCCATTATAATTAATTCCTTGAGTGTTTTTTATGTTTTAATAATATTCATAGCCATAATCTTTATCACATATCAGTCTGATACAAAGATTGCCAAAGTCCTTTGCTTAAATATTGTAAGTGTTAAACATTAACACTGATAATTAGTGTCTTACTACTACAGCACTGGTTTTACTTAATCAGGTACCAAAAGGGCAAGCTCAGTGACAGAGGTAACATTTATTGACCATTTATCTGAAGCACCTGTAACAGTAGAGACGTTAAGAATGAAACTCCAGCACCAGTCAGAGGATTTGACTTTCTCTCACAAGCCTTGGTTTTGTTTTTGAAAATCATGCTGATGAATGAAATGGGATAATGTACTTCAGGTCTGTCACAAGGTAGAGATTTCTGCAGCAATTTCTGCTCACACCTGTAGGTCAACTCTTAAAAAACGCTTTGCCCATAGTATATAGTAGTCAATGATTAGAGACTCGCTTTAAATTCATGTTGCAGCCTATACCGGTTTGGCTCAATGGATAGAGCATCGGCTTGCGAACTGAAGGGTCCCAGGTTCAATTCCGGTCAAGGGCATGTACCTTGGTTTCGGGCATATCCCCAGTAGGGGTGTGCAGGAAGCAGCTGATCGATGTTTCTCTCTCATCAATCTTTCTATCTATCCTTTTTTCTTTCTCTCTGTAAAAAAATCAATAAAATTTATTTTTTAAAAATAAAACTAAATTCATGTTGCAGTCCTGCAACTCTGAGCCTTCCCAGGTGAACCCTGGAATGACGGATTTAATTAGTCTTACTCTTGACTACATATTGAGATTTCAGGACCTCGACACCACGCATCCTTTCCTGGTCACTCAGAGTGAAATGAAGCATCAATTATGCCACCTGCGAGAGCAGATGCTCCTGTCAGAGGCAGCCTTACCTTCACAAAGAGGTTGATCTCGGGGTTCATGGGAGCTGATTCTTCTTCTTCTTCTTCCAAATCATTGGCAGCAGAATAGCAGGTGAGGGAATATTCACTGGCCTTCTGGACGGTGAAGCTTGAAGGAGAAGGCAGGCTCCCCTCCATCATGCTTCTGTTCTCCTGTAGCTCTTCTGGGCTCGTCTCCTGGTACTGAATTGGTGAGTATAATTCTTCCGTTGAGATGTTCTGGTCCTCCTGGGGCTCATCTGGTTGAGGATCCTGGGCCACGGGACATACTGCATAAGGCTGGGTGTAGCCTTCTTCTTCTGATTGGGAAAAAGCCAAGCTGTTTTCCTCACCTCCGACAGCATCAACTGATACAGATTCATATTCATGAGTTTCCAGCTCAGTGGCATATAAATTGTTTTCTGAGCTCCAGTCTTCATGGATGTTGTGATAAAGGGGACCTTCATTTTCTGCTGGCTGGTCTGGAACCTCATACACGGTCTCTCTCTGGACTGTGTCATAAGTGGTGCTAATGTCTTCATCATTCATGTTTACGTATTTGAGGGATCCTTTTGCAAGCAAATCTGAGTAGAACCCAAATAGGTAAAGGAATAGAAGATGCTGCACTCCCTTACAAAAGAGTCAACAGGCTTTTGAAACACAGAAATTAGCAGCCACTATCAGTGACAGGTCTCTAACAATCATTTACCAGAGACATTAATCAGCAAAGCACAAGTCCATTGGCACAAGATAAAGCTTACACACTCAGTTAACTCTTTCATTCCTAAGGGCATTTCAACTACACTCTGGGGTTTTCCTTATTGTTAGTAATTTCAATTCTTTGGATCTACTAAAGGTTGAATTGAATTTCTTCCATGTCCACATTAAAATTCTGAATATTTCACTACTTGTCACTAAAAGAAGCTCCTTCTTCCAATTGCCCTCAAATGTTGACAATAGTCAAGATGTTCCTGCAATTCAATTCTTCATAATGGTATTATTATCTAATAGTATTTATAGCTGAATTCAAAACAAAACAGTTATTTGAGTATTGATACCCAATAATAAATGAGTTATGGGTACTCCAGTTGGTAATAAACTCTATTTTCATTTCTTATCTGGAAATACCACCAGGTGATTAAGTGACAAAAGGAAAAAAAAAAAAGATGATGCTCTGGTCTATGGACACATCAGTATAGACCACCAAAAGGAAGTGGCTCCAAGATTTATGGCTTTGGGTTTTATTTTTCCCTCTTTAATCTGGGTGGTCATCACAGTCAGCAAACATTCACTAAGATTTTATTATAAACAGGATACTGAACTGAGCACTAAACATGTGTGTTAGAAGATATGTTCTCTGTCCAAACCGGTTTGGCTCAGTGGTAGAGCGTCGGTCTGGGAACTGAAAGGTCCCAGGTTCTATTCCGGTCAGGGGCATGTATGTTGGTTGCGGGCACATCCCCGGTAGGGGGTGTGCAAGAGGCAGCTGGTCGATGTTTCTCTCTCATCGACATTTCTAGCTCTCCATCTCTCTCCCTTCCTCTCTGTAAAATATCAATAAAATATATTTTTTAAAAAAAGATATGTTCTCTGTTATTAAGGGACTACTAAGTATAGTAAGAAGGCCAGGAAGATAAACTAAAGCTCTAATGGACACAGAATAAACTATTCAAGGTTTACTTCTCTCAACTGGCCCAGGTCTGGCGTAAGCAGCAAAGAACTGTGTACAAATTTGCCTAGAAGATGTCATATACAGATGTCAGATACGGGCTCTTTGTTTTTCAATCTGCTCCTCTGTTCTGCTAATTCCTACTTCCCATCACCACATCACATGCATCTTTCCCTTTGAAGTGATGACCCAGATGAACTGTAAAAGGACTTCAATGTCTAGAAACCATGTGAAAATTGAGAAGCAATGCAAGGTTTCAAAGCTTTTGGTGAACATTGTGACAAAACTCTGTTGTATTATTAGCTCCAATATTGTATCCAAAAATCTTGTGGAATGAACTAGAATTATGGATTTTGGAAATTCTAGAATTCTAATACAGAATATAGAATTCTCGCCAAAACCGGTTTGGCTCAGTGGATAGCACGTTGGCCTGCAGGCTGAAGGGTCCCAGGTTCGATTAAGGTCAAGGACATGTATCTTGGCTTCAGGCACATCCCTGGTTCGGGGGGTGTAGGAGGCAGCAATTGGTTGATGTTTCTCTCTCATCGACGTTTCTAGCTCTCTGTCCCTCTCTCTTCCTCTCTGTAAATATCAATAAAATATATATATTTTAAAAAGAATATAGAATTCTAACCCAAAGAATAGCTAAGAGGAGAAATGCCAGAAGCAGACTATTGAAACTAGCCCCTCGTCTTATTGAAAACTGAGGTTTGATGGATCCAAATACCTGATAACTTACTATAGGTTCCAGAACCAGGTGTTTGTAACTGATTGAAGTCCCAGCTCAACTCCTCCTCATAATTTTAGCACTGGGGAAGACCCAAGAGACCGTTCAGCCTGACATTTTATTTTATATTTGAGAAAAGCCTGAAACCTTGAAAGGGGAAGTGAGCGTTCCAAGTCCACACAGAGGTAAGGATCTGACTTTAGCTTCAGCTTCCTAATATCCAGCTCGGCAGTCTTCCTGCTACTCTTGCCTTTACTTTAAGTAAGCGTTTTCCAACTTTTTTTCATGATCACACCCTTACCTTCCCTGCTCCTGTTGTCCCCCCCCAATCCTTTCTAGATATTTTCCCCATGAACTTAAAATACTGCAAATATACTAGATATGTTTACATACTGTATGTAATCTGTGCTTTATACATAGAGAAAGATTTCCCCAAGAACCAATTTCCATCCTTTTTGTGTGACATTGTTTTTTTCTTTTTAACCTTCACCTGAAGATATGTTCATTGATTATAGAGAGACAGGAAGGGCAAGACACTGAGAGAAACACCAATGTGAGAGAGAAACATTGGTTGCCTCCAGTACACGTCCTGACTGGAGTCCAGCCAGCATTGGTGTACAGAACAATACTCCAACCAATAGAGTGAATCTCCGGCCCCGATGACATTGCTCCTTAAAAAAAAAATGTTTTTATTGATTTCAGAGAGAGGAAGGGAGAAGGAGACAGAAACATTAAGGAGAGAGAAACATCAATTGGCTGCCTCCTGCACACCCCCTACTAGGGATCAAGCCTGCAACTGGGGCAGGTGCCCTGATGTGGAATGGAACCTGCAACTTACTGGCGCTTGGGATGTCACTCAACTAACTAAGCCACACCAGTCAAGCACGACATTGTTCTTTTTAAGAATGTGTGGTTTAATTGCACAAACACTTTCAGTGGGTAACTATAATCAGGCATTAAATTATATGCCACTCTGCACTATTACCAAAGTATAGTTTTCTACAGCCTGTGCATATGCACACAGCCTGCTATGAAGTTCTCACCATGGTGATGACCCAGTGAGGCCACAGGTTGGTCAAACTAAGGGCCCAAAATCACACAGACATTTTATCAAATTAGTCCCCTTTATCCCTTCTCAGGACACACCTGTCATGACTTAGTTACTGGCTGTAACATGAAACTAGTCATCCTGTTACAATGCAAGTCAGGTCATTCCACTCCTGCTTAACTCCCATTTCTCTCAGTAAAAGCCAAATTCCTTACAATGACCCACAAAGCCCTACAAAATCTACACTAGCATCTCAGTGCCTGTTTTCCCTCCACTTGCTTCCCTGGCTTCAGATGACTTGGCCTCCTTGCTATGCCTGGAACACTCCAGAATGCTCCCATATTAGGATCGTTGTATTGGCTGTTCCCCCTGCTCAGAATGCATTTTCCCTAGATATCTGTATAGTCAATTCCCCAGACTCCTCTATGTTATTTCTTATACCTCCTCTTCTCAGTGTCACCACTCTGCTGTTTTGTTTAATATGACAACCTATCTCAACTCCTATCTGTTACTCCCTCCTCATTATCGAAAACTCTGCCTGAGTTTTTGTTACTCTTTCCATAACACCTATCACCTTCCAATGAGATATACACATTACAGTAGTTATTATGTCCAGAGTTTATATTCTGCCCTCTCCCACTTCTATATAAACCTCAAATGGACACAGGTTTCTGTCTGCTTTTTCATCATGATCTGAAGCACCTGACCCATATTAGATATTCAATACATACCTGTTCAATGACTTTTTATAATGATTTGATATCTTTGCCCTCCACTGGACATGTAAGTTTCATGAGAACAAAGCCTTTGTTCATTTGCCCATCACTGTTTACCTAAAGTCTAGCAGACATAACATATAATAGGTGCTATTCAATATTTGTTTTATTGGGTCGGCAACTATGTACTTGCGGATTTTTTAAAGAAAATCAAAGACAATTTTTTCATGGAACTAAATAACTTTATTCTGTAATGTATTGCCCATTTTGATCAATGACCTTTTACCATCTTTCAGGCAGCATCATAATCCCACGTTCAAAAAACTTCTGGTTTTTATTAGCAAAAAACTGAATCAGGTACGATTTGACATCATCATCATTATTGAAATTTTTACCATTCAAGGAGTTTTGTAAAGATCGAAACAAAAAGTAATCAGATGGTGCAAGGTCAGGACTATATGGTGGATGTGGCAAAACATCCCAACCAAGCTCCATTAATTTTTGCCGAGTGACCAAAGATGTGTGTGGCCTTGCATTGTCATAATGGAATACAACACCTTTTCGATTTGTCAATTCGGGCCGCTTTTCTTCAACTGCATTGTTTAATTTCGTTAGTTGTTCAATGTAGACATCAGAATTGATCGTTCAGTTGGGTGGTAAGAGTTTAAAGTAGACAATTCCTTTGTAATCCCACCAAACTGATAACAAAACCTTCTTTTGATGAATATCAGCTTTTGATGTTGTTTGAGTTGGTTCACCTGGCCTGCTCCACGATCTTTTCCGCTTGATATTGTTGTAAACAACCCATTTTTCATCGCCAGTCATCAGTCGTTTTAAAAATGGATCATTTTCATTACGTTTCTTTAGCAAATCGCAGCTGCTAATGCATTGCGTTAACTGTGATTCTTTCAGTTCGTGAGGAACCCATGTATCGAGTTTTTGAACATAGCCAAGTTGTTTTAAGTGATTTTCAATGCATGTATGTGATACATGAAGCTTCTCTGCAATCTCACGTGTTGTACTGTGACAGTCCGAATTGATTATTTCTTTGATTAGGGCGTCATCAACTTCAACTGGACCACCAGAGCGTTTTTCATCTTTGAGTGAAAAATCACCAGAACGAAATTTGGCAAACCAATTTTGACACTGCCGTTCTTTTAAGGCTTCGTCACCATAAACAGCACATAACTTTTTATGAGCTTGCAATGCGTTTTTCCCTTGTGGAAATAAAAAAGCAAAATATGACTAAAATGTTCCTTTTGATTTTCCATTTTTCAACGAACGCCAAACGAAAACTACAAAACAGATCAAAAAACTTTTTTCACTGATTAACAGCTGAATAGCCAACTACCAAACAACAAAATGTGTTTTACATTTGTACTACATCTGCAAACCTAAAAATTCAACTGAAGCCATATGTGTGTGAAACCCGCAATTACTTAGCTGCCGACCCAATATAAACAAGTAAAATGGAGGAGGTGTATCTAGAATTCATGTCCTCTTATTCCTGGTCTACTGTGTTTCCACATTTATATGTATAATCATAATCTTATCTCCCCACTCTATTATCAACTCCTTCAGGAAGAGAACTGATAAGTGGATCTTCCACAGAATTTTGTATAAAGCAAGTTGGCTTGTTTACTTGTAAAAGGAAGAGTTCACCAACCAATTTATGAATGAAAAATATTTTGAGGGCTCCATATGTCTGTTGCTTATAACCCAGGGAAGGAGATAAGACATGTATTCATTAGTTTGAGAAGTTCTGAGACTGCTTGGGTGCTTTTGGGATTTAAGTCTGTCCATGTTTGGAAACTCCCAGTGGGCCCAAGCTTATACAAGAAGATGTCTAAGAATTATCAGTCCATTCCCTTTCTATGCCCCTGATTCTATTATATTCACCAGTTTATTCTGTTCCTCAGAATCTGAGTCCATCAATGTATCATTCAGATGCAAAAGGCCATTTTTTCATGTTTCTATGCAAAAAGAAATCTACTCACTCCCAAAATAATTTCATAGTTTTAATGAAGACTTGGGGGCTAAGGGGAGCCATCATATTAAGTAGCACCATTTCACTGGCCCCACCCCAAATTCCTCTCACCTCCTCTCTCCCTTCCTTTCTCCCACTTTGACAGGAACCATCGGTTCTTCCAGCTTCTCCCACAGAGCCTTTTTCAGACAAGCTCCACTCATAATTGGTTTAGGGGAGGGGTCTTCTCACCTTCCTTCCCAAATAGGCTTTCTAAGAACTTCTTCAGAACAAACCCAGTGTCCTCCTTGAGAGAATTTTAATGGACTGGATGGTCTCCATCTTATTGCATTTATGTTCAGATTTGGTGACTCCAAATCTGAACATAAGTGTCCTGGTGACACTTTTGGGACTCTGAAGACCCAATGGTCATGATTTCCAAACAGAAGCTGTATCTCTGAATGGCTTGATCTTTAAAGCATGGGAATGGCTTAGCTCCCAGGAAGATGAGAGCCCCTTAGACTAGAGGCAAGCGGTGAGCAATAAGCAAACATTTTGGATCCATCTAAAACTATAAAATCTGAAAATATAAAGGTTATAAAAGGTCAATAAGACATAGCCAATGACTTTAAAAGTTTAAAATCTGTTTAAGTATAAGATATAATGTTCCAATAAGGAAAGTTAATTGACAATGTGAAATAATATGTTCAGTGATAAATAAATGGGGACTGATCTTTGGGCTGTAGGATTTCAGAAAAGGGAGAGGTCACACTGGGCTGGAGGAGGGGCAGGGAAAGTGAGTATCTTAACTGGTAGATGAGATCTGGACAAGTGGAGTAGAGAAGAAGGGAGGTTAATGTGTAAAATATGATGCAGAGTTGAGAATTCATAATGACAGAGAGTAAATCCAATTGAGTGGAGTATGCCCATTCTGGAAAAAAGAATAGAGAAGATGAGAAATTTTCTATGGATGGCCTTGAATGCCATGATCAGAAGTCTGACTTTTATGATCATTGGATGATATTGAGAGTGAGCAGGCACATATCACAGAAAGAAGTTCAATTCCAGAACCATTTAAACCCAACAGGATTCAATATAGGAAGAGGTGCTCAGAGAAAACAATTTCCAGTTGCTGGTTTTGCTTATTGAAGCAATTGATCTATTGGCACATCACCATGTGACATCCGCATTTCAATGAGCATGGGCAGGGAACTGTTATAAGCCACCTAACCTCTGATGGTTCTGCTGGTCATTTCAGTCTCCATGAAAGTTGCCCCCTCTCTTAGACCCCTCCTGGCACTCTCCACAGAACTCCATCAAACACCATTCCTACTGGTCATTACATAGCCTTTGTTTTTGTAAACTTCATAGTTGTTTTAATTTTCTGAATTTCATTCCTCATGATTCTGCCATTATACCAAGATATACTTTATAGTATATCTTCCTGAAGGCTTACTTGCATATAATCCCAAAAATTCACTGCACTTTCTTACTTTTCAAATTGTAAATAGCCATCCACAGCTTGACTTGTCATTACATCCATTGGCCCACCTCAGTGCTGTCTATTTAGGATTATACAATCTGGGAAAGATATTAAGAGTCTTGAAAGAGTCTGGGTAAAAGTCATTTATGGTGTTTTACTGCTCAGAAGAGATGAATAAAGACAACAGGATAAGGGAGGACATTAAATTTGGGGGGAATGACAGATGGAACCCTTTTCACTGACCCAATCTAACATGAATGGGAAGGGACAACTAAATTATTTTAATAAACTTAGTAAAGAAATTGAGTGCCAAAAACAACACATTTAAAAATAAAAATAAAAAAACAGCTACAAAAACACCACATAAATGTATTTCCTCAGAGTTCTGGAGGCCAGAAGTCAAAATCAGTGTATCAACAGGTCACACTCACTCCAAAGGTGCCAGGGGAGACTCCATCCTGGTCTCTTCCAGCTTCTGGTGCTTCAGCACTCCTTGGCTTGTGGCTGCATCTCTCCAATCTCCGTGTGTCTTCACGTGACCATCTCTTTTCTCTTGTATGTATGTCCAGTGTCATGTGCCATTGGATTTTCAAAACAGAATGAAGTATACGCCCACAATCCATTAAGCAGGGCAGTCCTTGCTTCCTCCTCTGCCTGCCCTGGCTCTGTTTTCTTACCCAGGCTGGGATAACACACCACACCCCAGGACCCCACACTCATGGATGCTCTCTAATTGTTCCTCCCCTTCCTCCCTGTGTGTCTCCAAATGAACAAAGCCTCCTTATCTGACCAGCTTAGAAGCTCTCTGGCACTTCTCTAGAATCTCCAGTATAAAGAAAAAAACAAAACAAAAAAAAAAATGGAAGTAGATCAACTTGCAGATGCCTGAAGCCTGAGGTGTCCAGACAGCTGACTTCCAGGAGAAGGAAGAAGTGAGCTGGGCTTCCTCCTATCCAGGCACACAATGAAGGTCCACTGAGGGAGTGTGGAAGGCTCCTACAGAAATGCTCATGGACATGGCTGAGAACTTGCATCGTCATCATTCTCCCTGAAGGGAATGTGCTTTCTTTCTGCCATGGGCAATTTGACTCATCGTGCTCTCTTCATCTTTGGAGATTTTATTTTGTGATTTGAAGGGTTTCAGGGCTTTGTTGTTTGAAAATCTCCCCCCCCCCCCCCCACAATGACATCTGGGAAGTTTGGTTCTATATTATAAAACCCAAAGTAATCTATCTCAGTAATCTTCCGGGTAATCATTCTGTATATTCTATACTTTTCTATGTAACACGTATAACACAAATTGTTAATGTGAACCATGGAGGACAGATAGGAAAAGACTATGGACTTTGAAAATGCAACTTCACTCTGAGAATTGCACTGGGTTGGAGACGCAAGTGCAAAAGCTGTCCTTTCACACTTCAGTTCTACATTTTCTAACCAGCATTGCCCAAGGCCAACGCCTTTGAGTTAGTCCACAAGAAACACACTCTTACCCTGAAATATGTACACAGTTGTCACTTTGAGCTTCTTAGGTTCTTGCTGTTGCATCAAAGATATATTTTTATATTAAGAAGATTTCTTTCTGATTATAGATGTAGTTCAAGCAGATTATAGAAAAATATATTAAAAATCAACTGTAATTCTACCAAAGATGATTATGTTAGCATCCTCATACTCCCTTTCTACCCATATGTATATATTTTCATTGTCATCACATTCAACTTTGAATTCTGCTTTTTAAAATTTTGACATTATGCTTCTCATGCCAATAGCACTCTCACAAACATAGAGAATGTTCCTAAAACCTGCTGGACTTTCTGTAGAAAGTGTAGCAAACACCTACCCCCCCCCCCCCCAAAGTAACACAGCACAAGAAAGGCAAGCTTCCTCTTACTGCGCAGGAAAAGGGCGTTATGACAGGAAGCAGGGTGGCTATGGTAGACAGACTAAGATGCTTTTAGCATAAAGGCTAAAGCTACAAAGATCATTCGGAAACTTCAATGCGGTGAGCCCAACTGCAGACCTAAGAGAATGCTGGTATGAAGAGATGCAAGCATTCTGAACTGGGAGGAGATAAGAGAAGGGCCCAAGCAATCCAGTCCGAAGTTTCCTTTTTTATTTTATTATGTGACAATAAAATGGTGAGCATGTGTTTACTTCAAAAAAAATTTTTACATATGCCAGCATATTTGCATAAGACCAGCAGAGTATTTTTCAAATAATAAACTCAAGTATTAGCTAATATAATTTGTTGATTTATCAGATTCAAAGATACTATATTTTTAATGTAGAACCAAATGACTTTTTAAAAGGCAAAGGGTTTTATTTAAATAGGCAATTGGCCCCACCAACCGGATAATAAAACAGAAAACTCACTGTTCTCAACTGTGTGTGCTTCCTGGGTTGTGACACTGTCACGGTGCAGGGGACAATGTCACAGCAGAGAAGGGCACACTAAGAATCCTACAAGGGATCTTAAGACTACTGATGAGTTTCCTTTACATTTCTCTGTCTGAAGATAGTACACTCAACTTATCTACACATATTTAAATTCTGTTTTGGTCTTGGTGTGAATTTGGGCACAGAGTAGGGAGCAAAGAAGAGAAACTATGGAATTGTGGGAAGAAAATAAACAACTTGAGGCTTATGGAGGTGATTACAAAAATTATGAAGATGAGGGGTGAGTGAACTGCACGTTGTGTTAGCAACATGTGACACGGGGTAAGAGAAACTTTGACCTGGCTTCAAATGCTGACTCTGCCACTTATTTTTTCTGAACCTTGATTTCCTTATTTGTAAAAAGTGTAAATAACATCTTCCTCAAAGTATTGGTGGGAAGTTTAAATTTTTTAAAAAGTGTGAAACCTCAGAGCTGGCAGATTAGATAGGTGTGTGGAGTGTTAGTTTCTAATACTTCTCCAACCACGAAGTCACACTCATTTGAGCTCAGAATGAACAGATTATGAAAGGGAAAAAAATATATAAGTACACTAATAATCATGACATGTTTGTATGTTAATGGAACTTAGTTCTATTGTGCATTTCATTTTTTATTAAGCATTTTGGTGGTTCTTTTTTAAATAACCTTGATACCTATTCTAATAACTATTCATGATAATTACATTTTGCATTTTGCAGTAATTGCAAGCTTCAAAAGACATATATAGACAGTATTTTTGCATGTTTTAAAAAATGCAGTAAGGCAGGCATTACCTGGTGAGTGTTTATAACACTAACTTTAGGGCCTAAGTATCCTAAGAGCTGACACTGAACTTCCACAGCTAAAGATCTTTGGGATTATGGAAAGAAAAATGTTGCAAATTATGCTCTGCTAAAGTAGGTCTGTAGATTCACAGAAAATATCAGATGTCTATAATTGAACCAGAATTATATATAATGCAAAAAAAAATGGCTGAAACCGGTTTGGCTCAGTGGATAGAGCTTCAGCCTGCGGACTGAAGGGTCCCAGGTTCAATTCCGGGTCAAGGGCATGTACATTGGTTGCGGGCACATCCCCGGTGGGAAGTGTGCAGGAGGCAGCTGGTCGATGTCTCTCTCTCATCGATGTTTCTAGCTCTCTATCCCTCTACCTTCCTCTCTGTAAAAAAATCAATAAAATATATGTTTTTTAAAAACCTAAACATGATTTTAAAAAGGCAAACACATGTAATATGCAAGAAAAGATAAATGCAGAAATCAGCCTCCTGATTTGAAAACTCTGTGTGTTTTTGCATTAATATTCCACCAGGTGGCACTGTTATCTGTAGGCAGCACGCACCCCACGCAGCATCAGGCAACAGGTGCAGTTCACAATATTCTGGGTCTGAAGCCTTTTTCCTTAATTATTTTGCTTTAAGAGTAAGGTGCCTCAAATTCAAAACATATGTTTAAAATATTTCACCTGTCATTTTAAAGCTCAATGCCCTCCCTTTTTAAAAATACAGTTCAGCTGAAACCGGTTTGGCTCAGCGGTAGAGCGTCAGTCTGCGGACTGAAAGGTCCCGGGTTTGATTCCGGTCAAGGGCATGTACGTTGGTTGCGGGAACATCCCCGGTGGGGGGTGTGCAGGAGGCAGCTGGTCGATGTTTCTCTCTCAACGACGTTTCTAGCTCTCTATCCCTCTCTCCTTCTCTCTGTAAAAAATCAATAAAGTATATTTAAAATAAAAATACAGTTCATTTAATAAGTTTTAAATTTTAAAATAAAGAGGAAAGGAAGGTTGGGAAGAACATTCAACCTTCACAAGGACCCTATAGAGCAATTAGTTTTTCTACTTCACATGCAAGAAAACTGAGTTTCAGAATAAGTACTATCTCCAAAGTCAGGCTGGTAGTCAGTAGAGAAGCCAGACCACTCCTCAAGTCTGTTTGAATCCCAAGTCCCCATACTTTTCACTACTCTCTACTATATAGTAATTTCATTTTCTTGGGGAATCTGAAATCAAATGATGTCTTCTTAGACTTGTAGGACAAACAAACAAATGGGATAGCATTTTTAGGAATGCCAATTACAAAAACCTTTATCATCCTTTAGAAGATTTTTCTCTCTTTAATGATTTTTTTTTAGTCTTTCTATAAATTAACTTTAACTGTGTTTTATTCCTGACCTGACTCAGAAAAAATATAGTGGCATCTACCTCAATTCTGTATTGTCCACACCAAAATCAGAATGGTTCCATTTTGTGTCTGTGTCTACACATTTGTGTGTGAGTGTGTGTGTGTGTGTGTGTGTGTGTCCACATAAAATTGTATTTGTCCTCAATTTCCATACCAATATTTTGTAGAATTTTGGTGTCCCGCATTTCAATGTTTCTGATATTTATAGTTTCTTTACTACAGCTTAAATAAAATTTGCTCTCACTGCTAATAATCATGGCACATAGGTTTGCTCTTGTTAGTTCTATGTCCTGAAGCTTAAAACTAAAAGTCTTCTTGAATGAATGAACATATACATATATTTATAATAATATACATGCAATGGTGTATGTGTTCAGTGTACAAGATTGGGAATCATGAGGTCACTGTTACATCTTTCTTTCTTATTTGAACTGTCACTCTAATCCAAATACTGCATTTTCTCTCATATTCTCTCTCTGTGTCTCTCTCTGTGTCTCTCTCTCTGTCTCTGTCTCTCTCTGTCTCTCTCTCTCTCTCTCTCTCTCTCTCTCTCTCTCTCTCTCTCTCTCCTTCCCCTTTCAATGCAATTCTTGCTTTGAATACACAAATCTTCTCCCTCCCTAATAAGTGAGGCCTTTTCTGTGAAGCCCTCTCTAATCTTTCTAGACTTTGATTTCATGACTGTTGGCAAAGGCATCATATCATAACAATAAAAGACGGAGAGCTGTCATGATTGAAATGACCAACTGGTCACCATGAGGTGCATGGAGCACCTCTCAGGCCCACCCCCGCTGCCCATAGGCTCCTACCGTAGCAAGGCTGGCAGCTGGCAGGGCAGCGAGCAGGTGGACGCTGTGAGGCAGGTGCAGCTGTGAGCACAGCAAGGCTGTGTGATTTTGTGCTCTAAGCCTCTAGTTCTATTATAATAGCCCCACCTTAGTTCCATCTGCTAACTCTCAAACACTTTTTCTATCCTGCCCCAATTCTTCAGAACAATAATCCTATCTTTTAAAAAATATAAGAGAGAGAGAGAGAGAGAGAGAGAGAGAGAGAGAGAGAGAGAGAGAGAGACATCAATGTGAGAGTCAAACATTGATCAGCTGCCTCATGCATAAGCCCACAACCCAGGCATGTGCTTTGACAGGAATTGACCTGGCAACTTTAACTAACTAAGCCACACCCACAGGCTAGAGCAACCATTATCTTATTTATCTTTACATCCCCTAACCCATTCTTAATTTTGAATGTGCATAAGAACCATCTGGGGTCTTGTTGAAATGCAGATTCTAGTTGAATACCTCTGGCTCGGGCTCTCCCATGAGGCTGCAGTCTTGCAGACATGCAGGATGGAGCTACAGGAGGCTCACTGGGGCTGCAGAACCTGCTGCCAGCATGGCTCACTCAGAGGGCTGTCCTCTCCATAGAGCTGCCTGATTGTCCTTGTAACAGGGCCACTGACTTCTATCATGCCAGTGATCCACCTGCTGTGGCCTGTCCTGGCTCCCTGCTGCCTTTTCTTAGTGGTCTACTTTTATTCTTTTGTACATGTCTGTCCAGTTTCCCAACACCATTTATTGAAAAGACTATTGAAGAGGACTGGGCATCTATACTTTTTAAATGCTCTCCTAGTGATTTTAATGTTTATCACATATTTAGACCTTAAAATGTTAAAGTTTAAAAAAAATCTTTAAATGGGACTGCAAAAACAATTTTTCTCAGAAGAATGCTGTTTAAGGAGTCCGAAGGTTTGAGAGCATCTTTTCCTTCCAGCTCTTAGACATATGTATCTAAGTGTGATAGGTTGATGAGTTCACATTAAAGCAGAACAAACTTCAGCTTTAGATTCCCAGAAATAATAAGATCTCGTTGGCAGAAATTAGTAGCATTTTTATCCTATTGGAGCTGATATGTAAGAGAATGCTGCTGTTTTCCCAAATTCTGATGTGTGCATGTCCAGCCAGCATCCCTGGACTAGGCAGACTAAGCGTGTGTTTAGGGCAGCACCATAATGTTTACTTGGGAAAAATTTTATGTTTGATATCTGAAAAGTGGTATTGAAGGAGTCATTGTGGCAAAAACATAAAGATAAAAATTAGAATGCATTGGCCTCCCTTACACTTATCCTCTCTCTGGGAGGTGGGAGGTGCTCCCAGGCGGGTTGGGATGTAACTATTGCTTCCCACCCTCTTTCCTCCCACCCCTGTCCCCGCCCAGGTGTCAAGGCCAGTCACTTAGAAAGTCAAAGTACTCCAGGAGGGAGATTGTGCCTGGCCCAGAGGGTTCAGCCCTGAACTAGATTGAGAACAATGTGTTAATTGTTCTTTGTTTGCTGAGCAGGGTCTGGTGCCTGTACAGAGCTGGTTCTGAGAATCCGCCAGAGCCAGTGAGCAGGTGTTGGGATCCAGCACTGGCTACCCTGCTGGCTGCCAGGAAGGAGGAGGAGGTGGAGGTGGTGGTGGTGGTGGTGGTGGTGGTGGTGGTGGTGGTTGGTGGAGGAGGAGGTGGGCACACAACAGGTGCATAATAGATGGATTAGAAACTTTGCTTAACTTATAGGTTCAGAGTTTCTCTAATGAGAGCAAAAGACAGAAAATAGCTAAAGAGTCAGGGTGGTGACAATCAAATCAAAACACTCAACTCCAAGAAGAAAGCAAGTTTATCCCACTGACTCTAAATACACAGACACTCCCCATAGAAGGAGTCTTGCCAGAACCCTTCTTGGCCTTCAGGATGTTTGACCTGCTCTAATTGGGGGAGGCGGGGGGTGTAGAAACTGAGTTTTCAGCGACACTGTGGTATAATCCTTTCCACTGCAAGGTAGCTTCCAGGTTGTGAACAAGAGAGAGCCTCAGAGAGGCAGTCTCCCTCAACAGCTTTCTCTATAGAAGAACAGGGCTTTCTATATAGGACACAGGTAAAAAAACTGGTCCCCTTCTCCCCCCATGTATCAATACAGAAAAACTTTAAATATATGCAAAAGAAAACATACCTTTCAAAAATGCACACATGCAAAATTGCCATGGCAATTATCTCTGGGCGGTAAGAATTTACTCTTTTTCTACACTTCTAGACCACCTTACTCATTTTTATTCATGTACATATGTATGTGTTTATATGTCTGTCTAAAACTCAGGAAAACTATGAAGCTAGTTTTACAGTAAAATCACCCTGAAATTCGCATGCATGCTGATGGCCACATGTTGAATTACGAACGGTTTGGGTGGGCAATCTAGGGAGGGAAGGGAAATTTTTTTCAATGCACGTTTTCTCATTAACATGACTGAAGGCCTGTGATCATTTGGATAGTATTTTCTCTGTGGAGCCTTTAAATGGGAGAGACTTACATCTCAAGAAAAATGTCCAATGCTTCCATTTGGTTATTTAAAATCCGTAAGGCCATCAAAAGCAGGGCTGGCACCTGTCCCCTGCCACTCTGACCAAATGCCACTGGTTTTCTTTTCTTGGCAGAATCCCTGCAGAGTTGTTGGGCCGAGGAGGTCATTATGACACTATCAGTCCGTGAACTTGTTCCAGTTTGGCTGTGGTCAGTTTGTCTGCCTTTGACCCTTCACTCTGTTTCACTCTCCAATCACTAGGGCACAGCTGCAATGCATGGCCCTATGGAGCGGCCAAGGCAAAGCCTAAGGAGAAAAAACAAACCTGAACCTGATCCTGTGAGTTTGCTGCGACTGATATTGTAGCCCCTACCCTGTTGTTAAAGAGGAGAGAGCTGAGATGTGGGGAGGTTCTGGGATTTGTCCCGAGTTAGCTCCCAGCTTGGCTCTAGTGCTGCTGCCTGCGGAGAGGCAGAGGCTGGCCTGTGATTCCACCTGCCTTGGCACAGGCATAGGAGCTGCTCTGCCCATGCTACCGACTCACCGCCACTGTCCCATCGGACCTGCCCCTCCTCAGTCTTCTAACTCCACACACTAAGTGATGGTGATGTATGGGGGCTCAAGCGGACTGAACTCCGTTTTATTTTAATTTCTGAAAATCATTTTATATACTTTTTATTTTTTTAATATGTTTTTATTAATTTTAGAGATAAGAGGGAGAGGGAGAGAGAGTTAGAAACATCAATGATAAGAGAGAATTATCTATTGGCTGCCTCCTACATACCCCCCACTAGGTATCAAGTCTACACCTCCAGGTTCACGAGTCAATGCCCAACTGCTGAGCCACACCAGCTCAGCTATACTTTTTATTTTTAATTACATAAGAAATTCACGCAGGTACAATATAAGAAATTCAAACTATGTACAAATCTGTATGTAGAAAAGCCTAGGCAACCATTACAACTCAACAACCAGAACGACCAGAACCAACGGGCCACCAGTCACTATGACACACACTGACCACCAGGGGCAGATGCTCAACACAGGAGCTGCCCCCTGATGGTCAGTGCTTTCCCACAGCAAACCTCCCTCGCTGGTCAACCTCCCACAGTCCCTCCCCTGGCCATCCCTACTCCTGGCCGGTCCCCCAGTTCCTCCTCAGGCTCCCGGCACCAGAGAATCTGGGTCCGGGAAGCCTGTAAGAGGAGAGAGACCCTGACACTGATCAAGACAGAGTGGCAGGTCAGAGGAGGCAGAAGGATCAAGGAAGAAGTCTAACTGCAAAGATGTAAAGTAAGCATACCACCATCTTACTTCTGCCGCTGCAGTGCATGCATTGCTCGCCCTTCTACCCCTGTCAGCCACTTTTAACTTGGCCCCTGCGTTTCCAGGCTCCCAAGCACTGATTGGCTAGTGTTCCTATGGCAGTGTGGCACTATTGGCCAAAGTCAGCTACTATCATTTCTTGGAGCCTCTAGAAAATGTGTGGCTGAGGTAGGAGAGATGACTTGTCTGTAAGCGACTTGCCCACCGGAGAGTGAGATGGCCCAGCATGGGCTGTATTTCCAACTCAGAGCATAGCTGATTTCAGGCCATTTTGGGGCACTCTGTCTGTGGTCTTTGCTTGCTGCTACCTCAGCACATCTACACAAGTAGATTAGGGCCTACTGGCCAACCTCCTGCGGTCCCTCCCCAAGGCCAGGAGGCCTCAATTGCCCCCACCCCTCTCCTATGCACAAATTCATGCACCGGGCTTCTAGTATAAAAAGAAAAAGTGAAAACACTTCTTAACCTCCTCTTCTACCGCTTGCCTTAAGTCACAAATTTTCTGGTCTCGCTTATCTAGTCCAAGGTAATCTTACCACCAAGATCATTGGTACATACTATCCGGCAAAATAGCTGTCAAACAATTGCTATGGACCTGTGATTGCTATATGCCTCTCGTTCTAGATATCTTCAGTTTATTGTTCTATCAACATGAGGGCCTCACCTAAGACTGCTCATAAGGATGACAATTCAAGTTAGTGGGGGTAGCATTGTGGGTTTGACCCAGAGCTGTGGCAGTAAAAATAACTCTGAGGGCTCAGGTATGAATAGACCTTATTCAAGCATGGTATGTCTAAGACCACAGTGTGGCTTGTCTGGTCTTCCACCTCTCTTCCCTTCTCTTACCATAGATGGGCCTTTTCCTTCTCTTCTCCTTTCTCATTCTCCAGGACCAAAGCTGGTCCTAAGAAAGGGGGATCAAATAAGCTCTTTCCCAGCACTCTGTAACTCATCATCAAGCCAACCTTGCTTCTTTGTCTGACCTGTTTGCTGGTTTTCAGTGTCCCCAATCCTGATTTTCTACCCTAGATCTAATCAGTGCATCCATGATATGTCACTTTCTTGGAAACATGCCCCCCATATCCAATCCCCTTAATTTGGTAGACTCTCTTCTGCTCTTTAGTCTCAGCCCAAGAGTGAAGCCTGAGAGTCCATATTGGATTTCCCTGATATAGAACTCTTATGTGCCAGAATGTACTTCCTCCTAGCACACACACCTTGGCCCATCCTTCGCCATTGCAAATGGGTCCAATAACCCTAAGATATGGCAGGTCACACAAGCGGGAGAGAAATAGAAGGCAAAGTCCTATTGGAAGGCTGTCGGCTACCTGGGCTACATTAATTGACATCTGAAGCAGGAGTGGAAGGGAAGCATGATTCAGAACACTTGAGAGCTGGGGAAGGAGCTTAGGTTACTGGTGACTTCTCAGCTATCTCTGCACATGCTCTATGCCATGAAGTTCCAGCCACAGAGATGGTGCCAGCTGACCAGCAATGTTGATGGTGGTTTTTTCCTTCTCCATCCACCTGACTCCTGTGGTCCATTGCAAGACAGTGAAACATGCTATGCTAGGACCACTGTGAGAGATCAGCTAGAGAGCAACTTCAGAGTGCTCCCATCCCAAACTTTGCCTTAATGTGCAGAATATCCTGATAGGGAATAAAACAAATAAACCTGCCTTTTGCTGCCCTGAGATGCCTAAACACTGATGAGGATCCCCCAAACGTCTGCTCTCTGGACCACAATATTAGATTCAATTGCCCCAGAGCACTGACCTATTGCTTAAAAGCAGAAGTACTTATGAGGACAGGAAGAGAGGAGAAAGAACTCAGGACTTGCAATGGGAGCTCAGGTGGAGGTTCCAGGTCTGACAGTAAGGAGCTGTGATCTTACCTGGCCAGCAGGTGGGATGGGTTCATATACCTTCCAAGGTACTTTCCAGCTTTCACATTTGATGAGTCTAAGTTTTCCTTCTTTGCTGAAACCAGAGAAACAAGCCACTAAGGTTCATTCTCACCCGAGCCATTCCATGATGTTATTAAGTGGATGATTTATAAGTTTAATCAAGATGATGCACCCGACCACCACCTCCAAAACATTTGCTTGGTGATATTCTCCTAGTTGGGTTCACAGATAACTAACTTACAAGGTCTTTGCAGAAGCATACTCTTGACTATTCTTCCTCCCTGGTTAGCACAGAGTTAGACACACAATAGGCCCTCAGTAATGTAGGAGTGAAAAGGTTTTGACTGAGACATCCTATCTTTCCCACCTAATCCACCATGGAACAATGAAAAGCCCTGTGGGAAGCTTTGAGGAATGTGTTTTGTAGAAGAGAAAGTCTCTGTGCTCACTAATTGCCTTAAGTCCACACATGCCAACCTGCTAAGTGAAGAGCTCCAGACACATGAATCTGTTCAGATGGAAGGAACTTCGGTTACGAGGTACAAGCCTGCTCCTCTGCTTAGGAAGTTTCTGAAGGACCACATGCAGATGTGCCTCAGAAAGGCAAAAAAAAAAAGAGCACACTGATCTGCCAGCTTTCTAATGTCCACCAGAAAGGAATGGCTGTTTCACATTTGCTGTTTAGAATTAAGCAGGCAATTAAAGCTTCTTACATATAAAGGCAGGGTTGACTTCAATAAAATGTACCATTTTGTTTCTAACTTTCTTTAGTCATTCATAAACTTAAATAGCCTTAGATATTTCATACATTAAATACAACTCTTAAGGAAGAAAAAATTTTAGGTTCATTTCAGATGCATTCTAGACATATTCTAGAAAAACAAATGTGGGGAGGGCTGGGGGTGACAGGTGAATTAATAGAAGAATAAACTCACATCCTAGATTATTTTAATGTTTTCTGCTTCTTTATTTGCAAATGACTTCAGCCATTTTCAAATTATGGGCTGAAAAGCGGGGGGGGGGGGGGGAATAAAAGACACACCACAGAGCTCAAAGAATAGTTGAATTTTTTTTTTTAAATTTCAAATTGAGAGAGAAAGAGAGAGAGAAGCAACGATTTGTTGTTACACTTATTTATGCATTTATTGGTTGATTCTTATATGTGCCCTAACCTGGGATTAAATCTACAATCTTGGTGTATCAGGACAATGCTCTACCCAGTCATGGCTCAAGTACTGTTTTAAAATGTATTTATATATGCCCTAACTGGCTTGGCTCAGTGGATAGAGTGTCGGCCTGTGGACTGAAAAGTCTCAGGTTCAATTTTGGTCAAGGGCATATACCTTGGTTGTGGGCACATCACCAGTAGGAGTTGTGCAGGAGGCAGCTGATCGATGTTTCTCTCCCATCGATGTTTCTAACTCTCTATCCCTCTCCCTTCCTCTCTGTAAAAAAAAAAATATATATATATATATTTTTTTAAATAAATAAAATGTATTTATATGTAACTTCACCTCATTCCAGAAAGCACTTAAGGTGGTATAATATAATCTAAAAGTAAAAATCAGAGAAAAAAAATCAAGGTTGGTAAAACTCCACCAAAGAATGCCATGTAAAGGATCAGTAATAATGTTCATAATGTTCTCTATCTTTCTCTTGTGGGGAGGCACTTATTCAAATATAGCATGAAATACTCATGTGAGTTAAAAGAATGTATCTCATTTTGACTTTCTCAAAGTATTCTTTCATTTAGCAGTCTCTATGTGAACATCATTTAAGGATGGCAGACATAAATTTGTCCATTTTACAAGGAACTTGAAGAGATTAATTTGCTTGTTGTCACATAACCAGATTTGGCAAAGTTCATAATTAATATCTTCAAACAAAAGAATGGGCATCTGAAAAATTATATATACTCTTCTTTCCCATACCCATAGGCCTTTGAGAAATAAGATAAAGGGTGCCTTAAATGTCATTCTTTCTGAAAAAAACATTAATTAGTATAAATTTTACCCCTGTAAGGTTAAGTTCTACAAAATTGCAGTTTTCAAAACATTAAAAATGATTAACAATTGTATGGACCACACTAACTTAGAGGACTTCTATTTAAGCAGAGACTTAATTAGTACAGGGAGTGAGATAAACAAAGACTGTGTGGAGGGCGATTCGGGCCACAGGAATAGGGCAGAATTTCTGAGGCAGGAATGAGCTTCATGTCTCTGAGAAGTAGAGGCTGGTTTGTTCAGAGTCTCGTGAGCATGGTAGTGAGTTGGAAGGAACTGAGGTCCAAAACACATGGGGGTCAGGTGATACGGTCACTGCAGTAACTGAAAGGAGCCTGAATTAATTCTGAGGATGATGGGAAACCATGAGTGAGGTCTGAGCAGGTGAGCCACAGGAAATGAGTGTCTAACTGAAAAGCTCTGTCTGTCTGCTGAGTAAGACTAGATATTAAGGGACAGGAAAGGAAGCAAGGAGCTCAGGAGGTGGGTATAGCAGGGTCCAGGGAACAAGGGCAGGTGGCTTGCAATCGATGGAGATGATAAGAAACAAATTGTGGGCAGCTTTGCCAGTAGGTGATGTTGGGAGTCAGACTGTGGTGTTATGAAGCCAGGGTTTTTAAATCACAAATGTTGTCACTCAGGCAGGTGGATGATGTTATCAAGCAGTCATGTGACATTGGCCAGAAAGTGTAAGACCCAGCTCAACAGTTGGGGCATACCTTTAAGCAGGTAAATAGTGGCATGTGGACCGCCCATATCTCTTAGTAGGTTGTGTTATGGACTGAATTGTGTTCCTCTCAAATTCATATGTTGAAATCTAACCCACAGTAACTCAGGATGTGAATGTATTAGGAGATAGGGCTTTTAAAGAGATAAGTAAGGTAAAAAAAAAAAAAAAGGTCTAATGGGTTTGCCCTAATAGACTATGACTGGTGTCTTTACCAGGAGAGATTAAGACACAGATAGTAACAGAGGGAAGAAGCACAGAGAAAAGATGACCACCTACAGGTCAAAGGAGAGGTCCTCAGAAGAAACTAGCCCAGCTGACAGCTTGATCTTGGACTTCAGGCTTTCAGAATTGTGAGAAAATACATCTCTGTGCTTTAAGCCACCCAGTCGGTGGTACTTCGCTATGACAGCACTAACAAATGAATACAGTTGGGTAAGTTTCTTGAATCTCTGGGAGGTCCTGCATGAGTGCTACATGTAAGCAGTGCTACATATATAGGACATGGCAGAGTGATATGAAGTTCATGAATTCCTGGGGAGATTCTGCAAATTATTACATGACCCTGGCAGATTCCAAGGTGATAGCAAAACAGCTTATTGTCACAAGAACATCTGCAGATGAATAATATGAAGAAGAGAATGAAAAATATGGGACTTAGGGGAGCAGCTTGGTGACTCCATTGAGTCCCTGGATGCTGGACCATAGCAGGTTTGAGAAGCTTGTGAAGGTGGTTGGAAACAATGGTGGTGGCATGTGGGGAGCTGAGCCTAAGTGGCCTGGATGGAGTCAGTAATGATACTACTGTAATGCTACTTCTTAAGAAGTCAGAACTCTACCAACTTTCAGGAAAGGGCCAGAATTGACCTTTTTCACTGAGGTGGTACCTTGGAGCTGAGTGTGGAATCCAACATTCTCTTCTTACCAAATGTTTTGCATTTACCGTATTTCTTGCTGCCTAACCTGTTTCTGGGTTTGCAGAATCTCTGGGCAGGCAGCTGCTCCAAACTCTGTGCTCTCGCCTAGACATATACTTTTGTAATGATCATTTTTCTCTCTCTTTTTTAGTTAGCTTTATTAAAATTTTCCATTTTGTTTGTATGATTTTAACCCCAGAGAGCATTAACACAATAAAATTACTGCCAACCAATTTTGTATTCATTCTAGAAAAATGACTCTAGGAAACAGAAGCAGCCTTCTGTTTACCTCAGAAAAATTATGCCAATGGAACAAGTATATCTTTTATGTTCAATGGATGTCAGAAAACATAAAAATACTGAGGGCTCCTATACCTGGAGCAATGATATATGAGTATGTCTAACAAAACCAATTACATAACTGACCCAGGTGACTTAGTTAAATAAGGCAGATTATGGGTCCGAAATAGAAAAAGGCTCAGCAAGATTTGCTCATGGAAAGAAGAGGAGACAGATATCTTTAGGAATGAAATCAACCTAGAATAATCTGAGGCAGCTCAAAGCAAATATGAAAGTATAAAGAAATCCTGGCTATAATTATAAAATCCCATGCTGTGCCCAGCCAGCTTGGCTCAGTGGTTGAGCATTGACCTATGAACCAGGAGGTCATGGTTTGATTCCCAGTCAGGGCACATGCCCAGGTTGTGGGCTCAGTCAGTGTGGGCTGTACAGGAAGCAGTCGATCAATGATTCTCTCTCATCATTGATGTTTCTATCTCTCTCTCCCTCTTCCTTCCTCTCTGAAATCATTAATATATATTTAAAAACCCATGCTGTATTTTTCATCCTCCTCTATAATATACCTGTGCTGTCTTGTTAGCATATGTGTCTCAGCAATTAATAGACTGGGCACTGAACGCATGGGGCTCAGCTTTACACTCTAAGAGTACAGCCATCATCAAGACCTCAGAGTCTTGGAAGCAGCTAAGAAGACAGTTTGAGGCTGTATTATTCTGTTGGTTATTAGTTTGTACCTTCATAAGTTAATTTAGTGTCAAACCTCAAGGCTGGCCTGGGCATTGCTGATTTGGGGCACCTTGGATTCCCAGGCTGTCACAGCTGGAAGACCTGGCAGAGGCCACGTGGTTCAGTCCCTAGCATCTGCAAGACCTGAGTTTGAATATTCTCTCTGCCACTCAGTAGCTGAGCAGTCTTGGGCCAGTGTCTCAACCTGTTTGAACTTCCATTTCTCATCTGACAGTGTCAACCTTTTACAGTATCAACCTCTTAGGGTTATTGTCAAATAAATGAGATAAAGCAAGTAAAGCACTCAGCCCAATGTCTGGCATAGTAAGTATTATTGATTATTATCACTAAAATGTTCCCCATCCTGAACAATGGTCAGGAGAAGGGTGCATTCTGGGGAAATTCATGCCATGTCTGATTTAGCAAAACTTAAATATTCTGGCATTTGGGGCATAGCCTGTTTGCTCCTTCACTAGTGCCCTGGTGGGTTAAGGAGTAGACAAAATTGACTGCCCTATAGATCAGGTATGTAATGGAGACAGCAGCTGGATGGCATTAGGATAAATGGCTCCCCAACACTGCCCATGTTGTCTGGGCAGGTCAAGGGCCAGGGCTCAGCTCTGACATTCCCACAGGAGCCTTAGGTGAGCACCTCACCTCTGAGATTTAGGAATAACACAGATATAAACGTCACACCTATTTCCAGGCCAGCTGTGAGAGACAAACTTACGTAAAAGCACATTGTAGGCTTAACACACCAAATAAATGCAAAGGTCAATCATCATCCTAGTCCCACTTTCTTGACTTAAGCATTTAGCGACTTTAAATTGCCCCATGCTAATATGAGGTTCCTTCCTATGTAGTCCCCTGTGTTTCATGCAATTACTTCTTCCTATACCAGTGTCCCATCATCTGTTCTCAGATGCCACTCAAGATTTACTAGATTCTGATCCTTAGAAGAGAGTACTTAGGACACTTCTAACAAAAACCATAGATGATTCTGTAATTTGGCAAGTTTGGGAGATAGGGAGCTAATGTATGCAAATGGGTTAGTTAACTAATATGTTATTGTATTTGGACTCAATCCAATTAAAATGTTCTGCTTCTTAAGTATCCTAAACTAGTGTACTATAAGAATTTTTAAAACATGCAATGCCTATTTATTCAAGGGCACTGATCTCTTTTCCCTCAGATTGTCAAATAAAAGAATGACAATAACCAACACAGCAATAGCCTTCCTGTCTGAATGAAACAAAATTATACCTATTTCCTGTCAGATCAGCAAAAAATATATTTGTTAGTGTGCCCCAGAATTTTGTAATTAGTTTATGTGCAGTGAGATGAAAAAGGTTGAAAATTGCTGTCCTAAAGTAGTTATACTTATTCTGAGGATTTCAAGTGGAACCATAGGGGGGGATTTATGGGTAAAGAGAATTCTTCAATCATACTGTTAGCAAGAACGGTTATTGAATTCTACATACTTTTTTTGTAGTGCCATAGTCTAAAAGAGATATGACTATCTTTGTAAGAAAATCTATAGAATGATCAGACAATTAGAAATACCAAATAATGAAAAATAAAATGTAAAGTAATTAAAGTCATTTAAGTTCAGAGATGAGCCACTTTAGCAAGAGTCTTCATATTTGAGAAAGGATATCATCTTACTTCAGAAATTTTAAAATGTACAGTTTTTCACATTTTAATATCTCTTAAAGCAGAATGGATCTTAAACCGATTAACTACTATTTTCATGGTAAACAAAATAATAGAGCTTCTTAACATTGCTTGGATTCAATGAAATACTGAAATGAGCCCAGTTGGTCAGTGGTTAAGCATCAGTCTATGAACCAGGAGGTCGAAGTTTGATTCCTAGTCAGCTTACTATGCCCAGTACATGCTCAGGTTGTGGGTTGTGCAAGAGGCAGCCAATCGATGATCCCTTCTCATCACTGATGTTTCTATCTCTCCCCCTTCTCTTCCTTTCTCTGTAAATCAATAAAAAATATATTTTTTAAAAATACTGAAATGAACCACAGACCATGACATTTTCCTCCAATTCTACTGACACTTAACAAATAATCTAGGTGTACCCTTTTGCCTCTCTCATCGACACAAGCCTGATCACATGTGGAGCTCCAGCCACCAATCTCTCCGTCCCACTGGCGGCAGCATGTCCTGCTCACCCAGCCTGGAAGGATCTCTGTCTTCTTATAGCTCTTATTGTCTGAGGCAACTACCTTCTGTTTCTCTTCCTTAGAATTTCTGTTGAGGCCTCGCTGACAATTAATTTTTGCAGTACATTTTTACTTTAGATCTTCAGATCCTACAACTAGATGGTATACACCTGGACATAGAAAATTTGACACTGTCTGTTGTTTTTTCCCCACCCAGGGCCTAACATAGAGCTCCTACCTTGCAATATTTAACAAATATTGAGGATGTTGGCACTTAAGTGGACTTACCCTATGCTTTATCATCTAAACCAGGACATTTTGTAGAATGAATATTTATGTAGGAAATGGGGGAAAATTGGGACTATACGGGGCAAGTGCGGTTACTTTACATAAATGTCTTTCTCTCCTACAAGACTGTAAACTTTTTTTGAAAAATATATATTTTTTTGAGAGAGAAGAAGAGAGAGAGAGAAACATCGATGTGAGCATAAAACATTGATGTGTTGCTTCTTGCATGCCTCCTACCAGGGATTGAGCCTCAAACCCTGGCATGTGCCCTGACGGGGAATCTATTATAACTGGTGACCCTTCAGTACATGGGATGATGCTCGGCCAATTGAGCCACACCAGCCAGGGCTAGATTGTAAACTTTTCTATAGCAAATATTATATTATAGTTCCACAAAGCAAATAGTGCAATGCTTGCTACATCATTACCTAATACATTTAGTATAACTACTTCCTTGTCTACAAAACAATATGGTTTTAAGTAACCTATCTAGCCTCAATACTCCCTTAATATACATCATTATTTTCCAGACACATAGAATTATTTTTAAGGACTAACACACTTTTCTTATCATGGTGCCTAAGCCAACGTTATTCCCTCAGCCACACATTAGTGGCCTCCCAAAGATGTCTGTATCCTAATGCCCAGAATGTATGACTATGCTACTGTGCATAGTAAAAGGATCCATGCATGTGTGATTAAGGTGAGGATTTTGAGAGAGGGAGATATCATTCTGGATAATCTGGATGGGCCCAATGTAATCACAAGATTCTCTTGCCGGAGGAAATCTTGTTTTCATGAAATATCAAGGACAGAATTCCAGGGACCCAGGTACGGGAGACTGTGGTGTGGTAAGATATATTTGTAGGGTCAGATGCAATTTCAAAGGAGTGCTCTTGGGTTCCCAATGTCCCATCACTGTCTGTGGAGAAAGTATAAGCTTGCCTTCATCAGGCCCAGAAATAGGCCAATGGTCAGCAATCCTGTGCCATATTAGTCCTTTGGAGTGTGTGTGATCAGTCCCAGAGGCACTTTGAGGACAGGGAGTGAATCTTACTTATTTTTGTACCTTTTGAAAAACATTGCCTTCCAGATAGGAAAGCCTCAAAAGAATTTATACTGTTTTTCACACAACTTTATTAAATACTTTTAAAAATTTCTTTAGAGTGAAGAGCATCTAACACTACCTAAATAGTTTGCCATGGACATGACAAAAATATGGACATTTTTAAAAATAGTTTATGATCATATTTGATTGATATTATTTAAATGTAATCTTGCTGAAAACTTTTAGTTAAATACATTTTCAAGATCACTAAAGTACTATGATTTGTAAAGTCCTCTTCTTTTTATATTTAAGTTAAAAGCTGTTTTATGGTTTTTTACATTAACATCTAACGTTATATTAAAAATGAAACTTAAAATACTCTCCCAGTGATGTGAAATTCAATTTGCTAGTTTCAGTTTCGTTGTTTAGGCAGAGCTGAGCAGTGGACAGGAGTTGTTTTTCTGAGAAGTGGACAGGAATTGGGCAGGGTGTGGCGCTTGCTCTGAACGTTACGTATTCCCGTAACTTCTAACTTCTGACCCACTCCTGTTAGTGCAATTGGGAGTTTAAAAGGTAAATAATTTCATAAAGAGCTGTCTTTGATTTTGAAAACAGGATGAAAATGTAAAACTAGTTTATGCTAATGAATAAATGCTAAATCTTGAGTCTAGATCATTGAGGGGCCGTGGGAGGGGGGACTGCTTCTAACATGTTGCTCCAAACATGCTATTGACTATGGAGGCAAAAACTCCAGTTGTACCTTTTTTTTTTTTTTTTTGTACAGTTAGCCAAGTCAATTAGCTTCGGGATACAACATTCACTCATAAATGATGGGTTCAGACTATTGCTCCTAATTCATTTCAATCTCTAACACAAAAGTACCAGAAGCCAATACAGTTAATAGCTGGGTGGAGACTCAAAAAGAACCAGTACTTGATGGTGACATTGTTGAGTTGCTAATTTAAGTAGTCCTGAAGCCTGCCCTACCTCTGGATGTCTTGTTTAACAAGATTCTAAAATCCTTATTATTGAGGCCCATCTGAAACAGGTTTTCACTTGTGGTTGACGTGGTAAATGTTTGGAGGATAACAGAAGCTCAGTGCTGAAAGATCCTTATGAATCATTTTGTCCCTCTGTTTCCAACCACATTGTCTGTAAGGAGACCAGACTGCATAGGACTCCGGATCTGACACAGTCACTTGAGCAGTAGCAGTGGCTAAAGGGAACCTTTCTCTCCTGAAGCCCATCCAGCTGCTGTCTCCACTACACATCTGATCAATATGGCAGTCAATTCTGTCTACTCCTTAAGCCATCATGTACCCAGTGAAACAGGTGTGTTAACGAAAAAAAAAAAAAATTGAAACCTGTAAAGAATTTTTTTATGAGTTTATTTGAGCCAAAACTGTTGACATATGCCGGGAAGCAGAACCTCAACGAATTGAGATAATGCTCCGAAGAAAGGCGGGTTACATTTCTCTATTTTTACACCGAAATCAAAGGAGGGACATAGATGGGTTACATGAAATTCATTGGTGATGGAGTAAGGAGGCGGGAGAAAGCAAAGCGGTGGGAAACTCCTGGGATTGGATAAAAAGTAAAATGATGGACGTGTACTCAGGTGAGTGCAGGAGCAATTAACATGATAAAGAAAGAATCTGAGGCATCTGTCCTGGCGCCCACCAGATTTGGTTGTTCCCCAGGGGCTCCGGAAAAAGAGAAGTTACCAGTTACCCAGACATCTCACAGATATGTTACCTTAGAGGCAAAAAGGCAAATGGGCTCAGTAAAAAGATCAAAGTTAATCTTTGTCTGGGAAAATATCTGGGACATCACTAACTACTATAACCTGTTAGATATTTAATTTTCAAACCATCTTTTGTGGTTATCTTAGGTCTCTGGGTTTGCAAGACTGCCATGCAGGCCTTCCCTGAGCTTGTCAGGTTAGCATGTAGCTTTTTTCTTTCACAGGTGCATGCCCCAAATGCCCGAATATTTTCTTCACTAAATTGGACAATATGTAATTTCCCTTAGAACTCGGTCTGTTACAGGCACAAGGTTCATGTGCCAGACTAGCTCAAGAATATGAGAGAATTAAGTCTCAAATCCATCTTCTTCTGAGAGCTCAAAATGCAGTCTTATCGATCAAGGGAAGGGAGGGTGGGTGAGGTGAAGAGGTGGGTGGGGACTGTAAACAGCCTCCAAAAAGGGGTCCAAGTGATTCGGTTGTTTTCCTGAGCAGGAGGCAAGGGTGATTTCTTTCCTGGGTCCTTGTCCAGTTGCATTCGAAGGAAGAATGAAGTCATGAACAAGAAGTGACAGGTCAAAAGGATGGAAATTTATTGGACTCAAATACAAACACCCACATAGGGAGTTTGTCCCAAGGGGGTAACCCACTAAGCTCTTTTTTTGCCAAGGTTTATTAATGATGCAGTTCTTTGTCTCTTCATGCTCTCTTGTAATTGGGCCCCTTCCCCCATGATCCTATGGTCTTCTAATTGGTCACTCTTTTTGCAGAAGAGCTTCAAAACCCAAACCCATGGATGCCCCCCTCACTTTCACCCCCATCCCCTTATTTTGTAACATTTCTCTATCTCCTGTGAAAATCTGTTATCATTTTTTCTGCCATTTGTAGATATTTCTTTATCCTCTGTGAAAGTTTGTTTCCTTCCCCCCCCCCCCCCCCCATATACTCTGTGGCTTTTCCTTATCTTCTGTGAATGTATGTCTACCTCTCCCCTTATCCTGTGGCACCTTTTTAAATTCTCTGTGAATGTATGCCTTCTGATGACTCCAAGCCCTCACCTATACATTCCTCCCCTATGGACCCTTTATTCCTAAAACTCCCTAAACCTGCCTATTTTATCCCTAAAATTCCTTTCACAAGGAAAAGTGCAAAATTTCTAAAATCTTTTGTTCAAGGTTCCCCCCATCCCCATTTGAGAGTCTGGTTCTGGAGTCATTACTTGATTACTTGTGTGTATCTTTCCCCTACCCTGCCATTACCCTTCCTTTGCTGACAAAGAGGCTGCTCAGGCTAGGTCTCAAGCAGATTTCCGCTAGTTAATTAGCATATCTATAGCAGGAAGCTATTAGCCTGAAGGCCTTCAGAGAGAGGAAGCATCTCACCCTGTCACAAGCCTTCCTCTGATCACTGTTCAGATTGGGGAACATTTCCTAGTGATAATAATCACTACCATTTTCCAAGTCACACACGGGGCTGAATACTTTACTTGCTTTATCCCATTTCATTTACTTGACATGAACTCTAAGAGGTTGATACTATAAGAGATGAGAAATAGAGGCTCAAAGGTCCCAGGTTCGATTCCGGTCAAGGGCATGTACCTGGGTTGTGGGCACATCCCCAGTAGGGGGTGTGCAAGAGGCAGCTGGTTGATGTTTCTCTCTCATCAATGTTTCTAGCTCTCTCTCTCTCTCCCTTCCTCTCTGTAAAAAAATCAATAATATATATATATATATATATATATATATATATATATATATATATTTATTTATTTATTTTTTTTTTTTTAATTTTTTTTAAGAGAGAAATAGAGGCTCAAGTAGGTCGACACACTGACCCAAGATCTGGCGGATACCAGGGACCGAACCACGTGGCCTCTGCCAGGCCTTCCAGTTGTGACAGCCTGGGAATCCAAGGTCCCCCAAATCAGCAATGCCCAGGCCAGCCTTGAGGTTTGACATGTAATTAATTTATGAAGGTACAAAGTGATACATTAAATAGAGAAGGTAACCAGAGACGGATGGCAGGACACACACGGGCTTTATTAGAGGGAAGAGTACCCCTGCCGGCTGCTTCCACAGAGAGGGGCGGAAGAGAGCGAGCGCCAGGGTTACAAGCACTTTTAAGGATAGGGGGCGGGGCTTAGGGCACTCAGCACAAGCTGATTGAGGATTAGGGACCTAGGGATTTAGAAATGGGGGGGCCTAGGGGATTTGGCAGGTGCTGATTGGTGGTTCAGAGCTCACGAATGTCTGGCCGCAGGTGGGGTTTACGTCTGTCCATCAACTGGAGGAAGGGAGGATTTATCACAAACTAATAATCAAGAGAATGTATCTAGCCCCACACTGTTCCTGCAGCTGTCTCCAGACCTTCAGGTCTTGGTGATGGTTATACTCTAAACACCCATGGGGCCAACCTCAGAACCCGAAGGATCTTCTGGCTGGTCTAATAATCAGTCATGATATAAATTAGCAAAAGAATATAACCAAAATTTAATACATACATGTGTATGGGAACCCTGCATAGATGATAGGTTCAGAGATCCCCATATGCACTGGAGGTTCAGAGACAGAAAGGAGGACTGAGGTATATAAGACATTCTGATGAAGTAAGCACCTTCGGGATTGCAAAGAGTCACTGCAGTATGATTAGAAGAGCAGATGTTTAATAAATCAAAGTTTATTCGGCTAGACTATAAAGGTGGTTGAAAAGGTTATTGCTGATAATGTCTTATTGGGCAAGGCCCTTTAGGCAGTTAAGGGAGGGGGTGGGGCAGAAGTTTCTCCTGAATCTGACGGCTAAAATTGCCTTTAGTTCAATAGCTCAAAGACAATCTGCATACCACAGAGGCATATGTGGGTGACTCTTCTGGACCCCCACAACGTCTAAGGTCCACTATTGCAGGTTAATAGTCCAGATATGGTAGGCAGTTAGACAGACATGAGCACAGCAAGGACAATGGGCCAAGTACAGAAGGTCACCAAAGTGGAAAGTCTTGGCAACAGGAGAACGAGGGAGAACAAGGACCTTGCCCCTCCTCCCTAGCATATCACTGGTCATGTGGTTTGCACTCCTCCCTCTACCCTCCCCCCCCACCTTTCCTCCCTAAAGATTTATCTGGACCTCCATTGTATTTCAACTCCAGGTCCGAAAGAGCAGCAAATCCAGGTAAGTGATGCCGTGGCAGCCTCAGGACAAGCTGCCTTGAGTAATGATATCCTGCCCTGGTGCTAACCAATCAGCAGAGACCGGGACCATGAAAAAGTACCTTTGAAAAACTGATGAATGAAAGATCCTCCCTTCCTCCAGCTGAGACATAAACTCCACCTCAGCCGGACATCCCTGGGTATTGAACCACCAATCAGCACCTGCCAAACACCCTAAACCCCCATTCCTAAGTCCCTAGGTCCCTAATCATAGGCCTTACATGAAACCACCAATCAGCGTGTGCTAAGTGCCCTAAGCCCCGTCCCCTATCCTTAAAGGTGCTTGTACCCCGGCCCTTGCGCTCTTCTGCTCATTCTCTCTCTCTCTCTCTCTCTCTCTCTCTCTCTCTCTCTCTCTCTCTCTCTCTCTCTCTCTCTCAGCAGCCTGCAGTGTTACTCTTCTCTCCAATAAAGCTTGTGTCCTGGCATCCCAGTCTCCGGCCCCCTTCTCTATTTCATCTATCAATGAATATTCTATTGAAACACTCTGGTGAAACCTCCCCCTAAGATTCCTGCCTACGAGAGATAAAGCCCCTCAAGACAAAAGACCCAGCACTCCCTCTTCCTCTGGAGAGCATGCCTGCACCTTTCCCTTCTCTCTCTTCCCTCTCTTCTTTCCGCATAGTTATGTGTCTCCTAAACTCTCAGGAACCCCAAAAGACTTGAAACCAGGCCAGCAATGGGTAGCAGCAGCCTGTCCCAGGCTAACCCCCTAAACCTCTCTACAAGCCCCTCTTTTCTCTGACTTCCCAGGGAGCCAAAGCAGCCCAGCCTAGGCTATCCTGTTGCTGCTTCTCCGCTAAGGCCTTCTTTGTTTCACTGTCCCAGCTTCCATAAAGGTACCCTCGTAGTCACCTGGACTAATGTTGTGAAATCTTTTCTTCACAAAGTCAAGACCCCACAGACTACGATCTAGCACGAGGCAGATCCGCTTAGGGCCAGGTCTGATCACATAGGATACATTATTTCCAATACTAGAAGACAGAGCCCCTTAAACCGCCCCATTAAACTCAACAATCACTTAGTAAGTACTTTTTCTATGCCAGCTTCTGCACTTGGCACTGCAGTTACAAAAGATTCTATCTGCTCTTTGCCCACCATACTGGGGTAACCCAAGTGTTAAGAAAAATCTACGGTAGTTCTGTTTGCTAATTTCTGTTTCCAGTAGTAAGCTTCAAGTTACATTGACTGTTTGCCTAAACTTCCAACTACAGGGATTAGCACAATCCCCCATGCGGCTGTCTAAGGAAGTGCCCATTTCTTTGCTGGTACCGATGACTGATTCCCTAATTAGTCTAATTCCCTGCAAGGACTATGTTTCCGTGTTTCCTGTCACTTGACCGGTAAACTGCCTGCCATTCAACTTCGTGTAAAGGTGCTCCCCTGTATGTTAAGACAGATATTGCTATGGTAGTACTCACAATGTGTTTATCTCCACTCACCGGGACTGGCTGATGCTGCTTTAGATTTGTCCTAGGCCCCGGTGCAGCCAAAGTCGTTTTTTGTTTTGTTTTTTTTCTCCCTGGGGACACCTAAGCCCCAGACTTTCCTAAGGGCCAAGTGGGAGTGGCATGAGGCGTGGACTTGGCCTTAGCCAGGGCTCCCTTCTTTCAGGGCCTCTGAAGGGCACGCAGCCCTCGATGGCTTAAAAGGGCCATGGTGGCCAAGACTGAACACACCTCCGCCCCGAGGTCCAGTGCCACTCCACCTAAGCAGCTGTCGCAGGTGGTACCTGAGTCTAACCAATCGGAAAGGCCGTTACACTGACGGCGGCTCCGCCATCCAATCAGAGGGCGGGACTCAGACTCCCTCGACCGCTGCGCCCACCGCTCGGAGCCTGTTCCGCTGTCGCGCCGCGGACGGACGGACGGCGGCCCGCACAGCGCAGCACCCGGCGGCGCGCATTCCCGGAGGTGGGGGCGCTCCCCGCGGCGGCGGTGGTGGCGGCGGTGACGGTGGTGGCGGTGGCGGTGGCGGTGGCTGGGGGGCCGCTACTGCACAGGCGCCTCGGGCAGCGCTGCTCCTCGCCCCTGGCCCTGCGCGTCTCCTTCGCTCCGGGACCCTCGAGCGCCGGTTCCGCGCGCTGGAAAGGAGCGGCCGCGGCGGCAGGTGAGGGAGGGAGGGAGGCTTGGCGCGCGCGGGTTCTGGGCGGCAGTGCCACCCCAGTCAGCCCCCCGGGGGATCTGAAAGGAGAGGTGCTGCGAGACGCCCTCTCTCACCCCCCTGTCCCCCCACATCCTGGGACGCGGGCGGCGCCGGAGGCGGAGGCGGGGTGGCCCGCAGGTAGCGGGTGCGTTGGGGGCGGGCGGGGCCGCGGGGCGGAGGGGACGGAGGGGGCGAGGGGGACGTTGACTGGAGGCCAGCGGAGAGGTCAAGATGGGCGAAGGTGAAATCGAGGGGAGCCCTGGGCCAAGGCGGGGTGGGCATTGGATGGCAAAGAAACGCATCCACAAGGCATCTGTCCCAATATCAGGTTGGGGTTGTCGGTAATGATAAAATCCAAATGGAAAACGAATTTCCTGCCAACGCAGCCGAGGGAGAGGACGACCCAGTGCCGTGCGCAGGCCGGGCCCTGTTTGTGAAGCACTTGACAAACACTTCCTTTCCGGGCACCGCGGACCTGCGAGGTGGTGGCATTCCATCGTCCGGGGGCCGAGGGCGGCGCGGCGAGGCGTGTGCCCGGGGTCCAGCCGCTGGCGACGGGCGGGTTCGCGTCCATCCCGGGGCTGAGCCCAAAAAGGGTTTTTGCTGAACCACCGAAGGCCATGCCAAGGACTGTAGGAAGTCACCTGCTCCTTTTAATAATAATGAGTTTTCTCCCCTTTTCCAGGCCGCTTAAGGAAATGCACTTAATATAATAAATAAACTATCTCCACCCTTTAAGTTAGCTACAACATGCTTTGGAGAAATTTTGATTAAAAATGCATGGAGTCCATGGAGGGGTATTTTATTCTGTAGAAGGTAATACAATTGTGGCTGTTTTGAAGATATTTGCTAGACAATTTTATGTGCGTGGGAAAATTGGAGAATGATTTAGAATCCTTTAAAAAAAAAAAAAAGACTGAGAAAGTCTTTTACTGAATACTTAATGTTTCTCCCCCCACCCCCGTAGAATATGAAGATAATAATAATAATCTGAAGGAAACCACCTATGTTTTCTGTGTGCATAGACAATAATTCTATTTTAAAGCTGTATTAATAGTTCCATTACAAATACTTGTGAAGTGCATAGAATAAAGCTTTTGTATTATGAAGTGGTGGCATGTTAATGGTGACAAATACCTTTCACCTTATCTTGTAACTGTTACACTCTCCCAGCTTCACCTGGACTAAGAATGTCAGTGAGAATTGTCCATTAATTGAAGAAAACTACCTACTGCTTCTGGTTGCTGTGGGAAATATTTGGACATAGTCTAGATGAGTCTGCTTTCTTTTCCCTGCATCATTATTATTGTTATTATTGCTTTGAAAAAGTACAGAATGCCTCCCAATGTTTTCTAATATAACAGTGATCTTCATACATTGAAAACCACTTGAGATCTCATTGATGTTTTAATTATAGTTTAACGCTCCTTATTATAATGAATCAGTATTTGGAAAGCATAGATACAGGTGCTGCTAATGAAAGATGATCTGGCAGGAAAAGTTCCGTTAATCGTTTGGAGATTGTTATTAGACTTGTTAACTTGCTGTTACTAGACTCATAACTTTGTCGAAATTCGTAAGGGCATACTACTTGCTTTCTGAGGTTGGGCCACCATTGACCTTCAACCTCATCACATGTAAAAAGGGGTTTAGACTAAATTATTTTTAGTTATTTTATAGTTTCACAGTAATACCATCTGCCTGTCATAGTGCACTTTTTTTTTTTTCTTCAACATAACAGCTTTGTAACTAGAATGCATAAAAGGAAACTAAATTTGAGGGTCTGTTCTGTAGTACTTTATGCATCCCCATTTTACACACAAGGAAATTGAAGCTAGGAGGAGTTAGATCTGCCAGAGGTTGCCCATCTACTAAGAATGAGCTCAGATTCTGGGATTCTTGTGGTTTCCATGCTGTCTGTACTTTAATTCTGGGGACAAGGACTGGGACCCTTGGATCCTAGCAAGGTATTAAGCCGGGATTACTGACCTCAGGATAAACAGCCCAGGTATCTTGAGCATCCTTTCTACTCAAGATTTGGAGAAGAAAGAGTTTGATTCTTATGTATTTTATGTGAGAGAGAGGCTTATATTGTTTTTTGTTTTTGTGGTTGTTTTTTTTTCTTTCTTTCTCCCATATGAGAAGTGGTGTAAAATATTTTCCCATTAAAACACCCAAGTCTGTATCATGAAGTACACACTTCACATAATTTTTTAGGTAAAATGAGACTTCAAAGATGCTACCTGTTTTGTAGCAGGGCATTTTTAGATGCTTTTAAGATTACAATTTCATTTTCTTCTCTCTCATCACATACAATCCATTTCATTCATTTATAGTGTAAAATATTAGAGTTGTGCAAAATCACCACAGATAATTTGAGAACATTTTTATCACCCAAAAAGAAACCTTATACCCATTAACATTTCTCCCCAACCCTTTGTTCAATGATAACTACTAATATACTTCCCTTTTCTGTAGTTTTGCCTAGTCTAGGCATGTTAAATAAAAAGAATGATAGAATAAGTGATCTTTTGTGACTGCCTTCTTCCACTTAGCATAATATTTCAAGGTTTTTCCAAGTTGTAGCATTAGTACTTCATTGCTTTTGATTGCCAAATAATATTCCATTGTGTGATATACCACATTTTATTTATCCATTTATCACTTGATGGATGGACATTTGAATTGTTTCTATCTCTTGGCTCTAGGAATAATGCTGTAGTGAGTATTTGGTACATGTTTTACTGTGGTCATAATGTTTTAATTTCTCTTTTGCATGTGCATAGTAGTAGAATTACTGGATCCTGTGATAACTTTATTTTAAAAACTGCCAAAATGTAAAATGTTTTCTAAGTGATGATTGTACCATTTTATATTCTTACTAGCAGTGTATAAAAAGGTTCCAATTTTTCTGTATTCTTCCCAACATTTGTTATTTTCTGTCTTTTAAAAAATATATATTTTATTGATTTTTTTACAGAGAGGGAGGGAGAGAGATAGAGAGCTAGAAACGTCGATGAGAGCGATGATGTACATGCTCCTGACCGGAATCGAACCTAGGACCCTTCAGTCCACAGGTCCGACGCTCTACCACTGAGCCAAACCGGCTTAGGCTTTTGTCTTTTTGATTACTGTATTCATCATAATGGGTGTAAAGTGGTATCTCATTGTGGTTTTGATTTCCATTACACTGATGACTAATGATGTTGAACATTTTTTCATGTGCTTATTTGCCATCTGTATATCTATGGATAATTGTTTTTAGGATCTTCCCTCATTTTTAATTGAATTATTTGACTTTTATTACTGAGTTGTTATAGTTTTTTTTTTACATATTCTGTATATACACTGAGTGGTGAGATTATTATGATCTATGAATGCATAATAATCTGGCCACTCAGTGTATATCTTATAAAATAAAAGGCTAATATACAAATTGTCCCCTCTACCAGAAGTTCAACCAGCAGGCAGGCCAGCCAACTGTCCATGTCCTCTCCCCGTGGCCAGCCTGGCCAGACCCCACCCATGCATGAATTCATGCACTGGGCCTCCAAAATATATATGTGTGTGTGTGTGTGTGTGTGTGTGTGTGTGTGTGTATACACACACACACACACAAACACACTCACACTGAGTGGCCAGATTATTATGCATTCAGAGATCATAATAATCTGGACATTCATTATACGTATATAATACATATATTTTATATATTCCTTATCAGACATATGATTTGCCAATATTTTCTCTCATTCTGTGGATTCCCATTCTGTATGGTATCCTTTGAAACATTAAAGTATTTAATTACAATTTCAAGAAAGTCAAATTCTGTTTTTGTAACTCATGCTTTTGGTGCTATATCTAAGAAGACATTGCTTAACCTAAGTTTATAAAAAATTATTCCTGTATTTTCTTCTAAGATTTTATATATATATAGTTTTAGTTTATAATATTGGTTATTGACTAATCATACATGAATCAGGAGGCTTTAGCTAGAAATAAATGATAAAGATTTATTCAAAGATATTACACAGCTAGGTAAATATCCAGAATGTTCTGAAAAAAGGAAGAGAAGCTGAGAGTTTTTATAGTAAAAAGTACCTTCTTGAGAAGAATCAATCTTGCATTCTGAGTCTTTGGATTGGTCCAAGTTGTAATCCTCTAGATCAGTGTTTTTCAACCTTTTTTGGGCAAAGGCACACTAGTTTCATGAAAAAAATCACGACGCACACCACCATTAGAAAATGTTAAAAAATTTAACTCTGTGCCTATATTGACTATATATAAAGTAATTCTCTTGAATAGGAATCAAACACAAAGAAAGTATTTTATAATTACTTTATTATGAAATATTAAGTAAACAAAATAGTGAAAAATTATAAAATTCTTGTCTTGTCTGCACCTACGGCACACCAAGCAACATCTCGGTTGAAAAACGCTGCTCTAGATAACCGATGATCTGAATAAAGTATGTTAGGTGGTCTGGACAGGTGAACGTTCAGGGGTAATCAGAGGATTAGTGGAGGTTTGATATCTATTGATGCAGAACTGGAATATTCAAAAATTTAATATTCCAGGCTAGTTAAAATAAGAATAGAATCTTTTCCTCAGATATCAACCTACTTGATTTTAGTAATTTAGCAGCTTTACTATAGTGAATCCATTTTATTTATTCACTCTAATCCTCATGGTCTATGATCCATTTTGACTTACTTTTTGTGTATGGTATGAGATGAGGGGTCTAAATTCATTCTTTTGGATTTGGATATCTAGTTGTCCACCACCATTAGTTGAATTTTCTTGGAACCCCTCTGCTCTTATAAGTAACTCTATTGGAAAAGTTTTATGCATACTATGATATTCTACTTGTAGTAATTTCTTGAAGAGCTTGGTTTTATAAACAATACTTTTGTGGTGCATGGATCTCAAGCATAGAAGTACAAAAAGTTTTGGTGGTGTCTGCAATGTTCATTCAAGCTTGTCTTTGTTCTTTCAAGGTGACAAGTTGATTCATTGTCCTGATTATTTATGCTCCTATTTTCAGTATTTAAAAAGTATAACATTCTTGTCTCTTGATAAACAGCATGTATATTTTAGTGTTCAGACTTAGTTATATTGTATATTTATTGAATGATTTTTTTGGTAATGATCTGTAAGAGAGTTTGGACAGAACTACACATATAGGGAGTAACTTTAGGATGTTTTTGGAAGCATAGACTGTTACTGAAGAACTGTTATAAGTCACCTGCAGGTCACCTAGATAAATGATTATTGTCTTTTCATGTCTTTGTAATACATTTCAGACAGATTGTGACAGTGAAATCCAAAGACTCAGAATGCAAGATTGATTCTTCTCAAGAAGGTACTTTTTACTATAAAGATATACACTGAGTGGCCAGATATGGTAAATGGAAATTAGGGTTGGCAATTATTTCTTTAAGTATTTTTTTTTTAGTGATTTTTAGTGGATAATGGAGGGGTTTAAATGCCAGGCGGAGGTGTTGTGACTTTTTGTATAGCAGTGGATACTTTGAACATTTTTTTTTAAAATTAGGGGGTTGTCATGAACAGAGCTATGCCCAGAAAAATTAAGTTGGGGCAGATATTGGGTGAGAAAGGGGAAGGTGACTGAGGTGGGAGTGGAAGGTGATTGAGGTAGGAAGGTCAGTTAAAGAGAGAGTATTTTTCTCAGGAAATATTGAGAACTTTAAGAAATAGGGCAGCAGTGGAGATGAAAAAGAATATATAGCTGTTAAAAATGAAGGCTCCTGGTCTCTACTGTAGACCAACTGAATCAGAATTTTCTAGATATGGAGAGTAAACAGTTGATTTTTTAAAAAAATCTTCATCCGAAGATATGTTTTTATTGATTTTAGAGGGAGAAAGAAAGAGGGAGAGAAACATTGATTTGATTACCTCCCATACCTGCTCCTAGGTGACACTTAAATCAACTGAGCCACACAGGGCTGGACAGCTGAGCTTTTAACAAGGTCCACTCAGTGATTCATATGTCTACTATACTGTAGAGATTTTCAACTAGTGTGCCACAAGAATTTTTAAAAGATGCAGTACCTGACTGTTCAGTCAGGGGCATGGACCTTTTTTCCTTTAGATTTTCAAATAAAAAAATGACAACAGCCAATACAACAATAACCATCTGGAGTGAATGAATCAAAATTATATCTTTTTTAAAAAATTAGATTGGCCATGCCGAGACCGGTTTGGCTCAATGGATAGAGTGTCGGCTTGGGGACTGAAGGGTCCTGGGTTCGATTCCCGTCAAGGGCATGTACCTTGGTTGAGGGCATATCCCCAGTAGGGGGTGTGCAAGAGGCAGCTGATCAATGATTCTCTCTCATCGAAGTTTCTAACTCTCTATCTCTTTCCCTTCCTCTCTGTACAAAATCAATAAAATATATATTTTTTAAAAATTAGATTGGCCAAAAATATAATATATATTTTGGTGTGCTGTAGAACTTTAGTAATTAATTTATGTGTCCCATGATATCAAAAAGGTTGAAAATTGCTGCTGTAATAGATAATATAAGAATAAAGTTGACTAGACTGGCAACTGATGGTATACTCAGAAAATTTCTATGTGACCAAGAGAATGGTGAAGCTCTTTTAAGATATTAGGGAACATAGGAAAGGGGGAAAATTTAGAGGTGCAGAGAATGTGTCCAGTTTGACATACTAGATCAAATTTGACTTGGCAGCAGAATACTTTGTGCAGTGGGATTGGTTGGGAAAGTAGAATGGTTACTCAGGGCAAAAGCTAGGGCAATAGATAAACAACCTTTAAAAAATACATTTGTGCCTGGCCATTGTTGCTCAATGGTTGAGTGTCAGCCTATGAACCAGGAGATCAAAGTTCGATTCCCAGTGAGGGAACATACCCAGGGTACAGGCTTGATTCCCAGTGTGGGGCGTGCAAGAGATAGCAGATCAATGATTATCTCTCGTCATTAAAAGTTCTATCTCTCTTTCTCTCTGAAGTCAATAAAATAAAATAAAATAGATCTGTGAGTATCTTTAGAATACTAGGCCACTTATTTGCTGTTTTAGTCTACTTTAGTGGAAACATATTTTGGTATTGGGAAGTAGCTATACTGAGAGAAAACAAGAAATCTGTTCAGTCCAGGCTTTCATGGAGACTTGTGTGCCCTCCACACAAGTTCTGAGATTCTGGAATCTAGGCAGCAGCCTGCATGATGTTGTTGTCTGGACCCAGTTATGACTGACTGAGGGAAGAGATGCATTACACTAGGTCTGGGGCACCAAATACTGAATAAAAAGAGAAGTACTGCTGTCTAGAGTCTTAACAGCTGAGATTGCTGACGTGGGACTGGAGCTACATCTGTGCAAAGTATGTGTCTTGTACTTAGAATTGTTACTCATTTCTTTGGAAAGGTGGTTTTTGTTATTGTGAATTGGTTTTGGTTTCTTGGATGGATCAGCAGCAGTAGAGGACCCATGCGCCATATTGAGGAGGTAGCCCGTCTCAGGTTAAAATGCTGGAGATTTTTCAGACACAAAGATTCTGTGCCTTTGATCTTCAAAATCTTAAGTCCCTGGTTTTTGGAGGGTCACAGCTTCAATTAGTAAGTATTTGATTAACTACATATGCCAGATGCCAATTCTAGAATGTCATAATTGTAAGAGTTTCATCAAAAGATTGATGGAACTTGGGGACTCAACAAGGGCTGAGTTATACATGTTATCGCCTGTTAGAATGGCTAAAGGCATTTCCCCCAAACCTGAATAGGATGATTGTTTGCTGCCAGACAGCTCAGGGCATCTTAATCTACATGTTATTGCCTCCTACTGACTATTCCCCAATCTGACAATGCTTCTGTACAGATACCCTACCCTTTGAAGTGTATATATTTGAAGTTTATCTATTGCCCCTCCACCTTGCTATAGGATAATATGTGTTAATAAAAAGCAAGGGGTCCTGAAACAAGGAGAACCTGGTATCTTCAGCCAGGCTCCTTTGACCCCCAGTGCCTTTCAAAATTATCTTTCATCTCTGGATTCTTATTCAGTTACACACAGCCTTTCTCCAGATTGCAGAACCCTTAAGGCTGGAACAAGAACTCCGGCATACATACACAGACCATCTAGTATGAAGTATGTTTGGGGGGGGGGGGGGGAAGTCTCTGACCTCAAGTAATTGCATTCTAGTTGGGAAAAAGAACAACACAATTAATGACTTGTGAACTTAATCATCATATTAGTTAACTGGACTTCTAGGTGCATGTTCCCCTGGCCATACCACAAGTCTTATTCTGGCATGATGAATTCATTCACCTCACTCTGACCACAACCCCACATCCTTACAATTCTCACTGAAAGTTACTTTTAAAACACAGGTTCTTTGACTTCATCAGACCTCAAGTCTAAAAACCTCTCTGTTTACATCTACATTAGTTTCAATTTAAATGCTGCAGCTCAAATATCAGCCATTCTTTAGATGATATCAACTTTAGCTTCCATCACCATACTTTAGTTTCAAGCCTAGGTATGTTCAGCTGTATGTTTTGTTCATGCCTGAGTCAGGAAATTGCTACAGAAAGCCAATCAACAGTGTCACTCTAAAACTTCATGGTATCTGCTGTCAACATTGACCACAAAAAACTGCTGTTTCCTTGTACTCTCACCTATCCTCCACATCTGCCATTTCTCTGTGTTTCTCAAACCACCCTACTCCCTCTCAATAAATGACCCTACTTCGTATAATTCAGAGAATGCAGCTCCCTTCACCTCTAGTCCTCCAACCTGTTAGCTCACTCCTTTGCACCTCCTCTCTTATTATGATGGAAGGGGTAGCCTGACCATCTATAGTGAAGCATTCTACCTAAATCACAGATATTTTTATTTTAGGGCCCAAAGAAGATCGAGTCTAAAGGCAGGGAGATTTATTAGGGGAAAGCTCTTTTTGTCATTTGTGGATTATTAAAAATGAGTGAAAAATCAGAGAGCTCTGAACCTGAGATATTAGGTTGAATACATATGCCTTTGACAGTAAAAGGGAAGACTAAGAGGGATGTGGTAATGAAGTTCATTTCAACAGCTGTTGAGTTTCTTTAGAAGTTACTGTCGTCTGCAGGTCCCTATAGTCTTGTCTGCCTGTCAGCTTTTTGTGCATATTGTAAAGGCTCAGATTGAGGTGGGGCTTTCTCTCAAATAGTATTTATTTCTTACTCTTATATTGTATGCCAGTATTTTTTTTCAACAATAACTGGTGGTGAGCCAATATGTTGGAATTTCTACCACCTATTTCTGTAGGACTAGTCATTAAATGGAATGGTAATCTCCCTCTCTGGAGCCTCAGAAAGCTGGGCACTATTTCTGCTTTGTGAAAAGGGATACTTTTTGTTTCTTCATCTGTTGTTATTAATCTTTTAGAATAATTTCTAAATTTCTAATTTCAAACAAGCAAGGTAGCCAAACACGAGTATTATATAGCGTATACAAATGGCCCATTTCCCTTTCAGAGCATGCATGCTGGGGCAGGACATATATATAAGGAAACTAGCCAAAACCGGTTTGACTCAGTGGCTAGAGCGTTGGCCTACAGACTGAAAGGTCCCGCGTTCAATTCCAGTCAAGGGCATGTTCCTTGGGTGTGGGCACATCCCCAGTAGGGGTTGTGCAAGAGGCAGCTGATCGATGATTCTCATCGATGTTTCTAACTCTCTATCCTTCTCTCTTCCTCTGTAAAAAAATCAATAAAATATATTTAAAATAAATAAAATAAAAGGAAACTGGACAAGTAAAGGCAATTTTTAGTTTTTCCAATTAACTTTATTCAGTTGCTTTTCAGTAAATGGCATTATTTAATTTTTAAGTTGACAGAGGTAAATCTAGTATATAAAAAGTTTAAATATTGGTTCTCTTCTCCTGGTGGCTAAACTTTTAAAACCTAATCCAAGTCAAATAGTATTACTGCTTATGCATTGTTGTTTTTTTTGTTGTTGTTTTGTTTTTATATTTTAGGAACCTGATTGCTCTCCTTCAACACGTTCAATATGAAGTTATTAGTAATACTTTTATTTTCTGGACTTATAACTGCTTGTAGAGGTAACTCTTCTTACAGTTTGCCACCGAAGTTATTACTAGTGTCCTTTGATGGCTTCAGAGCGGACTATCTACAGAACTATGAATTTCCTCATCTCCAGAATTTTATTAAAGAAGGTATCTTAGTGGAGCACGTTAAGAATGTTTTCATCACAAAGACATTTCCAAACCACTATAGTATTGTGACAGGCTTGTATGAAGAAAGCCATGGCATTGTAGCTAATTCCATGTATGATGTAATTACCAAGAAATATTTTTCTGACTTAAATGACAGGGATCCTTTTTGGTGGAATGAGGCAGTACCTATTTGGGTAACCAACGAGCTTCAAGAGAACAGATCAAGTGCTGCTGCTATGTGGCCTGGCACCGATATACCCATTCACAATACCACGCCTTCCTATTTTATGAATTATAGCTCCTCTGTATCATTTGAGGAGAGACTAAATAATATTACCATGTGGCTGAGCAATTCAAATCCACCAGTTACTTTTGCAGCACTCTATTGGGAAGAACCAGATGCAAGTGGACATAAATATGGACCCGAAGATAAAGTAAATATGAGCAGAGTGTTGAAAGAAATAGATGACCTTATTGGTGACTTAGTCCACAAACTCAAGATATTAGGATTGTGGGAGAATCTTAATGTGATCATTACAAGCGATCATGGGATGACCCAGTGTTCTAAGGAAAGACTGATAAACTTGGATCTCTGTCTCAATCGTTCAGACTACACTCTTATAGATTTGACTCCAGTTGCTGCAATACTTCCCAAAATAAGTAAGTAAATTTTAGCCAAGGGATATTTGAATGGGGCAATGGTTTGAGGGTTTTATAAGAGAATAAAGGTCTGGATTTTTGCAGTTAAGAACCATCTATTCTTACACTTACTCTAGAGTGGAATTATATGTTTTCCCCTATTTTACAAATTTTAAAACAAAACTATTAGCTTAAGACTTATATTGAGAATTATCATTTCTTTGCTTTTGGGTGTATTTTGTAATTAACACAAATGGAAAAAAGAAACTTTTACCCTTGAAAACATCCGGAATATTTGGGTGAGATATACCTTTTGTTTACTGATAGAATTAGTGATGAGTAGTAATATGTAATTAGTTAATATTTACTGAGGAAGCTAGATGTGAAAATTGTCCCCTTTGTATAAAAAGTCCACCAGGAATAATAACAATATGAAAAAAGAGCTATGTGAATACTTTGAAAAAAGTGTGTGTGTGTGTGTGTGTGTGTGTGTGTCTGTGTGTCCCAACACTGTCACATGATTATTCTCTCTCTTTTTTTTTTTTGAGAATTAAATAGATTATATTGTTCAGTATTTTTGTTTCCAGTTATTCTAGTTAGAAGTATTTATTCCTTATCAATCAATCATGACTTTTTTCTTTACTATCTCCTTTTTCTTCAGATAAAACAGAGGTTTATAACAAACTAAAAAACTGTAGCTCTCACATGAATGTTTATCTCAAAGAAGACATTCCTGCCAGGTTTCATTACCAACATAATGATCGAATTCAGCCTATTATTTTGGTTGCTGATGAAGGCTGGACAATTGTGCTCAATAATTCATCACTAAAATGTAAGTATTTAGGGTATTTCTCGTATGTCATAGGGATAAATCATAAATTGACATTGTTCTTTTAACAGAATATTTTCACTTAGAGATGTTGACCCAATGTAATTAGTTCAATTTCAACTAATACATCATTGGGAGTTCTTCATTTAATTCTCAGATTTTTATTTGATAGCATGTCACAATAACCACAATGTCACCCTTGCATTAGAAGGTTGGGTGACCCTAAGGGTAAAGGTATAGTTTTACTTTCTTACCAAAACTGCAGTTATTCTCAGTAACTTTTAAGATAGGTTCTCATTTGTAGAAAGTAAAAGATAAATAAGGAAACAAAAAAAAAAAAAAGAAAAGGAACAAAATACTATAAACAGGAAGAGATTAGCTAGTTCAAATTTCTCAATTTTTTATGTTAAAAAAAAAAATTTCCAGCCCTGGCTGGTTTGGCTCAGTGGATAGAGTATTGGCTTTTGGACTCAAGGGTCCTGGGTTTGATTTCAGTCAAGGGCACATGCCCAGGTTTTGGGCTTGATCCCCAAGTAGGGGATACACAGGAGGCAGCCAACCAATTATTCTCTCTCATCATTGATGTTCTATCTCTCCCTTCTTCTCTGATAATAAAAATATATTTAAAAAAAATTTGTCCAAGTAACCTTTTCCCAATGATGAAATTATTTACCTAAATGCTACAACATTTTTGTACATTGGACAAGAACCAGAAAGTAAACTTCCAAAAATGCACTGGGTAAACAAAATAGATGTATTGAAATCCCTCTTAAAACACAGATGATGTATAGGGGAGAGTTATAGGTCTTCCTGGAAACAAGCTTCTTTATCCATATGCTAAATTCAATTTGAATACTTTAAAAAGAATGCATGATTTTGTAGTCAATAGCAGGGGTCAGGACCCTTTCTGTAAATGGCCAGAGAGTAAATACACATTTTAGACTTTGTGGGCCAGCTGATCTGAACTGTTCAACTCTCCTTTACAATGGGAAAGCAGCCATGGATAATATCTGTAAATTGGCATGGGGTGTTCCACTGAAATTTTGTTTACAAAAGCAAGTAGAGAGCTGAATTTGGCAAGGGGATGTTGTTTGCAGTCCCTGATCTAAAGCAATTTAGAAAAGAATAAAACCAGAATCAATGGAACCAGATACTATTTTCCAGAGGCCAGTTGCATGAAATTTTTGCAAGAGTCGGCCTTCCTTCCCCCGACTGCTGGCACTGGCTTCCCTTTGGCAACAGGCAGGAACCCAGGACCTGGGCTTCCCTCCAGCTGCTGGCAGGCACCAGGGACTTGGGATTCCCTTGCAGCCCAGCCTTCATCCATAAGGTGGTCCAGAAGGATGTCCAATCTAATTAGCATATTATGCTTTGATTATTAGATATTTGTCATATACCCACTGTTAAAAACTTGGAAAATACAGAAATGTTTAGAAAAGAGAAGAAAAAGAATCAATTACCCCTTAATATTGAAGTACATACAGACAAATGTTAATTGTGGGAGTTTTTTGCCTTTCTAATATTTTTCCTATTACACATACTTGCATATTTTTACATTAATGAATAATATCTTTTTATGTATAGTGTTGTATTCCACTTTTTATTATATTGGTCATATGCATTTTTATTTATTTATTTTTTAAAATATATTTTATTGATTTTTTACAGAGAGGAAGGGAGAGAGAAAGAGAGCTAGAAACGTCGATGAGAGAGAGACATTGACCAGCTGCCTCTTGCACACCCCCTACTGGGGATGTGCCCGCAACCAATGTACATGCCCTTGACCGGAATCGAACTCGGGACCTTTCAGTCCGCAGACCGACGCTCTACCGCTGAGCCAAACCAGTTTCGGCGGTCATATGCATTTTTATTTTGAAATATTTTAAACATATAATTAAAGAATAATAAAACACTGGTATACTCATCACGTTGACCCTGCATTTCATGTGAAAGTGGAAGCTTATTAATTGCAAGTGATGTTCATTAAAAGGCAATATTTGTTGCCATAGCCGGTTTTGCTCAATGGATAGAGCAAACTAAAGGGTCCCAAATTTTATTGTGGTCAAGTGTACATGCCCAGTAGGGGGCGTGCTGGAAGCAGCCCAACAATGATTCTCATCATTGATGTTTCTATCTCTCTCTCCCTCCCTCTCTGAAATCAATACAAATGTAATAAAAAATATATAAATATAAAAGGCAATGTTTGTTAAAATAAAGCTAAATTTTGAGAATCTGGTATGTGGCTTTGGTTAGAGACCATCACATTTTTCTTTGAGTTAATCTTTCACTGGCATTATAAGTTGGAATCCTCTGGGTAGACTTCACATTTAGTATAAGAATCTCATCTGTGACGTTTGTAGTTACCTGGCCCTTCAGGTAGAGTTGTTCATTAACTGTCAATGAATGAGTAGTATTCTATATAATAAAAGCCTAATATGCTAAGTGTCCGACCTTTCGTTAGACCATTCAACCAGTCACTATGATGCGTACTGACCACTAGGGGCAGACACTCTGACCAGTAGGTTAGCTTGCTGCTGGGGTCCAGCCGATCGGGACTGGGCAAGATGGGCCGGAAATTTGCTGGAGCCCTCTTGTGGTTTCTCCCCAGCCTGTCAACTTCCCACAGTCCCTCCTCAACTGGCAGACCACGATTGGGACTGGGCTAGATGGGCCAGACATGCTCTGGAGCCCTCCTGTAATCCCTCCCCTCCCTGATCATGTACCGGTGGGGGTCCCTCGGCCTGGCCTGTGCCCTCTTGCAATGTCAGAGAGCCAGTTTCTGCCTAATTCCTGCAGGCCAGGCCACGGAACCCCACCATTGCATGAATACAAGCACTGGGCCTCTAATATTATATATCCCTATTTCTTATCACAGGAGCAATTGACATAGGTAAGTCTGCACATTCACTTCTTCACCATTCAGTGGTTTTAACTCACTCTTCCCCAGTTACTCAGGACTTTTCAGCCAGACCACATTTTCTCCCTGGTGCTGTTTATAGTGGGCTTTCGCAAATAGTGCTAGAAAGTAACAGGTAAAATAGGTGGGGCTAGGACTGAAAAATAAGTACGTAAGATTGAGAAATCATTTTAAAGCCACTATGATTGATTGAAAAAGGGATGTGTGTATGAAAAAGGGAACATGGCTGAGTTGAAGAAAATAGAAAATGGTATTTCTGGCCCCTGTCTGGTTCAACAGATCAGAATTCTAATGGTCTGGGAATTATACTGGCAAGACTAGTATAATTACATGCACAGCAAGTTATTTTCTAATAGATTATTTACTAACATTATTTTTGTTCTTTTTCAGTAGGTGACCATGGTTATGACAATTCCTTGTCTAGCATGCATCCATTTCTGGCTGCCCACGGTCCTGCATTTCACAAAGGCTACAAACAATGCACAATTGACAGTGTGGATATTTATCCAATGATGTGCCAAATCCTGGGCTTAAAACCACGTCCCAATAATGGAACCTTTGGTCATATTCAGTGTTTGTTAGTTGACCAGTGGTGCATTAGACTCCCAGAAGCCATTGGAATTGTTTTTGGTGTACTCTTGATCTTAACCATTCTAACGTGCCTCTTCATAATCATGCAGAATAGACTGTCTGCACCGCAGCCATTTTCCCGACTTCAGTTACAAGAAGATGATGATGATCCTTTAATTGGCTAATAATATGTGCTGGAGTTTCTAAAAAGTGTCTTTGTTTAGTCACAAAACCAAGGATACACCCAAATGTGTTATAACTATGAAAAAGCATATTTTGAAAGACAAAGAATTTATACGAAGCATGCTGAAATTGTGTTTTACTTTTCTTTGTGTTTTCTTTTGGTGCATTAGCTAATACCAAAAACAAAAACATCCTGAACATAGTAAAAATTGCTGGTATATTATTAGTTAACACTATTTCTCTAACTAGAAACATTTTTTTAAGAAAAATACTGCCTATGCCTTTCTTTGTGCAATGAAATTTGTCACATATTTAGATGAAAATATGACAAAATTTAGTAGGCATACTTTTCTAATAAATTTTTATATTTGTAAATGAAACAACAGAATCTTTATGTAACTAGTGGGATTTGTGCATCAGGGAGGAAAAGTTTCCTATATTTTTATATTGACCTTTAATGGAGTTTGTATTCCAAGTAAACTCTTGAGTTAGAAAATTATCTGTGTTAAATGAAATCAGTTAACCAGGCAGAAAAGATCAAGCATATAAAGATTATTTTAAGAAAAGTTATTATAAAAAACTATCAAAGACAATGTGTACAAAGCCCCTGTCTTCACCATTGTGTCTTTGTTAATACCCTTAAGCTGTTGAAATCTCAGAAGTTTTCTTTTGAAGATTATTGCTAATAAATTAAGAAAATAGAGAAAAGTGGATTTCTCTGTGCTTAATGGCTTTGTGTAAGTTATTTGTGTGTGTGTGCAAGTGTGTTAGCATGTATGGGTGTGCAGACTATGCAACTTATAGAAGGAGATCAGAGATGGACTTGACCATAGGTAGGCTTCCGCATTCCCATAGAACCCAGCTCTTAGGAAAGGTTATATTTTCATTCATATTTGTTTACCTTCTAACAAGTTCAAATCATAATTTTAAAAATGCATTTGTTTTTGTTACCATTTTTAACCTTCTCAGGTTGATTATAATTAGAAGTATTAAAGAGCTATAGAAAAAGTTATTTCTGGTTTTGATGAGTTAGAATGAGAAAAAGATATTTTTATGTTAACCTTTGGGACTTTGATGCCTTACTCTTTAGGCAACAGAGTAGTTATATTTAAAGTGGAATTTAGTATCTGTTGCTGTTTTACATTATTATGTTAAATGACAGAATAAGCTCTCAACAATGCCTAACGTTTCCTAACTTGAGTGATTGGTAGAACCTTCTAATAATCAAAATTAATATGAAGAAACTGAGTTGTGACAGACTAGATTATATCTATTAGAGTAGGGGTGTCGAACTCAATCAGAGAAGGGGCCAAAATCTAAAATCCAGCCTAAATCGCGGGCCGAATGGTTTACTGAACAGTCATAAACTGTCATTGTGATGGAAACGCAACGGAGTGCAGTGATGACAGGGCGGTGCGGGCCACATTGCAAGGCCTGGCGGGACGGATTTGGCCCGCGGGCCTTGTGTTTGAAAACTTGGGTTCAGGAACCATTCATTGGAAGTTGAGGCAAGCAATTGATATTAATAGTGTAATCTTTAAAGTTTTGACAATACAAAATAAAGTAGGCACCCACTTTGCAGATACAGAAGTGATTTACAGTAAATATGCAGCCCAGTTAAATGTTGATTGTCTGTGATGGTTAAGAGCAATGGTGCTAATCATCAACTGTTTAATTCACCCTGTCTGGTTCTGCTGGTTTCCTGATCTTGGTATTTAGTGCGTATTGTATCTGGGGTTCTTGAGAAGCATTTCCACATCCTGCATAAATAGGTGACACTGATAGTAATCATAAGTTGACTGTAGTAACAACATAATACATAAGTGCAATAAAGCCAGTAGGGCTAATTTTGCTTTTTGACACATTTTATTTCTGAAGTTTTTCCTCACATAAAAGTTATCTTAAAGGTAATAGTTGATTTGAATGAAATAATACAAAATTTTCTTTTCTACTTCAATTGCCATTAAAAAATAACAAAGAATAGAACAGTCACATTTGAAGCCCTGGACATTTTAAAAATAGTAGGAGAGTATTTTATACTATTTGAGTAGTCTTTGCTACTTAGAATGGTGAGTCTTAGTGACTGCATTAGCTTGATAGGAGGTATGATTTTCAGTGAACTTACGTGGCATCCAAACGGAATAGATTTTATATAGGATGAAATAAGAAGGGATGCTGTCTATGTCTTACCCCCTGTTCAAAAGACATTTACCTATTTGTCTTATCAGTCTCAAAATATTAACTTTAATTGAAATTATAAACTTTATATATATATATATATATATATTCATGAATAGAATTTAATCAAAGAGGTGTTTATGTATTATTATATTGAACTCTGTGTTAATTCATTTGTATTTATAATATTGCTGTTAAAGCTAATGATCCTCCAATACACTGAAAAAATCTTTTAGTAAAGCTAGGCTTTTACAGTAAGGTTTTTATGTATTTTGTTATGTAATTGACAAATATACCTTGATGTTTCCTGGGTAATAGAAAGTATTTGGCTGTTTACGACATTTAACTGTTTATGACAATACTCAAGGTAATAGGATAATTTTTATTAGGTGTTTTTTTTTTTATTCAGTGAGTAAATTCAGAATAAGTACATTAACTTATAACAGGGACAGTTCTGTTGTCAATAACATGCAGGTTCTCTAGTCCATGCTCTGTACTATAGGCTTTGTGTTATTGTTCCATTAAGCTTGATCTAAGAAGTTAAAGATAAATGTTTGGAACATTAAAGGATTAAAAATGCCTTTGCATTAACCTTGGGTTTCTATCTTTCTAGCCTGTATCTGGTAAGCTTTAAGGGTGAATGCATTTAATTTCTTTTATTTGGAGGTTTTTACTTCATTGTGAATATGTAAAGCTACAAATGAAGGACAAAGATGAGATGAGAAGTGTCTATTGTCAATTCTTAAAATAGTGTGTAAATAAAATGACATAATGTGCTTTAAAAAAATTGTAATATAGTGCCTTAAGTTGAAGTAAAATGTATTTTGATTTATTGTTTGAATTCATAGTTAATGACCCTGATTTTAAAATGTATCTGAATAAAATTTACCAAAACATTTTTTTGTATTACTAAGTATAGAATCCAACCTCATTGTTATTTTTTGTCACCATGCACAATATACATATTGTAACAGATTTTGATGATTTAGTAATATTGTATAAGTTCTCATAAGCATTCATTACAGATTTTTTTAAACCCAAGATTAAGTGTATAACATTTAAAACAGTATATAAATAAAGAATAAAATATACTTCCTTTACTCTGGAAGAGTTCAGTAACATTTCAAAAGTGGTAAAAATAAATTACTTAGGTCCACTATGTTTCTGATTTAAAAAAAAAAAAGAAAAAAAAGAAAAATCTTAAATATTTAGAAGTTAATATACTTTTAAATATAAATCAAATGAGAATATATTAAACTGAGTTGAATGATAAATCAAAGTCTGTAGTTTGCAGCTAACGCAGTACTTAGGGGGAAATTTATAGCCTTGATTGCCTGTTTTTGATGTAGAAAGTCCAAAGTGAGTGGAAGAAGAAAAAAAGAATCAATGAAATAGAAAAGCAAAATAAAATTAATAAATCCAAATTTTGTTTTTTAAAATAATAAATTGATAAGCCTCTTTAAAAAGTGACTAAGAACAAAAAAGGAGCTAACACAAATGAGCAATATCAGTAATACAAGTGGGGCCATCACTACTGAACTGTATATATATAAAAGATTTAAAGGAATATGGCAATAAATATTTGGATAAAATGGCAAATTTCTCAAAAAATACAACTTATCAAAATGATACAAAATCAAATGGCTAATTTAATAGTCATATCTATCACAAATCAGTTTGTTATAACAGCCCTATAAAGAAAATTCCAACTCCAGGTGGTTTTACTGATTAGTTATATCACATTTAAGGCAGAAATGCTTTTTATAAACTTTTACAGAAAACAGAGAAAAAAACACATCCTAACTGGTTTAATGAGGCTAGTGTAACACCATTACCAAAATCTGACAAAAATTTAAAAAACAACATAGGCAACCCCTATGAACAAAAATTCCTCAATGAAATATTATCTAATTAAATTTAGCAGTATTTCAAAAGGTAAATACACATGAACAAATGGAATTTATCCCAGAAATGTACATTGATATTTGAAAATCAATGTTATTTATATTAATAGGGAAAAGAAAAATATGGTTGTGTTAATAAATGTGGGAAAAGCATTTGGCAAAATTTGCCAGCTGTTTATTATTCAAAACAAAATAACTCAAAAAATTTGGAATAGAAGGGAACTTAAAGTTGATAATTAACACACACATACATTTATATATTATATATATATATATGTATATATATATATATATATATATAGCCACATATAATATCACATCTTTTTGCCACAAATTTTCAATAATATCATACAGAATTATAATTTTTAATAGCATAAACCCACACCTAATGGACTGAATGATGAAATAGTAAACGTTTTTTCTCCAAAATCAGGAACAAGCCAAAGCTGTCCACTCCAAACACTCCTATTTAATATTCCACTGGAGGTCCAAGCAAGTGCAGTAAGACAAGAAATAAAATAACTGAAAAATAATAAAACTGTCATATTTATAGATGAGTCAATTGCATATATAGAAAACCCAAAGGAATCAGATAAAGTAAAAGTGAGCTTAACAAAATTGCTGTATATAAGGTCAGTCAATGTGTAAAAATCAAGTGTATTTGTATATCAGAAAACAAAAAAACGAAAACTTAAATCTGGTATCATTAAGCATGAAATCTCTAAGAAGTCAAAATGCATACAGAATTTTTGCACAAGAAATTATAGCAATGAGAAGAATTAAGAAAGACAAAAAAAAAAAATAAGAATTAAAGAAGACAAAACAACAAACAAAAAACCCAGAAAGCTATATCAGGTTTATAGTTTGGAAGATTCAATATTGTAAAGATGGCAATTCTCAAATTTGTCATTGCATCTAAGCATTTCGAGCAGGGTTTTATTTTTTATGGAGTTGTATAAGCTGACTCAAAAATTTGTAGAAACATGAAGGGTCAAGACAATATTGAGTTAAAATAAAGTTAGAGGACTCACTCTCTGTGATGTCAAGAACTATCATAAAGTTATAACAAAACTAGGGTGTTGATACAAGGATAGACAAATAGATGAACAGAAGAGACGACCTTTGTTAAAATGAAGAATCCATATACATGTGAATGTATTAGACATCTTTTGTATATCACCTCAAATTTACTCAACTCACCCTTTACTCCAGTTTCATCTTGATTTAGACCAACTTCCCACAGATGCAACTTAACAATGCTTAGCCTCTTTCTTCAGGGCACAGGCACGATGGCATTGGGTGCCTACGAGATCACATTCGGCATTTGTGCATGAACTACTCAGATATACTGGAGTTATACCCATGAACTACTCAGCAAGTGGGATTGGAGGCCAATGGGTAAATGCTTTGCTTTCCTCCCCCATTCCCCACGCGGTCAATTCCGAGGTACATTTCCTACGGTTCCTCTGAAGACCTGTGGGATTGCGCACTCATACCAGTTCTCTAACTTACGCTTATATAGGCTTTGTCTTCATTTCTCCTTTACTCTCTGTCCCTCTCTCATTTCTTGGGATCACTTTACAAATAAATTGTCGACATAATAAGCCTTTGTCTCAGACTCTAATAATGGGAAAAAACTCAGGTTCAACAGTAGATTCATATAATATATTCAATAAAAAAATGTATACATATATTCACCAAATGACGGAAAAGAATGCTCATAGCAGCAGTACTCATAGTAATATCAAATAGGAAATGGTTCAAATATCCAAAAACAATATATAGTGTTGTATATTCATGTGATTTCATGTGAAACAATGAAAATAAACTACTGCTACACACAAAACATGGATGATTCTCATAAAATCTTGAGTGGAAAAAGCCAAACAAAAATGAATATATATTGGATGATTCCACTTAGGTAAAATTTATAAACAGGGGAAAGTATTCTATTGTGTTCCAACAGTGTTGCCTCAGGCAGAGGGAGAAAGGTAGATTGGGTCCCAAGAGGGTCTCTGTGGAGGGCTAGTCATTTTCCACCTTCTATTTCTTTTCTATAATGAAGTTACATTAATTTGTTCACTTACTAAAATTGGCAACATTTATTATTTACTTATATGTTTTGAGTTTTACTTCAATAAAAAGTTAAAGAGCAATACATATTACAAAGAAACAGAGCACGAACCTCAGACAAATAAAAACTTTCAATGTGTAAAAAAATTAAGTAAAAGAGCTAAGGCTTAGAAAATGAAGTATTTCAAATGGTATAACAAAAAGAAGAGTTGATGCCCATTTGGTGTGGCTCAGTGCTTGAGCATCGACTTATGAGCCAGAAGGTCACTGTTTGACCTTCGGTGTGGTCACATGCCAGGGTTGTGGGCTCAATCCCCAGTAGGGGGCATGCAGGAGGCATCCAATCAATGATTCTCTCTCATCATTGATGTTTCTATTTCTCTCCCTTCCTCTCTGAAATCGATAGAAATATATATATATATATAGGCTTTGTCTTCATTTATATATATATTTAATATATTTTATTGATTTTTCACAGAGAGGAAGAAAGAGGGACAGAGAGTTAGAAACATCAATGAGAGAGAATCATCGATCAGCTGCCCCTTGCACACCCCCCACTGGGGATGTGCCCGCAACCAAGGTACATGCCCCTGACCAGAATCGAACCCGGGACCCTTCAGTCCGCAGGCCGACGCTCTATCCACTGAGCCAAACCGGTCCCAGCGAAATATATATATATTTAAGAAACAGCTGATGAAGGATGTTGAGTAAAACTGGTGAGGTGAAGGCACTCCATCCCTCTGACCTGTTAAAGAATCTTATTTACAATTAGTTAACTAGTCTAAATTTCATTTCTACTAATTTTTGTTAACTGTTTATAAAGTATGACCATGAAGACATGCAGGTAAAACCAAAAACAAATAGTTATCAAAGATGATGATGACTAGATTTTTCACAGCAAACTAAAATTTTATTTTCCTTCAAGTAAACTCCTGCTGATATTTTACAGAACAATAAGTACCTGTAAATAAAAGAAACAATAATCAAATCTTCCACCAGAATTCTAGTAATTTCATCAAAGTTACAGAATTTACTTTCTTCTTACTACGAAGGTTAATGGCACTTTCTACAGTGAGTTTAATGATACTGATTCAATGTACAGACAGCCCTTGAGGAGTAATGCTTTTAAACATACCAATTTCTTTCAGTTGTTATATGGGCATCTCAGTAATGCAGGTAAGTTCATAGTAACAATGCAAAGTGAGCCATCCTGACCTGTCTTATTTCTTTTCTAAGATCTTTAATCTGTAGTTTAGACGTCTTGAGTTTGTTACCTACCATTTAACTTCTTAGCTTTTAAATCTATGGTACATTTCCACTGATTCTATTCTATCCCTTTAAGAGGTTCTATAATGAAATGAGAATTAGGTGCTAACATTTTTTATTGTCACTAAGAAATAATCCTCCCACCTCATTTTACAAAGCACTTAAATTCAATTGTATTTTTAACTCTGCTACTTTTGTTCTCTCCATCTAATGTATCCTTTTTTTCCTTCTGAAATACATTTCCCATTTTTCCTATTTAGCCATTTGGTGTATATTTACACAGGAAATCACAATATTTTCTAGGGCCCATACATTTTACCTAACAGAGTTTAGGCTAATTCTGCATCCTCAAATATTCACATCTAAAAGATGCTTGTGCTCTGTTACTATGGGTTACCAGGAATAAAACAAACATGGTTTTCTCTAATTTGATTTTAATGTAATTAATGATTTAGTTTCCAAACAAGCAAATAATTATAGAACAAGAGAAAACATTGCTGAGCTGATGCACATCTCTAATACTTGGACCAGTGCCGGACCAAAGGGAAGGGAATGGATATTCACAGTGTTCTAAAACATTAGAGTAAAATGACCAATCAGGGAATAGCAACAATGAATTTTATGACAAATAATATATTTAGTACTAATCTATCAGTAATTGATTTATTTTATTTATTTATTTATTTTTTTTGGAGGGGGAAATAAAACAAAAACCCAAGTCCTTTGGAAAGAAATAGGACAATGAATGTCCAGGTACATTCCGCTGATAGGAACGCAGTCTCTCCAAAATCCAATACACAAAGGTAGTCCCATTTAATTTTCAACAGTTTTCAATTTCTTCTTGCTTTCCAGCAAACTAAATTTAAGTACATTTCCACATTATTAGGGAGTGATCCGAAACTTCATTCAGTCTGAATGACAAGTATTCTGTGACACGGGTTAAAAAGTTGTCTTTTACAACCAAGTTATAAGACATAATTTTCAAAAAAAGTGCATTTCCCATAAAAGTACCCATCAGGACTGAAACTTAAAGTGCAACATATAAAGTACTTTAAACAGTGCAAAGTTGCTAAATATATACATTATATGTGCCAAGTCCAAATAAAGCAGGATCTTCTCTCTGCCTACGCCAGACAGGATAATGGAAACATACTTTTCCACATCTGGAATCCAATACACAAAGGTAGTCCCATTTAATTTTCAACAGTTTTCAATTTCTTTGCAAGTATGTGTATTTTGGTCCATCTGTGTGTGTGTGTGTGTGTGTGTGTGTGTGTGTGTGTGTGTATGTGTGAGAAAGACTGTGCCTGCATATGTATGTAACTGCTTATGTCTCAAGGTGGTTTCCTAGAATTTGAAACCTTTAAACACTGACATGATTGCTCAATCTCCACTTCTAAGTATCATCAGGCTTGTAATAACGGTTGAGCTATTTCACCCTGCATAGATGGTAAGGCAGGTATTTGACTGAGAATTAAATGTTTAAAGAAAATTATAAAAAATACAATAACTATAATGCTACCGAGAGTGACCCCTATGAAATAAGCATTTGACTCTTGCTCGCGTTCTCCTGGCTTGCCATGGCCACGGTGGGGTGGAGGGCTCTGTGTGTGAGCCATTCTCCTTGGAGTTGTGGAACTGAGCAGATCCTGGACGCGCCTGAGGGAGCCGTTGTGTGGCATGGCGGGGATGCTGAGGAGGTGGCAGAGCAGTGGGTACAGATCTGTGGAGCTCATAGCTTCTTTTGTGAAATTCTTTCTGAAGGCAGGACCGTGGGCTAAAAATATTGGATGCATTTCTGCTAGCGCATTGTCATAACCGTGGTTGCCTACTGTGAAGATAAAATGCATGAAAATGTTAGCCAACCAGCAGGCATTCAAATGGAAATAATTGTGGCACTGTCAAAGTCTGAGCAAGTAAATGCAAACTTTATCCAATTTGACTTTTAAAATAGTCTTGTACGAACAATTTTTGCTGTTGTCCACATCACTTTGGGAAATAAAAAGGCAGCTTTCTCAGGCCAGTACGACCTTGAGCAGCAGGGGTGACCTTGAGCAGCAGAGAATGAAGGGTAAAGAGCAAAACTGAGCCAAGTGAAGAGAAAGTGAAACTGATTTTTATTTATTTTTTGGTGGCAGGTAAACTACTTGTTAGGTACCTACTATGTTCTAATGATTGCTATAAAGGTCAAAGATAAAGGTGCTTTTAGACATGAAGATAATAAATTCACAATTACTAACAAAACAAGAAAAGCAAGAGATAGAGAAAAACACACCGCAAAAATCAAACCTCTAGTTACACTTTCAATCCACTGCAGAAAAACCAGTCAGGACTTGAGGGTAAATTTTTTACTTTCGAGTTCAGATCAGGATCTAACTTAGTACTGTGTGCCTAAGTATGGATACAAGTAAAGCCAAAATTTGAGTCTTCTGACTTACCAAGGGATACTGAACTCCAGGATGAAAACTTGCATAATAAAAGCTGCACTTTATGGTTTACTTTATTTTTGTGAATGGCATTTTTTATTTTATTTTGCAAATATAGTTTGCATTCAACACCTTTTTTGTATCAGTTTCGGGTGTGCAGCATAGTGGCTGGGCTTTCATTTAGATTACAAAGTGCTCCCTCCAGTAATTCCAGAGAGAGAGAGAGAGAGAGAGAGAGAGATACATCAACTGCCTTATGTGCCCCAGCTGAGACTAGGGATTGAACCTGCAACCCAGGCACATGCCCTTGATCAGGAACAGAACCCATGACCCTTTCTTTGGTGTGTGGGCTGATGCTCTAATCACTGAGCCACACCGGCCAGGGATAAAATCTGCATTTTAAAGGCACTTGTGCTTATTAGCATGGTATCAGGGTGCAAAGGAGAAGGAGCTGCTGTTGATAAGATGGCAACCTAAGAAAACTAACTGGCTTTATTTTAAAGGTGGTGAGGACAATGACTTGCAAATCAGTCTCTATACCTATATTACTATAAGGAAATATGTAAACAGGAACACAACATTTTTAAAAAAGAAATCTTAAATTAATTGTTCTGAAAGTCACAAACTGATCCCTTAGTCATCAGCTTAGAGCAATTCCAAATCCACCAAAAGAAGTCTTTCTAAATGCCATGGTTCTCTTGTGTTTACTCAAGTAAAAATAATGCTGGCTTTATGTAATCATCTGTAATCATTTGACAGGGCAAACTATGCTATTCTACTGAGCTGATAACATCAACATTGGGAAGTATGCCATTATAGAATTTGTGACTGATCAGATGATTGTTCTGTTTATTTCTGTAAGAAGTTGGGATCTAGACTCTCAGTCATGGAGACAAAGGTAATATTCTCATATCCCATTTATTAGAAAATCAGATTTGAAATGAAATCATTATGACTCACAAAATCTTTCCCTGTATAGGGGCTTTGTCTATAGTGGAAGCCTTACCATCAATGCTTGGTCCAGTAGGTAATATTTAATAATGGATGCTTAAGGGCAGTGGTTCTCCAACTTCAATGTAAACTGAGACTCCCAGGGACGACGTGTAAAAACACAGATTGCTGGGCTATGCCCTTACAGTTTCTAACTCAGCAGGTCTGGGTTGAGTCCAAAGTCTGCTTTTCTAACAAATTTGCAGGCAATGTGGATGCTGCGGGTACAGGGAACGCACTTTGAGGACCTCTGCTTTTGAACATATAGGCTTAATCTCTTGTAGAACTCCAGCTGAGAAGAACTGTAGTGGTCAATATTTAATTATTTTGTTGAGTAAATGGTCACAATTTATTATAAATAGGAACATTATTAAGGTCAAAAATAGGTGTGATCAATCTATTGTGTTAATTGTAGTTCACCAAACCATATTTCCAGAGAATTTTAAATTCATGTTAACTGCCAAATTTTGAGCAACCCTTCTAACATAAGCACTAACTGCACACTACAGAATATCTAAACATATAAAGGCCAAATAAATTATTTTTAAAGGCCTTCTTAAAATGATCCCTGTCATGTAATTAAATATTGGTTTACAGATCTTTATCTGTATGTAAAACCGGTTTTAAGAACCAGTTACCATGTACATGTACAAATTATAGAACGGCATTATGAATTATGTATACAAGTGCCATTGACAGGCAACTTCTTTTATTTTCATCAATAAAAATGACAGGAACCTATTTCTACCTAAAGGGCCATTTTTGTACATCTGTTATATATATATATAAAGGACCAATAACCCAAACAGCATCTCTAGATCGTTTGGCACAATGTGGATCCTTCAACATTCAAGTAACGGAGTAGAAACAAATCCCAGTGAACTGATAACTGATCAGGAGTGCATGCTAATATAGAGATCCAGCAGGAAGCCCATGCCAGGTAGTCCAGCAGAGGAGGTTTAAGATGGGGACCAATTATAAAAGTGTGAAGAGCTAAGAAGCAAATATGAGATGGTGAGGTTATCCAGTGTTAGGCAGAGGAACCTCCTCCAGGGCTCAGGGATGGAGGGACAGAGGAAGAGATAGTTTTACCAGAGCCCAAAAGTCAGGGCTACTAATTCAGAGCTGAGATCACAGAGATAGTTGGGAGCTGGGATCACAAAGGAAATGAACCCATTGTTAGAGATAAAGCCTGAGGCAGAGATTAGGGAACAAATACACTGGCTTCCAAACTCCTGTCAGGGTGTTCTATTGGACAAACCTAACCAGAAACCAGTTCGCAAAGGAACTGGGGGATTTTAATCTTTAGGGGTCAGTGACTGGTGATACAAAGCAGAGACAGAAAAGAGCAGGGAGCTTAAGAGCAAATTGCAAATGACAGACACCACGGAGATGAGTAAAATTCTGTGGATGGCTTTTCCATTTGGCTAGCTTGTTAAAGCAATATAAAAAGAGAAAATTTGACATTAAGGATGGCAGAAAGTGTCTTATTTTGCATATTTGAATTTAAATGGAACTTTCATTATATTCTGAATTTATTCAGTGGCAATAGCTCCAAAATTATATCATGAGGTATTAGGAAAACACATCTTGATATATTATTTTACATGACACATTGAATTCTTTTTAGAAATGTTTCCAATGTATAAAGCAAAGTTGGCCTACATTTGGTAGTATCAGAAAGAAGGAAAGAAAATACTAGAAAGCTGATAATTGTAAATAAAAAAAGTAGAGTTTAAATTCTTGGCCCAGGTAGCTCAGATGGTTAGAGCATAACCCCAATATGCCAGGGCTGCAAGAACAATCCCGGGTCAGGACACATACAAGAATCAACCCACGAATGCATAAATAAGTGGAACAACAAATTTCTCTCTTTCTTCCCCTTCCATTCTCCCTCTAAAATCAATTAAAAAATTCTAATCAAACTAGTATATAAAACAGAGAAAATATTTCAATTACATTTCAGTTAATGTTTTTCTCTGGAACATCATGTTTATTTGTTTATTTATTTATTTTTTAAATATATTTTATTGATTTTTGTACAGAGAGGAAGGAAGAGAGATAGAGAGTTAGAAACATCGATGAGAGTCATCAGTCAGCTGCCTCTTGCACACCCCCTACTGGGGATATGCCCGCAACCAAGGTACATGCCCTTGACCGGAATCGAACCCGGGACCTTTCAGTCCCCAAGCCGACGCTCTATCCATTGAGCCAAACCGGTCTCGGCTGGAACATCATGTTTATAATTAGCAGTAGAGGTCACTGTGAATATTTTTAGTCTGGCTTCAAGAGAATAAATGTTTCATTTTTAGGAGGTTACCACTTTTCAAAGCCCCAAGAGTTGGTCATATAACCAGCTAGTTATTCAACCAGCAAATAAAGTGATGTATTATCCATCACATCCACTTTAGCACACAGTGATGCAGAATGGGAAGAAACAATTGTAACATACTCACACATAAGGCCTTCCGACTTATTTTGTAAAATGTACCACCCTTCGTCAGCCACTGCTATAATTGGTTGAACCCGGTTGTTGTACTTGTAATGCCATCTTTCTGGAATCTCTTCTTTTTTGTAAACAGTCAGATTAGGATGAGCATGAGCTAGTGCCTCATAGACTTCATCAAATTTACCTTTAAGAGAAGGGAGAAGAAGAGACACTCAGAACAAAACACCCACTGCTACAATCAAACTACAATATCATGGCAATAGAGGTCATTCAAAGCACACACCCTACTGAGGTCACAAGCCAGCAAGCTGGCAAGACACTTTAGAATTCTCATCCCCTTTGAGGAATCTTGAGTGGGAAAGGGGGGTGGAGAGAATAGGGACTAATAAATTATCTTCTGTTCTAAGTAAATTATCCTTATACAATTAAGAGATTATGTAGAACCTGAAGTCTCTAATTTGAGATTTCTTAATAACTTAAACATCCACACAATGCGTGAAATACTGCAACACCCAAACTAAAACAAAGGGTTGCATTCTGCTCGTTATGAGTGCAGAGGTAGAGATTCTCTAAATGAGAAAATATGAGGAATGGAGGGTGAGGACTGGGCAGGACAAAGTGAAGGTGGGAAGCAGACTGCAAAGTAGACAAGTTCTTCAAAACCCTGGAGGTCTTGCAAAAATTCTTCACATGCAGTAAACTTGGGCACTGTCTGCACTCCTTTGTTTGTTATTCACATCCATTTGGTAGGGGTCCCTCTCTGCCTTCCACACCCGACAAGGCGACACCATACCGATTTTATAAGGAAAACTGAAGGACTGATGTGATTTTCTGAAACAAAAACAAACTTGCTATTCCATATTGAATTTGTTGACAAGTTTGTGTGCAGGCATGTATGCCTATTTTAACATTCACCATTCCCTATGATCCTCTGAATTCCCCTCTGAGGGATAAAATTTTCATTTGGGAGGTATACAGCTTTTCCAAATCTGTTCTCTCATTTGAGACCTACACAACCATAGGACCTGATAAAGAAGAAGCCAGAGGAGTTAGTTTGAGTCTTGCTCTGTCTTACATTGTGATCTGGGGACATAATACTTGGTGACAGGGCTGATATGAGGCTTGGAGGAGAGATTTCTAAATGTTCAAAGTCTTGTTATTGCTTGCCTTTCTTATAGTTAAGAAATATGAAATCTCAGGTTGACCAAAGCTTCCTCATTCCTACATTCCACTGCTTCCCTAGTAAGCAGGAACTAAGGAGCCATCCTACCTAATAAAAGAGTAATATGAAATTAACCATCACTCCACTACACCCACCAGCCATGCCCACCAGCCAATCAGAGCAAGTATGCAAATAAACTCAACCAAGATGGCTACAGCCACAGAGAGCAGGAAGGAGGCTTGGGTTTCCCAGGCAACAGAGGAACCCAAGCTTTCCTCCTGCCCTTGCCAGCCTAAGCCTCCACTCAAGACTACAAAGTTTCAATTATAGAAGGTAAACAAATCCAAACAGAAATGGCTGCCAGCCATGGAGTGAGCAGGGGGCTTGGCTCCGCTCCAGGCTACGAAGTTTCAATTGTAGAAGGTAAATAAAATCCAGATACCAGGGCTCCACTTGGGTGGCTGGGGGATGTGGCTGGCCTGCAAACCACTACAGGCCCCTCGCTCAGGCTGCCCCATGCCCCAAGGGAACCCCCACCCTCATCCAAACACCCTTCAGGGCAAACCAGCTGGCTCCCTCCCGTTCACCAGGCTTCTATCCTATCTAAAAAAGAGTAATATGCAGATTGACCATCACTCCAACACACAAGATGGCTGCCCCCATGTGGTCAAAGATCCTGCCCTCTAAGTGGACACAAGATAGCCACCACAAGATGGCCAGCAGGGGAGGGCAGTTGGGAGGCACCAGGCCTGCAAGGGAGGGCAGTTGGAAGTGATCAACCCTGCAGGGGAGGGAAGTTAGGGGTGACCAGGCCAGAAGAGGAGGGAAACTGAGGGCAAACAGGTTGGCAGGGGAGCAGTTAGACATCAATCAGGCTGGCATGGGAGTGGTTAGGGAGTGATTAGGCTGGCAGGCAAAAGCAGTTAGGGGCAATCAGGAAGACAGGCAAGTGAGCAGTTGGGAGCCAGCAGTCCTGGATTGTGAGAGGGATGTCCGACTGCCCATTTAGGCCCGATTCCGGTGCATCCCAGTGGATCCCAGACTGGAGAGGGTACAGGCTGGGGTAAGGAACACCCCCCCCCCCCCATAGGCCCGGTGCAGGAAATTGGTGCACGGAGGAGGAGGGGTGTCCCTCAGCCCAGCCTGCACCCTCTCCAATCTGGGATCCCTTTCACAATCCAGGACTGCTGGCTCCCAATCGCTCATCTGCCTGCCTGCCTGCCTGCCTGCCTGCCTGCCTGATTGCCCCTAACCACTTCTGCTTGCCAACCTGGTCACCCCCTAACCACTCCCCTGCCAGCCTGATCGATGACGAATTCCTCCCCTCCTGGCCCAATTGCCCCTAACTGTCCTCCCCTGTTGGCCTGGTCACCCCTAATTGCCTTCCCCTACTGGCCTGGCTGCCCCAACTGCCCTCCCCTGCAGGCCTGGTTCTCCCCACTCCCCTCCTCTGCTGGCCTGGTAACCCCCAACTGCCCTCCCCTGCAGGCCTGCTGCCCTCCAACTGCCCTCCCCTGCAGGTCTGGTAACCCCCAACTATCCTCCCCTGCAGGCTTGGTCACCCCCTAACTGCCCTCCCCTGCTGGCCATCTTATGGGGGCAGTTATGAAGTGTTGGAGTGATGGTCACATGGGGGCAGCCATCTTGTGTGTTGGAGTGATGGTCAATTTGCATATAATCTTATTATTATATTATATAGGATAGATAGAGAGGAAGAGAGAAGGGGAGAGGGGGGGTAGAAAGGGAGAGAGAGGCTTTTAGGGCTTCTATGAAATTTCTATCTTCCCATTGCAACTTCTCTGAGAAGGGGGCTGAAGCTTTCATCATATTAAATGATTCCAAAATGGTTAAAGACAGCATCAATTGCAATATTCTAGGGAAAAAGTGAAAAATTAGACTTCAAGAGATACCGCTAGTTGGTTTAGGGAGATAAAATATTCTGTTAGCAACCTACAGCTGTCAGAGGGTTGGGTGGCTGGGGGGCTGGGTGAGAAGAGCGAAGCAAATTAAAAAACAACTCATAAATACAGAAAACCGTATGGTGATTACCAGAGGAAATGGAGGTGAGGGGAACAATAGAAGAGGGTAAAGGGGAGATAAATGATGATGAAAGGAGACTTGACTTGGGTGGTGACCACTGATACACAGATGATGTATTATATTGACATATGAAACCTATATAATTGTATTAACCAATGTCACACCAATAAATTCAATAAAAATTTTAAAGATTCTATTAGCATATTTTCCAGGAAGTAGCTAGGCCTCCAGGTAAGCACCTGCAGACTCCACTAAAGGACTCGAGGAAAGAACCAGCTCAAACAGGTTAAGGCATCTATTATGAACTTAAGGCAACTAAGCTCATTATAATAGTGAAATTCCCACTTCTGAGAGGGCCCTGGATATCATTTTCTGAACATGGGATGCATGAAGAGGCATGACCTACTACTGCGCCCACACCTACCCTACACCCACCCTTACAGACTATGACAAAAATTTCCATCATGAATATTCAATGAAGTGACTGGATAACAGCAGAGGCTCCCCAGTTTGGGGAGTCATGGCTTTGGAAATTGTTCCCTGTGGGCTACTTATTTGGGGTCAAATAAATTGGGCTTTGTGAGGCAAGTTCAGTTCAATAACAACAACAACAAAAAAGAGATTTTGTGGTTTTTTTTCCAGAATCTAAGGAGTGAATTCCAGAGTATTACCATGACTCAGGCAAACATACTTTAAAGGCACAGAAGCAAAAATTCCCCACTCCATGGCCCTGGGTTTATGCAGACTGGGCCTCAGACCAATAGTCAGACTCACCTTCTTTAGGCAGGATGGCTGCTACTGGAGACCCGTCAATCAGCAGGTAGAGGTCTCTATCCAGATACTGGTCGAGTTCTATCACCCTCTCCTCAGAACACTGGGTCATCCCGTGATCACTTGTGATAATCAGGTTAAGAGTGTCCCACAAGTTTGCCTTTTTCAGCATCTGCATAAGGTATCCTAACTTGTTGTCAATATCTGAGATGACAGGCCCCATGAGGGGACTGTCAGGTCCCAAATGGTGGCCCATGTCGTCGGGGTCTTCCCAATAGAGAAGGCCAAGATTGATGGGCTCTTTGGATGTAAACCATTCGATAATTTTGGCAACTCTTTCTTCAAACGAAACGGACGCGTTGTAAGGCATGTAGTGAGCAGGAAAGCTCTCATGGATTTTTACATCCGTGCCGGGCCACATGGCTGCACCACTGGCATGTCCAGCCCTCTGATTTGTGATCCATATCGGTGTTGCTTCTTCCCAAAACTCAGAGTCATAAATATTCATGTTATCCAAGGAGAAAGATTTGTTCAGCATAGGATCAAACATGTCATTTGCAACAACCCCATGATTCTCTGCAAAGAGGCCAGTTACCAAGGTATAATGGTTAGGGTAGGTCTTTGTAATAAAAATATTAGTAACTTGCTTCACACGAACACCATGTTTCATAACATGATGAAAATGAGGCGTTGGAACTCTATATAAGTAATCCCAACGGAATCCATCAAATGAAACTAGTAGGACCTTTTGCTGATCTGGTTGGAGAGAAAATGTAATTGAAAGTGGTAATGCAGCAAGTACGAAGGCTGCGCAGAGGAGTTTTGAAGTCATTTTCAAAGTACTTGATCAGTTCAGCATAAGATAATCTGTATAAGAAAAGAACACATAGAAGCTAATTTAGTTTTATATTCTTTACTCAAAACTGAGAGTGGCTGAAACTGGTTTGGCTCCGTGGATAGAGCATAGGCCTGCGGACTGAAAGGTCCCAGGTTCGATTCCAGTCAAGGGCATGTACCTTGGTTGTGGGCACATCCCCAGTAGGGGTGTGCAAGAGGCAGCTGACCGATGATTCTCTCTCATCGATGTTTCTCTCTATTCTTCTCTCTTCCTCTCTGTAAAAAATCAATAAAATATATTTTAAAAAAACAAACAAAAGAAACTGAGAGTGATGGTGCTGAGTAGTCCCAGTTATAAGTCGCAGCCTGCAAGGATTACGTTACAGAACTCCATCTTAAACAAGAGACCTGAGTAATAAAGTTTAGCTGCATTAGAAACTGTTCTACTTTCCAATAATTTATCAAGAATCAAAACATTCCTCAAAGGAATTATTTAAATTGGTTCCCTAACATCACTTAAAAATATGACATACTTTACATATAACTTTTCAGAAACAGTTTCAGGTTGACTCAAACTTCTCACAGTCAAATACCTATAACATATTTATCATTATTAGACCTATTATAGGAACCTAGAAACAAGAAAGTACTGTTGGCAAACCCCAATAATAATGCATTAAAATATACACTAAGTGGCCAGATTGTTATGATCTCTGAATGCATAATAACCTGGCCACTCAGTATATATATTAGAGGTCCAGTGCATGAATTTGTGCATGGATGGGGTCCGGCCAGCCTGGGGGAGGGGACATGGGCAGCTGGCCAGCCTGCCTATGGGTAAAACTCCTACTCAAGGGGACAATTTGCATATTAACCTTTTATTATATACGATATACACTGAGTGGCCAGATTACTATGCATTCAGAGATCATAAGATCTGGCCACTCCATTCACTGGTGTGTGTGTGTGTGTGTGTGTGTGTGTGTATGTGTATTTTATTAATGTGTGTGTGTTTCCTTCACACCAAAGCCAAAGCCTGCCCTGGCAGGGTAGTTCAGTTGGTTAGCATGTCATCTCAATATGCCAAGGTTGCAAGTTTGATCCCTGATCAGGACACAGACAAGAATCAACCAATGAATGCATAAATAAGTAGATCAATAAATCAATGTTTCTTTCTTTCTCTCTTCCCCCCTAAAATCAGTAAGTATATAAAAATTTTTACAAATCCAAACCCTTATGTTTGGTTCATCATGGTTAGAGATGTTACAAGAGAGACAAGAAAATACATTAATTTGGTTTCTTGAAGACAGACATAAAATTTGTGATATTCAAATATATTTGTGAAATGTAATCCATCTTCATTTATTAATAATCAAATTATAGTCTTATTTAAACAATAGATTCTAAACTAAATATAAACAGAAACATATTTTAGTAGGTATTTCCATATTTATTTTTTTCCCCCCCAATCACCATTTATCCCTATACCTATTCCACCTTCACCTGCCCCTTTTCTCCCCGCAATCACCATATTGTGCATGAGTTCTTTTTTTCTCAATTCCTCCACTAACACCCCAAATCCCTCCCCACTTACACCCCCACCCCCTCACACACACATACCAGAGCTGTCTGCATGCTCTTTATCTATGACTTGTCTTTATGTTGCTTGTTAGTCCGGTTTGTTAATTAAATTCCACATATGAGTGAAATTATATGGTATTTGTCTTTCTCTGACTGGCTTATTTCACTTAGCATAACCTTCTCCAGGTCTATCCATGCTATCACAAAGGGTAAATTTTTTTTTCCTTTTTACTAAATAATATCATTCAATTGCTTTAGTGCACTACAGCTATTTTATCCACTCATCTACTGAGGGAAACTTGGGCTGCTTCAAAATCTTGATTATCATATATAACACTGCAATGAACATAGAAGTGCATATATTCTTTCATATTTGTGTTTCAGATTTCTTTGATAAATTCCCAAAAGGGGAATTGATGGGTCATAAGGCAGTTCTATTTTTCATTTTTTAAACAATATATTTTTATTGATTTAAGACAGAAAGGGAGAGGGAGATAGATAGAAACATCTGTGATGAGAGAGAATCATTGTTTAGCTGCCTCCTGCACACCACTCCGCCCCCAACCAGGAATCTCAAAACCCAGGCATGTGCCCTGACCCGAAGGCAAACCGTGACTTCCTGGTTCATAGGTAGACACTCAACCACTGAGCTACACCAGTGGGGCCATTTTTCATTTTTTGAGGTAACTCCATGCTGCTTTCTACAGTGGATGCAGCAATCTGCATTCCACCAACAGTGCACAATACTTGTACATACTTGACAACACTTGTTTGATTTACTGATGAAGCCATACTGACAGGTATGACATATCTCATTGTGGTTTTAATTTGCATTTCTCTGATGATTAGTGATGTTGAGCATCTATTCATAAGTCTATTGGAGAAGTGTCTATTCAGATGCTGACCTTCCTAATGCCAAAATTTGTTAACATTTAATCTCATAACTGATAAGATTAAATAGTCTCTTTGGACCAAGGTTGTTGGTGTGTTGTTCTTTTAAACTGCATGTTATTTCTAAAAATCTTCCTTTTCCCCCTTCCAGCCCGGCCCGCCCCCACCCCAGACCCCCCCCACCCCATTGTCTGTGTCCAAGGGCCATGCACATATGCATACATGTTCTGGATTATTTCCCACCCGCTCCCCTTTCCCCTCAAGATTCCACACTCTGTTCCATGCTTCCATGTCTCTGGATCTACTCAGTTCATCAGTTTGTTACTTAGATTCCACATATGAGTGAGATCATGTGATACTTGTCTTTCTCTGACTCACTTATTTCACTTAGCATGATACTCTCCAGGTCCCTCCATGATGTCTCAAAGGGTAAGAGAATCTTTTTTACTGCTGCATCGTATTCCATGGTATAAATATGCCACAGCTTTTTTTTTTTTTTTTTTTTATCCACTCATCTACTGATGGGCATTAGGGCTGTTTGCAGAGCTTAGCTATTGTAAATTGTGCTTCTATGAACATAGGAATGCAAACATTCTGTCTGATTGGTGTTTCGGGTTTCTTAGGACATATTCCTAGAAGTGGGACCACTGGGTCAAATAACACTCCCATATTTAGTTTTCTGAGGAAACTCCATACTGTTCTCCATAATGGCCGCACCAGTCTGCATTCCCACCAGCAGTGTCCTAGGGTTCCCTTTTCTCCACATCCTCGCCAGCTAAAACGCTTTTATTCAAGAAAGCTAATAAGAGGCAATGTAGTTAAGTAAGTAATACATATGTAAATTTTGTTGGTTTTCATTGGGCTTGCAAATTAAGCAAGGATTTTTTGTTCTCCCCTTTTCCTATCCATTCTTGCATGAAGGTTTTGTAAGCCCACCAAAAATTGGATCTAACCATACTTTGGGCCACGAAGTCTCTTGAATTCAGCTTTGACATCTTCCTAATTTGAATTACTGAATACATGTTTAAACCTCAAAAAAACGAACCTGTCTTGCCTTGCTATATAAAAACTTCTTGGCATACTTGCTTTCTTTTTAGATGCAATCATTCTATTTTGTTTGCTTTGTAAACATGTTTTTACCATACAGATAACTAAATTAGTTAAACTGAAATTGTCTGAGGCATAGGGCTCCAGACAATGATTCAAAATTAAAATTTAAAACTATTTTTCAAATGGCAATAATGTTTCCTCTTCTAGAAGGGGCAGTAAAAATCAGGTCCAATAAGAAACTGCAAATATATTTACTAACATATGTAGATGAGGGTGCTGGTTCCTTCCTCTTGCTCCCTTTTCCATCGCCGTCCTAACACAAGGAAGGCTAATATAATATAAACCAAATATAATTTAAACCTAAAAAAAACCAACTGCGAGGAAACACCCGATTTTCCTCTAAGTAAATTCATTCAGGAACCGTGGCAAGCAGGAAAGAACTGCTTTCTCGGGACAAAGGAAAACACACAAAGGCTAAGTGTTGTCTAAAGCACAGGAATGTTTGAAAAGCAGAACCGACATTCTCACCTCCATGACGCAGAGCAATCAGAGAGATGGGGGTGGGATGAGCGACATCTCAGATTTTTTTCTTTTTTCATGCATAAAATGCTGCACAGGCCGGCGGAACCCCTAGCTTTGGGTCCAAATTCCCTGGGCCGCTTTCTGATTTCTCTCCCCCCCCCCCCCGCCCCACCCTCCCCCTACAGATAGCCTTGGGAATCTGGAGGGTAGGGGCGCCAAGAAACAAGAAGTGGGGCAGTGGAGGAGGAGCAGGTGAATCGACATTAAGAAGAGTGGATGCCCAAACCGATTTGGCTCAGTAGATAGAGCATGGGCCTGCGGACTGAAAGGTCCCGGGTTCGATTCCGGTCAAAGGGCATGTACCATGGTTGCGATAGGGGGTGCGCAGGAGGCAGCTGATCGATGTTTCTAGCTCTCTATCCCTCTCTCCTAAAAAAAATAAAATATATTAAAAAAGAAAAGAACAGGGTGATGCCCACCCTGGACTCTTACCTTTCGCAGCGATCCTGTCCGTCCGCATCGGTTTGGGGAAACGGGAGGCAGGATCTGAACGGGGCTCCCTTTCCTCAGATTCGGGGCGACAGCGGGGAGGGTGGCGGGAGCCTGAAGGACCCCTTGAACCTGCAACCGCTCACCACACACTTCAGCGCGGAGCACCTGACCAGCACCGCATCCCCGCCGCCGGCTCCGCCCCTGGGCTCTCATTGGCTCCGGGAGAGCTACCCTGTTGACGGGCTCCTGGGAGTGGCTGGAGCCGCTGTCAATCAGCGGGAGCGGGCGGTGCTGCCGGGGTTGGGTGGGCGGAGGGGCAAGAACAGAGCGGACGAGAGCTGAGAGCCAGAGCTGGCCCCGCTGGGAGGTCGGAGGGGCGGGGAGGGGACCCCTGCTTAGCTAGCGTGCCTTTTCTGTACTCAGTGGATTGTGTGCTCTAACACTCACTATTTTTGTTAAAAGCGACTTTTATTTTCTTATCTGTTCTCTTAAGTTTTTTGTTTGTTTGTTTTGTTTTGGTGTTTTGTTTTGTTTTTCTTGATTTTTTTTTTCTCTTGTCACAAATTGGTCGGTGCCGCCATACCTCGGGCTTTGTTCTGAGAACACCTCAGGACGTTGTTAGGACTTTAATTTTTTTTTTAATTTTTATTAGTTGGTGTTGGTAGCTGCTTTACTTCTCATATCTTTCATTTAAAACCTAGCATTTACTTCAGCCAATTCTTCAGCCCCAATGTTTGCTGTCCAGGTTTTTGCCATATGAGGTCTCTGGATCTGCAGTAGCGGGGCGCCTGAGAATGAATGGATTGAATCAGGTTCAGGACTAGGCTAGTCTGCACAGGGAGTGGGGGCAACAGCTACTCTGAGAGTTGACCTGGGCTCCCGGCTCTGTTTCCAAATGACTGAGAAAGCTCTGACCTCCAGGACCTATTTCACTTTCGGAAGTCTTCATTGGCACTTGCTTCTTCTGTACCTTTACTGTAGTGAATTAATTTTCCAAGTTTGTTGGTAATCCATGGTGTTTTTAGGCCGGCGGGGGTGCGGTGGGCATGCGCACAATTCGCCAGTTTGATGCCAATTATAATCACCATAGATTGTAGCAGTGATCTGAAGCTGCCCCGAAAGGATTTGCACACCTATACAACTCCTGGGCCTGATTCTGCCCCTGCAATGGCCAGTAAGACCTTAAAGAATGTCACAACTTATCATTTCAACATCTTACATTTAGCCCATGTGTCACAACTTACATTTAGCCCATAAAACAGAGAGTAAAACCAGTGGCTTTGGCTGCTCTGTCTGGCTGTTGTTCGTGCTCCCTGTCTGGTAAACTGGAGCTGTAAAATGCATAGTCATTCCTGTTGATACTGAGTTAAATGGGACAAACATTTTGGTCACAGTTTTTTCCCCTTTCTATTTCTTACAGAGGGGAGAGTAGCGGTAGGGGGTGCGCTCCCTTCTGGTTGTGTTGTAACGAACAAAAAAAAACCATTGAAACCTGTAAAGAATTCTAGTGAGTTTATTTGAGCCAAACTGTCCACAGATATCATGCCAGGAAACAGATAATGCTCCAAAGAATGGCAGGTTACATTTCTATTTATACATTGCAATCAAAGGAGGGACGTAGGTGGGTTACATGAAGTTCATTGGTGACGGATTAAGGAGGTGGGATAAAGCAAAGCGGTGGGAAAGCCCTGGGATTGGATAACAAGTAGAATGATGGACACATACTTAGGTGGGTACAGGAACAATTAACATGCTAATGAAGGAATTTGAGGCATCTGCCCTGGCACCCACACATTTGGTTGTGCCCCAGAGGCTCCAAAAAAAAAAAGGGGGGGGGGAGTTTACAAGTTACCCAGACATCTCACAGATATGTTATCTTAGAGGCAAAAAGGCAAATGGGCTCAGGAAAGATCTAAGTTGATCTTTGTTGTCTTTGTCAGGGAAAATATCGGCCTAGGACATGACTATCCACTATAACCTGCTTGTAGTTAAATATTTAACTTTCAGGCCATCTTTTGTGGTTATTTTAGGTCTATGAGTTTACAAGACTGCCACGCAGGCCTCCCCTGAGCTTGTCAGGTTGGCATGTGGCTCCTTTTGTCCACAATACCATCTCACGGGGCATCGGGGCACTCTGTGGGACCTCTTATTTGTAACCACTGGAGTTTATAGTTTAACACATGTGGGATGGGGACTGAAAGGGAGGCTGGTTTCTTTGTTTATGTGGACACAGTGAAGGTGAAGTTGTACAAGTTGTTCCAAGTCTCCAAAGCCCTGTCCTTTGAAATCACCCAAGCTTGAACCCGGTGGTTCAGTATTATAAGTCCTTCACCCCCCAAAATAGGTCAACCCTATGTTCCCCCCAAACTTTCAAAGAATAGCTTATGCTGATTAGAGAACAGAAGCAAGGAAACTGGCCTTTTACAAGGGCCGCTGAACATGGTTGGCCTCTGTTCAGATGACACTCTGCCCTGCTTTGCAAAGCTTTTATGGAGGGCCGTGTTCTCCAGCCACCCCTGTGAAATAGGATGGTGCAACTGTTAACCACAGCAGCGAACTCAGAAAATGACTCCTCCAGGGGGTCAGTGAGTGCCAGGCACCCTTTCCAGATCTCCATAGAATGATATTTAGTGCTCAACTGGTAAGCTTGTTATATAACTCAGGTCCCTAATGGAGAAAAAAAAAATCTGGCTTAAAAAGTATGGCTAAAGGAATGATTGTAAAAAACATGCTTACTCTGTACCAGCCCTTCTGCCCCCTCACCCTCCCCCCGCCCTCCGTTGCCCCTTTTTCTGTCCAATTGCAATAACTATTGAGCAAATCACAGTAGCATAAATTGATGTTGACTATAGCTCTTCCTTTATTTTATATTATTGAATTAATATAATCATCACCGAACTGGTAATATTTTTCTGAGTAATGGAGTGAGAGAAGAATCAATTTCTTTCATGGGTTTTGGGGTAGGCATGGGGTTCCCTCTGCCTGCCAAAGGCAGTCTAATAGGGATTGGAGGATTGGATTCTCCCGTAAAAGCTGGAAGAGGTTTATGCTAAAACTGACATATGATCTGTTCATTATGAACTAGCCAAGAATGGCTCTGCCACAGAAGTTTGGTTTTCAAAACTAGTCTATACCCCATGGTAGGGAAAATGAACAAATGATTTTACAATGTATTTATTTTTATTTTTTAAAATATATTTATTAATTTTAGAGAGGAAGAGAGAGGGATAGAGAGTTAGAAACATCAATGATGAGAGAGAATCATTGATTGGCTACCTCTTGTATGCTCCCTACTGGGGATTGAGCCCACAACCCAGGCATATGCCCTTGGCTGGAATCGAACCTGGGACCCTTCAGTCTGCAGGCCAATGCTATATCCACTGAGCCAAAGTGGCTAGGGCTGATGTTACAATTTAAAAAATCTGTAAGAAACTAAGTAAAAGAAAGTCTGTCTCATAATCCTTTATAGAACACTAGAGGCCTGGTGTATGAAAATCGTGCACTGTGGAGGGGGTGGGGGAGCCCTCCACAGTCTGGGAGCCCTCAGGGGATGACTTAGCACTGCTGTGGAGGCAAGAGAGGCTCGCATCACTGCAGCTGCATTCGCCAGATGTGAGCCTCACTCAGGGCTTCTGGCTGAGCGGTGCGCCCCCTGTGGAAGCACACTGACCACCAGGGGGCAGCTCCTTTTTGAGCACCTGCCCCCTGGTGGTCAGTGCTGTTTGGTTGATTTGCATATTAGCTTTTTACAATATTATATAGGATTCTGCAAAATGTGGATCTCATATATTCAACAGCCATAGGTTAAGAACCACTGAGACTCTAGTTCTGGACTGACCTTATTATTTTTAAAATATGTTTGTATTGATTTTAAAGGAAGGGGGGGGGGAGGAAGGAAGGGAAAGGGAGAGGGGGGGGGGAGGAAGGAAGGGAAAGGGAGAGGGAGAGAGAGAGAAACCTTGATGAGAGAGAAGCATCAATTGGCTGCCTCCTGAATGCCCCCTATTGGGGATAGAACCCAAAACCTGGGCATATGCTCTGTACATGAATCAAACCTGCAAACCAACTGAGCCACATGCCAGGGTAGAACTGACCTTAATGCTTGATACATAGGACTTCACTAATTTAGACTCATCACAAGTTCAGTAAAAATATTAATTAAATTTTAGTCAAAGACTTAGTCCAAGTATTTTTATGTTTATTATTAATTTGGCTGTTAATGATATATTTGTACTAATTAGAACTATATTTTTACACAGTTATCATGCTTTTATCTTCTGAAAGCTTTATGCAAGTCAAAGAGAACCTTATAAACTTGTTTGTATTATTGTATTTCCTAAATTGTATCACAGTATATTATTTTCTCAGGAACACACTACCACAAACTGGGTGGCTTCCAACAAATGTATCCTCTCGAAGTTTTGGAGGCTGGAAGTCTGAGAACAAATGTTGGCAGGGCCACACTCTCTCCAGAGGCTCTAAGGAACACCCATCCTGTCCCTCCAGCTCCTGGTGTGTCCAGTGTCCGTGGCTTGCTGCTGTGTAACTCTACTGCAAGGGTAGAGAACGTCCAGCCAGTGGGCCATATAAGGTCTGAGAAATCATTTGCCCTGGTCCTACCAAGGCATAAGGGGTGAGTTAATGAAATGTTTGACAAAATATAGCAGGGCTAATTTTTAAGTTGAGATAATTTTGTATGACCCATGAATGATGTTATAAATATTCAAATGGCTCTTGGCAGAAACAAAAGGTTCCCCACCCCTGCTCTAAGGGACACCTCCACCATCACATGAGGTTCTCCTCTCTGTCTCTGTCTCCACATATAATAGCTTCCACCAGCCACTGGAATGAAGGCCCACTTTAACCCAGCAAGATCTCATCCACACTTAGCTAATTACATCTTTAAAGGTCCTATTTTCCAAATAAGTTCACATTCTGAGGTTCCAGGTAAACGTAAATTTTAGAGGGACACTATTTAACCCAGTACATGTAGCTAGCAGGATGTTTAATTTTATAGCTCAGCCTAGATAAAAAGTTCACAAATTATTATTAAAATGGCTCAAATCAAGGAAACTAACAATACCTAATGCTGACAGGAGCAACTTCCACTATCATTACATTGCCGGAGGGAATAAAATAGCCACTTTGGAAAAACAGTTTGGAAGTTTCTCAGAAAGTTAAATATGCACTTATCATACAACTCAGAAATTGCACTTTGAGCTATTTAGCCAAGAGAAATGCAGATATCTTCTCAAAAATTTGTATGCAAGTTTTAAATGTGTTTTTATTTATTTTTAGAGAGAGAGGAAGGGAGAGGGAGAGAAACATTGATCAGCTGCCTCCTGCATGGCCCCCTACTGGGGATTGAGCCTGCTATTAGGCATGGGACAACACTCAACCAACTGAGCCAGGACTATAAGCAGTTTTTAATAGCAACTTTATTCATTATCATTAAAATCTAGAAACACCTCACATGACATGCAGCTGTGAATAGATAAATTGTGCTATATTCATAAATGGATATAAGAAGAAAAGAAAAATATAGGTGAGTCTCAAAAGCATTTTGCTAAGTGAAAGAAGCCAGGTAAAAATGGCTACATTCTGTATGATTCTATTTACTAGTATATGACATTCTAGAAAAGTCAAAATTATGGGAGAGAAATCAGATTGATGGTTTCCAAGGATGGGGTTGAAGGCAGGAGATTAGCTACAAAAGGGCACCAGGGAATTTTCTGATGTGAGGAAATTATAATTGTGATAGTGGTTGCATGACTACATAAGTGTCAAAATTCAGGAACTGTACGCCTGAAAATATTTAAATTCACTATGCTTAAATTATACCTCAATTAACAACAGCAACAAAAAAATACCCCTACTCTGTGATCATATCCCCAAATGTATTAGGCCCACCCAGTGGTGTTTGACTTTCCTGGTCACTTTTCTGTGTGTGGTAGAGCATGCACATTCAGGGTATAAGAACCTGCGAATGCAGGAACTCCTTGGGGCCCCTGATCTGCTGGTTTTCATTTCTTCCACCTAAAGAAGTGAGGACTGGGAATCACACAGCAAATAAACAATTACTTCCTAGGCTAGAACCGAATATTATTTGTTGAATAACTGACTCAGCTTAGGATGTGCAATTGCAGGAGGAAGGGACAGTTGTCTTTTGGTATCTGGTTTCAGGCTTGTTTTGATAGACATATTCTCAGAAGAAGCCAAGTGCAAATTGTACACGCCTGACTTTGTGGGGTGTGGAGTGAAAACATTAGTCCAAAACCATGTTTTCAGTTCTTTGTAAGAACACATCTCAAATTCTTGGTATAACCTCATCATTTGTTTAGAAAAGTATTGGTTTGTCATAGGTATTGTAATTTTGCAAAGTTACTATGATTGGGTTGTCCCAATAATTCCATAAGGGACACATGCACATGTGACCAAGGGTGCCTCAGCCAGAAATCTGACACCCTACAACCCAAGGTACTTAATTAATAATCCACCGAGCATAAATTACACAGGAGACAAACATGCAAGGCATGAATCTCTCACCATTTATTTACCAGAGTCCTGGTGGGTTCCAGACTTTGGCAGGCCACTCGGGGATCCACACTGACAGACACACAATCGGTTCACAGAGGACTCTGCAGCTGCAGCTCGGCTTGAGTTGAGGCCTCTCACAACGGCTCAGGGTCCGAGGCTCAGGGTTCGGGGTTCACACCTCGGGCAGAGCTTTGACTGGTGCAGGCAGGGAAAGTGGAGAGCGACCTTCTGTGGGGGAGCTACCTTCTTCTTTTCCACTCTAGATTCTTACATTTAAAATGTAAATGTAAAGGAATGTCTCTGATCTTCTGTGGAGCTTGCTCTTTTTATGTGTCTTCAGTGCTCAGATGTGTCTTCAGTGTGTCTTATCAGCAGGTCCCAGGAGCCCTGCTATCTGGTCTTACATATGAGGTACAGATCACTTTATCTATTTTCTACATACAGGTCGCTCAAGGGTGCTTATCAGTTTGTTCACATTACACTCATACTTTCAGATATCACACTTCAATTCCACACTTTAATACTTATTCAATATTGTATTTATCCTTATTACTATTACTATTAAACATGTGGGAGGACCTACTCCCGGATCAAAAAGATGTCTTCTTTTCCACTATAGATACTTACATTTAAAATGTAAATGTAAAGATCCTTAGCAACTATTATGTAGCTTGAGGGTGCCCAGGGTTCTTTAGTAAGTGTCTATGAATATGCAAAGCAGGTAGCAATTGCTTTGTGTCTATGGCTTTCTTGGCATGGAGGCTGGGAAAAACATGGGAGGCATTCCCTGCCTCATTCCTGCGTGGCTGCAATTTCATAATTAGCAATTCATCTCCCTGCCCTCAGGCTTTTCTCCCAGGAGTGATGCCAGGTCCATCTCTATTAGCCTTTTACTCAGGCGTCTGTGTGACTAAATCTGTCTTATTCACCCCAAGTAGCTCAATTTGTTGGGTAGCAAGGCCCTGAGAGGAGTGGGTTAGCCCGGTGAGCATTTTCTTTTGAGAGGTGACTGCATAGACTGAGAACCCCAGAGGACAGTGAGAACAGGAAAGGAAAGGAAAGCTGACATTTCTCATAATTTGCTTAAACTTTAGCTCTGCTCCTTGACAGTCATAAGCAGCAGCCACCTAAGGGAGCTAGAAAGGCATAGGTGACAAACAGGACATTTGACTTATGGAGGCATTCCAAGTTTTTCCTTAATTTCTTTGAATAGCCATTGGTCAAAGTTTTTATACAAAATATTGAAATTCATCAGAAAATTCAACAACTAATGAATTTTCTGATATAAAATCCTTGGGAGCATTGCAATTCTTGAAGTCACTTTCATCTTTATGTATCCACACCTGTTGTCACTTGTTATCTGATTTCATTAAGGTCTCTGTCCTTTACATCTTGCCATAAGACATCTGCTGCCCAGGTATCTGCTCCCTAATGGGAATCCTATTTCATCAGAGAATTTGTCGAATGCGAGTGGAGCTTTGCTGATTTACTCATCTATTCTTGCTTAGAAGCAAAGATGTATATATGTCTGAGCTCATTGCCCTTAGTGGTGCTATTCATGGTAGTGGACCAGAGTAAACCTACTGACCCATCTGCATAGAGATTTAACCTGTTATTTTCTAAATAAGAGTTTTTTTGAGATTTCATGCATGAGTGGGATCCCTCGGGGTAGTCTGTGGGGATTGGGCCCCAGCTCATAACCCCAGCCTCACAGCCTCACAGCCCTGCCTGGCACCTTGCCTTGGCTTGGCGCTGCCCCCTCACCTGCTCCACCATCCCACCTGCGGGATGATCAGTCGGGGCCAGACCTTCAACCAGGCTCCCTCAGGGCCTGGGATGTTGGGAGCCGTCAGAGTTGAGACAAGCAACTATTTTCTTAGTCTTAAGAAAATAGAATTAAGTTCCTTCTAGCAGAAGTTATTCGGTGCCCTGAAGGTTTGGCCAGAAGATAAGATTAACCTGCCGCTTAGCATCTTTGCAACTTCCCCTTCCTGATCCTCCCCACTAGATAGCCCAGCCTTGGAATGTCACACCTTGAAATGTTATGCCGCTCTGGAAGTTAGCCAATCCTGTGTTGCCAGATACCTTACCACCTTGCCACTCAGTGCCTAAACCAATTATACACTGCCAAAGACCCCTCTGCATAGGCAACCCTGCCCCCCTTTATTTCTGCTGTATATATACAGCCATTTCAAAGAATAAAGTCGAGGGTTGATCAGAACCTTGTCTTGCCTCCATTCTTTCGCGTTCCTTGTTTGCTTCATTCTCTTAGGTGGTTCCTGCGTGCCCCTGTTGTTGCTCCGCAGATCAGGACACTGGGAGCCAGGTGGCAGCCTCACCCCCGCCCCCACTGCTGCTGCTGCTGCTGGGTGTTATCTGCAGGGCCATAGGTGGGGTATTGGGTCCCCACTTGCACCCGCCTTGACCTGGTGCTGCCCTCTTACTTGCTCCATTATCCCACCATGGTCCTGTTCTCATTGGGGCTCATTGGGTTGGTAGCACCTCATCCACCGCCAGAACTGCATCACTTACACCTGCCATGTTCTGCACCGCCCCCTGGTGGTCAGTGAATGTCATAGTAAGTGGTCAAATGACAGTCTGAGGGGACAATTTACATATTAGGCTTTTATTATATAAGATTAGGGGTCCAGTGCATGAATTCATGCACTGGTAGGGTCTGGGGGCAGTGGGAGCTGGGACACAATCAGCCCTCTGGACAGGTGTTGGGATGCCCTTGCTGGCTTGGATCTGGATATGTCCTATTGATATTCGCGCTGGTTGTCAGGAGCCACCTGGCAGCTGCTTTTATATTGTTTCTTCCTAGCAGAGCATGTAGGGAGGGGAAGCATCTACAGTGCCCGCAGTTGACTTTCAGGATGCCAAAGGCACTGTTGAGATTGTGCTGGTGGTGCTGGTCCATTCTCCGAAGGTTGGACCTGCAGGACTACTGAGGGAGTGAGTGACTGCCACTGGGGTGATGGGCGGCCAGGCTAGTAGGCTGCTGGGATGGGTCAGTCAGCTGTAGGAGTACACTGACCACCAGGGGGCAGCTCCTGCATTGAGCATCTTCCCCCTGGTGGTCAGTGCACATCCTAGCAACTGGTCAACCAGTTGTTCCAGTCATTCTGGTTGTTCTGGTCATTTGTATATGAAAGTTGCTTAGGCTTTTACATATATAGATAATTCACATAGCATAGCATGCACTCATTCTTTCACATCTGATTTTCCAGTTTACTAATTCATTCTTTATCTTTTTTTGCCTTGTTCTTTAGTCCAATCTTTTGTGTAATTTTTTTCAGCTATTATGCTTTACATATTTACAATTTTAATGATTTCTAATTCTTCGTATTGCTAATACCTGGCTTTATCTCATTAAGAATATTTATTATGTTTACATAGAATACTTGGTTCATCTCAGTACTTTTACTTTGGATGGAACATCTGAAAGATTTTTGTACTCTTTTGAGTTTGAGGTTATTGTACTCCTTAGATACATGGTAATTTTAGACTTTGAATTTATGTTTCTCTGAATGTATATTAATAAGGTGGGAGGAAAGACTGAAGGATAGGCCCTAGCCTAGATGAAGTGAATCTTAATGTATTTAAGAATAGGAGATGATCTGAGCCAGCAGGTAGATGCTTTCTCTTATAAACTTTACTGCAAGGTTCTCTAAACACCTGTTCAAAGGTCTTTATACCACATAGAGTTAATTGTTTGTATGTTGTGAAATAGGGATCCAAGAGTTTTTATTTGCGTGTGTTCTTTTCTTCGTGTGGATAACCAGTTATTCCAGCATCATTTGTTGAAAAGTATTTCTTTGCTTTTGAATTTCTTTGGTTCCTTTGTCGAAACAATACACCTCGTAAGTATGGTTCTATTTCTGGACTCTATATTTTGGTCCATTGATCTATCTGTCTATCCTTATGCAAATAGTACACTGACTTTATTACCAAAGTTTATAGTAGATCTTGAGGTTAGGTAATGTGAGTCCTCCAACATTGTTCTTCTTTTTTTAAGATCTCATTAGCCAAACTATGATGCAAAGAATCTCCTTTTACAATTTTCTTGATTTGGGTATATAACCTCCTTTCTAGTAGAGAAACAGACAAAATAAAATTCTCTCTCTCCACTCCCTTTGCCTCTCCTTTAAGAACAGTACAGTACTAGAGACTCAAATCACCTCTAACAGTCAGACCAGAGCTCTGGTACCATAATGTACCTTTTTGTAAAATATAAAATTTTCTCTCATAAATTTGAATATCTCAATAAATGTATCTTTATTGTTGAAAATATGTGCTTTTCTTCCTCCCCAGTGCGAAGCCTTATCCTCTCGTGAAGCACAATTTTGACCACTTCCATGATTAAGGCCATTTCATGACATTTAATTTCCTCTGTGAGATCTCAGCATTATCAGGTAGAACATCCAGTGATATGCTTTGCAACCTGGAGCAGGCCATAGACATTTTTTTTAATGATGGCACATAAATCTCACATTATAGATAAAGGCTGTGTGACTATTAGGGGCACTGCTTCTTTTTTTAATTTTAAAATATATTTTTATTGATTTCAGAGAGGAAGGGAGAATGAGAGAGAAATAGAAACATCAATAATGAAAGAGAACTATTGATTGACTGTCTCCTGCATGCCCCCTCTCCGAGATTAAGCGACCTGACCCCTGATTAGGAATTGAACCCTGACTCCTGGTTCAGAGGTCGATGCTCAACCACTGAGCCACACTAGCCAGCATAGAGGCACTGTTTATACTCAAATGATCAGTCACCTTCCTCTGTATAAAAATGGTGAGAAAAACAAAAATAGCAGGACCCAGCTTATCTCAGGATTTTCTTATCTTTTATTTGTTTGTTCATAATTTTCTTGAGATATTTTCAAGTCCTGTGCATTAGATTCACTGTCTAATGTTTATCGTATTGGAGTTAGAAAGGGAAGGATTCTGTGCCTGGAGGAAGGTAGAAATGGAATCAGGAAGTAAGCAACACTCAGACATAAAATGTTGCCTTATCCAGTGCAGTCACTGGCTCAATAAAATACAGAAAACCCCATTGGTACTAAGTGACAAGGAGTAACTACAGAGACTGTCAAAGATGATTGTGGGTATTAGAATTGAGAAAGATGTATGGAAAAGTGGATTGCTACTATAATATACTGTATATATGCTATATCTATGTTATAATAAATAACCTATATTCTGTATATTCTACTGTCCCTACTGCTTTAGCTCTTGGACAGGGTGTGAACATTCCTTTTCTAAAGAAAAGTACAAGGGTAGCGCAAACTCTCTGTGGGGCCGTGGGAAATTCCCAGAGTGACTGGTTTCCACTGACTGCTTTCCAGGTCTACTCCCCACTGAGAGCACTTGAGGACCTGGCAAACGTAACTTGCTCCAGCACTTGACAAAATCCTGCTGGAGGAAGCTGCTCATTGGTTTAACAATGATAGAAAGTCTGTATCAAACACAATCAATTGCCTATTAAATTTTAGTTCTCATGATGGCCCAGTGAAGTGGGTACTCTTATTATTCTCCACGGTATATATCAGGAAACTAACCCAGAGATGTTAAATTTCTTGTCTAGTTCAGACAGCTGGGATTGGTCAGAGCTGGGATTTGAACCTAGGGAGTTGACTCTAAACTTTAGAGTCTAAAGCATATACTTTCAAGGGTATCGTGTTTCTGATGCTGAGAGTACAAAGATAGTTTTTAAAGCAACTCATTAGCTTGCACCTTCAAGCCTCCACTTTGGCATTTCCTTTATGTCTCTTTATCTTTTTTTTTTCTTTCATTCTTGGAATGATTAATTCTCAGTTTAGAAATACCATGGAGATGAATTTAGAAATCACATCGTCCCACTGGCTGTTTTCATTTACAAATGAGGCGAGTGAGACCCAGAAAAGTTCAGTAACTTGCCCAAGGTCACACAGCTAGTAGGTGACAGAGCCGGAATTATAACTGAGAGGACCTATTTGGAATGTCCGAGTTGGTATAAAGTTTCCTTTAAGATGAAGGCATTTGAGATTTAACAGATGCAGAAAGAAGCCTTCTCAGAGCCTTCCTATCTGACTGACACAACGTAGCGAGTCTGAGAAAAGAGGGCTGCTGAATTCTTTTCCCAAGAGTAACTCTACACCATGATCCCTCTCTGAGTGGTTCTGTGGTTCTAAAGAAGGGGAAAGACCGCCCAGACCATCATAGACAAATAGTATCACAGACTTTACCTTCTATTTGTTCTTCTGAAACCCATTTGTCTTTCCTGAGGAAACCTGTATGTTCTTCCCACTGAAGCCTTTCTCTCTCTCCCTTTGTTCTACTAAGTTCAGTGTATAAGCTTCACCTATTTATTGGGGCAATGACTTATTTTAAAAAATATATTTTAAAATTGATTTCAGAGAGGAAGGGCGAGGGAGAGAGAGATAGAAGCATCAATGATGTGAGAGAATCATTGATTGGCTGCCTCCTGCACACCCCCCATTGGGGACGGAGACCTCTACCCAGGCATGTGTCCTGACAGAATTGAACCATGATTTCCTAATTTAGAGGTTGAGGCTCAATCAATGAGCCTTGAGGACCAGGCAAGCCAGTGACTTCTTTTGTAGGCCTGAGTGTGTGAGTGCATACATCCCTTCCTCCTGTTAATCTGTCTTTTGTCTGTCTTATTGGCAGTCTCCAGAGGGAGCAGAAGAAAAGGTTTTCCCTCCCCCACAAAATGCGGGCACTCAGGCTACAGAAACCATACTCATAACCAGGGCTTCTCAACCTCAGCACTGGCATTTCCTTGTGAAGGAACACATTTCCTGTGCTCTGCACGATGTTATCAGTATTCCTGGCCTCTCCCCACAAGGTGCCAGGAGCAGCCACCTCCCAAGTTATGATAACCCAAAATGTCTCCAGACATTGATAAATGTCCTTTAGGTGGGAAGGGGCAAAAGCTTGCCCCTGGCTGAGACCATGGCTCATTACCTGCCTTCTTTGCTCTGGGTCCCGCCTTCTGGGAAGAGTCTCCAGACTATCCTGTCAAGGCTGGGTCAAGGGTTCTGTGATTCTGTAACCCTTCCTGCTAATGATTACTGATATATGTTGAGTTCTTACCATATTTTGGAGGGATACCAACTTTTTACAAGAATTTTCTTATATTATCCTCACGAGAATCAGTGTGGCAGGTCTTATTGTTGTTTCTTCTATCAATGAGACAATGGATCCAGCAAGGAGCCCTGAAGCTGGAATCCATCTACACAGGGGCTGTGTGTGCTCTGAACCACCCACTCTTAGTTCTCAGGCCCTGTTTCTATCTGTGTATCACACACTTCTCCACGTGTCTTTGAGGCTGGAGAGTTGAGACCAACGTGTCCCCAACAACCACCACATAGCATGTGGCTCAATGTTGTTAAGCAAGTAAATAAAAAACAGTAGATTAAAATCTTCATAGCTCCAAAGGGGAAGACTGTGTCCCCTTTCTGTCCACACGAAACAGTGCCCAGGAGCTCATTGGACTCTGATGTCAGAATATTCTGCTTTCTTTCATAAAGTCAATTCCAATGACCCGAGAGAAAGGGCACATTATACAGGCTGCACATCCTTTCTCAAAACAAACAACAAACATATTGTATAGGCCTTTAGGATTAAATCACGTCATCCCAAAGTTGTTTAATAAATGCATCCTAAATAAAAATTAAAAAAATATATATTTATTGATTTTTTACAGAGAGGAAGGGAGAGAGATAGAGAGTTAGAAATATCGATGAGAGAGAAGATCTGCTGCCTCCTGAACACCCCACTGGGGATGTGCCCCCAACCAATGTACATGCCCTTGACCGGAATCGAACCCAGGAACTTTCAGTCTGCAGGTTGACGCTCTATCCAGTGAGCCAAACCGGTTTCTGCCTAAATAAAAATTTATAGGCAAATACTGTTTAGTCAAATGCAACATGGAGCTCATATTATTTCCTCTCTCCCAGAAACAATACATTTTCTAGACCATCAGAGCCTCAGCACAGAAAGGACAGACCTGTCTGTCGCCCAGAGCTTTGCCACACACGTGTCGGCACCTCATTGCTCCTCTTCAAGAGTCTGCTCCTCCTTCCCCCGACAAGCCCAAGGAAAGAACGTGAACCTTGGACTGACAACTGTCTTGAATCATGGCTCTGCCACTTGTAGATGAGTAATATTAAGCAAATCCCTACTTCTCCGGGTTGGTTTATTTATTACAGTGGAAAAGTATTCATGAACTTTTTCTTGATTTTTCTCTAGTGTTGTTTTGAAGTTAAATAATAAAGGAATACATTAGTTATGTTTTTTTAAAAAATTACCCCCCTAATTTCGGAGAGTTTAACTCCGTTGGGGGTATTGGAAGTGGCTGCTGCATAAAGTGTTTTGCAGGCAGCTATGTGAGGGCCTCGGTGTAGCTCTGTTTCTTTCTGGGCAGTTCTATTTTTGTGTTTGCCACTTCCCCTCCAAGACACTATCAGCATTACCGAGGAAGGCACAGAACCCCTCTTGGGGACATTAACCCAGGGAAAGTTACACTGTGTTCTTTTGTGTCCCCGACACCCACCAGTTGTCAGGCTAAGGAAATGTTGTTCTCCATGGAGAGAAGGAACCATGCAACGTGTGAGCTGAGGGTTTGTGGAGAAGCAGGGAGGTCCCCCTCCCCCCAATGATTGTTGGGATGGTTTGGACCACGTGATGGTTTCTGAGCCAATTGTAGGCACATGTGCCTTCAGTGCTCTTTAGCCCCTGCTCTCTGGGTAACTTCTTTCTCCATCATGAACTTGATTCAAGATCGGTTTTGCCACACATAGTACAGTTTCATACATTATTTCCCTCATCCAATCCCTCCATATTTTACTGCTTAAATCACTCAGCATGAACTAAGAATCTATTGAACTTTTAAGAAATGGGATCCCACAACTTCTGTTAATGTGACTGTAAATGTGAACTTCTGTTTGAGTGGGCGGGGTTAGAGCTGCTAGGAAATGGGTCACTGGAGTCTTTGTTTCTGGAGAGTTAGAGAAAGAGCTCTGTACACAGCTGGAAATATGGAAATTGCTGTTCTGATTTTACATGGACTGCTATTTTTATCAAAAAAGGTTAAAGGGTGCACTTTACAAAATTTCTCCATTCTCATTATTAGGACTTTTAAAAAGTTCTCTATGTTGTGGTTTTTCAGGAAATATGAAGAAATTTCTGGAAGGTAAGGATAAAAAGTGTTTGCCTTGCCTGGCCGGTGTGGCTCAGTGGCTGAGTGTCAACCCACCAACCTGGAGGTCACAGTTTAGTTCCCAGTCAGGATACATGCCAGTCAGGATACATGGCTCAATTCTTATAAGGGGGGGTATATAGGAGGCAGCCAATCATTTATGTTTCTATCTCTCTCCTTCCTTCCTCTCTGAAGTATATGTGTGTGTGTGTGTGTGTGTGTGTGTGTGTATATATATATATATATATATATATTTGCCTTCACATAAATGCACATGCCCAGGAAAAGTCTCTGATGGAGTATCCAGCCAGGCCTGGAATGGAGTCACTTCTCCCCAAGCAAACCATCTTTCTTCCCAATAGAATATTCATTGTTATTATCCTCAACTGGGAATTGGGAGAGCCATTTCTCCTCCAGTTACCAGGAGACTTTGAACACATTTTCTTTTTATTTGAACATCCTGGATTTTAGAATCACCACCCAGGAGAGAAAGGAAAGAAGAAGAGAACATTGTAAAAAATTGGGTCCCCAGGGTTCACTGGCTCTGCCAAGGAGAGGTTTACTGGCTCTTGTTTCTCCCAACCCTATCTGGGATTTGGCAATCCAAACAAAGTCTAGGCATGAACCTGGATTTTATTATTATTTTTTTTTATACTTTGGGTTGTGACCCAGCAGCAAACCCTAAAGTTAATTTAGTCTGACACTTTGTCCACTACCCCCATCCCCATCCCCTAGCTTCTCTGGACTGAGATTCCAAAGTCAAAGCTGAGATTCTGAACACATAGCCGCTGCTGCCATTTTGCTAGCTACCCGAAGTTTTACAGGAATAGCTCTGAGTTTGTGACTCACTGGATGTCAATTTTATTTTGTGGTTGGTAACTACACGTTTAAAATAATGAAAAAGAATACAATGTAAAATATGTTTTTAATCACGGGTCTCAATGTAAATATTTTAAAAATACAGTGGGACAGGGAAGAAAATGCAATGGCTGTCCTTACTAGGCTAGCAACCTTCTACAAAGCCCACTTTCAAATATGCTTCCCTTAATGACGGGGATACGTTCTGAGAAATGTGTTTCCACTAACCTCAATTTGTGTATCTAAACCTAGAAAAAGTCAGTAAAAATATTAAAAATGTGTACCTGTATAGGGCAATTATCATGTATGGAGCTTGTAGGACTGGAAGTTGCTCTGGGTGAGTCACTGACCAAGTGGTGAGTAAACATGTAGGCCTAGGACACAACTGGCCACTACTGCCGGCTTTGTAAACACTGTCCCACAAGCTCCTCCCCTGCTTCCTTCCATCAATGCCAGAGAGCGCACACAAAGGTAAAAAATCTCCATGAACAGGGGTGCAGGCTGCACTGATTGGAAATATGGAAGAGAAACTTGCCGGGTAAGGAGCAGATCAACCTAACAGTGACCGTCAGGAAGTGTGAAAGGTGGTCTGAGGATTAGTAGGAATAAGAAATCCAGATGGAGAGTTGAAGGAATATAGGCGATTGTGGTTTTGGCTATTAACGTGTTGGAACAGTGGTCAGATTAAGGAACTTTGTGGAATTCATTAAAAAGAGAGAGAGTGTGTTTAATATGGAGAGGACATAGAACGTAATTTGCTTTGGAAATTCGTTTGTGGTTCCATTGACTCTATGTAGCACAAAAGGCTCTCTGTGGTGTTGAAATGATTGGAGAAACAAAACATCTCTTCTTTACACCATTACAACCTGAAAATATTTCCAAAGTAAGAGGGCAGGATGGCTCCACAAACCATAGAAAGCTTTTACCCATGGGGCAATGCCACTTAATAGATGCTTAAGTAGTTCCCATCCTTAACAAAGAATTTGCAGCAGTGCACTCTGATGACCATCAGCTGGCTCTGGGAGGGCTGCTCCTCATTCCTCCCTCTCCCCTCACCCCAGCTCAATATGTGGTGTGGGGACAGGCTTCTCTGTGCTGAAGCAGGTTTCTGCTGGCTGATTGAGATATAACCCATGCACTCAAAATTGAGGTGCTGCCAAGCCCCAGAGAAGAAGATACTCCTCCTGAAATGCATCTCCTTCCATTTCTCACCGGATATTCCACTCCACTTTAATCCATGGGGCCACCATCGTATATGTGGTCCATTATTGATGGAAACATGTTCCCCAAGAATGTAGTCTTTTTTTTTTTTTTTTTTTTTTTAGAGAGAGGGGTGAGTGATGGGGTGAGGTTACAGGCCTAGCTTGACCATTTTGTAACTAAATCTCAAGGGGAATGTGCCTAGGGCCTTGCTTTAGAATGTAAGGGTATTTTTGTTACTCTCAGAGTTGAGGCCTTAGGTGCCTTTTTGAGACAACTGGAAATAGGTCCTATGCCAGGCACTGAGAGTACAAAATAAACAAGACCCCAGGACAGACACTGGGTGGAGCACTTCTCTGACTTCCCAATGCCTGCTTCTCCACAGCGGGAAGAGCTCTCCTGGAGCACGAGGCAAGCAACAATTGTGACTCTCACCTGCAAGGATGCCGGAATAAAGTATCTGGCATTCTCAGCCTCTATAAGCCTCTGCCAGCAAGGAAAAATTAATGTGGTATAATAGTTTGGGGAAAAGCAACTAATAGCATTTAAAAGCTACAGTTACACGACTTTAACTGTAGCAGTAAAGTGACCACTTCATGGGCAGTAAAACGAAGATGGACCTGAACGTAGTACTGGCCAAATCCTGGAGTCAAGCATTGGTTCCTGAAGAATCCAGGAACTTCCCTCTTCAATCAACACTTCCACCAGCATCAGGACATCACACTGAGTTTCTTACCGAGAAAGTCAATGGACTCCAAGGTTCTTCTGTGAAGACACTGCCAACGAAACTGGCCATTTTTCCTAGGGATGAGTTCTTATCCATTCAAGGCTGAGGTGACCTTCCAGTTAGCACGCAGCAACTTCAGGTGGGTGAATTTCTGTAGCAACAGTCCTTCACAGGCAAGAAACGTATACTGTTAGCTTTATAGTCTTCTATAGATGGCTTCCCTGCAATTCCAGACTTCTCATTCATACACAATAGTCATCTACATGACCTTCCTGGTGGCTGTTCACCAACTGATTTTTAAAAATATACTATTATTGATTTTAGAGAGAGAGAGAGAAAGAGAGAAACATTGATGTAAGAAAGAAACAAGCACCTCAACAAGTGATCAAACAGCTACCTGAATATGTGTCCTGACCAGGATTCAAACAGGTGACCTTTTGGTACATGGAATGAGCTCAACCAAATGAGCCACACTGGCCATGGCTCACCAGCTGATTTTTGATTGGGATGGGGAGGAATCTTTCTCTGTTATTCAAGGTTTGGTGCCACCTTTTATACTAACAGGTGGCTGAAGACCTGATAGCCCTGGCATAACTCAGCTTCTACCACAAAGATAGGAAGGGGTCCTTGCCAGAGCCCCCGTGCCCCCATACTTAAGGCATTTGTTGGAGTTAAACATCCCTCAAATCTGATTAGTAGCTCTACCACCAAGAAAATGCATTTTATTTTTTGCTTCATTAGTTTAAAAATGTAGATGGTTTTGGGTTTGGTTCATAGAGCATTATAAAATACAAAGCCTTGCCATCTGGAAAATGCCTTTTTGGGATACTCTTAATTAGGACTAAATTTAAAAGGATCCCACACAGAGACCACCAGGTAATGCAGTGGCTCTTTGCCTCAAAAACATTTGGAGGCAAATGATTCTATTGACCCATAACGGGGGCCTAGTGGAGTTTTAAATATATTACTTATGGGATTGTAACTCTCCTGCTGGGCCATTAATCTGATTGTTTATTAAAGTTCTGCTGACTTGTTCATTTAATGGATTTCCCCAGCACAGCCAATGCTCTTCAGAGAGAAAGTGCTATAGAACTTGTGGTTCTTAATGGAAACTGACAATATATCATAAGGGATGTAGGCCTTGAAGGCTTTAAGCAAAAGATAGATGAAATTCTCTGCCTTTAGCTCATTTCGAGAATAGTTCAGCAGTTCTGTGTCTGAGTTAACTGCCGAGGTCTCTGCTGTATAGAAAAACATTTGTCACTTTGGTTTCATTTGCTCACCTTGCAACTAGAATTCCATAGCAGTAACTTTAGGGTATTAAAATCCTTTACACCTGGAGTCATGGAAAGGACTGGAAGAAGCAGCCAAGTAAAATAGCTCACGGAGAATCAGTCCCAGAGAAGGTTACTGAGGTGGACAAATAGTTCAGGAAGCAGAGAACAATGCAACAAGGTGGGTGGGATGGATCCAGGTGAGATGGTACCATAACCAGAACATGATTTGGGAGCCAACTGTCTTATTTAAGGATTTTTCCTTTTTCTCTACATAAAACCAAGCAAGCATGCTCTCAATTTGTCGGAATCATACCCCACTTTCTGCTTAGACCTCTCCTTTTCAACCTGTGTTCCATATGGAAATGTCCTCATCCTGTAGTTAATCTATAGAAAGCTCAATTCTTTTACTCTGATCAATAAAATTGAGACTCTATGTTCAAGAGAGCTATCATGCTCTAGAGCAGTATTCTCTAATAAAAATATGAGCCACATGCATAATTAAAACTTTTCTAGTGACCTTATTAAAATAAATGTTATATAATACATAAAATTAATTTTACAAATGTATTTTATTTGAGCCCAATATATACAGAATATTTTCGTTTCAAAATATGATACTGGCCACATTTCAAGTGCTCCAAAGTCACAAGTAGCTAGTGGCTATTGTGGTTCTAGAGCCAGTCCTTTGGCCAAATCATCTGTACTTTGGTAATTCTCAACATAGCGTTTCCCAGCCAGATATTGGTATTTCCAGGCAGAACTGCAGACCAAGTCTTCTGTAGCAGGTCAGTCCTTACTTACTGGGCTCTTAACTTGCACTGGTTAGGCACATGCCTGCTTTGCATATTGTCCATATGACTTTTATGTATGTCTCTTGTAATCTTAAAAGAACACTCTTAGAGAATTTTCAGAAAGGAACAGAATGAGAGGAAAAAAGGTCTCCTAATAAATTTACTTCTGTAGGTCAATGCTGTTAAAGCTTTGGAAATTAAGGGCTGATTTTGTATATGGTCATATCCATATGTTTTTGCCCTTCATCTTTTGCTTGTTTTCTCTTTCAGAGGTTCTCCTTTTTTTCCTGCTCATTCCTTTCTTCTTGCTGCTGCTTTGACATAATGTTGGAGACTTCAATATAAAGAGTTCTCACTGTCAGAGTATAATTTTTAAGGAAATGTAATAAATTAATAATGATAAGAACAAATGAAGCACATTATAAAGTCTACACAATTTTCCTGCATTTACACCATCTACAAGATTTATCCATTGTTGAAAAAGACCATTTTAAATCTTGGATTGATAGAGGTGGTCACTTTGGCCAAAATTACTGGCCCAAAATTCCAGATATTTGAGTTCCAGGCTGTTGAAGCATGTATCTATTGGGAGTGCTTTCAACTCCAAATAACTCTTTTCCAAAGTAATTGTACCATTTTACAACTTGCTTGACAGCAGCTAGTAAGGCACCATGGCTCTCAGTCCAGCAGATCTTTAGAAACAGAATTCTGCCAATAATCTATGTGAGCTTGAGAGTGAATCCATCCCCAGTCAAACTTTCAGATGAGAACATAGTCCCATTAATAACTTGATGCAGCCTTGAAGTAAACGAGATGTTGAACTTGAACTTGATGAGACCCTGCAGTAGAAGACCTAGCTAAGCTGGGTTCCTGACCCACGGAAATAAAGAGAATAAGTGTTTTATTTAAATCACTAGCTTTATGGTAAATTACTAAATGGCAATAGGTAACAAATACAAACATTGTAAATTTATCTCTGGGAGCAGGGACCAGGCCCATGTAGCAGTTAGCTGGGAGATAATATATATATATAATCCAAGACCTGAGGGAGAGCAGACTGTCTTGGTATTCAGAAACACTGCAAAGAGATTGCTTATTTATGGAAATAAATTAAAGGGTTGGCCCATTAAAATTAGAACAGGAATCAAAGCATTTGGTTCACAGGAAAAATGAGAAAACCCCAAGAGGGAGGCAGTTATATTTAGGCCATACTCTGAGCAACAGCATCTGGCGTATGAATGAGGCTGAGACTTGCTGTGGAAGTAGACTATGAGCCTCAGGAGGTAGATAAACTTTAACATAACAATACAATGAAAGGCTTCAGACAGGGTTGAGAAAGCCAACTAATGCTCAAGGGGAGTACCAAGGGAAGTTGTAGATTCTCCTTTACTGGGTTCCATAAAATTGGTGTGTGATAGTAACTTGCTTCATAAATAACAAGAATCCCAATGGATAATCAAAACCATTCAGTATTCTCATTCTGTGTACAATTTCCTTTTTTCTCTTTCCTCTCCTATCTTCTTACAGTAACCACTGACGCATTAATCTTCTCAGGTTGCCATACAAATTGTGTGGCTTAAGCGACATACATTAATTTTGTCATTGTTATAAAAAGAGGATATCCAAGACCCAGGTGCCGTCAGGGTTGAATTCTAGTGAGAACTCTCATTCTGGCTTTTAAACGACAGCTTTCTCTCTGTGTCCTCACGTGACCTTTCCTCTGTGGAAGAAACGGAGATCTCTGGTGTCTCTTCCTCTTGTAAAGACTCTAGTCTTATCATATTGGAGCCTAACTCTTCTGACCTCATTTATTATTACCTCCCTAAAGTCCCTCTCTCCAAATGCTGTTACATTGGGTGTTAGGGCTTCAGCATATGAATTTCTGGGGGACATAATTCAGTTCATTATGCTTTCCAACCATTAAATACCTATAAAAGTAAGCTCAGTTAGGACAGAAACTTGGATTGTATTTTCCACTCAATGTCTTATTTGTCTAAGGCTTGTTACAGTGCGTACAATATACTAGGCCCTCCATAAATGTTTATTGAATGAATATATGATGGCCTTTTTTTCCCTATCAGATTGAGACTGTAATTGAGGATATCTGTGAGAATAGGTCAAGAAGACATATTTATTTTTTTTTAATTAAAGGAAGACAGTTTAAATGTAGTCTTGAAAAGTCCCTTTCAATTTTATTAAGTAATTTATATATGTCTTTGGGATTCCAAATCATCTATTTTTTTTTTTTTTTACCCACTTCATTCATTAAAGATTTATTGAGAAACTAATAGATGCTCAGCACAGGATCAGGTGCTGTGGGTCAAGCTAAGAATAAGACATCATCTTTGCCCTCAAAGCATTTGCTGTGTGCTTATTGAGGGATGTGGTCAGCACAGGATGTAACCACATAATTATAATACACATAAAAGAACATTACAAAGATCACGCTTCACTTCCCTGAGGACTAATAAGAGAATACAGCCCTAAATTAAATAGAAAGGATACCTGCCGGGTGAGAGGTAGAGATCTATTGATGAGAGAGCTATTTAAGAACTGGTAGAAGTTAAATCAGGTGAATTTAAGAAGCATTTAAAATTCATTAGTGTAAAATTTCACTATTCTGGAAGGCACCGGAAATAATATGAAATTTGCATGATTGTCTTCCATCTTCTGCCACACTTCCATATACAATTAGGAGCAGGCTCAAATGTTTATTTCCAAAGGTGCAAAAGGGAAAAAGGAGGACAAGGAAGGAAGGAAGGAAGAGAAGAAGGAAGGAAGGAAGGAAAGGAGGAAGGAAGGAAGGAAAAAAGGAAGGAAAGAAGAAAAGCAAAGGTGCTTGTGGGGAGTGACAGGCTACCTGTCTCTAGAGGCAGGCAAGGGGAGGGTAGGTCCCCATATTCTTAGAACTCCTTCCAGTCTGATCTTTCCAGGCTGGGCCAACATCTACAAGGACTTCCCTTGAATCTTTGCTGCTGTCCTGGGTACTCCAGGCAGCAATAGGACCTAGAGCTGTCCACACTGACATTTATGCTGGAAAAGACAACCACTGCCAGGTGGCACCAAGTCACAGCCAGACCCTAAGGCCCAAGGCTGGCCAGCAGCCAGACTTGCCCAGTCACTCATTAACCTCAAAATGATGTAACTCGCACTTTATACCTTTGCATTTCTGGATCCCTCTTAATTTGTTACAATATCCCCTAGTATTTATGACTTAGCTAGTTACCTTGGGCTCTGAATAGCTCAGATACAGTCTGGTCTTCTCCTGAGTATAGGAGACTGAACTGCAGTCTTCCTCATGTTTCTTTCTGATCATAGATCTATGAATCAAGGGACCCAAGGCCAAATTCCACTGTGCAATTCCAGAGAGACAGAACAAGGAGACTAACAAGGATATGCATCCTCCTTACCTGCTCATGTCACTCCTGGAAAGATCTGCCCACTCTTCAGCATGAGAAACAATGTTAGACATACATGTCCCAATTAAGCCACAATTAATTGATTATATGTCTAGACTTAGTGGGACAAACGCAGGTGACCAGGAGTCAGCAATAATGGCCTATCCCCTGGTACTTCAATGTCTAGAAGCTGAGCCAAACTGGAACACATGACACACAAAGACAGAATTAGTGTGAAATCACAAGGGTTTATTTACCTATTCCTAGTGGGTGCGAGGCTCCAGCAAAGGCCACCCGGCAATGCACACTGAAGGACAGGCAACGAAAATAGAGACAGGCAGGCGGCCGCAGTGGTTCAGGCTCACACAGCAGAACAATCAGGGGCTTGTCTCTCAGAGCGACATGGAGTCCTCCTCCTATCAGGCAGGAGACCACAACTGAAGCTGGTCCCGGGGTTATATAGACCGCCGTAAACAAGTTGTGTCCTTAACAGTGTGGGCAGACGGTGTGCCTTATGCTGGGTGCAGGGCATTTACACATTGAGGGCTCAGAGCTTTTACATCAAGATATTGTGGTGTTCATTAATTTTGGAAGTTACAGAGTATTGGGGGTTTCCATACAGCAAACATTTCACACAATCATTAGAGGGTTACATTATTACAACAATGCACCAAGATGGGAAGCTCTGCTGGAAATCCCTGAGCTGGTAAGAGACCCAGAGTAGGCCTGGGCCAATCCAAGGACAGGTGCAAATGCTAATGCCTAAGCATCCCTGTAACTCCCTCTCCAGAGATTTCACACTTTGTATAATCTCTGCCAAGTTACCTGGTGCAGGGTATTCCTCCCTTGGCATTGGGATGATAATAAATGAACTCAAATAAAAAAGCAGGTATGACAGCACCTTCTAAACCCAATGCTAATGAATGGATGACCTGTCCCGGCCATCTCTCTGCCATGATCTCTGCTTTCCCCATGGGATAGAGTGCAGTGCTGTGCTTAAAACTGTAGGCTCTGGACTCAAACTCCCTGAGCATGAAGCTCAGCATTTTGGGCTTAACTCTTGTTCCTCTAGGTTTCTTCATCTGCACCATGGAAGTATAAGAATCAACCTCATAGATTGTCATGAGGATTAAATGAGAAAAGTTCATGGTAAAAACAGTGCCAGGAACAAAGCATTCAATAAATGTTAGTATCGTTCCTCTTGTGAGCAGAGCTGGATGCTGACTATTCTTTAGTCTCTTTTCAGTTATGCAGTCTTTTCAACTAGCACTTAGAGGGCAATGGTCTAGCTAAAGGCCAGAATGAGGAATATCTAATGATCGGAAATTGTAACAATACAACAACAACAAAAATACTGCATTTCTGTAGGGAAAATCATGGCCCTAACGGATATAGTGGTAACGTCTTGAAAAGAACACCGTCTGTTAGAAAACTTTGTCCAGCGCTGTTCTCATTGGCAGGAAACTGATAAATGTTGATTTTTAGAGGTTTGAACATTGGCATTTGCTTGTCTCCTCTCCAGATTCACCCAGGTAACTGGATGACACATTTCTTTTTAAAAAATACATTTCTATTCATTTCAGAGAGGAAGGGAGAGAGAAACATCAATGATGAGAGAGAATTATTGATTAGCACGCCCCCTACTGGAGGTCAAGCCCACAACCAGGACTCACACTCTAATTTCCTGGTTCATAGGTCGATGTTCAACCACTGAGCCATGGCAGCCAGGCTTGATGACACATTTCTTACTGCAGTACATCCAATAGAGAGGAGACAGGTCCCATTTTCAGGAATTCTGTAATTTTCTGCAGAGGTCAGAGGGTATGAATGACTATCTGGGAGCATGTTCTTTTCAAGAGGACTCCCTGCCTCTGAGCCCTCCGGCAGCTAAGAAAGATCAACAACATATTTTCATCAAGAATCCAATTTCTGGTTACACATGGTGAATTAAACCCACGAGTTTATGTTTTATTGTTTTCAAAATTTTAGTGGAAAGTCATGAGACCCAAAGGACAGGAGAGGGGAAGGCAGAATAGCAACAACATTTTGGCAGCTAGCAAGCTGAAGAAAGCATGGTTACGTACTTCAGAGACTAAAGAAGCAGGCAGGAGGCCAGGGCCTGGGAAGAACCTCAGTATTATTTCAGGTGCCTCTGAAAGTGGGGCTGCAGGTGGAGTTTAAAAATAGGAAGGTTATTTCAAACATGAAAAAGAGGCAGTTAGAATCCTTGCTCAGCCTCCTTGCCCAGTCAGGCACACAGTTTCATTAGGTGGACTGTGGTCATTTTCTGCTTTAAAGATCCCTTGTTCCCATGGTGATATCAATTGATGTTTTCTGTTTTCACTGCTCCTTTTCCAGACTAAATTGCAGACTTCCTGAGAAGATTGCACTAGAAAGACTTGGGTGTCAGGGATACTGGGTACAGGTGGGGTGGGTGGCAGTGGGTGTAAGCCTCTTACTGAAGACAGACTGCAGACTGGATGGCTGCTGTCTGTTGGCACTATAATACTGGTTGTCTGACTTCAACCCTGCAGACAGGAGACCACACAGCTCTCCTTTGGATGAACTGATTCACTATGAACATTACTTAATGATGATGTGTTATTATTAATCCATTCATTATAACAGATGTCCCCTGCTAATGCAGGCAATTAGTAGCAGTGGTGGTTGGGGGAGCTGGGTACTGGGTATATACAAATTCTCAGTTCCAGCTGCACAATGTTTCTGTCAATCTAAAGCTGTTCTAAAAAAAGTAAAGTCTGTTGGGAAAATGGCTATAATGTCTTAAATCCATAATTCCATAATCAAATTATTCTTAAACACACAGAGTTTGAAGTTGTACGATGAAAATGACATCTTGAGCAACCTACTGTGAAGTTCACAGTCTTCACACAATCAACTCCATCTCATTTGTAGTGTTTCACATATGAGCAAAGCTCCCAGAATCCCAAGACGCTGGAGGAAATGTCTAACACAGGGTTCCTTAACCTCAGCCCTATTTATTTTATTTCCTTTTTTAAAAATATATATTTTTATTGATTTTTTACAGAGAGGAAAAGAGAGGGATAGAGAGTTAGAAACATCGATGAGAGAGCCATCTATCAGCTGCCTCTTGCACACCCCCTACTGGGGATGTGCCTGCAACCAAGGTACATGCCCTTGACTGGAATCGAACCTGGGACCTTTCAGTCCACAGGCCAACACTCTATCCACTGAGCCAAACCAGTTTCAGCCCTCAGCCCTATTTCTGTTGGGGGTCAGATAATTCTTTGTTGTGGGGCTGTGCTATGCACTGTAGGATGTTTATCAGCATCCCTGATCTCTATGCATCATATGTCAGAAGTACAAGTCCCCAGCAATGACCAAAAAAAATAAAAAGTGTTTCCAAACAAGCAAAAAATAAGAGAAGAAAATATATAAAACAAGAACAAGAATAGAAGGCAATAGAGAAGAAACATCCCGGGAATGAAAAATACTCTCAGCAATTAAATACATGTCAACAGAAAGGAAACATTACATAGAAGGGTTGGAAGAAAGGTTGAAGAAAGGCAAAGAGATAGATGTTGTAGAGAGAGAGAGGATTAAAAAGAATTACAAGATAATTTTAAATGATCTAAGATCCAAGAAGATATTTCTAAAGAGAGTAGGAAAGATAGAGAGAAGGAGCATTTAAAATACTTAGTCAAGAAAAGTATCCATAATTGACGTATAGGAGTTTCTAGATTAAAAGGACCCATGAGGTACTAGCACCTGACATTTCACAGCAGTTGGGATAAAGCAGTCTAAAAACTTCTGGGAAGGAAATAAAGGCTCCAAAAAAGAATCATAAATGAGAAGGACATGGGCTTCTAGAAGTTAGAACACAACGAGAGTTGCCTTCAAAATTCTGAAGGAATTCCAGCAAACCAAACTACCATTCGCGTGTGAAGGTACAATAAGGACACTCTCAGACACTCTTGTGATGTTTACCTTTCGTGCTTCCCAGGGGAGCTACAGAAAGTGCCCTATGTCAAACCTGGGGTGCACAGGTTTTTTCTCATGCAAGTCTGCAGTGGAGCTGAAGAGTGGTTAGAAGGCTCTCATGGGCCCAAGTCCCCATTCGGAGCACTTCGGCTTTGTTAGAAAACAAGTTTTGGGGATTTGGCCAGGGGTATTTTTTCAGCTATAGCTAGTGGTAGAGAGGGGCTCAATTGGCCTCAGGTCTTCCAAAAGCAGTGCTTCTATTTCCTGCCCATGCCTCTGTGTATTTGCTGACTCTGAACTCAGAGCTTCTCTAGGCTCCAAGGATGGCTTCCATGGTAGCTGCACCTGGACAGGTGTTCTGCTGTGGCTTTAGCAGATCTAGTTTCTCTGTCACTATGCTTCCCACATTCCAGAAGTGACTCAGATTGTGTGGACAGCACCCTTTTCTTGGGTCTCAGAGCTGTTATGTATATTTTGATGACTTTTTCTATCATTTCCAAGAGATTTTATAATACCAGTTGGGCAGTAAACATGTGTTTCATCAAATATTTTAAACAAAAAGACTCATAAATAGAAGATTTTACTCCTTTCCCACATTGATACACACTGAGCTTCTGTTCAGTGAAGGCCCTCAAAGGTTTATTTTTGATATTATACTTTTTTTTCTTAAAGTTGATCTCATCTTCCTTATACTTCTGTGTTTTTTAAAAACAGTTAAACCTGGGACTTTACAGTTATGCCTGTTACATTGTCTTAACAACTTAGCTGGTCACTCTTTCATTGAATATGGGGAAACCACACTTATACTGGGTTAAGCAAAAGGGAAGTCACTTGCATCTGAAAAATCTGAGATGATTTTAGCTTCAGGCATAGTTTGATCTAGGTGCTCACACAATGACATTCATATTTCCTCCCAACCCCCACTTTTTTCTCTCCATCTTTCAGTCTCCTTGTCTCTGGATTGCCTTCATTCTTATGGACAAAATGGCCACAAGGAAGCTCTCAGCCTTTCAAGTTTAAATTGTTCAATTTAATAATTTAAATAGAAAAATATTCTCCTTTCCATTAGTACCAGCCAGAAATCCTGGTATTGGTTCTGATTCACTTACCTTGGATCATGTGACCATCCCTAAATCACTCACTGTGACTGGGGCATTGGCCAGACCTGAGAAGGTACTGGAACCTTGTGCTGTAAGATCCCAACTGATTTACAGTAGCAGGCAGTGGCTCTCCATGGAAATCCAGATGCGACTCACTGGAAGAGGGAAAGGGTTAAAAAACAACCTGAGTGGTAAAAACAAAATGGGTGCCAAGTAGTATGCCAGCTATGATATACATTAACACTTTACATAAAGACAACCTTAGTACCAACATATAGATAAAGGCATTGAAGCTCAGAAAAATTGAGCAACTACTTGACAGGCTCTTATAATTTAGCAAAGGGACCACACCTTCCTGGTCTGAGGAAACATAGGATGGAGAGAGGGTTTGGTCATATCCAGAAATAGAGATAGTTTAGCTCAAAGCAAAGGAATTCATTCATTACCTCAGAAGTTCACCATCAAGTACTCATTTTGGAAAACCTCAAGTATATGATCTCCCATACATCAGCAGTGTGTGTGACATGGTTGCTGAGTCTGTCAGATGGACTTGTCTGCCAGCCAGGGCGAACTGGGGAGAGGCAATGTTCTCTGCATAAACCAATGTGATTGTATGTTGACGACAAGACACTCCTTTAATTTTTAAGCAGCTGTAAAATTAACATTTTTATTTGTATATTTTCTTCATTTGAAGGCCAATCTTCTCAATTTTGTATAGCTAGTGCAAAATTTAGTTAATCATAATAATATAGGTCATCCATCTACTAAGTTATGGTGAAAAGTAATTGAAGTGGGATGAACTGTATTTAAATACTCTCCGTTTGTTGAAGGTAAAGGGAATTGGCTACTATGTGTAGCTCATCAGTTGACCTTTTTTTTCAAGGCTGGAGAACCTTCTGGAAGACAGTTTCCTACTCCCAAGGACTGTACAATAAAAGGTTTGATTAGGTTCTGGATTTTGGAATTGCTACATTTTCCCTGTATTGGAGGAGGTCATCAAGAGGGCATGATCTCCAGTTGACCCAAGAGCTCCTCACCTGCTTCCCTGTCCTTCCAAAGCACTTTCTGCCCGCCATTCCCATGCTATCAGCTGTTTCCAGGGCACAAGTTTGAAAGCAAAGCATTGTTGAGCTCATCCTGAATATGAGACTGAACCCAGGTAAGGTCTCACATAACTCTTATGTGGATGGGTGTGGAAATCTACCTAAGACAAGCCTCATATGTAAATTCCCTTCTTATTAAGACTGCCACCTACCAATCTGGAGTGGTTTTCTTCTTTCTTCCATCTCTCCTTGACCTCCAGGCACAAGGCCAATTCCAGATTCCACCAAGGAAACTGCCAAGGTTCAGAATCAACACTCTACAAACAGGTTCAGCAGAGTGGGAGCAATAGATGGACATGGTTTCCCACATTTCTAGCATGGTATCCTATATAATCAATAGGTAATATGCAAATTGACCATCACTCCAATACACAAGATGGCTGCCCCCATGTGGACACAAGATGGCCGGCAGGGGAGGGCAGTTGTGGGCCATCAGGCTAGCAGGGGAGGGCAGTTGGGAGGAACCAGGCCTGCAGGGCAGGTCGGGTCACCCCCTCTGCTGGCAGAGGAAGGCAGTTGGGGGTGACCAGACCTGTAGGGGAGGACAGTTTTGGGGGACCCATGCTTGCAGGGGAGGGCAGTTAGCAGTGACCAGGCTGGCAAGGGAAGGAAATTTGGAGTGATTGGGCCAGCAGGGGAGGGTAGTTGGGGGTGACCAGGCCTTTAGGGGAGGGCAGTTAGGGTGACCAGTCTGGCAGGAGCAGGCAGTTAGGGCCAATCAGGCTGGTAGGGGAACAGTTAGGCATCAATCAGACCGGTAGGGGAGTGGTTAGGGGGTGATCAGGCTGGCAGGCAGAAGCGGTTAGGGGCCATCAGGCAGGGAGGCAGGCAGGCAGGCCAGTGGTTGGAAGCCAGCAGTCCTTGATTGTGAGAAGATGTCCAGCTGCCCACTTGGGTCTGATAGGGCCCTCTCCCCGCCCCCCAACCTGGTACATGAATTTCATGCACCAGGCCTCTAGTCTGAGAATAAGAATAAAGACAGTGGTTGTCTTGATGGTTCACTTATCCTTACAAAAGAAGGTGACTTTCTTTGTATATTAGCCCAGAATATATGGCTTGTGTGCCTGAAACCATCCAGTTACTCTCAGTAACTCTGAGAGTAGCTGGTTCTCAGAACTCGGGTGTGCTCCTGGGGTCACTGCCCTTCTGGGAACCACACTGTAGCTTATTCAGAAGCACTTTACTGGTGTCATTGGAGTGGCCATTGGCAGAGCTTTGTCTGAGCCTGACCTATGGCAGTATGACCTGGGTATTTTAGTCAAAACAGCAAGGCCAGAAAAATGGAAAGAATGGATGTGGATAGGGACAGAGAAAGCAGCTTGGTCAAACTGATAGTTACTTGAGGAAGGGAAATTGTATACTTTGAGCATTTTTTTTTTTTTATGACCACTCTATACATTGAGCAGTTAAAAGCATCTGCTCTGCAGTCATAGCTCTGCTAGGACTTGAGTGCTTTTTGAACTGTACTATACAGAGGATTAATGGGAGGGGAGATCTTGTTAAAATGCAGAATCTGATTCAGTAGATCAGGTTGGGAATGAGATTTGCATCACTAACCATCTCCCAGGGGACCTGGTGCCAATGTCTGAAGTGCATGAACAATCTGAGTATCAACTCTTAGAGTAACTCTTTTGGGCTTTGGTTGCCTCACCTTTAAAATGGGACATCAGCACCTTCTTCATAGGATCAGTGAGATAATTAAATAAGAATGTAAAGAACTTAGAAGAGGTCTCAACACAGAGTAAACACTATTATTTCATTATTTTTGAAAAATGGGAGTGATGAAATCACAACCATGAACACTAAGTCAGAGTCAATGTCTAGTGCTCCATTGGGACCTGATGCATAAAAAGCATTGGTCATGGACTTCCTGTGGGCCCAGCTTTGGATGTGTTTTCTCATTTAATCCCTCCTATCTTTTTGAGATAGGTACCAATATTCTACCTTGTAGACGACCACCTGAAAAGGCACATGGACATCCTTTAAATTGTTAGCTGAGCCCGAGGCACTGGCAGAGTACCTTTGTCCAGGTATCAGCAGGGGCGGGTCTAGATATGTAAATCTAGTAATGCTAGAGCCTAGTTAAGAATGTAGATAAGCTCTTTTGACTCTATAAAATAAACCTGTTGCGTGGCTCGGGTTCCTTGCTGCCTCTCCATCAGAGAGTATGGCGCCCACCTAGCATGCAGCTAAGATGAATCTGTTTCTGTGTCATGGTCTCTTCTTTCTTTAATTTCTTAATCCCCAGCTCCTCCACTCAGGAACCTGTCGTTTTCCGTGATGAACATGGAAAACAGAGAAACAGCCCCCCGTACTACCTCTTTGGCAGATGTGTAAATCAAGACTTAATCTAATAAACTTGCAAAGGACCACAGGTTTACTAAGCAGCAGAGCTGGGGTCATGTGGCACCAAAATTTGTGAACTTAGTCACCAATAATAATTGCTACTATTATTAGTATTATCTTATTAAGTCCTCACGACAAAGGTGGGATAATATACCCATTTATAGGAGAGGAAACTGAGTTTCAGGAACTTTAGTAATTTGCCTGAAATCATGTACATCATCTCTATCCTTTTCCCGTACACAAGGCTGGGCCAACAGTGGCACACAGGGTCATGACCTCTGTGTTTTTCCTAAGGACCCCTGACAACATCCGAACAGGCTCTCATCATCCTTCTCACACCCCAGCAGTGTTGGGAGAAGCCCTCCTTCCTGCACTATGATACTCCTTACCAGCAATGCTGCTGTACGCACCATGCTCTCAGCCATCCAAAGCATGGAACAGAGCTTTGCTGTGCTGGCTTTTGGAAAAGCTTCTAACCCCTGGTACAACTGGTCCATGTCAGAAATGCAAAGGGACGGGGAGGAATGGAAAAGTATCGTACAATTCCAGAGAGCCCCAAGTGATGGAGAGAAGGCTATTGAGGATGTTAGTGTTAGGTTAGTCTCTCTGGGACACAGACTCTCAAAGGAAGATGTGCACACGGGAGTCTTGTTGGGGAGCCTTTATGTCAGACCTGTGGGGGTGTGAAGAAAACATGTAGAGGCAGAGGGAAGAGATGAACTGAGATGCCCAGGCCTCAAACAGACCCAAGTAGCTCTGAAGCTGAAGTGGCCCTAGAGTTGATGCACTGGGCCAGCCCACTCCTACATGACCAGTCACTCTCCCCGGGGTGGGGGTGTGACCAAGGGTGGGGGATCTCTCCATCTGAGTGCAATGCTTGGCCACTCAGTGGAGGGGCATGAGTCACCTATACCCCAGCACCTGGCAGCATGAGAGCCTCCACCCTGAAAGGGGATCTGCGACTTACAGCACAGCACCCACTGCAGCACATCACATGGGCTAGTAGGTGCTGAGTTTGTCTGCATTATGAAAAACAGTGATACATCTTGCTTAAGACTAAAATGATGCAGAAGGCAAATCCAAAGTCTGTTTGGGGAACAATAATGATTTCACTAATGATTGCAACAGTCAAGGAGGCCCAAGCCATGCCCAGCCCTAAAAGTTTTCAAATTCAATTATTGGATGAGAATGGGAAATAAGGCAAAAGAATCAAGGAGCTATTATGCATGAAAACGTTTAGCACAGAGTATTTCAACCATTTCAGCCTATTATGGGTCTCCTATTTCCAACTTATACCAAATGCACTTGGGGACACACACACACACACACACACAACCTTGCATATGTCTTCCCTTTAGAGACACCAAATCTCCTGAATCAACTCCAAGCACATTTCCCCAGACTGTCTCTGAAAGGAACAGATGAATGGGTTTGACAGAAAACTTTTTGCTTGAAATTTTCCCTTCCTCACGTTGCATAAATTTAAGGGGGAAGTCTGCCAAGTGTTCAATGCTGCTCTGCATGGTGGCTCTGGCAGGGACGCACTGTACCAGCGGCTAAATGAATGTTTTCCTGAATCACTGACTTATCATTCTTAATCACCTGCTCTGTTCCCCCCTTGCTTGTGCCAAGGCCTTCTAAATGACCTGGGGAGGAACAGAAAAAAGAAGCAACCTTTCCTAGAACCATGAACATTGACCTTGGCGGCTGAGAATTTGTTTGGTAGATAAGACTGCAGCGATGAACCCAGCTAGTCTAAGTTCTCTTTTCAAACCTAAAGTGGTCAGTAGGGGGTTGAGCCTTGGACATTCAGAACTGTGGCTTTGTGTTAGAAAATTTCTATGAGACTAGGATGTCTCACAATGAATTGAGCCATCTCATTCCCTGGCTGAAACTCTTCTCATTGTGCTTACAGTGAGCGAAAAGCCCCCTCGCTTGGCCCACAAGCTAGAGAGCCCAAACCCTTTCCCAGCCTCACTCAGAGGCAAGCCCTCATTCTCTGCATTGTTGCCATATGGATGCCACCCAGGAGGTTCCTTCAACATGAGAAGGCCTTTCCAAACCCATGGCCGTCACCCTGCTGCTTGGAATGCTCTTCATTGGCCGGTTCCTTCTTCAGTTCAGTTTCAACGTCACCTCTTCAGTGAGGCTTTCCCTGACTGTGACCCTTCAGTTTCTTCCCTTTTCTCACAGCATGTTCTTGCTCTTCTTCACTGTGCTCACCTACCAGAGTTTATAGTTATTTACTTGCTTATTTCTTTGTTTACAGTGTCTTTCCCACATCCAATTCTACTATTTGAAACATCAGGGACTATAATACCCACCTGTTCACCACTGGAAACCCAGTGTCAGGCACACAGTAGGTCCTTGGTAAATATTTGTCATTGGAATGAACAGTGCCTCATCCAGTGCTGAAGTCCTATGTTTTCTGTGTTGTAAAGTACCTATATATAGATTTTAAAGGAAGGCTTTGTACGGATGGAAGTATCTCACAGACATAAGATGGATGTATTTTTGGGATGATGGGACATCCCAAATTGTTTTTGCAGCGAATGGCTCCTCCCTCTTGTTCTCATAGTGGTTTTGTTTCAGTTGAGGTATAATTTACATACAGCATTGCCCACATTTTAAATGAATTTTACACACATATATACATCCACAGAGATCAAGATAGAGATGCAGGATGTTCATAGCACCCAGAAACTCCAAGTGTCTCCTCTCAGTCAACATCTCCAAAAGGTATCCACTATTATTTCTATCAATATAGGCCAGCGTTGTCTGTTTCTTAACATCATAAATGGAGTCATATAAACATCATATAGTTTTTCACGTCTGTCTCTCTTTTCTTTTTTGGCTCAAAAGGATGATTTGGAGATCCATCCATGTGGTTCTATGTCCCAATAATTTGTGGGTTTTGGGGTTTTTCTTGCTTTGTTATACTGCTTTGTGTGAATGAATGCACCACTGCTTAGTTATCCATTCTGCAGTTGAAGGACATGTGGGCTGCATCCAGCTGATGGCTATCATAAGCAAGGCTACGGTGGATATTACTGTACAAGTACTTTGGTAGCTGTGAAAACTCATGTCTGCTGACTGTAAGTCCGGAGGGGAATGGCTCCAAGGCAGCTACATGCTCAGCTTTAGTAGATACGCCAGTGTTCGAGGTGGTGGTGCCCGCTAGGCTCAGCCTTGCTCCATAGCATCACTTTGTATTTACCCATCCTCCACATAGGCCATTCTGATAGGGGTGAAGTGTACCCCTTGGAGATTTGCCTTTCTCTGACGAGAAATGATGTTGAACACTATAATGTTTATGGCCCATAGAGTTATTTCAAGTATCAGTCTGTATGCATAAACTGCCAGTATATGTGAAGTGACTAAGTATTTTGACCATTTGTAAAAAAATAAATAAAAAAAATGAATTGCCTATCTTTTTCTTACTAATCTGTAGAACTTTTTTCCTCTAACATTTTGGGTATGAGTTATTTAACAATTATATGTATTACAAATATCTTCTCCCAGTCTGTGGCTTTCCTTTTCACTCTCATGATGGTGTAATTTGATGAACAGATGCTGTTAATTTTAAAGAAGTACAATGTCCTCATTATTTTTTAAATGAAAGTGCTTTTTGTGTTGTATGTGACAAATTTTGCTCACTTTGGGTCTCCTATAGTGTCTTACATGAAAGAATTGAGTAGGGTAACTGTTAAAGGAGAGTCCTAGTATACCTGAAATGACATTTAGGACCAAGAAAGTAGAATAATGACAATAAAACGGGGCTCTCCCACTTGCCAACCCATCCCATCCCTCCGGGCCTTGCTCAAATTCCTCCTCCTTCATGAGGTGGCTCAGCCTCACCCTCTGCTCCTATGAGGAAAACGTAGATGCGTTCATCTCATCTCTTGGTAACTAATTAGACTATAGGCTGAATTGCACTCGCCCACAATCACCACTCAGAAATAGTCAGCACAGGCGGACCACAAAGAAAGTACACCACAAGGACCCAGAGTCATTCACCAGGTATATTTGAAGTCTAAGCTCTTTGAGCTATACACGTGCACAAATGATTCAGTTGGTGGAAATCTCTCCCTCCCCCTCCATATTTAAACTTTTCAAACTTAAAATAGTGCGAAAGAGGTTTGCATAATGTGTGTCATGGAAATGCTGAGGCAATTCAGACTTTCACAGTGCTGGGAGCTTCCACGCTGCCCCCTCCTCAAACCCAATCTCAGGAAGGAATACTTGATCTGAGATAGATTCACATGGGCACTTTGCAATAAAGTTCACCAAGATTAACCATTTAGGTCATACACTCCACTGAGCTTTTATTTCATAATTACACAGACCAGTCATTTCAACTTATACTGAATTTGGTTGGAAATGTCTGATGTATCTGTTTTTTAACTTAAAATTAATTTCCAAATATGTTCTCTCACCCAGATTTCTTTAGAACCTGCATTCTGGAAATTCTGAGTAGCATAAAAAGTCAAACAACCCGAAGATGACAGAAGATTCAGCACAAAATGGCCGAGGCTAAAATTTCTATTTCTCCCACCAGAGGGCAGCATTTCTTCACTATTCAGTCTAATCTCTCATTTAATGAAAAACCAAAAATCTCCACAGCAAAGGAAAGTCAAAGCACTTGCTTATTTATACACTCCTCAGATTTTATTTTTAAGAGGAGCCTTCATTTTTTTTTCTTATGGAAACTCAGGAGTTTACAGCAATGCTGTCCTCACTTTCATCCATCCTGTGTCCAGTACTTATATTGCTATATTCACAGTAGAACGGACTAGAATTTCTGAGTGATCAGTCTATGATAAAACTAACATACACCTTAGTCAAAAACCACAACAACCCTTCTAGCAGTTGGCTGAGTTATTGTTCTTGTGTGTGTTTCTGAGGCTTGGGTACTGAAAGTATTTCCCCCAGTCCATCACAATTGGCATTTGCATCAAAAGTAATTCATTAATGTACAAGAGTAGATGAGGCCTGGCACATACAGCAGAAGGAAATGGTTCTATAGGTGTATCTTCTGTAATGCACTTTGGGCTAGAGAAATAGAAAAATCACATGTAACAAAAACAAGTAATTGTTTGAGCAATATGGGCATTGCATGAGTAGGATCGGCATACCTTTATCATCCTTCGCCTTTGAATATGCTCAGCAGGTGCTACATTCTGGAGACTTAGCTTCCTCCAAATTGTCTACAATTGACATTAGCATCTTCACTTTATTTAAAAACAAGTGGTCTTGATAGCAAAGATGTTGGCCGATCGTTTAAACATGGGCATGAGAAGTTTTGTGCCCTTTCAAAATTCAGCATTCTCCATAATAGAGTGTAATATTATCTGGTTATCTGTATTAGTCTATGAATGCATTCATAAGCAATGCACATATTAGGTCTTAAAGCAGCAAATGGCTGAACAATCACTAAATAAAAAACATCCAGATTTTAAAAGCACAGCTGAAACATTTGTACAAATATACAAAGAGGAAAAACAATCGTTCAGATACCATGAAACTTTTGTAACAAATAGGTTTGTCTGAAATCGGCCTCTATCACCCTGGACAAGCTTCCCCGCAGAGGCTGGGAAAGGTCTAGATGGAAGTTCAAAATCTACTGAGGAATCTCTTTGGGGCCAAACTCAGTTTTGCTTCCAGGAATTTTAACAGAGCCATGACGTATTGACTCAAAACAGTGACTATACCCAGACTTGCTGAGCTGGACGATGCTGATAATTGTACTACTCTAGATAGGACATGGCTGGCTGCTAGCAACCTGTGAGTTAATAGTAGATCCTCAAATTATGAAAATAAATGCTGGTGATCATGCATGTCCTGGGAATGTCGGGATGCAGAGGACTGAGTGAGACCAGATAGGGGTATCTCATGCAGTCAAACTCAAGTTTACTTATGGTCCTACTCCAGTGGCTTGGGAATACACAACGCACACATCAGGACTGGGACTGGAACAGCTCACAAACAACACGGATGCTATTTGTAACTGATATCTCTGGCTTGTATCACCACGAGAGAATGAAGATATAGGCTGTGCTGATTGTTTAATAAGAAAATACTACTTTATTTTCTAGAACCTTCTAAATAATGGATTATACTTGATGGCATGATATGATCAGGAAACATATCACCTTTCCTAGCCCTTTTGTCTGAGAGGCTTGATTACAAGGAAGGAATCTCAAACAACCAAACACCCAGTGATTTAAAGGCATTTTTTTTTCTCCGACAAACAACCGGGAAAAGAAAGCATGATAAAGAGGAGACATATCGGCGAGGCGGAGCGGTGAGCTCAGTTGGACACGGAGGGTGGCAGGCCGGGGCGCCGGGTTTGGATGATTTTTGGCTTTGGGGAAATCTTTGGATCCTCTTCTTCCTCTATGTCACTGTCACACACGTGCACGACGACACTTGGGGTGGACTCAGTCCCTGCATGGAGCTCATACTTCTCTCCTGGAAAGTGAGAAGAGTAGGGGAGGGGTGAGAAACAGATTCTTTGGTGAAGTTGGCTTACGCAGTGAGAAGAATTTACAGTCTCAGGAAACCTAGGATCTTACCCAGGGATTGCTGGGGGCTTTGGAAAATGGAATGAGATCTACCAGTCACGGTATCCCAGACTGACCACCTATCAGCTACAACTCTGAGCGGACCACTCAGCCTCTCGCAGCCACAGATCCTCAACTGCAAGGGTCAACATGGCAGGATCCCCCAGAGGATTGTGGTGAGGACTGAATGGGTCTGGCAGTGAGTTACCAGTTTCTCTTCCATTTCTCAGCATTGCTGCTAATTGCTGTGTAACCATGAGCCAATCGCTTCACCCTCTCCCCTTCTGGATGTAGTGGTCTCTACGTGTTGCAGCTGGACGTGTCCTGTAACAAGAGCTGCCTCAGGATGGAATAAGGCAGGATCATTGCTTGTTTGGGATTTGCAGTAGTGACGGGGTAACTGAGTTAGGGGACTATCAAGGTCCCTTTTAGTCATAAAAGTCTGCCATTCTTAATTTGCCCATCTTACAATCAAATTGCTGTTAGCCAACTGCCTTCCTGTCTGTCTTTTTTTTCAGTTCAGGAGGTACTGGTTGAGCATTTCCCATGGATGAGCCCATTGCTAGTTACACACACACACACACACACACACACACCCACACACACACACACACACACACTGTGCCTTTCTCAAGAGCACAGCCCAGTGATGGCATTTGCGAACAATATTCCACGATAAGTGCTGGGTGGAAATGTATATCAAGGACTATGTTACCACATTGAAAGGAGCTCTAAAAGGCTGTGGTGTACATACAGATGCTACTCAGAGCTCATGTAAATGTCTTTGTTCTCCTTAAAGAATTTTATCATTTTTATCAAAATCACAAAGTCGAAGGACCGTTTCAGATATTGCTAAGGAGAGGCACCTACATGAACTGCCTTTTTCTGAAAGGTGGAGGAAAGGCTGTGGGCCAGGATGGGCAGACCTGGTTGGGGGCATCTTTGCATGGCGGTACCAGCCAACTGCAGGCACTTGTTCAAAAGCATTTTCCAGTGTGAGGCTGCAACCTGCACATTCTCACTTAGTGAATCTGCATTGGTGCCCGCACCCCCAGGTGCTCCACTGCTACAGGAGTTCCTGTGACAGGCAGGCTGCTGTAGTGCTGAGGGCTCATTGGCATCCATGTAATCCATTCCCCATTTCCCTCCATCCCTCATGCATCATGGGGATGACAACAGCACAGGTGGAGGGCAGTGCCAGGAGGGATGCTGAGGATGCATAAAGGAGCAGAAGCAAGGATCCAGCCCAGCCCTGCAGCCACTCCCAGCCATCAGGCTAATGAAGCTTTGACATTCTCATGCAAAGTTCCTCAGCAAAGGGTGGCTGAGTTCCCTGTGGCCAGGGTGCCCAACATTTCCTCTTTCCTGCTGGAACACGCCACAGCTCTGAATAGGGGCTCCCTCAAGCAGGAGACAGAGGAAGAAAGGACGCCTGAGCAACCAAATGAGGTGGTTTTTTTGTGGGGGGGGCTTCTGTGAGGTTCGCACATTTGGAGAAGTGCCTTGAGAAGAAACACAGGTGGCCCTGAAGTCGCCGAAGTCCCTTTCATGGCCCTGCTGGTTGTGACACAGGGAAAGAGAACAGCAGTCACTTGTCCTCTGAGGTGGGGCTGACAGGAGAGTCTGCCATTGCAGAGTGAGTGTGGAGATGGTGGGGGTGAGGAGGTGACACAGGGACCCTGGCCAGGGGATGACCAACACCCTTTCCATTTCATCATCCGCTGCTAAGAAGCTGGCTTAAAAAAAAATAGTAGTAAAATATACATTATAAAGCTAGCTTTTTGATCAGACCACTTGTTTGCTCTGCCCTGCTCAAAGAACAAGCCCTAAAGACTCCTCTAGTTGCAATGTGTTTACTTTTCAAAAGTGGGTGCCTTCCTCAGTCTAGGGGTACTGGGAGCCCACTAGGGATGGAGAGGCAAGCATCCTGTTGGGGGACACCATGTGCAGGGCGACCTTCACGTTGAGTTACCAAAGTCACATCGCTTGGCAGTAGAGGGTTCACTGCTGTGATCCCACTGGCTCTGACATTTCACTGTTCTAAATTTGGGAACTTTCTTACTGTCAAAATCCAGCACAGCTAAACAGCTGTTGAGAGCCCACGAAATTAAAAAAAAAAAAAAAAAAGCTTTGGTTTTACTGGGTTGAGTTTCTCATTTTTTTCTTTTAGCCTCTCTTTCCCATTGGGCTTCGGCTTATTCCTGCACCCTGAAAAATGATCTCAATGCTGTCACCCTGCATGGGGACACGGGACCTTATCTTAACAGGGCAGGCAGGTCCTGCCCCAGGACAGTGGGCAGGGCCACACATGGCAGTCAGTCTGGTAAAGGACAAGCAGAGTCCTCTCATCACAGACTGTCCTTTCCCCTGTGAGCAGAAAGGTGACTGGGATAACACCCCCCGCCCCCCCCCCCGCCCCCCCCAATGCATTGGCCAGGGATTTCCAGCTCTCATGAAACAGATTCCCAGGCACACAAATGCACAATCCTCCAGCACGTGGTCAAAAGTTAGATCCTCATCCAGGCCTTTGACACTGAGATAGCTTGGCTACTGCTCAAAACCAATGCCAAGGTTCTGTCTCCTCTTTCCCTGAGTGGATGGAGACAGGCTGTGGACAGCATCCCTATGTCTGCACATCTGGAGGAAGTGGAGGCAACCATGATTTGTCTCCTGTCCTCAGGAGGGAGGAGGTGGAGTTCCTATGCTGATGAGGTGGCTGGAGACGTGGTGACGTGGTGACGTGGTGACGTGTTCTGGCGCAATCACAGAGAAATGTGCTGGTGATGGTTGGTCCAAGTGCCCAGGGAAGTTCTCCATCATGCTCTCCTGGGTTAATGGGCCATGAGTGGGCCTCTTCTTGAATTCTTTCAGACATAATCAGTATGATGTTGCATGGTTTGTAAACATCAATGTAATGCAGATATGTTAAGGGAGGGCTGATAATACAGATAAAATACTGTATTTATGTGTAGTAAGGCAGAGATCTGACTGCTCAAATTCCTAATAAAGAAACGTTTGTGTTGGGGGAGGGGTGGTGGGGGGAGAGAAACCTTCCTAAAGCATCAGTGCCTCCCAGGACAAGTCTTCATATGACTTCTTCCAGGGAAGATGGCACCCTGTGGGAAGGCTAACCCCTACTTTATAAAACTGCTGTTTGAAATTCTCTTTTTTTTTTTTTATGACAGCATCTTATTCTTTAAAAAAATAAGTTTGCTTTCTAGCCTGTTTGAATAATGAGGAAGATAAACTTAGCTGTCTGACCTTGTAGGCCAGAGACTAGATACACCTATACTGTCATGCCATGCCAGACGCATTTTTTAATTGGATAGAACTGTGTTGTTTTCAAGGCCACCAGCGAGATAACCACTAAGCAAGCACTCATAGGGCTGTTTATTTAATAAAAAGGAAAGTTCTGCTTGTAGCCTTGCTCAGAATTCTAATTCATTTTCTCTGAGCCCACCGCGGTGAATAAAGTGTGACTCCAAACTCTCCGAGCATTGCTTGATTTATTCTGGTTTTCTGTAACACCTGGAAAGGAGGCTGGCAAAGCATGGCAATGTGCAGCAGGCACAAGGCGAAGGTTTGTTTTATATCTTGGCAAATCTGCTGCTTTTCTCAGAAGATTCTTTCTCTGGAACAGCATGAGCTCCTCATTCCTGTCCCCCTGTAAGAAGCTCCAACCTCAGCCTGATCTCACACCCACATTGGGACATATTGCCATCTCCATCTAAGTCTTCTATTCTTTTCCAAATTTACATGCTTAAAGCAGAATGATGTATTTCCCTGTCAATCTATGTTTACTTCCCAGCGATCCCATTTCTCTTAGATGCCAATCCTTGAAGGCAGTCATCCTTGAATTCACTCTTTCTCTGATTCACTGTAGTTGTCACCTAGCATCACCAAATATTGAATTTGAACATTTTCCATCTACTCCCTCCGCATATCCTGCTTGCAATGACCTATTTGTGCTTCACCTCCTCCCACCCAGAAGACTCTAAGCTGGGTTCCTCACCCCAGGAAGCCATATCCCTGCCAGAATACACTTCTTAAAAACATTCGGGAACTTCACCATATCACTTACAGTGGTGTGAATTTGAGTGTTCTACAACATTTCTAAGCCTCAGTTTTCCTCACCAGTTCAGTAGGGATAACACATATCTGTGGGCTACTACAAAATAAAGCATTATGTGCCAAATCCTTTACACAGCCCTCCCAAGATGCATGCTATGATTATTGAAGGCACTATTGTGGTCAGTCCTGTTCTCCGAAATAATTGCTGGATTTCAATCTGATGAAAAAAATCTAGTTACACTTGACGATGGTGAAAGAATGAAGCAGCTGATTCATGGCAAAGAGCTTTTGCTCAGAGAAGCCCTGTTGGAAACAACACTAAGGGGTGGAAGATGACCCTGCTGGATTCCAGGTAACAGTAGGGCTCCATGAATTCTGATCCTCAAAATTAAATGATCCTTTTCCTCTTGACCACTGCCTCCTTCTCTACTTGTTGGTAAGTTTCCTTCCTTTATCCTTCTCTCACCCTACTCATTTCCAAGTTGCCTATTTAATGAGCTCTCTGATTTTCTTTTTCTGAGATAGCATGAACCACATATTCATAATGCTTGGTTAGGCCACCTTTTGTGTTATTCATTATTTTATCTGGGAATGTTTTATATTTCAAACCACTGAAGCCAGGACTTAACCTTCTTTTGTGATGGCTGCAGTGTAGGGTGCCCGTAAGTGCTCAATAAATATGCTATGGATTTATGAAGGCACCAAGCGGGCCACTGAAGAGCTACTTGTGTAGTGTCCGGCACATATGCACACGTGATTTTCCTCCTGTAGTGAAACTTGTGTAAGTCTTAGCTTTTCACCTGAGCTGCAAACTGCTGAAAGGCAGGCATTTGACTTCTTTTCAGGATGCTCTCAGGGCTAGGTCATAGAAACCTGCTGTCTGCCTTATACATCACAACCACTTACTGGGCATTTGCCAGACCCAGCTCTAAGTACTTCACATAAATTAGATATTTAATTAGGGCAGCGGTTCTGTAATGTGGGTTTTGTGATGTCTTCTTCACACAGGAGGAAAATGAGATCACACAGGCAGTAAATGGCAGAGCCAGGATTCAATCAAACTCAAACTCTGTCTGGCTTCAAAGAACTTGCTCATCACCACTCCCGTTATCCCCACTGTTTCCATGTTCTCACAAGAGACTCTACTGAAAGGGAGCCCATTTTATCTTTCACTTTTAATATACTTTCCCTGCAACTCATATATTTAGTGGATATTGGTTCTCTCACAAAAGAAGGAGTATGTATTCCTTTTGCACCTTGCCTCTTTTTGTTAGGCTAATTGCTATTGTTTCTAGGCATGGTCTCCTTGACAACGAATCTTCTCAAAAGACAACACTTAATACATTATACAAAGAAAAGGACTATAAATTACAGACTGAGCTGATCTACATCTCTTATGGTGACTTTGGACTCTGATAAAAGACACTCTTGTTTCCTTCTTGCTTTAACTTTATTGTCTTTTATGTTACTGGTAAAGGTGAATTCTCAACAGGAAAGTTATGTGTAGTAAGTAGCTGATTGTATTTTGCGAAGATGGTCATATTTCCTGCCCAGCATTTTTCTTCGAGAACCTTGCCACTCCTTCATGAAGGACTCTTCGCACTGAGTCCCCTCCCCTCAGATCTGGGCAGGCCTTTGTGGCTGCCTTGACGGATACAGTGGTAGTAACCAGTGGGACTTCTGAGTTAATCACAAGAATGACAGGCACTTCTGCTTTGTCAGCATGCTCACTCCTGGAACCTCACCTCCATGCTTTAAGGAAGCCCAAGCAGCCTGTGGAGAGGTACCAGGGTCCCTGACCCACCACCTTCCTGAGTTCTCAGTCAGCAGCCACGTGAGCGAACCACCCTGAAAGCTGATTGGCCCGTCCCCGGCTGCACTGCCCCAACAACAATGCACAGAGCTGGGAGGAGCTGTCCCCAAATATCACAATGGTGAGCAAAATAAATGATTGTTGTTCTTTTAAATCCTACTCATGTTGAGGTAATTGGTTATGTGGCAACTGGTAGGCCATGGGTTATATAAGTCCCCTGTGTCCAGAAGCAAGCTAAGCTACTACAAGTGCCTTTTAGTGTTTTCCCTCTTTTTCCTGCTCAGGTGCTGAGCTAGAGTGGACAGCTCCCTAGTTCCAGTGGGTCCTTGCTTGTGGGGGGAAGCTCCCTGAGCTCACCACTCGGGACCTCTCTCCCTGGCCCCTCTCTTGCTCTTCTCTAGTGGAAGAGAAGCAACACATGATGGTCAACGTTGGGGGGAAAGAGCTGAAAATGCTCAGCTCACCCTCTCCCACCTTTTTCTCTGAGCCATCCCTGCCTGCAAAGGGCCTGTGCTCTGCTCTGCCCTCAGCTCGGTGCTAAACCCAGCAGAAAAGAAAAGACAGCACTATGTGTGTGTGTGTGTGTGTGTGTATGATGGGAGCTGGGGGTAGTGTGACATGCTCTGCCTCTGTGACAGGGTGAGTAAAATGGTATGGCTCTGGATTTCAGTGTCAGGAAGCACTGACTGTCGCTCAACTAAACCACAGTCTCAGCTTTAGCCTTTCACCAGGAAGGAGGCTGGCCTTTGGAGCTCACCTCACCTATGATTTAACCCTCGGAGAGCTCGAATCCAGACAGGGGGAAAGCAGGTGTGAGTTGTAATCTATGTGGAATGTTAAGGATTGGTGACGGCTTCTCAAGCCCAGGGCTAAGGACATTTCAACGGGACCCTGAGCATGGACCTGGGCTGAGCTCTGCGCCGAGCCCTCAGCCCTGGTTGGGAGTAAGAGCCCATCATATTGGATTGAGAAGAAAAATAAAAATTCCAATATTAAACCACTGCAGGCTTGGTCATGTTTAAAAGGCACTGCAATGCCCTGCCCACGTGATTTTATTGTCAATGAGCTTTTTCTCAAGAGAAAGTGGGAGCGTGAGTCTTGATGGACAGAGTAAGTTCAATGGCATGTCCATGCGTGTTAGTTTCACTGAATACACTTCCCATTGGTGAGATGGAACACAGCACTGAGGTGAGAGTTATATGTGCTCGAAGGGTGTTTATATTTAGATTTCCTTTCCTTTCAGTGTGGGCTAGGGCTTCACATCTGGCAGGGAGAGGAAGGCCCACCAGGCTGCCAAGCCCAGGTGATTGCTCCCTGTCACCTGCCTGGTGCTGATCCAGCTTTCAGAAAACTGGGGGAGGTGGGAAGGGGAGTGACAAGCCAGGAGCAGGGAAGGGGAGGCGGGAGGAGCACTTGTCCTTTCTTCCCTCTACCCCGGCATCGGCATCGGCCCCTATTTGCTTGCCGTGATATTGAATCTTCTCTCAACCCCGGCAGGGATAATGCTGGTTTGTTTTGGGGCTAGTGTTCCTCAAGAGAAGGACTGAGTTATAGGGAAAAACATTCCCCCCAAAGTCTTCCAAAGCTGCACCCTCCTCCCATCCAGATATGCTATTTAATAGTATTTTTAAGTTATCTACTTGCAGTCTTGTCTCCCTCCCCCCTATTTTTCCAAAGGGAAAGAAAGAGAGAGAGAGAGAGAGAGAGAGAGAGAGAGAGAGAGAGAGAGAGAGAGAGAGAGAGAGGAGGGGGGTGGGTGGGGAAAGAGTGAGGGGTGGGAGGGAGCAGTGACACTTCTCTCTACTGCTTCCTTTTTCTTTTTTCTGTCTGCTCCACACTGGTCCTGCAGGCTCCTTACTAGGCATTCTTTGCCCCTATGTCTCTGTCACATTTGACAACCACCTGATAAATACTCCTGAAGTGTAATTAGTGTGGTTCTCAAACACTCCCAGTGGTATCTGAAAAAGTGGTGGGGAATTTTTTTTAATCCTTACCCAAGGAAATTTTCCATTGATTTTTAGATATAGTGGAAGGGAAGGAGGAGGGTGTGTGTGTGTGTCTGTGGGTATGTGTGTGTTGGGGGAAGAGAGAGAGAGAGAGAGAGAGAGAGAGAGAGAGAGAGAGACAGACAGACAGACAGACAGACAGACAGACATAAACTGGTTATCTCCCGATTGCACCCAACAAGGACTTGAGATTAAATCACCACTGAGATACGTGCCCTTGACCAGGAATCAAACCCAAGACTCTTGGATCTATGGGCTTACACTCTAACCACTGAGCAACCAGCCAGGGCAGTGATGGGGGTTTATTTATTTTTTTGTCATAGGATATGGATACTGGCATTTAGCAGGTGATGCCCAAAGATGCTAAATGTATTGCAATGTGCAGAGCTGTCAGTTAAAAAATATCACAGTTGGAAACACTGAGTTGAAGAGCTTACAATAGGCACTTGGATTTTAATAGGAGACCATGATCCAGTTTGAAAACCAAGTGACAATAAAAGGGAGAACTAAGTCCAGGGCTTAACATGTGGATGTAGATGGGTTACATCATTTCATGCTTACAACAACCTGATTTTACTCTTTATATGTATACTAGAGGCCCAATGCACGAAATCTGTGCGAGAGTAGGCCTTCCTTCGCCCAGCTGCCGGCACCGGCTCCTCTCTGGCACCCGGGACTTGGGATTCCCTCATAGCCCAGCACACTAAGTCGTTTGGTCTAATTAGCATATTATGTTTTATATATATATATATGTATATATGTGTGTGTGTGTGTGTGTGTGTGTGTGTGTATTTCAAAGAGGAAGAGAGAGAGAGAGAGATACAGAAACATCAGTGATATGAGAGAATCATTGATCGGCTGCCTCCTGCATGCCTCACACGGGATTGAGCCAACAATCCAGGCATGTGGAATCAAACTGTGACCTCCTGGCTCATAGGTTGACACTCACCTACCAAGCCATGACTCTTAAAAAAACAAACAAACAAACAAACAAACAAACAAACAAACAATATATATATTTCAGAGAGGAAGAGAAAGTTAAAAACAATGTTGAGAAAGAATCATTGATCAGCTGCCTCTTGCCTCTCGCAAGCCCCATACTGGGGTTTGAGCCAGAAACATGTGCCTGACTATGAATTCAACAGTGAATAACTGGTTAATAGGTTGATGCTCAACCACTGAGCCACATCGGCAGGGCTGACCTTACTCTTGAGGAAGCTGAGGCACAGAGAGGTTAAGAAAGCTTCTCAAGGTCAAATAGGTACTCAAAAGTAGAGTCTGGATTCAAACTTTCAAATTCATATTATGAGCTTTAATCATCACCCAAAAGCAAGAGAAATGCCTCTCTTTTTGTTGGAGCTTCATTTATATTGTAGCTACAGGGGGAAAAAGAGGAAGAGGTATTCCAAGACGAGGGACTTAGTGGAAACTTAAAATCACAGCTATTTGGTAGCTGCCTGTTCACAACCTCAATCTGAGAGTGAAGGAAGAACGTCTTTTCTAAGTAGATGTAGAAAGAGGGATTTAGGATTGAAAGAAATGTTGCAGGAGAAAGAAACATTCCAGGGAGCAGAGTCTTTTGCAAAACTTCCCCTCCAATTCCTTTGTGTTTCCATGAGCCCATATTTGACTTTAACGGGGCATGGAGAAAGATGTTATGGGTGGACGTGAGGGTGGATCAATCACAACTCTCTCCCTTTCCTCTGCGCAGCTGCTGTTTCTGTGAAAGAACCACCTCTGAGCCTGGTGCAAAGAGTATGAAGCAAAGCACAGACCAACCCAAATATTTCACTGACAGTTCAGAAAACAGGCCCTTTAAGTAACAGTTACCATCACCTGCACAGTGTTCTTTCTGGCTGGTAGACACTATTCCGAGCGCTTTACAGACCTTCATCCATCTATCGGCAGAGGAGACATCTCTCGGAGGACACCCGGCTAAACATTATTGCTCAGAGCCATGAATGTGCTTGGTTCTATGTGCCAGCCCCCAGACTAAGTGCTTTATGTATATTAATTGTCCCATCTTCAAGATGACTTGGCAAGTTGTCAAGTAATAAGCATTAAAAAACGACCCAGAGGGTGAAGTAAATAGTTCAAGGTCACCAGGATTCCCATTGAGGCCTGCAGAAGTTCACGCATGATCACCACACTGGCTCCGATGTTTAGGAATGAGGTGGGATATGGCACACCATTGACTTCCTTGCCTCAGTGGGTCTAGTGACCTGTTTTCCAATAATAAGAAAACATTATTGACATGAATTATTATCCTACATCCTCAGGCCTGCCCCACACCAAAGCAGGTAAACAGAAGGGGTTCTTTGTAAGATGAAGACAGGGGTGGGGTGAGCGGGGTAAGGGTGGGGAGAGTACTTCTGTGGATTTGTTAGAAGTGGTGCTTTCTTTCTTTCTTTTTGTCTACTAATCCTTACCGGAGGATATTTTCCCATTGATTTTTAGAGAGAGTGGAAGGTGGGGGGAGGGGGAGAGAAAAAGAGAGAGAAAAACATCAACGTGAGAGTGGGGCCAGGGATGGAACCGCCAACTTTTGTCTTATTTTGCTCTGGGCCAGGAATGGAACCCACGCTGCCGTAGGCACTCTACCACTGAGCACACCAGCCAGGGCTAACTGTGGTGTTCTCCTTCAACCCAGGAAAGTTTGCTGGTCTTCTTAGGGGGGTGGTGGTGGGGGGAGAGGTGTTCCCTCTAAGACTGGATTAGGGCGGCCAGTTTTTTTCATTCCCAATGGTGTTATTTAGGATCTTAAGTACTTCATGGAGCCAACTGATTGACTGAAGACCTGACTTAGTGGTTGGGACAAAGAGGTGGAGCCCTAGCCAAAACCGGTTTGGCTCAGTGGATAGAGCATCGGCCTGCAGACTGAAAGGTCCCAGGTTTGATTCCGGTCAAGGGCATGTACCTTGGTTGCGGGCACATCCCCAGTAGGAGGTGTGCAAGAGGTAACTGATTGATGATTCTCTTTCATCGATGTTTCTAACTCTCTATCCCTCTCTCTTTCTCTCTGTAAAAAAATCAATAATATATATATATATATATATATGTGTGTGTGTGTGTGTGTGTATATATATGTGTGTATATATATATATTTATTTATTTTAAAGAGGTGGAGCCTTAGGAGGAGGGTAAGGGGAGAAAGACTAAGGAAACCATAGAGGGAGAGGAAGCGGGAAGGCCAGGGTTGAGCGGAGACAAGGGGCCCTGTGAAGTCTGTGAGGTACGTCTGTCCACAGGGGCGAGAGGAGAGTAGCCAACATAAGAGAAGAAAGCTGCTGCTCTGAGCTCTGGGTGTGCTCCGTCATAGAGCCCTGAGGTGTCCACCCTGTTCTACCTTCCCCGATATCACGGGTGTGGCTATGGGAGGTGCGAGTGCTTTTGAATTTTGGTCATGTATCTTTTTTATTTTTTTTCTACAATGTGCATGTCATACCTGTGAAATAAAACAAAAGGAAGTATTTTTATACTGAGTGGCCAGATTATATGATCTCTGAATGCATAATAATCTGGTCACTCAGTGTATATCCTACATATTAAAAGGATATATGCAAATTGTCCCCTCAACTAGGAGTTCGACCATGCTTGTCGAACTCCTGGTTGAGGGGACAATTTGCATATATCCTTTTGCAGGCCAGCTAATAGCTCGTATCCCCTCCCCCTGGCCAGGCTGGCCGGACCCCACCCATGCATGAATTCATGCACCAGGCCTCATATATATTTACTGAGTGGCCAGATTATTATTCATTCAGAGATCATAATAATCTGGCCACTCAATGTATATTGCTCCTCAACATGGATTGAAAATGATTGTGGAATATAAGCTGAGACAAAAACCTTTATAATTTTTTCCAGGGAAAATTCTTCAAAAGGAGATGGAAAATGATGAGCATGTATTCCAGGATCAGATATCTATGTCTCTTGGGTGGGGAGTGACCCAAAGAGACTGCACTGACTGGAACCCTGGAGACGCTGTTTTATTTGCTTTTTATGCCGGCGATCAGAAACTAGCAAACGTTTACCAAGAACTGAGGCTTCTCTAACAGTTCCACCAGATGCACCCACAACAGGGGTGTTTGTGTGTATTTACAAAATGGAATTTTCTCTCCCTTTGAATCAATGGGATAGAAAATTTTTCTTCCTTATAAGTTACATGAATGACTAAAATATATTTTCCATTTGGAGGAAACAATATATACCAAGCAGCAAACCGGCAAAATTGCTTTACTGTGGCATGTTTTGATGGAGAGGAATTTGGAACAAAATCTAAATATAGCAGATGTACTCGATTTGAAACTCGAGCACCGTATTAAGCCTTCCTCTGCAGTTAACTAAAATTGATTTCTCTAACAAGAGCTAAAAATAGCAGGCGGAAAAAAGGGAACAGACAATGACTTTTCATATCTCTCCCCCAGGCATTTCCAGTGACAATGGACGTGACCTTCCTTCGGGAGCCATCCTGGAGAGCAGAACACGGGCTGGCATTTCACATCCCCCTCCCCCCATCTACCACCCGCTTGCTGCAGCGACAGCTCTATTTTGCCATTTTTGGCTGATTGGTATAGATAAGCTTCTTTCGCTGGGCTGGGTTTCTGTTTTCCCTATTTTGTTTACATTCAAAAAGAACACAGCAATAGGCTCTCTCTGGAGTCAGGAAGAACGGGCATTAGACAATAAATCAAAATAAGTATGTGATCCACTCTCACGCTGGTCAAAGCCCATCTTATTGTGCCCTGGTCATGGTTAAATGACCAGCTTCTCTACATTCACCAGGGGACTAATATCAATGCAGAAAGCTTCTGTTTTATAGAGGTGATGGCTGTCCTTTCAACAGAGCAGAGGAAGGCAAATTCTGATCCCCGTGTCCCTCTGGATAAAGAGATGGAAATAGCTAGCTGGTGCAGTGGTGTATTGTAAGGGGACAGGGGCAGTAAGCAGAGTACTGAAATGTGGAGGAACCAAGGAACCAAGTGTGTAAGTTGTTTTGTATTTTTTTAAATTTCCTTTGGCAATAATCTTGACTTTCTTCTGGAGAAATTAATTTCACTCTTCCAGAGATCTCTCTGGTTTCTCAAACTGTTCACTCTCCAGGGCCAGGGCAATGGCTTGACCAATCCTTTCTGCTGCTTGCCGGTGGCAGAGGAACATGTTTTAACCTACCAGCTGTGCAGCCTTGGGAAAGTTACTCAACCACTCTGAGCCTCACATTCTCCAGCTGAATAAATGAGGAAAATAACAACGCTTGCCTCAGAGAGTTGCAGTGAGCATTATATGCAATAATATAGCAATGTGCTTAGAACAGTGCCTGACACCCAGCAAGCCTTCTATGGAAGCTTTAGTCATTGTTGCTATTTAATTTCCCCCCCCTTATTCCTCTATGTTTATTTACTTCCGGGATCAAAAACAGAACATGAAGTCATGAGGACACTGATTAAGAATGTTTCAAACTAATATTTCCCAGAATGCAAACTTGCCCTCTCTGTGATGAACAGAACTTAGATGCCTCTTCAGTGTTAGGTGGCCCTGGTCTCAAATTGTAACGTTCTGTTAAGAATGTCAAAGGCACCCACAGGTTTGGGTGGATAAGGACCCCTTGGAAATTGCCCTGTTTTGTACATACTTGCTTCCAGAGCCTCTCTAGAGGTTGTGGGGTAGGCAGTTAGACAGGCAGGAGCAGAGCAAGGGCACTGGGCCAGGCACAGAAGGTCTCCAGGGTGGAGAGCCCCAGGTGCCCAGCAAAGAATAGTCACCACCCAGGATGACCCTCCCTCCCCGAGCAAATCGCTGGTCATGAGGTTTGGACCCCCTGACCTTTCCTCCCTAGAGAGAACATCTAGGCCTCAGTTATATTTCAGCTCCAGACCCAGAAAAGCAACAAAACCAGGTAAGTGACCCCATGGCAGACCTCAGGATCCGCTACACTGTATAATGGCCCCCTGCCCTGGTGCCGACCAATCAATCCGCGGAGACCTAGATCCCAAAAGGACACACCTGCAAAGCTGGTGAGTATTCTAGTGAGATCTTCCCCTGGGACCGCCCTTAAAATCTCCCCACTGAGTACCCTTAGGACTGAGCACCCAGAGCACTCTGCCTCCCTGGGGCACACAGGAGCCTTTCCCTTCTCCCTCTCTCCCTGCACTTCCTCACTTCCTTGGCCTTTATGCTTGTTTCCTAAACCCATTTCTTCTATGAGTTACTTCTACCTCTGTGGTTTTATAAATAAATATTCTCTCATAGATTGAGTCTTGGCTCTGAATTCTTTCTTAGCCAGAAATCAAGTACCAAGGTTGCTGAACCCAGGTCCAGTCTGACCCCACGGTCTCAAGTCTGGTGCCATCTCAGCTGCCTCCAGGAAATTCTGGACCAGGTTAGCCTGAATTCCTTCCTTAAAGAACAGGAGTGCAGTCTTGCCCCTGCTCGTCTGAGCTGAGTCCTGTGTCCTCATCTTCACTTTTGTCCTCCAAGAAAGGGTCTTACTAATGCATGTCAGTACCTGCCTTGGGCAGCCTGACAAGTCACAGCTCCCACAAGCCAGCCTGTTTGTTGAAGTGATCCGGAGTGGGAGTACTGTCTAGCCCTGGATCCCAGCCCCAGGATGCTCTGTCTTCAGACTTACTTTTCGTCAGCCCTACCAATTTAGCACTATTAGTCATTCCTTCGAAGCAAAAGCATAACTTCCTCCTTCCATCATGAAAGTTGCTTTTCTCTGCTCTCATTCTAATTTGTTTCTGCATTCCTGGAACAGAGGAAGCCATCCCTTATCACAGAGTGAGTTATAATTTGTTACTGAAATGATTCTGCCAAAAGATTAAAAATGAATTTTACTAAATCATATTTTTTTTTAAAAAAATGGAAATTCCTGAAGTCCTCTTGTTGAAGAAAACATTAATTTAGTGCTTGCCTGGCTCAGTTTGGCTATAGCCGGGAGGAAGCAACACTTTGCCAGTGAAGAAATTATCTCTAGGCAGGCTAATCGCTCTGTCTATTTACTCATGCTATATTTATTGAAGACCTACTGTGTGCAAGGTGCCATCAGGCACCAGGGATATCAAAATGAGTAGAACAGACATTTCCCCCTCCAAAAGTAGGAAACACAGTAAGTGAAAGAATGGAAAATTACCATAAGGAGAAGTGAGCATTTGTGCAAAGTGCCTTGAGGAGACTGAAGGAGCAAGTCCTCACGTTGGCCCCTCACAGGGGAGGGGACAGCAGAGATGTGCGTGGGGAGGATGCCCTGCTCTCTCATCATTGTAGCTAACGCAGCTGCAAGAGGCCCAGGCCTCTAACAGAACTCTGTGATGTTTTCAACTCCATTGCTGGAGACAAATCATTCATCGGTGTGGGTGAAGGAGCTTCAAGGACACAGGAAAAGGACAAATGGAAACTAAATAAAAAGAAATAGCCTTGGATTGCTGTCAAGGAGAGAGAGCTATCCCAGGGAATACAGCCCAATTACAGCTGTTCCATGGCACACAGGATCAGTCATCCTTAGAAAGCAGAAGGCCTGCCGAAACCAGTTTGGCTCAGTGATAGAGTGTTGGTCTGTAGATTGAAAGGTCCTGGGTTCGATTCAGGTCAAGGGCATGTACGTTGGTTGCGGGCACATCCCCGGTCGGGGGTGTGCAAGAGGCAGCTGGTCAATGTTTCTCTCTCATCGACGTTTCTAGCTCTCTATCTCTCTCCCTTCCTCTCTGTAAAAAAATCAATAAAATATATTAAAAAAAAGAAAAAAGAAAAAAAAGAAAGCAGAAGGCCTGCCAGATTTGCTCTTGCACACGTAGTGCACAGGAATTCATTTGCACACGTACCAGGCCCTGGGTTAGGCTTTCTGGAAGTGGTAGTGGTGTTACTTCAGGGTCTATTCAGGGTCGGGATAAATGTTTTGCCTGTGTCAGAGCAGAGTAGGCCTAAAGTCCCTCGAGGCAAGCCAGTGTCTGTATTAGCTCCTGGGATCTGGCCAAGTGGGGAGTAAGAAGAGCTGAGTTTGACATTAGCCTCTGCCACCAAACAGCTGTGTCACCTCGGCGAGTAAGTTCACCTTTCTGCAGCTCAGCGTTCTGATCTATAAGGTGGGGATAGCAATCCTTCCTCTCTGTGTTTGCTGCACAGCAGGGCACATTAGAAGGAAGACAGTGCATATGCTCAGCTGGGTAAGGAGAGGTGAGGCTCATTGGTTAGCAGCACAATTAATGCATTTGTAACATTATTGATAAGTCATTCACAACTTTAGAAAGGACCTCCTTTTTTCTTCTACCTCTTTAAGACAATTTTATTATTCCTCCTGCCTCCTCCATGTTAGGATCTGGGGGTAGTCTTTCTGAGGGGGAATTCCCTCTCCACCGTCCATTCTGCCTCCATCACTCTGGTCCCAAGGAGTGCCCTCCAGAAATGGACTCAGCTCCGTTAGCCATAAGGGCGCCTGAGACTCACCCTGATCTTGTCTTTGCATCAAGCTTTGTGAACATGAACTGCATATGAATTTTCTCTCTTGTGCTGGATGAACAATGATTTGATTTATTGAAATACCAGCTCCAAGTGAGAGGACAAGACACTCCTGGGGTCTGCTGGTCAGAAAGTCTGGCTTGCGGCCTGGCTGGTGGGGTTCAGTTGGTTGAGTGTCATCCCATGTACCAAAGGTCACCAGGGCCATTCGGTTTGATTCCTGGTCAGGGCACATGCCAGAGTTTTGGTTTCGTCCCCAGTAGAGGGCATGCAGGGGGGCACCTGATTGATGTTTCTCTTTCTTCCTCTCTCTCTAAAAGTCAATAATATATATATATATATATATATATATATATATATATATATATATTTTTTTTTTTTTTTTTTTTTTTTTTAAAGAAGGTGGGACTTGGCCTGGGCCTCCTTTGCAAAGAGAAACACAGGAAGAGCCCTGCGGTGGAAGCCCTGTCATTGGCCAGTCATTTTGCCCCCTCTCTGGGCCTCTGGGTCCCTCCTGTGAAATTCAAGTCGGCCGAGTGATTCCTACGTCCTCTAGCCAAGACCTCAGTGATTCTAGGAAGACCTCCGTGTGTTGATATTCAAACCAACCGCACAAAGTGTTCAAATGTGTTCTTGTCAAAATCTGCGCCCGGGTCACTGCAAGGACAGCAGTTGCAAGGATCTCAGGTCTGATTGGTCCATTCTGGGGGTGTGCTTGCCTGCCTCTGCAGCGCCCTGAATTGCTGTGAGAAGTGGCTCCACGAGGCTTGACCTGAGCAGACTCAAGGTCTACACTTGACATTACATAGATGACAGGCCTTTCTTTGGATGGGGAGTGTATGTGGAAAGTCTGTATGTGAACTAGACTTCCCAGGAAACCCCATCTCACAGATGCCTCCCTGGTTATTACCCCTCTTCTTTCACCAGCCTGTCTCAGGCACCTACGGCATCTCACAGCACCTCTCTGAGAGAAACCGGTGGCCACATTAAAGGCTCCAGGAGCTGAGTGCCTTGATGGTGATTTCAAAGAGACCTCCGAGGGGCTTGCTCTGAGAGCCCCATAAATCTCAGGCCACACTTGGGACAGCCACAATTCTCTTGCAGGGAGTGCTTATTAACCCAATTAGCCACATCCTAACCTGAGGATCCTCTGGGTGACCCGCTCTTCCTGCTCTGTGTGGGCATTTTCTGGTTTCAGCACTGAAAGTTCCCAGGAGCCCCTCAGTCCTGGGCACACCAGGGCAGCAGGTCGCTCTAGGATTCAGGTTTCTCAAAACTCAGTGTATGTGTGATGATTAAACCTGCATATTTCTGGGGTGAGTAACTCTTGTCCAAATGTTTTTCTGACCACACTAAGGAAGATAAGAACTTACAAATTTATCAGCCCTGACATTTGACATTTGGCTACCCATGGTGCGTGAACTCATCTACACATCAGAATCACCTGGGAACTTTTAAAAAAAATACTAATACTTGGACTTGATCCAAATCAGTGAAATTAGAATATCTTGGGGTGTTGTTAGGGCTTTGGGGTTGTATTTTGAAAGCCCCCTATCCCACTGGGAGAACTACCGGTAAATGGAGCAAATGCAATGGCCATTGCTTCCCTTGGGATCCATTGTGCCTAAAACCTGAGCTACCTGGTGGCAGCCCTTCCACCATTTCCTCTCCTGCTCTAATACAGGAAACACACTTTGGAGTGCAAGATGGCAGTATCTGGTGAAATTGAAGACAATATCACTTCTAGGAATAAAACATAAAAGAAACTTTCAGAAGAGTGGATAGGAAATATGTACGAGAATGTTAATTGTAGATTCAATTGTAATGTCCATCAACCAGAGAATGGATGCATAAAGTGAGATGGTCTATTAACCCAAACAGAATACTACAATATACTGCAGTGAAAATGAGTGAATCCAAGAAACATATGCCAACATCAGAACAAAGTGGCCATAAGATGTTTCTAAAGTTTGAGGCTATGGTGACCAATTTCTTGACTTGGAAGCTCTGCTTTGGCAGGCAACTATCTTGTGACTGAGGGTTCCTGGGCAAGCTGGTGATAGCAATGAAAAGGGCTGCCCAGCAGAGAAGCCTCATCCCAGCTGCTGGAGCTCCTGTTGCTTGTTCTGAAGAAATAACTTAATAGTGCCAAAAGAATTAAGTAGTTTCCCCCCCCCCCCAATCTTAACCTATTTGCATTGCAATCAAGAAGTCATGTAGACATTTTAGAACTGGTTCCTTAAATAGCTACACAGCCTGATGCTTCCTCATCCATCATCCCTGTCACTGTCCACATAGAACAATACATCCTTTAGAAATGCAGAGGTGACCATGGGCCCAGGATCTCAAGGGGGTTCATCTCCTTTAGCTTCCCCAGGTGGCTGACACATGGATTTTTTTTAAAGGCCTGTAGAGCTCACCTGGTCCAAGTTTGGCCACGGCGTAGAGGAGGTCGTAGTTGAGGACTGGTGTGGCATCGCTGATGGGCTGCCAGCCAACGGGAGGAGATGCCGGGGGTGAGATGAGAAACTGTTTGGCGGGCTGTGGTGGAGCCAAATGCAGTTTGTCTCCGTCTGTTTCTGGAGTCTGAACCTTTCAAACAGAGTAGAAATGAAGACACGTGACTCAGTATGGCTCAGAGATGCCACATTGGCCTCGATTTTAGCTTAGTAATTACTCCTTACCACACACCACATGCTCAATCATCTTATTTCACCCTATATCAGTGGAGCTCAACCTTTACTGTGCATCAGAATTCCCTGGAAAGCTTACTAAAATATGCACTGCGGAGTCCTGGTGTTTCTGACTCAGTAGATCAGGGTGGGCCCAACGATTTCATTGCTAACATGTTCCCAGATGATGCTAATGAAGCTGGTCCCCACATCCACCCCTCCTTTCCTTGCTTCCTTTCTTCTTCCTTTTAATTGAGGTGAAATTCACATAATGTGAAATTAACCATTTTGGAGTAAACAATTCAGTGGCATTCAGTATATTCCCAATGTTTGCAACCACCTATCTCTCAAAAAAAATCTTCATCACCACGGAGGAAAACCTATACCCATTAAACAGTTGCAACCATTTCTGTCTCCAGTCAGAGTGTGTGGCAAGTACCAATATGATTTCTACCTCTGTGGCTTTACCTATTCTGAAGGTATGTATAAATGGAATCATAGAATATGTGACTTTTTGTGTCTGGCTTCTTTCATTAAGCATAATGTTTTAAAAGTTCATCCATGTTGTAGCATGTAGCACTATCTCATTCATTTTTATGGTTGAGTAATATTCCACTGAATGAATAGACAGGTAGTTTGTTTACCTGTTTCACTTAATGATGCACATTTGGGTTGTTTCTACTTTTTGGCTAATGCTGCTATGAACATATGTGTACATGTATTTGTTTGAGACCAATTTTCAATATTTTTCTATATATACCTAGCAGAGGAATTGTTGGGTCAGATGGTAACTGTATGTTTAATTTTTTTTGAAAAAACAAGTGGGGTTTTAACAAATGGAGAGACTGAGGTTTCCACAAGTTATGCATGTTATTATCAGTGTGAGATTTAAGCATGGGTCTGAGGCCAAACTCTGTTCTTTTTCTTTTTTTAGCTTTTATTTTATTTTATTGTGGTAAGAACACTTAACACAAGATCTAACCTCTTAACAACTTTCTAACTGGCTATTTTCTTTTTTTTTCCCTTCAAAATATATTCTATTGATTTTCTACAGAGAGGAAGAGAGGGGGATAGAGAGTCAGAAACATCGATGAGAGAGAATCATCGATCAGCTGCCTCCTGCACACCCCCACCGGGGATGCGCCCACAACCAAGGCACATGCCCCTGACCGGAATCGAACCCAGGACCCTTCAGTCCGCAGACCAACGCTCTATCCACTGAGCCAAACTGGTTTTGGCTTAACTGGCTATTTTCAAAACACAAAAGACAACAAGTATTAGAAAGAAAACTTTATATACTGTTGGTGGTTCCTCAAAAAATTAAAAATGGAACCACAATACTATCCAGAAATTCTACTTCTGGATATTTACCCAAAAGAATTAAAATCAGGCTCTTGAAAAGATATTAGCACTCCTCATGTTGATTGCCACACTATTCATAATAGCCAAGATACGGAAACTTCCTAAATGTCCTTTGACAGATGAATGGAGAAAGAAAATGTGGTATATACATAAAACGAAATACTCTTCAACCCTGAATAAGAAGCAAAGTATGTTCTTTTCATGGTACCATCTTTGTAGAGTCCAATTAGAAACAATGTTTACTGACCAATAAGAAATGGATCAGGATATCTATTGATGGAACATTATGGACATTGATTGTGTATTGTGAGGACACTGTGTGCATTGTCAAAAATTACCCATCTATTTTTGGAGTAGTCAGAATTTACTTTTGGATTAAATAAAACACAAAATTAATTTCCATATGTTTGTAAACTTTTGTTATGAATGTAAATTACTGAAAAGGTATGCAGTCCACTAAAACAGTCATCTAATTTAAGTTTTAAATATAATCTTGCCAGGAAGGTTAGGAGTAATTGTGATTAGAGCATTCTTTACAACTATTACTTGATATTTGTTATGCATTTACCAAATTTCAGGCACTTCTTTTTCCAATAATTTATTTAATTCTATAGCAACAGTATGGGTATATATCATCACCCCCACTTATATCTGAGGAAATGGAGACCCCGTCAGATTATGTGACTGATGCAGGTTAAAGCCCAAGCTGTCAGTCCTCAGAGCCCACTTCTCAACCTCTATGCTGTCCCTGATACACAGGCATATTTCTCAGAGGACTGTGTATAGACCACAAACCAAGGTGACAGTTTACATTTTAAAAAAGGCAAACAATAATGTAAGGCCAAAGGATTACCTTTGGTAAGAATTACCTGTGCAAAGTAGAGTTTTAATTTTTTCCCTCGGAACTGGGTTTCATGAAGCTCTATCCTGGCTCGGGCTGCAGATTTGGGATTGCTGAAGTTTATTCGGACACGTCGGAAACTCTTAAATAGCTGGAACGTCACGCAGTCATCATATGTCCGGAACAGACCCTCAAATTTTTCCTGAACAAAACAAACACAGAGGGTCATCCATGGGTCATGTATCTGCTATGATGCCTGACCTGACAAAAGCAAATAGCTAGTAAATGAACAGGCTGTCCCCAACATTAAATTAAAACAGATCACTGGTTGTGGTTTTGTTTTGTTTTTGTTTTTCATCTATCCTTCTGTTACCCGGTGCTAAATACACCTGCGGATTCAGTCATAGGATCCATAACCGGGCTCCAGGGATCCAGAGAATATAAGTGAATGGAGTTTAAAGCACATGAAAAAACTGTAAGTTATGCAAAATATTTAGTAAGTTTCTGTGCACTTGTGTTTCTTCCTTGAGAGAGATCAGAGCTGTCTTAAGATTCTCAAAGAAGTCCATTATCTCCAAGATATTAGAGGTACTGAGTAAAGCATGTGGCAGACATTGGTAGTGATTATTGATCTTGGTGGCATTCTTCTTGCCTAAAGATATGATAGCCCACACTTTCCAAACCACCCCCAGTGTCATGTGATTAGTCCTGATCAATGACATGTATGCAAAAGGCAAAAAACAAAACAAGACAAAACAAAACAAAAACAAAACAACTCTTGTGAAAATTTCCAGTCTCTCTCCTTGAAGATGGCATGTGCTTGGCAGTCAGAAGCAGACTCGCCTCAGCCTGGGTCCCTGAGTGCCTGTGTGGAGTACAATTATCTTGCTCCCTATTCTCACCCCATCCTGTAAATAACTGCCTTGGCAAGGAAAAAAAAAGGCCCTCTATTGCACTAAACCACTGAGATTTGGGGATAATTTTATTCTCACAGCATAACCAAGCCTATCACAATATAAAGCAATCATTTAAGTTTTTTGATTCAATGCAATTCTCAATTCAATTGAACAAATCTCTATTAAATGCTCACTTTGTAAAATGCATGGTCTCTAGGAGAATACAGAAATGAGTATCATTTTGTTTCGACTCACAATGATCTAACAATCTAATGTGAGAGGCAGACATAGACACAAATAAGAGAATGCCCAAATGATTAGGAAAAGACTTAGAGAACTAAAAAATTTACATATTAATACCATCTGTCTGGCTCCTCTTAGCTTTAAAAATATCCTTATTATAAGCAACAAAAACAGTGCATGTTAAATTACTGTTTTTCCATTAGTGAGTGTTCTTAATGGAGAAATTGACACTAAGGAAATAACTTCTACTTAAAAAAAAAAATCCAGATTCTTGCCCAGCCAGTATTGTTCAGTGGGTTGAGCGTCAAACTATGAAGCAGGAGGTCATGGTTTGATTACTGGCCAGGGCATATGCCCGGGTTGCAGGCTCTATACCCAGTGTGGAGCATATAGGAGGCAGCTAATCAACGATTCTCTCTCATCATTGATGTTTCTCTCTTTCTCTTCCTAGCCTTTCCTCCCTCTCTTCCTCTCTCTTCCTCTATGAATTCAATAAAAACATATTTTTAAAAATTCTGATTCTTTTATTTCTCCAATAAAAGGTATATTGTTATAAGAGTGAGTACAAGTGGGAATAGAGATGCATGGAAGATTAATACTGTAAGGTTCAACGAATTTTGATTTGAAATAGACCTTAGGGATAATTAACTCAACTTTTCTCTCACCACCTCTATCAATTTAGCAGTCAGGACCCTGAGGTCTGTAGAGATCAAGACTTGCCCATGGTCACATGGCCAGTTAGTGGCAGAGCCATGACTGGTCAAAGACCCTATGATCCTGAATATAGAGATGCTTTCAACTACAGAGAAAATTACACTGCTAGATTGAAAGGAAGAGAAAACTGCTCTAATGAGAACAAGAGCTGGATAGCAATACACGGACCCAAGGCTCATATGTGACCTTATCTAAGAGGAGCAACAGTGTGATGTAGGGTTGTAAAATCACTGACTCAGAGATTGCCATGTCAGAGAAGAACTTGGGCATCTGAGAATTTGTCTCAGACCCTCAAGTCTCTGGTTTGTGATCCTTTCAAATGCTGTTGCTCATTTCTGAGATTCCCCAGAGCATGGCTGTCTATAATTCCCCGCCCCCGCCCCCCCCTCCAGCTTTAATTCTTGTATCTGCACACTTTCTCTTTATATCATAGCTATTCAGTCCAGAACCCCAAAGAATATGCTTAAAGCATGTTTTTTGTTGGTTGGTTTGTTTCATGATATGAATGGAATTTGAGGAGTTCTTTCTTTCCCTTTTCAGGCTCTATTCTTATTCCCCTTTCCCTTTAAAGAGCAAAACAACGTTTTTCCTCCTCTGTTCCTTGGCAGTTTTTTTTTTTTTTTTTTTCTTTTTCTTCTTCTCATCTTTCAGGCCTTCGGATCAGCCAACTCCCAGGCCTGAGGCCTTAACAACCACCCCAAGGGGGCTCATTAAGGAATCCTGCATTTTCCTGAACAGAAATCCTGGGAATGTATTGCTTTCTGCTCCATAATAATAACAGTCTTCTCAACTGGTCACATCATAGATGGTGGTTTGATTAATTTGGAGAATTTTTAAAAATGGAAGAAAATAAGAGATTAAAAATACTTATTGCAACATAGAGAATCATCTTTTTTAGGGTAAAATCCTTGGGTCATCTCTGTGGCTCTAGTTTTCTATTTCCAGTTTGGGAGTTCCACCTCCCTCTCCCACCTCAAGGTGTCAGCATCAACAGTAAGATTCAGATAAGATGTGGGTGGGAGCAGGTGTTCATTTCCTTGGAGTCTAACTCACTGTTTTTCATCCTATATTTCTTCCCAATGCCTCACATTTCAGTGGTTGAGCTGTTTGGCCTCCGGGTCTGGCTGGATGAGGAGAAAGAAACCAAGGAGTCCTGGCCCTGGGCTCAGGGAGGGGTGCCAATCAATGGCCAAGGTGCTGCCCTGTCGGGAGGCCTTGGCAGATGTCAGTATGATTGCACTTCCTTCTCCACTGCTTCTCACCAAAGGCTTTCAGACAGCTACTCCCATCAAGCTGGAGGTGGCCAATGACAGAAACCTCTTTGATATCCCTTGTCTGGGGCGTAGGCCCACAAGTCAAAAGAGCTCATCGGCCAGGGTTTTCATTTGACCATCTGGGGCCCACATTCTACAATGATAAAAGTAATAAACAAATAGCATTTCCTTGATGTATCCTCTCTGCACTAGTCTTTTGGGACTATGAAGGGACAAATGGCCGAGGGAGGGTTGAGGGAGGGAGTGAAACCTGGCCAAGAATTAGGGACTTGCTGGTGATCTCTACTTTTTTCTTTCTTTCTTTTTTTCTTTTTTTTCCATTAGTGACATGACAAACACTTCATTTGCTTAAGCAATATAATACCAGACCAAATTGGTTAGAGGCAGATCTAGCACAGTGGACTCGCCAGGCCCTTAGGCAAAACAGCAACAAGAACAAAGCCAGCACAGGGGTCCTCCCTTCTAGCACCTCTTCTGTGGTTTTAATGCTCAGGTTCCCACTAGGCACACAGTAATATTTTGCTGTCCGCTGGCTGCTAATTTCCTCCACTCTGGTACCCCACAAACCCAGTAAATTCCTCATTTCCTTCTTAGTTTCCTTTGTAGCCTCTAGTTTAAATAAAGTTCTACAGCAGCGATCTCAAACTTTGGTCTCAGAACCTTGCTATATCCTCTTAAAAATTATGGGGGATCCCTAAAGAACTTTTGAAATATGGGTTTCATCTATCAATGTTTATTGCACTAGAAATTAAAATTGAGAAATTAAGAAATTTTTATTTATAAGTCCATTATATGTTAAAATAATATTTTATAAAAAGAATTACCTTTTCAAAACAAAAAAAGGTAGTAAGAAGATTGACATTGTTTTACCTTTTGCAAATTTCTATAATTTCTAACTTAATAGAAGATGCCTGGAATCTCATGCTGGCTTCTGTGAATTTGATCAGTTAACATGATGTTGCTTTGTCTCCAGGATAAGAAGAAAGGCTGGCCTGGCTCAAATATGCATTTGGAAAAGGGAGGAGGGTCTTAATAACCTTTCAATGAATTTCAAATATTCTTCCTTGATACATCATTAAAACATGTATTGTAATGTTGAATCTGTTTTCTTTGGTTATATTAAAATCCACTTATCCATTTTGCATCTTTAATAGATTTTTTTACTTGCACATATTCTGTAAGAGTGTGCATTGGTCATTTAGAAAATATTGGTTCTCGAGTTATGCTGCTTTTCCAAATGTCAACGCCTGTCATTGCACAATATCAAAAACGCCATTCATTAATATTACTGCCTATCTTATCAAAGTTGTCAGATGCACCCTATCGGATACAAGTTTTCCAAAATTCTATTTCCAGTTTGGGAGTTCTTCATCATTGGCAACAAACACTGTTGGTTATTTTACTTTAAAAAATATGTTTATTGATTTCAGAGAGGAAGAGGGAGGGAGGGAGGGAGGGAGGGAGGAAGAGAGAGAGAGAGAGAGAGAGAGAGAGAGAGAGAGAGAGAGAGAGAGAGAGAGAAACATCAAGAATGAGAGAGAATCATTGATTGGTTGCCTCCTACATGCCCCACACTGGGACCAAGCCCACAACCCAGGCATGTGCCCTGACTGGAATCGAACTTGGGACCCTCAGTCTGTGGACTGACGCTCTATCCACTGAGACAAGCCAGCTAGGGCTAGTTATTTTTCTTGAAGTACATGCTCACTCATTCATTTTTGAGAAAATGGTTGCCAAATATCGAGGTCTGCATAACTGTAACTTGCTTGTTAGTTATTTTTTCAAGTCAACAATTTGTTCCATGAGAAAAATACCTGCCCAATTCAGCTTCAGACAGCTTAGACTGTTGTCTTGAGACAAGCATTGTGTTTTGGCTGCTATAAAGTGCTTTATGTGTACCCTCCATATTGTTATTCAGATTACTAAAAAGGCTCAAGGGTAGAGTTACTAGAATTAATTTATACTGTTGGATCAAGGACATTCTTATGAAAAACTGGTATTTTGCTTCTTACTTTTCCTTTTTCTAAATTTCATGAGTGTGTCACTGAAAAGAATATAAATACTACCAATACAGTTTGATGCCACTGCATTGATTCATACCCTAAAGACAGTTGCTTTTGCCTCAGAAATGTGAATGTCAACACAGTTGAGAAGGAAATTGTTTTAATATTATTATGAATACTAGAAGGCCGGTGCATGAAATTCATGCACAGGGGTGGGGGGTGGAGGAGGGAGGGAAGGAAGGAAGGTGTCCCTCAGCCCAGCCTACACCCTCTCCAATTCGGGATCCCTAGTGCCCGGTTAGGCCCGATCCCAGCCTCCAGAATAGAGAGGCAATATACTCCTGCTACTTTACTAGTAAGTTACTCAGTTCCAGCATCCCTAGGGAACTAATACAGGCAGTTATGCAGCACCAGTGACCAACTAAGTCTGGGAATGAGACAGTTTGAATAGAGCCAACCAATACAATTAGGCCATTTGTTTCCTAGGAGAGCAGTAAGGGGACAGGTAGGTCATTTTAGGGTGAGGTATGCAAGACAGGGGTGTGTATACATGTGTGTGAGTGTGTGTGTGTGTGGGGGGAGGGTAAAGGAGGACCAAGAGGAAACTGTTCGATGTATTTTACTTGGTTGCTGGATACAAAACCCCAAAGTATTTTATATTATAGACTAGTAGAATTTTAGAACATTATCTTCAATATAACTCTATACCAGGCAGGCTACAGATAAATAATACCGTCTAATACATCATCTCACTGAATCACCATTTTCCTGAACAGGCCCTTTGAGGGAGTGTTGGGTTATCATCATCGTTGAGTAGCATATGAAGCAACTGAAAGCCATAGAAGTTAATGGCCTTTACAGAGTCACACAACTAACAAGTTAGCAAAACCAGAATTAGTGAGCTCAAGTGGGTGATACTACATAAATATCATAGATGGTATGCAAGCAAATGAGAAGTCTGAAAAGCAAGAACATCAGCGTTCCTTGTCCAGCGGAGAGAAGGTGGTGCCGTTGAAGACTACAGAAGTCCGGCGGTGTCTTTATCTTCATTCCTAACGGTGCTGCGGGCCTTCGTGTACTTTTCAATTTTCTCTCACGATCCCTCTGGGTATAAATTATCTTAATAAGACATTCAGCTTCTCTCAAAAGCGCAAAGCTCTCATCCATCAGATAACACCTCCCAGAAACTGCCTAAGAATGAAACAATTCACTCATGTTTATCACCTCTCCATGGATGCCGCCGCCAGGTCATGTGCAGACCCAAGTTTATGGATCCTACGGGCTCCCCAGGAGGGCCTGCCTTCTAAAGGACTGCTACTGTACATCTCCCAGGATGCAGACTCCTATGTGAGAGGAGTAACCAGCCTGCATGTGGGGGTTTACACCTGGATTTTAACCTATGATTTCACAGGCTAGGAAGACTTGTCTTAAATTACTAGTATGGCCGAAACCGGTTTGGCTCAGAGGTAGAGCGTTGGTCTGCGGACTGAAAGGTCCCGGGTTCGATTCCGGTCAAGGGCATGCACGTTGGCTGCGGGCACATCCCCGGGTAGGGGATGTGCAGGAGGCGGCTGGTCAATGTTTCTCTCTCATCGATGTTTCTGGCTCTCTATCTCCCTTCCTTCCTCTCTGTAAAAAATCAATAAAATATATTAAATAAATAAATAAATAAATAAATTACTAGTATGTTGCGGTTTTGATATTTCCTGAATAAAAAAAATCAGCAGGAAAAGAAGGCTCCTAATCCTTCTATTTTTGTTTTTGTTTTTAGAAAGCATTTATATTTATTATTATTTTAATTATATTTTATTTTTTATATTGTTATAACTTTAACAAAATCTTTATTGTTGAAAGTTTTACATATGTCTCCTTTGTTTCTGACCTCCCCCCACCCTGCTTCTGCGTCCCTGCGCCCCCCTCCCCCCCCGCACATGTCCCCATCCCCCTATTGTCTGTGTCCATTGGTCATGCTCATAGTCATGCATACAAGCCCTTTGGTTGATCTCTTATCCCTCTCCCCCTCCTCTGCCTTCCTTCTGAGGTTTGACGGTCTGTTCAATGCTTCTATGTCTCTGGATCTATTTTTGTTCATCAGTTTATATTGTTCATTATATTCTACAAATGCGTGAGATCATGTGATAGTTATCTTTCTCCGGCTGGCTTATTTCGCTTTGCATGATGCTCTCCAGGTCCATCCATGCTGTTGCAAATGGTAAGAGTTCTTTCTTTTTTACAGCAGCGTCTCAACCCTTCTTTACTGATAAGAGAAGTGGACAGCCCAGCTGGTGTGGCTCAGTGATTGAGTGTCGACCTATGAACCAGGAGGTCACCATTCGGTTCCCAGTCAGGGCACATGCCCAGGTTGTGGGCTCAATCCCCAGTAGAGGGTGTGCAGGAGGCAGCCAATTAATGTTTCTCATCATTGATGTTTTTATCTCTCTATCTCTCTCCCTCTCCCTCTCTGAAATCAATAAAAATATATTAAAAAAGGAAGTGGAGATACTCCATGCTACATAACGGCTCCAAGAAAAGAAACTTCACTGGCAAAGGCACAGAGGTCATTCCTCTTTTCCTTGAGGCCTCGTGAGAGACAGATCTCAAACTTGACCCCAGGCTCAGAAGGACCCGCTTTGTCCTAAAGCCTCTGGCTTCACCACTCACTCTCACTTTCCATGGTCTGTGTTGGATTCTGTTTTTCATTCCCAGTGGTGGCCCTCAAGTTCACTGTGGCAGGATCACATTGCTATGCAAGGACACATGTTAACTTCTTTACTTAAGGAAGTCTCCATTTCTATGATCCCAATGAGCCATCATCTATACATTTAGGACTGGAGAAGTCCTTTGATAGCTGCCAAAAAAACTCCCTCCAAACTAAGAAAATGTACAGGGGCTATAACCTGGAAAGTTCTTTGAACAGGGGCGCATCTAAGTACTGTGGAGCCTGAAGCTTTTGACAACTTGGGACGCCTTCTTGAAGCAACATCATATAAAAAAGGTTTAACTTTTGCAAATTTTATAAAAATGGATGTGCACACACCAGGGCCCTGCCAGGTTTTGGTAGAAGTCCATGCAAATGAGGGCGCTGAAACTGACGCTTCATTCACTTTTTAGGAAATGTGACTAAGAGTCTGAGCCTACGATATGATCACCAAGCAGTCTGGAGCATATGTTCTCAGAACAGCTAAAATAAGTCTAGTGCTTACATCATTCTTCCTGATGAGAGTCACTTCCTTACGTGTTTGAATCACCAGAATGAGAGCCAAGAAATTTGCATTTGTGAAGTTTCAGCCCAGGAATCATAGGTGGCTCTGTCCCTGCCCCTCGTGAACCCATTTGTAAATACCTAAGGTGGAGAACTGAGGAGGGGAAACAAGTTAGGGGGGTGCTTGAAACCTGTCCTGTGGGTATTCAGTAAGGGGTAATAGGTGCAAGGAACCTGCCTGCCCAGGACCCTTGTGGGGTCTAACTCTGTGCAGCATGCCCACCCTTTGCATGGGTGAGATCCTGCCAGCACCTGAATCCAGGGCTTGTCTGGTAGGTCACACTAACTCCACAAAGTGTCCAGGGTCTACAGAATCTGGGTATGACAAGCAAAATACCTGCATGCCTACATGCTGCCTGATTATCTCCCAGGACACTTGAGCCCTTGAGAGTTTCCCAATGGGCCTTTGAACACCCAGGGGCTATGGGGATGAGCATCCCCATGTACTGAGGGTACAAGGGGGTGGACCAGGCCACGCTTGAGAACTCTGAGAGAGCACCGAGGGCACAGATCTCTGTCACATGCCACAAATTGGACATATCTGTATAGTGATATGTACAAAGAAAGGATCTGACAGTCCTTTCATAGCTGCCATCTTCCAGTTTACACTACCAACGGCTGCCTTGGTTCAGGCCATTTCCTGAGGGCTAATGACAGCTTCATCCTTCTCTGGGCCACCACCTTCTCTCCTCTGCAAATCTGCAAGAGCTCCTGTGGCTGCCAGCAACTCTTCCTAGATATTTGCTCTAACTGTGCATGTGTGATCGGTGAGAGGCACAGCCTCCTTTACAGTTTACCCAATCTCCACCCAGGAATTGCATTTCAAATGCATTTAAGTATTGATTTAGCTACCAGACACAGGTAAAGAGGGGCAGTATAACCCCATATTACTGGCACAGACTCTAGGGCCACTCTATCCAGTTCAAATCCCAGATCTGGGATTTGTACAACCTTGAGCCACTTACCTATTTGACATCTCAGTTTTCTTATCTGTAAAATGGGAATAAATAATAGTATTGACCTCATGAGGGTGACCTGAGCATTAAGTGAATTAATGTATTTAAATAACTTGGAAAGCTGCTGAGTGTGAGTTGTTACTTCCCAGACTGGAAGATGATGATATTTGGCCTGCTAGCTCTAGCTGTACCACCTCTGTATATCTAGATCCAAGTAAATCATCATTTATGCCTATATCTATCTATATTTATATCTATGCTTGTGCCTCTAACTAATCCTTAAAGACTATAAAGAGCAATTATAGGAGTGCCCAGCATAATATCTCATATAAATTAAGGCTAATCACACCAACAGCATTTTATTACTGTTACTATCTACTTAAAATGTAGAGCCCAAATTAACCATCAAGATTTCCTTCTTGGCTGCAAAGCTTTAAACATTTCCTTTACAAAACCTGCATAGTGAATTAAATAATTCTAAGGTGGAAATCAACTGGGTAATTGCCTTCAGTCCTTTCCTATGGAGGCCCTGCACCATCAGCAGGGGCTGGGACTCAGAGAGGCAGGAAGCAAAGAGGTCAGCCATAGGGAAAATCTGACACCTGTCTACTTCACCTGTCTCAACACACCTCAGCTACCTTTTAGACAAATCCATCTCCACCAACTCTATTCTCACATTCAAATTCAACTATTTCCTGAACATTTCCTTTGGAATATCCCATAGGTGCCTTAAACTTAATGGCTTAAACACACACACAAACAGACACACACACACACACACACACACACACACACACACACAAATTCTTTGCCAGAGGCTGAATGTCATCCTGCTCTTTTCCTTCTCTCTCATCCCACATCCCATCATTCAACAAGCATTGTGTTCTTTCTGCCCTTCATTATCTGATCACATTCCTCCTCTATAAAATCCTTCAGTTGCTTCATATAGCTTTAGAATAGAATACAAGTTGGCTTAGCATTTAAGACCCTTTATAAAATGGCCATCTCTCTCACCCTCCTAACTTCATATCCAACCTTTGTCTTCACCTGCTCCCTGCACTCCAGCCAGACTTCCACTTACAGGTTCCCAAAGACAGGCTAGTCTGTATCTCCAAGCCTCTCTCTTTAGCCAGTGACACCCTTTTCTTTCAGATAACTTACTTTTTCTGTATTCTTTTTTTTTTTTCCAGTTTCATTGAAATACAATTGACATATAACACTGTATAAGCTTAAGATGTTTACATAAGAGTTTCATAAGTGTATATATTGAATAATGATTACAACAATAGAGTTAGTTACTATCCATCAACTCACATAGTTACACATATTTCTCTACTTGTGATGAGAATTTTAAGATCTATTCTCTTTGCCCTGTTCAAATATATAAGCCAGTATTAACTATAGTCATCAGAGTATTAAAGCCCTATCATAAAACTTCTAATTATCTCCCAAGTACCCGCTTAGATCGCCTATCTACGAAATCCTCCAGAATCCCACTGAGATTCCAACATCTTCCATTGTGCTCCTGTCACAGACTTATCTAGTTCACGAGGGTAACTGCTCCCTCATTAACCGAGTGTAAGAACTTCAAGGGCAAGAATGGTTCAGTCTTTGTACACTGCTCTGTATTCATTATTGGTGCCCGGGTGGAAAGGAAACAAACAAGGCAACGTAGATGGAGCAGTCCTCCCATCTCCCCCCCACACTACCTTTTGATAAATTTTCCTTCTCTTCAAAGCTGCTCTTCAATAAAATCAACAAACATGTACTGAACATATAGACTAAGATTCTGCATACTGCAATAGGAAGCCAACAATCAAATTAAACACATTTATCCCCAGAAGTCTTTCCTAATCCCTTCCCCATTCCTCCATCTAGGTTTAATCCGCTACTTCCTTCAACTTTTTAAAAACACTCTAAACCTCTTTTCAAAATAATATGTCACCAAGATGTGTGTGTGTGTGTGTGTGTGTGTGTGTGTGTGTGTGTGTGTGTGTGTATACAAGGGGTGTCACTAAAGATTTCAGGGAAGAAACAGTAAATGAAGATGGATGGAATATTGATGTGTGGTGGTGGGAGCCTTTAGAAGAAGCTTTTTGTTCCAGGCAGGGCAGCCAGCATTACCAAAGGATTTATATTCCTATTCATCTGATGCCACTTCTTTAAAAAAAAAAAAAAAAAAAGTATTTTGAGGCACTTATGGAAGAAGAGGGCAAAAATAATAGTCAGTCCTAAGCCACATTGCCCGAGGCATGCACTCACACTGCTATTAAATACTTAGGGAGTGGCAGGAAACCCCTCAAAATGAGAATTAAGGTCTTATTGTTTTAAGGGCCTTATGTGTTTCTTACAACATTTATTTCCCTAGCAATATGCTCTACTGAATACATCTCATTTGAAATCTAAATGACAGGTCATGCCCCTGCTGATGCACACAGGACAAACAACTCACCAGCACCAACACAAATTTAGGAAGTCATTGCTTTCCAGAATGCCACGCAGTGTTGTAGCTGAAAGAGGTAGGAAATGCACTTCTAAAAACAAACATCGTTATATCTTCCCGAGATGGAAGGGAAGCCTCTATTTTAATATCGAGCTGTCAATAATTGATGAAGACATTTTTAGTATGTTTAATGTTAAATTAAAGGGCTAAATCCTAAATATGTTCCATATCACATCCTTCTGAAGAGAGGCAATTTAAAATTTAATGCATTCATTTTGCCATTTGGCATAAGATCAAAGCAAGCTTTCCAAAGGCAGTGTGGTATCCTTAACTTATTTTCCCCATGAAAATGAAATGGCATTTGCATTTTCTTTTGAGATTCAGATGTGAACAACTTTTTGCAACTCAATCTTTAAATCTAGATAGAAAGTCCACAGCTTGTTTTGCTCCTAATGGTTTTCCTTACCGTTCCTGTTGCGCCTCTCAATTACACCTTTTTTTTTTTTTTGGTTTGTTTTATTATGTTAGGTTCTGTTCTCTCTGTTCTTTGTGTAATGACATAAAAGGAATACATGATCATGATAAAAATCTAATATAAAACTACATCTTTTATGTTCAAAATCTTTGGTATTTGAAGCTAAAATGACTGTTTCAGCCCATCACAAATTTGGGGTACAAGTTACTCAAAAGAAGCCATAATTCCAAATAGTCAACACCAATCCTCTAGATCAATTCCACAACTGTAGCTAACACCGAGCATGATTTGGGATTGAGATTTTCACTTGGCCATTTATGAGACAACTGCTGGGTACTACAGGTCTAAGCTCCTTCCTAAGCCCCTACCTTAGAATAACACATTTCATTCTCACAATAAGCTTAGGAGGCAGATAAAGAGATTCAACAATTTGCCTAAAAAGGCCACTCAGTCAGGGACAGAATGCAGATTTCATCACACAGAGTCTGGTGCCTGGAGTTAGTCTTAACCTCTAGGATCACCTACCTAAGGCCAGAAGAACTTGGGTTGGAATGGTGTCACCCCTTTTTTTGGCATCTCACCCAATAAGACGGACACGTCTTTTGTCTTCAGCCAACTTTGCTCATGAATGATATCTCATTGTCCAGCAGCAGAGTGAAGAATTTCTCTATGATCCTACCGTAGGAAAGATGGATGGAAATGGAATGGAAGCTTCGTCTGTCAAAAGGATGATAGCTGCACATTAGGTAGTCTAGACTGGAAGCATCTGCCAATTGTATCATAGTGATGAAACCATGTTTCTTCCACGACAGAGGGGTGTTTGTGTGAGCATATTATATGCTAAAGTTCAGGAATGTTCAACATTAAGTCGGACTTAAGGCCCAAACCATTACCAGCCAAGAAGGATGCTTTGACTGAGAATTTTCTTCTCTCCCTGTGATAGAAAGTTTGGGGAGAAGCAGGCAAACTGAGTGAAGCTGGGAACTTGTCATCACTATAATTAGGATCACTGTACAATGTATTGCTGAAGCCAGGGCTTTGAAGGGGTGAGTGTTATTGATTATGCATAACCTCAGGGTGTCCTGGGTATACTGAACACGTGCTCACCAATTGGCTGGTCCCTGAATCCCTGATTACAAAACTGTGGCCCTCAGCTCACCAGAAAGATGTGATGGTCTTCCCAATGGGCAGATCCTGTCTGAACATGTAAGCCTTCTTCGTAGTTCTTAGTAACAAATCATGCACATATCACAGACTTTCTTCCTACTAAGGGCTGCTTACTTACAATCTAATGAGAGAGTGAGTTACAGAATCAATTTTTACGGGTTACTAAAACCCATAAGTGAGTTTACTGAAGGATTCTAGTTAGGCATTTAACTAAAAAGTCTGGCTGCTGCACAACTCTTGGTCTTACTGCACTCCACATACAGAGAGCAATAACAGTCATCGCTACCACTAGCAATAACAGTCATCGCTACCACTCAGCAATAATAGTCATCACTACTACTCAGAACTTCCGAAATGCAGTCACTGTTCTAAGTGCTGTGTGTCATCCTGACAATCCAACTTGTGGAACAAAGACCACCACCAGCAGCAGCCATGGGGACTTGTCTAGTAGGCATCATCTCAGTTCCTAAGCCCGAGAGCTACTGATTTAGAATCTGCATTTCAATAAGAGCCCCAGACAGGTCAGTGTCCTTTTTACATTTGAGAAGTACCAGATCAGAAGATGTGGGTTGGGCCATCAGAGACTAAGAGCTTCCTGACTCAGTGAATAAATTGATTTATGTAATTGTGCTCCTGGGAATTACAGTGCTATCCTTTGATGCTAGCATTTTTCCATCCTTTGCATTCATTCATACATTTATAGAATTGCACTTAGCAATTACTCCTGTTGATTGCTTCTTTCTTACAATCACTACATTGTTTTTGTTTTTACTTTTATTATTATTTTGTTCTTTACAAGTTTTGGTTTTCATTGGTTCTTTTCCAACTATAAAGAGGGAACTCATCAGGTAGGTGGGGCACTGTGTTGGTGGTTCCCATAAAAAAGTGAAGAAAACCCTGAAGAGACTTTCTTTCTTTTTAAAATATATTTTGTTGATTTTTTTTTTTAATAGAGAGGAAGGGAGAGAGAGAGAGTCAGAAACCTCGATGAGAGAGAAACGTCAATCAGTTGCCTCTTGCACATCTCTCACTGGGGATGTGCCCGCAACCAAGGTATATGCCCTGACACGGAATCAACCTGGGACCCTTCGGTCCACAGGCCGATGCTCTATCCACTGACCCAAAACAGTTAGGGCTCAAAGAGACTTTCAAGTGACACCAGCTTTAGCCTCAGCTGATTGACAATGTGAATCCCAACCTGCCTGTGTGTATACCCAGGACAATTTATCAGTCCATTTAAGACCAAGATTTTAAATATATTAACTACACCATACTTAACATTGCAACATGACTGCTTATCTCATTCATTTTTAATCACTTATCCCCCAAATTCCCAGTGATCAAATTTTCTCGTCTGCATCACTTTAACCTCTATTTTTAGAAGGGACATTAGAGGTAACTTACTCTGAACCCTTTACCTTGAAAGTTAAAAGGTATAAAGTGAAGAGCAAGGAGGCAACATGACCAATGCCTTGTCACTGGTCAGAGGTAAAGCTGCACTAGAACTTGAGACCTGTATGCACAGACATACAAAATCCGAAGACAGCACAGCAACACTTAATATCAAGAAATTCTGCTGATACAGCTTGACCTTGTGAATAATGAAAGGCTTTGAATAAAAAAAAGATGTTCAGAGGTGAAGTCCTGGAAATCAGATATTCCCTAAGAAAAGCAGGTCTGTGGTAATAAATTATTTTATTAGAAAGCCTCAAATATAAATTTTACCCTGATTTTCCATTTCTCAAAATCAAGGCCAAAAAGAGGGTAAGTGACTTGGTAAAGATGAAGGACGAGTGGTGGCAGTACCAGGCCCCTAATGCACAGCCACATGCCAGGTTCTAGCAATGAACCATGTTGTCACTTGAAAGAATTATTGTTGTTCTCCTTAGAAAACAACATGGGCAGGGTAGGAAAACTGCAAAACATACACAAATATGTGGAACAAAAGAACCCCATGCATCTAAGATCATCACATGATCATTTTATTAAATAAAAGCATTACACTTATCAATTTTACTTAAATTTATCAGAAAAAATTAATAGTCAACAATCAAAAAAGACTTCTTCAAAACAGGAACTATTATTCTCCTAAAGGAGTTTAAAAATAAAGTCTTAAGAAAAATAGGTTTATGTTTGCAGGTATAAAATCTAAGTCAAGTGTCACAAAAATCAGAAGATAATGTTATCTATATAAAAATGTAAAACTTCTATTATTTAATTTGAAAAAGAACCTAAGACTATTTAAGAAAAAAAAAAACACACAGAAAAGGCAAATTTGTAAAATATGTAAAAGTAACAAAAGTACTGGTAGAAAAAAAAATAGCATAGAAAAGTAATTGCAACTATAATGTACAATAAGCATAAATGAATTGGCCAGGACTCTTCGTGCCATTACTAATTCTCCTTACTCTTAATTTCTTGACCTGTGGGGTTTGAATTTATTGTTTCATAAAACACTATTTCTTTCACTCCATTAATGACACATTTCTCTTGTTTCATTATAGAGTCAAGTCTGTTTCATTTTTTTCCTTCTAGAATTTGTAAATGCCTTCTTATTTTTATTGAAAAGACACAAGCCTTTACTTCATTAGTAACACCACACAATTGTACTTCCAGGTTCCTACTTAAATAATTTGCATTATCATAGCAAATGTCTCTAAGTAATTCATTCTACTGGTCTATGTATCTCCTTTTCTTGGAGAACTATTTTCTGTTATATGGTAAAACATATTTGAGTGGTTCCCATCTCCTGGACAGGTAACAGCCAGTATACATCCTGAGTCATTGCATTATCAAACATGTATGCATTTTGCGATTACAATACACTGAAGGCCTCCAAAAAGGGCTCAACAGCTCTCATAGCCACAATGGGGGAGGTGTGGCCCGTCAGAGGCGGCCCCCATTTCGATTTTGCTTCCCTTGGAACCGGCATTGGATGAATGCTGTACCCACATATGGGGGATGACCATGGCTGAAGCCCATTCTCAGTGGATGACTCAGCTGAGAGCCTTCAGCTCCAATACGTCAGAGCATGCGAGTGTCAGGTGTGCCGGGAGGACCTGAAGGGCTGGGAGAGCTCCTGGGTGGGGTGTCCTCACAGGCTTCAGGACATGGGGGGACCCGGGAGTACAGGGCCCTGAGTCTAGCCAACCAGGTGACTTGACTCTAGACGTGCAGAGCCTGCCTTGGAGTCATTTTCAAAGTTGTTTGGCCTCAAGGTTTCTCAGGCTCAGGTCTGTTTTCTTGAAGCCTCAACAACCCTGTAGGCTGATTCCATACTTCGTTTAATGATGTTTACTCACAGTTCAGTAAACAATCATTTGCTCTCAGGCCCTGGGAGCAAAGGTGAGGCTGAGGGTGTGGAGGTGACTGTGTTCTCACATCCCCGCTGGTGGCTGCCCTGTGGAACCAGAGCTCTTCCACCTGGTCAGTCATTGGGACGCTCAGTGGGCTGGGCGCTCCCAGGGCCTGAGCTCAGGAGCCACCCTTGCAGCAGCCGCTCCGGCCTGTAGGATCCCACCTCCCTGCTGCCTTCCAGAAGGGCCTCTGATCTGTGCAGGTACTTGCCCTGTCCCAGCACCATGGATCGCTAATTCTTATTATATTTGCTTCTGCCACTTCAGGAAAAGAGAAGTTAAACACCTTCTAAGCCTGCTACTAGGTACATTCAGCCAGAAGTGCCCCAGCGATTTCTGTTCAAGATTATATTAGGTTGAACCATGTGAAAATGTGTTTTATGATGGTTAAGAACCTTCAAATCTTAGCAATTTCATGTGGCTTCCTCTAACAGTAAGTCCATAGAGCATTGAATAAACCAGATAAACCAAGGAATACCTTCCTAACTCCCTTTAAAGAAATAATATCAATCACCAACTTATAAAAAAAAAAAGCACATTTTCTATTCATTCGTCAATTCCAAGAAGGGAACTTATAATTTAGTTCCAATGAATGTCAGGCACTGTACTGGGAATTTCCTCCTATTTCACTGACTTCTACAGCACTGTTGTGATGTAGGCAGTTACCTGTTCTGGGGGGTACCTTAAACAGCCCAGGGAATGGCTGTGCCAGATACACAGGTGCTCTGGGGACAGCCTGGGGGAAGTGACTGCTCCACTGTGCAATCTGAAGGGGTTGGGGAAAAGCTGAAGAAGCTGTCTCTCTGGGTGCCCAGGCCTGTGGTGACCCATGGTTCCTGTGAGCAAACCTGCCTCATTCCCTCCTGTCCTCTGAGAAGCTGCTACCCACCAACATGGGTAGCCTGTGTATAAGCTTCATATTCATATCATTGAAGATATCACACTGTTTATAGACAAAGAAGAAGTTTAGGATTTTTTGGATTAAAATAATGTTTTTAGCCTTCATCACTCATATGAAAAATTAGTTCCATAAGTTTACTCCAGATTTAATGGATTCCTTTGTAAGACTCTAGATTTTTGTTGTTGTTCTGAGTTTGGCTTTTATGTTTCAAATTGAGGTTTCCTAGCTATACTAAGTTACTATGAATAACAACTATGTTCACCTTATGTAGGTCCCCCCTGGGTAAGCATCTTTCATTGTAGCATTTTTTGTTTTGTTTTGTTTTGTTTTAGTGTAAGGGTACCTAATATTTTATGACATTTTAGAATGTTTTACTTGTCCAGCTTTATGCCTTTGTAGGCCTCGGCTGTGTTTTTCTCAAGGAATGGAAATCAGAGCTGTGTTGTTATTATTTCAGGACCTGGTGTTCCTAATAGTGGATGTGGGCAGCTCATGCTTATACTGTTTTTCCCAGTGCCTTCCCAATAGTAGCAATATTCTGCTGTCCTTTGGCCACTGGAGCAACTGGGCCAACAAACTTTCAAAAATTTGTTTCTTCTTTCACTAAATATGAACACATGGAATTCAGAATTTCTCTGCTCTGGCTGTTTCATCCATGAAAATTTGTCTGGTTGATGGTGATGATGATGATGACAACGACAATGATGATGATAACATTCACAGAAGGAATTTGCACTTCAAGTTTATACATTGCTTTTATCTATTTTATATATCCTTTTAATATAGATTATATTATCAATGTTCTCCAACCTCAGAGGTATATAAGGGAAGCATTATTACTATTGCCACATTTTAGATAATGAAAATAAGACTTAAAGAGCTTAAGTAATTTTCCTTTGGTTAAGTTAACCTCTTCATTCTAGTTAGAATAACTGAGTTATTAACATATTTCTTTGATGACAATAAAAATCTACTTATGCAGGAGTTTAAAAATGCACTGATCAGATACATACACAGACATAACTGGGATCAAAAACACCTTAGAAACATTAAGGTACTTTGTCCTTATATAGTGCAGAGAAGATGCTACTCAACACAGACTAGCTGCATGGCTGTGTCCATCGTTGGCATGGATATTTTTCTACACGGATTATAGCTGTTGTGCTAATCATGGTCATTTCCTCTTTAGAGAGCTGAAAAAATATCATGATTTGTGTGATTCTTTTATGAATAAGCCTGCCCACTGCATTCAGTTTTTAGAGCTGGAGGCATAAAATGTTGTTAAAAATGATGAGAATTTTGGCTGAATGGCACATGGCATGGAGGTTCCCTGTGGATCTTGCAGCAAGCAAATATGGACTGTGATTATTTTATCATCTCCTTTCCAGCAGTATTTTAGATGCCTTTCTGTTTGTGACTCAAAGATTACACAGAACTTAGTTCAGACAAGAAGGTGTTCAAGCTGCAAACATTGGTAAAACCAAGCAAAGTGTTCACTAAACTTGTTTTTGGAATATTGGGTATATTTGTTGAAGGATGTAAATAATGATGCTTTTTCTTTGAATCCCATTACTCTATTTGGTAGCTAATTGTGGGTCATCTGCTCCCTTCACTGTGGAAGCAGAAAACAAAGAGGTCAAATTCTCAGCTTCTAAAGTCCAGCTATGAAAAGAAAATATTTAGGAGAATATTTGCAGAGTCAATGCCATTACAGAAGATACAATTTCTCTAGGGGAGGGCAGGTGGGAGAGATAAAGAGAGAGAGAAAGAGAGAGAGAGAGAGAGAGAGAGAGAGAGAGAGAGAGAGAGAGAGAGAAAGGGAGCTGGGAGAGGAGAGCTATACTGTCATATGCTGGTATGTGTTTGAGTCAGGAACATCACACCACAAAACCTCCAAGGGGTGAGTAGCATTCTGAGACCCTCAAAGTGAGATTAGAGATGTGAGGACAGATAGCACCTGTGGATTGGGGATGTCCAGGAAAGCAGCAAAGTGCTAGGACCCCTCTCCAACAGCCTCGTTTGTACAGGAACAGAAGACTGGACCTGGTTGTGTGGCATCTCCTGGCAGAGAGGATCCAAGACAGCCCAGTGGATTTCCCATAGCTCTAGTCACGGAGGAGCTTCAAATACTTTTTTGTGTTCTTCCAAGAGAAGTGCAGACTCAGGCAGGGAGGGCAGGAAACCCGAGGACCTACTTTGTTGTCAGGACAAGAAGAATAGAGGGTAACCTCATAGACTTTTAACAGGAGCAGATGGAAACATGGGCACTTCATGCCAGGACAGATGGATGTGAATGTCTGGGGACCCCACAGCCTACGGACACAGCCATGGATGTTTGGTGAGATTTAAACAAGGCCAGCCTCACTCCCAACAACCATCTCAACACACTGACAATGTGTTAGGGTTTTTAATTCAACATCAGTTTGGAGGTAGGGTGAACTGACTGAGAAAACCCTATAGCAACTGTAAGAAAAGCCAGAAGTGGCAAAGATTATATTTTTATAATCAGAAGTCTATGAAACACTTTACAGAAGCCTAGGGTTTCATAGTAGATATTATTTTGGCTTTCAAAAACACAGGAGGTGATTCCTCTGATTCCCGAGTCTGTGGTCCTGAAGTCTGTGTCCCTCTAGAGCTCATGATGAGGATGCAATCACAATGCAAAACAGTTGGTGAGTTTGCCAATTCTGGCCTTGGCTCCACCATCTCCCAAACATAGGCCTAGTCTAAGCCATCAGATGGTCCACATAATCCCTGTCGTTCTTTACCAGCTTGACACGAAAAGTCAAGAATGCTTTTTTGGGAGCTTGGTATATTTTGGTGGCACCACCTATGTTGTAATTCTTAAGAAAGAAGAACTATCAGAGGCCAGTGATGACAAAGAGCTTATGGGACGACCACAGAACAAGACTTTCACTTTGCTACACAGCTGTTGAGACCCAGGCTCTTCCCCATCATTAGCTCTTGGAGCCTGGTTAGTTTCTCATGTTCTATTCATGCCGATGCTACATTAAAAATAATAAAATCAGATTAGAAAGTTTCCTAACATATAGATGATGTTCCAACAATGTAACAAGGGTGGAAGAGCATCCACAAAGAGTTCATTACGATTTCAGTGAGCTGTTTTGTTTTCCCAAATAAAAAGTGTTCAAGAGGAAAAAAAAATATGGAGTCGAGGTTGTATGTAGAATTCTCCTGGGCGTCTTAATATACCACACAAGATTCCCTAAGGGTCAGACCAGAGCTTGTAACAGCAGTGCCTGTAGAAGGGCATATATCGCCACACTATGATCTCTGAGGATCCAAGCAATTGTGTCCAGGAGCACATGAGGTATGACAGCTAGGGGCTCTGTGCCCCAGGATTTAAGTGTCCCTCTATAAAAAGAGAGATTCAGGAGACAGGCTAACTTAGCTCAGCTAAAACAAAGAATGTGTTTACATTCTAATCTCGTCACAATCAAACTGTCCCTCTCTCAGATTTTATGAGCTCCACGTGGTCTTTCCCACAAAATGCTGCTTCGGGGAGCACTTTACACACGAAAGCCTGCGTGTGTCTGAAAGAAGCCCATCCACACTCTCATAAATCATTTGAACTGCAGTCACATTTTTTTTCCCCAAAGCTCAAGCCTGGGAGTGGAAATTGCGCTGAAAATTCTCAGGACTGCAGTAAATCATCTCTCTGGCTGTGCATCAGCCACAATTTATTTCCTCCTGACGGAGCCTTTGCTTCCCAGCATTAGTGTGTGCATCATTTTGTGATCGAGACAGCGACAGAAGTTGGGGGGAAGCCAAAGAGGCAGAGCGAGTGGCAGCCTCCAACAGACATCTGGTTGACTTCCCCTGAAATTTGATGTGAGTTTCATTAAGTTCGTGAGCAGATACTATCAGGCCTGTCGGACCGTTTGTGGAAATGGGACACAATGGCAGGATGCGAATGTAAGGCTTTGTCTGGAAAGGCAAGGAGGAAATGGCTTTGTTCTATAAAAAACTAATTTAGAACGGTAGTTAATGAAAAAAGAAAAATAAACAAAACTGTTGGGTTCAACTGACTTTCTGTTCTCAAATCTTTTCTTGTTTTGTTTGGATTGTGTGTTTATTTTCTATGTTTATTCCCGCCTCTGTTCTATCCCACATGGGTTCAGATTTCCACATGGTTATTTACTGGTTAATTTTTCTATTATGAAGCAAAGTGATCTGAGTAATATAACACCCTTGGTGTAAATTATTCTCCCATAGGAGATGGAAATGGCTTTTTCTACAAGTTGATGACTATAGAATTTAATATCCAACTGAAACATTTTTTAGTATGGAATGAGGTGTTGATAATTATGTTAGGATGACTACTATCCACTGGGATCATACTGAGCAAATTGAGATGTGTGGTCACCCTACCTGTGGATCACAAAGACAATTAAAAATGATTTTCTCCAAACTAGACAATAATATTTGTGCCCAGGCTCATTTTCTTCACTTTTTTACTTCCTAGATAGTAGCTTTCTATTTTGTTTCATATTTTCTTGTTTATGAAGAAGGAACTGTCCCTGCACCCTTTTCCTCTACCTATTATAAACATTTACGCAGAGGGAGGCCAAATGGAGCAGTGTTATAAATTATGTTTGTGACCTTCCAAAATTTATGTCAAAATCCTAACTCCCACCCTAGCCAATTTGGCTCTTCGGACTTAAGGGTTTCAGGCTCAATTCTAGTCAAGGACACATACCTTGGTTGCAGGCTCCTTCCTAGCCCGGGCCCTGATCAAAGCGCATGCAGGGGGCAACCTATCCATGTGTTTCTCTCACATTGATATTTCTCTCTGTCTCTCCCTCTGTCTTCCACTCTCCCTAAAAAATCAATGAAAAAATATCCTGAGTAAGGATTAAAAAAAAATCTTAACCCCTAATATGATGGTGTTTTGAGATGGGACTTTTGGGGATGATTAGGTCATAAGAGTGAAGCTCTTGTGGATGAGATTAATATCTTTATAAGAGAAACCCTAGAAAACTCTCACTGCTTCTGCCCTGTGAGGACACAAAAGAAGATGGCTATCTATGAATCAGGATGTTCTCACCAGACATTGACTCAATAGGTGCTTTGATATTAGACTCTTCAGACTCCAGACTTGTGAGCAATAAGTGTTTGTATTTAAGATCTCCAGTCAGTGATATTTTTTAAAATATATTTTATTGATTTTTTACAGAGAGGAAGGGAGAAGGAGAGAGAGTTAGAAACGTCGATGAGAGAGAAACATTGACCAGCTGCCTCTTGCACACCCCCTACCGGGGATGTGCCTGCAACCAATGTACATGTCCTTGACCAGAATTGAACCTGGGACCTTTTAGTCCACAGACTGACGCTCTACCACTGAGCCGAACTGGTTTCAGCGATATTTTTGTTATAGCAGCTCAAACAGACTAAGACAGGAAGGCTGCTGTGTGTATTGGGAAGGGGAGTTTTCTGGAGGGTTATATTTAACTATTCCTCTCTTCCTATATAGACACTCTCCCATCCTTCCATCCCATCCTATGAATTAAAAAGGGGACTGAATTCTCTGAGACAAAGTGCTAAAAGTAGCTGCAACACTTAAATGGCTAAATCACCATAGTGCTGACTTAGATGAACTTGATTCAACATCAGATATTCAAACAAAGAGGCTCTCTGAAGAGATGACTTAGCTCTATCAGGAGAGCCACTTAGGGAGATCTCTTAGAAGTCACAATGAATTTCTCTTTTTTATAAGTTATTATTTTTACTAGAGGCCCATTGCACAAATTTGTGCACGGGTGGGGTTCCTCGGCCTGGCCAGCAATGGGGCTGATCTGAGTAGTGGGAGTTTAGCCAGTGGGGGGAGGGACCATAGGAGGTTGGCTGGAGCCAGGAGGTTGGGTGTGGGAGTGCACTGAACTCCGGGGGCAACTCCTGCATTGAAATAACATAAAAAAATTATGTCAGAACTTTCAGATCACTTCTTATGCATTTATTTCGGGTTTTTTGCACAAAAGATGTTACCTAAGTCAATCATGAAAAATGGACATGAATCTTAGTTCCAAAGGACTCCAAAGAGTCTTTTCTATTTTGAAGTATTTTAATATTTTATTTTGACATAATTTCAGGATTTATAAAAAGTTTGCAAGAATAGAAGAATACAAAGAGTTCCCATGTATCCTTTACCCAGATTCCCTGAATGTTAGCATTTTATCACCTTTGCTTTATCCTTTATCCCCCTTCACAGACACAACTTCAGAATCATTTGAGAAAAGTTGCAGATAAGATGCGCTTTTACTTTTAAAAGCTTTGTATATATTTAATGAAAATAAGGACATTCTCTTATATAACCACTATACAGTTATCAAAATCAGGAAATTAACATGGACACAATAATCTACAAACCACTTTCAGTTTTGCCAATTGTGCCATTAGTGTCCTTTGTAACAAATAATAATTTTTAAAAAATCCCACAATGTGTGTTGAATTTAGTATAATGTTTCTGTAGTCTCTTTCAGCCTGGAAAATTGCTCTGTTTTTGATATTCACATTTTTGAAGTATACAAGCCAGACGTTTCTTCAACTTGTGTTTGTTCGCTATTTCCTCATGATTAGATTCAGGTAATTCATTTCTGGAAGGCTGTTGCAAGTATTGTAAAGTCCCCTGTATTGGATGCTAAGTTTTGATGGTAAACTCACCTCTAATGCTGCTATTTCATTCAAATTCTATTCATCAAGTCCACCTTGATCCAATATAGCAAGTGACTCAATATTGGCTATGCATTGGAACTACTAGGCCACACCAGATCCTGTTAACCAGAATCTCTTGGGATGACACTTGAGCACTAACATTTAAAAAAACCTTAGATGATTTTAATGTGCAGCAGGATTTTTCCCTTTTGAATAGGTACTAAGTTTTCATGGCAAATGTGAAAACTCACATATTTAAACATCTTTCCATTCACTCTATCTTTGCATTAAACTTGATTAATAAAAGCCAAGTCTTGCTTGCTGGCAAGGAGATCTGTGGACCCTCACGGTAGCCCACCTCCTAATAGTTTGAATTCTACATTTTCTAATGGACAGCTATGGGGACTTTAGCAGCCAGGCAAAACCAGGAGAGTTCCCAGTTGTGTCCTTTGGAGATGCACAAACAGGTTAGTAGAGTCATAGATTTCTCAACCTTGGCACTATGGACTTTTGTTTTTGTGGAGTCATCCTATGCATGTAGAATAGTTAGTGCCAATCAGGCTTCTATCTACTAAAGGTAAGTAGCATCCCCTAATCATGACAATAAAATAATGTCTCCAAACATTGTTGAATGTCCCCTTCGAAGTGGGTAATTATTCCCTGTCCCCTTCGAAGTGGGTAATTATTCCCTATTGGTAGACTTCCTTGCCTCAAGATCTTTTATTAAACTACTCTGCACACCCATCTCCAATTGTATAAATTCCACTTGTCCTCTAAGACCAGCTGGTTGAGACAGTATAGTATATGAGCAATCCCAACAATGGCTTGGTTATCATTCTGTACTGGCTTCACTTACTGTAGCAGACCTTGCTCAAGGAACTTGGCCTTTGTAGCTTTTAGTCTTCTCTACTGCAAAATGGGACAACTAGAGCAACTCTTCACAGAGTTGCTGTGAGAGTTCAATGAGATAGTGTATAAAATGCGGCTGATAATGAGACAGTCTAGGTAAAGAGATGAGATGGCAGATATTAGTGATTGTTATCATCATTGATGAAGAAATTGTAACAGAGTGATTAAAAATTTTGGTCATGCCCTAGCTGGTTTGGCTCTGTGGATAGAGCATCAGCCTGCAGACTGAAAATCCTGGTTCAATTCCAGTCAAGGGCATATGCCTGGATTGCAGCTTGATCCCCAGTAGGGGGTCTGCAGAAGGCAGCTGATCAATGATTCTCTCTCATCATTGATGTTTCTATCTCTCTCTCCCCCTCTCCCTTCCTCTCTGAAATCAATAAAATATATGTTTTTAAAAAAGAATCTTGGTCAGGGTCACACAGTGGGTTCATGATAGAACTATAGCCCATGCTTTAGTAAGTAAAATGCTCCTTACCCTGCACAAAGCTTTGAAATATCAAGGACAGTTCTAGAGGGGATGAAACTCTTGGCCAGATGTGCTCTGGTCAGGGCTGTAATAACTAGGACTTGACAGTACAGGTGAGGTGATTAATCATTCTAAATGGGAGAAGTCAGAGCTAATGCTATTCAAAGGAGCATTTAAAGGCACAAAATCGCTTAGTACCATCCACTGAAAAGAATCTTTTAAATAGGTAATACAAAATATTAGGAATACTTTTAATCTTTTCACAAAATAACTGGCCAACCAGAACATAGAACTTTTATGTCAACCCTTAACTATTAAAAGAATCTTTGTCTATGAGGACATAGACAGATGAACATAGCAAAAATGACTTCTTCAGGCTAGAAGACTACAAAAATAATGTAGCCAGCATCCCCTGGCACCTTATAAACATAAAGAACTAAGAAAGCTTGCTCTCCCTACAGAGCCGTATTTTTTACACAGATTCTGCTGGTTCCAATGGAGACTTGGAGAATTACTTCTACTGCCAAAAGGCTGTAGCTTCTTATAAAATAATAGACCAGAGAAGTTCATTCATCATAACCAGTGAGTTGACAGCCTTTGTCATCTGTTCTTTTTCCCCTTCCGTAAAGAAACAGGGTATTAATTACACTGAAGGACTCTTAGTAAAGCGGTTAGCAAGCTGTAGATGCCTTGGGGAGGTCTGTGGGCAAATGAGTATGTATATGTGTGGTATGGCGTGTGTGTGTGTGTGTGTGTGTGTGTGTGTGTGTGATCTTTCCCTTATAATCAATCATTTTTAATGAAGAAGTTAAAACTACTTATTAGTCAGTCCAGCTCTAGAACAGACCTCACCACTTCCCTTTAGCAGAGGCCATGCTGTGCTAGGCTCTTCAGTTGCTCATTGGTTGGGAGCTTCCTGGGGAAGGTCAGACAGCTGAGGTTGGAGTGGGAAGGGAAGAAAGGGTAGGAAGGAGCACTCAAATACCCCTATTCAACATCTAGTTAGGAATGGTAGTAGGAAATCTGATATCTTAACAGACGTGTGCTGGCTAATACCAGCCCCAGACTTACTTATAGGTTATGGTGTTTGCTTATTTTTTAGGCAAGGTGGGCCCTCAAGAACACAGTTTCTCAAACTCGTGTCCACAAGTTGATCTGTGCATGAGAATCACTTAGTTTGCTTGTCTCAATCACAGATTCCTGAGGTTGCTCTCCAGGAATTTGACTACGGTCACAGACCCTGAACCATTAACCACTCACTGGCCTTGCACTATCATTTTAAATAACTTTCTTTCTCTGAGTGCTAAATATGCTAGAAGCACCAAGAGGCTTGGGGCCATTTCTGTCTTGCTCATTTTCCATTTTCTCTGGGTCTACTAGAATCCTGAAATTCCCAATTAAAAAATTTTAATTACATATGAGAAAATTTAAGATGTGCATTTTAGTACAAATAATTCATATTTTCCTTAATGATTTGACTATGCTTATAAAAAAGAAACTACTTAAATAGCTCATATGCAAGACAAGTTATTGCTCTATTCGTGTGGTTGCCAATAAATCAAAATAGGTCACACAGATGGGTTAGGAGAAATTGATGCAGTCTTGAAACCCTTAGGTCCTTCTGCAAAGAAGCCGTCTGTCTTCACTGACTGATAATGTTTGTGTTCATTTTCTAAATTATACATGAAACCAAAGCCTGTTTGTGGACCACTGAAATGAGAGCCCCACCAGCCATCTTTATGATGCAGTGATGGCACCATTAGTAATCTCACACAGGAAGTTACTGAAGGGCCAACTTGACAAAGAACAGCTTTGAGGTTCTTCCTGGCCTTCAATACAAATAAGGTTTCACACCCTTCCCCAAAAGCCTGCTTTTTTCTCTAAATATTAAATGTATAAAATAAATCCTTCAGAGCTAGAAAAAACTTAGGGTTTTATTTCAAGTGATAAGAAATCAAAAGCCTCAAACAGGGATGACACTCTAACTATTTACCTGGGAATCTTTCTACATGAGTACTGACTGGATCACAGGGAAATCCAGGGATTTTCAGGAAAGCAGCCAAAGAGCCTTGCAAGGGGCTTGGGCAAAGGCTACTTTCCAACCAATATAACATATTTTAATGATTTAAACAAGAGTCATGGACATCCCAGTATATACCTACTAATATTGGCCTTGGCTCAGAGGGAAAGTGGCTTACCCACAGAAACTCAGTGGCAGGTACAAGAACCATGGTTTTCTAATTTCACTGTCAAGATACATGCACGGTCTTCAGTCAGACCTCTTAGTCTCTTTGTCCTTAATACTCACCTACCTTGACAATACTTTGGTTATAGTTTGAACACCTCGGCTTCCTATTGGTCTGGTTAACTAAGAGATTAGAATCATTTTCCACTTGGTTGTAATAATTAAAAGAATTCTTCATGACTATAATTAAATATAAGTATGAATGTCATAAAATCATCATATGGATTACAGGTAGAGAAGAGAAAGGGCTCATTGCTAATGACAGAAGTCATGACCCAAGACCTATTGTGGGCTGGTTTCTTTCATACCCCACCAATGTTTTGAAAGACCTAGACACTGAGTCCAGGAGCCAACTGGTCACAAGTGCAGGGAAAGAGTGATTTTAAAAAAGGAGTAAATGTGAGTTGTATGTATTTTTTCAGTTATGTTCAGAATCTTTACTGTTTTTCTCTACAATTAAGGAACAGCTTGAACTATATGTAGTTTTAAAGGGTAAAGAGACAGAGTTAATATAAGCAGGAGCAGTGAATTTGTGCCTTCTCATTAAAAACATTGGTGAAAGGTTAAGAAGTCTAACTAACAAAAAGAAGGGAACATCTCTTAATTCCCTCTTGAGTGCCTGCCAACATAATTGGCAATGGTGATGGGGTTTGGGATGATGGGTTTGCTGTGGTCTATGCAGGAGAGACCTGGAACTTGAAGTAATCACAGCTGTATTTGGAAGGAGTTGATCATGAATCCTTTGATCATAAGTGGCCTCAGGCAAAAGTTAGCTCCACACCCTAGAGTAGTTTTTACTTCAAGCTACAATTTTTCTAGGGAGAGTGAAAATAAATTCAAAATAGATAAAATACGTAAATGTAAGTTGTGAAACCATAAAAATACTAGAAGAAAACTTAGATAGCAAAATTTCAGACATCTCACATAGCAGAATTTTCACTGATATATCGCCTAGGGCAAGAGAAACAAAGGAAAAAAATAAACAAATGGGACTATATCTAACTAAAAAGCTTCTACACAGCATAAGGAACCAGGTTCAAAATGAAAATGGAACTCACTGTATGGAAGAACATATTTGCTAATGACACATCTGATAGGGGGTTAATTTCCAAAATATATAAAATACTCATACAACTCAACAAAAGGAAGACAAATAATCCAATTACAAAATGGGCAAAGGACCTGAATAGACACTTTTCCAAAGAGGACATACAAATGGCCAAGAGACATATGAGAAATTCGTCAACACAACTAATCATCAGAGATGCAAATTAACATGCAAGGAGGCATCACTTCACACCTGCCAGAATGGCTATCACCAGTAAGTCAATAAACAAGTGCTGGTGAGGATGTGGAGAAAAGGGAACCCTGGTACACTGCTGGTGGGAATGCAGACTGGTACAGCAACTGTGGAAAACAGTATGGAGGTTCCTCAAAAAGTTAAAAATAGAACTGCCAGTTGACCTAGCTATCCCTCTTCTGGGAAAAGTAATTTTAATAAAAGTTAACAGATCAGAATCTGTAGGTACCACTGCAGCAGGCACTTAATAAAGGAGGAACTGCCATTTGAGTTTGATTATCCCTGAGTAGTCCTGAAGCTCTGGAACATGGAGCAATTGCAATTTTGCCAAAGGTGTATGATAATATGAACCTGAGTCACGAGTGAAGCAAGGCTGATGCAGCAAATAAGACTGATTGAGTCAGCCAGGTACAGGGCTGGCAATCAAGTGGCCTCCACAGCTGCATCACTTCAGTATGAGCTCCGCCTGGTTACTGCATTCCTGGAATGATGACTCTGATGAGCTGATGGGATTATTTTTCATTTCCATTTATATGGGGTTTAAAAGTATAAAATAACCACACTTTCAGATGCACCGCAAGACACCCATCCTCCATAAAAATGAAATGATGCTTCCCAATGATTCTTAATTTTCTTCTTATCGACTCCTAATGGAATCAGATTCTGTAGTACACAGTTGGTATTTGATTATATGCTGCATGATTAGGATTCTAATGCTGAGGACCTGGGAACATGACTGCTCACTTAGAAACTACATTTCCCAATCTCCTTTGAATAAAAGTATGGCCACATGACTCAATTGGGGCCAATGGGATGCAAATGGAATAATGCAGGCAACTTCTCAATCTCATTTTAAAAAGATATTTCTTTAATTGATTTCAGAGAGGAAGGGAGAGGGAGAGATAGAAACACCAACAATGAGAGAGAAACATTGACTGGCTGCCTCTTGCATGCCTTCTACTAGGTATTGAGCCTGTGCCCTGACCTCCAGGTTCATAGGCCGATGCTCAACCACTGAGCAACACTGACTGGCTCAATATCATTTTAAGAAACACATGGTTGTCCTCTACTTCATATTTTTCCTTCCCCAGGCAGCCACTTTGGACTCAGGTGGTTGCCTGGGTCCCTGGATGATGCTGTGGAGCATAGCTATTGACCCACCATGGACTGCCAGCTACCTCTGCACTGATGTGCAAAAATAAACATATGAACACCACTTCCACTTTACTGCATCTTTAGTTCTCTTTCTCCAGGACCTCCACCTGTACCCTAATAGAGGATTTTATCCATCCAACACTCTTGCATATGCAGGAAAACATGGATAATCATGAACTAATGCAAATGAGGAAATTCCAATTTGTAGATGGAACTGACAATCATGATATCTTGTGAAGTAAACATGATAACTCAGTGCTGAGATGTTAAATGATGAGAAAGAGAACAATACAGAAAGATTAATTGGAATCAATCCTATAGGAGGCCACTTTGTTGCTGGTTTATTGTTCTGTTCAGTGGCAAATGAAAGTGCAGCATTGAACTCTTTCTCCTCCTCTCATGTTATTCATAATCACCCTTAAATTTTATATGAATTATTATTCCAGAACAATTTTAAATATCAGTAAATCATTGTGCCTAAAATAATAAAGAAAAAACCCAAGTGAAAAAATTATCTAACTCACAAATCCTGGGAAAGTGTAGAGGGAAATGAATCATGAAAGCAGTATTAATATGGTGTTGTCAAGTTAATAATAAAAGATCTATGACTAAAATCATGAAGATGGAAGCCCAAAAAGAAAAAATCATATCTCATCCAGTTGGCAAAAGTATGAGGAAATATAGCAACATGATCAGGTTTAAGAAAGAGTAGAGTTGACTTGAACAATGCTGGGGTTAGGAGCACTGACCACTGTACAAAAATCCATGTATAACTTTTGACTCTCCCCAAAACTTAGCTTCAATCATCCCTTGGTATCAGCAGGGGTTTGGTTTCAGGATATCTGAAGAAACCAAAACACATGGATGCTCAAATGCCTTACAGAAAATGGTGTAGAGCCCTGTATACAATTGGCTCTCCATATCCATAGGTTCCCAACTACTGACAGAAAATACAATCTTCAGTTTGTTGAATCCACAGATATGAAACAATGGTGATATGGAAGGCCAATCTATATATACTGAAAAAAAAATCCACATATAAGTGGACCTATGCAGCACAAACCCATGTTGCTCAAAGGTCAACTGTATTTTGAGGAAAATTAGACAATTTCTGGATAGAATTTGGAATTTTGATTAAAATTCATGAGAAATGATAAAACTTATATGATAGTACTTGTATTTCCTCACAATTCCTGACCTAAAAGCACTAGAGAAAGCACAACCAGAACAGGTCCACAAAGCACTGCCCAGTAACTGTGACCCAATTACACTTTGTACCCAATGGACAAGCCCAAGTTCATGAGTGGAAAGAGCTAAAGGTTCAGAGGAAGTAAGTCTAGAAAAGGGCAAAAGAGGACAAGAAGATTAATAATGATAAATTAGAAGAGAAGAATTGAATCAGTGCTTTTCTAAGAGAACTTTTATTTATATCCTAAACACTCAACAATAGAGTAAAAAAAGAAAAGCTGAAAAGCTGAATCGGCTAAGTTGAAAGACATTAAATATAACTAATTAACCAGTGTTTTTACTGGTGTTATTTTTCCTTTTTAAATAAAAACAAGAAGGGTGGAAGAAAGGAGAGTGAGGGAAAATGAGGAGAAGAAAGGAGTGTCTTCCTCATGTTGAAACTCCTGGTATGGACTCAGACTGCTCTGAGTAACACCAAGGCCCAGGGGCAGGAACAAGGGCAGCCTACCAGCCAGTGAACCAGCAGCAGGCCCCATAGCTTTTGGGATCCCCTCTCCCCGGCATGGCAGTGCTTTGATTAAAGTCTTAGAATTAAGAAGGAAACCAAATGATAGTTTGTGACTTAATAACTAAAAAAGGTTCAAACAAAATGCACCTTAGATTCTACATTTTCTGCCATAGATGAGGTCATGTTTACTTACAACAAAAATTTTTCCTATGACTATTTTTATAACTGACAATTTGTACTTCTCAATCTATTCATCTTTTTCACCCACCCTGGACAGTAATATTGTAACAACTGTGTATGATATCAGGTGGGCACTAGGCTTATTAGAATGACCACTTCTAAGTTATCTAAATGTCTCATCACTATGTTGCACACCTGAAACTAATGATGTATCAATATGTCAATAGTGGTTCAAATAAAATTTTAAAAATCAATAACTAAAACAACAACAAAAACACTTTATGGCCTTTTAAAAGCCTCAATAACAACAACAAAAACTTTTCATATTATAGCCAGAAAGGTTCTGCAGTTCTTCCTTTGCTAGGACTCTTTCTTTTATCATGTCTACTAAGGACACATCTGTCCCTGAAATACAGTTTTGATGGGCTCTATGCTTACCTAAGAGAGAATCCCAATCAGTGGCATACAAACTTTCTGCGTTCACTAGGAAACACTTACAAATGGGGAGAGAATTTGAAGTGTTAAACAGTATTTTCAGCACACAGACCCACACATGCAAAGCTACAGAGGCATGAATGAGCAGACGACATTCAGCAAACAGCACAAATATCTCAGATCTTTCTATTTGTTCATTGATGACTAAAATTTGTTACATTCCAAACTGAAATTAAAAGGCTTACAATGCAAATGCCTCTTGAAACTGCCCCATCAGCAAACTTATTATACTAAATTGTGATTAGTCCACCAGGCAACTGGGATAATGCCAACCTGAGTTCTTTTTTGTTCTACAGGGAGGAGAAGATAAAATGATAGTGCTTGGAAAGCTACTAAGAATTGAGGCAATGGGCATTAGCAAAGTTGGCCAAGTCTATACTTGAGAGATTGATTGGCTTCCAAATCATTAAGCAAGCTCATCAAGTAAATTATAGGCATGCAATTATTATTTCAGCTAGAGGCCCAGTGCACAGATTTGTGTACTGGTGGGGTCCCTCAGCCTGGCCTGCCTCCTCTTGCAATCCAGGACCCTTCAGGAGATGTTGTACTGCTGGTAGCACTGCTGTGGAGGAAGGAGAGGCTTGTACCACTGCAACTGTGCTTGCCAGCCCTGAGCTTGGCACCTGGTGCCCGTTGGTCAGCTGAGTGGTACTCCAGCTGAGGGTGTGCACTGACCACCAGGGGGCAGCTTCTGTGTGAGTGTCTGCCCTCTGGTGGTTAGTGTGCATAATAGTGACCAGTCAATCTATGGAACAGCAGATTGGTCACTTAGGGTTCTATATATATTTTTTTTCTCCAAGACAAATGTGTTTAATAAGTGAATTTTGGCTTCTTAATATAAAGAACTGGTTTGGGGATATACTTTTTTTTAAAAAATTTTTTATTAAATTATTATCTCTGTACATATACCATTGCCCCCACCCCTCATACATGCCCTCCCTCCCCAGAGTTTTGTGTCCATTGGTTGTACTTATATGCATGTATACAAGTCCTTCGGTTGATCTCTTATCTTCCTCAGATCTCCCTACCCTCTGGTTTGGGGATATTCTTGTCATGCTATCTTTCTGATAGAATCTTGGGAGTGTTGTTTCTTGTTTGTTTTTACAAAATTTTCATTGACTTCCCTTTTAGCAGCTTACTTATTATTTTTAATTTTAGCATGTAATTTAATTGAACCTCAAGTAGTCAGCTTAAATGACATAGAAGCATTCTTAGATTATATGATATGGTATCTTTCATCATCTCATTCTGAGATATGGTATGCATATTTGTGTGTGCTGCCTCCCCAACCCCAATTCATATGTTTAAACTCAATGCCCATGTAATGATACTAGGAGGTGGGGACTTTGGGAGGTGCTTGGGTTAAGAGAGTGGAGCCCTCAGGAATGAGAATCATTCTGTATGATAAAAGAGATCTCACAGAGCTCCTTAGTGTCCTTCTACCATGTGAGATCACAGGGAAATGTCTGTCCATGAAGTATTGGGCTCTCACCAGATACCAAATTTGATCTTGGACTTTCCAGCCTCCAGAACTGTGAGAAATAAACAAGTATCACATGATCTCACTTATATGTGGAATCTAATGAACAAAATAAACTGATGAGGCACAGAGGCATGAATGAGCACAAGGCATTCAGCAAATAGCACAAATAGCTCAGATCTTTCCAGTTGCTAGAAAGAACAGAAAAGATCCAGAGACATTGAAGCATGCAACAGACTGACATATTTCAGAGGGAGGGGGGTAGGAAGAAATTAACCAATGAACTTACATGCATATATGCATAGCCCATGGACAGACAATAATGGGGAGAAGGCCGAAAGGGACAGGAGCAGGGTAGAGGGGGTCAATGGAGGGGAAACTGGGACATCTGTAATACTTTTAACAATAAAGATAAATTAAAAACAACGATAAAATTTGTTGTTTATAAGTACCCAGTTTATGGTGTGTTGTTATAGCAGCCAAATGGAATAAGACAATAGATATATTTATCTTTTCTAAATGAACATGTTCTCTACTCAACAAGTAAACTTTAGCTCTATTTTCCATCCACCCATCATCCTTCCATTTTCTATGTTTTTAGCATTTCACTGGTTTTCTTATAATTAAGCTGAGAAGTCAAATGTTATGATAACTGAACATATGCACTTATAATTTCCAATGCTTTGTGTTTAATAGTAAATGAATTTTGGAGATAATTAAATCCATGCCAAAAAATCCTTTTTCCACAACTTTATGGAGTATAGTCACACTAGATGTTTGTAACCATATATTCTATCTATTAGGGCTTTAATATATTAGTAACTACTATAGCTCTACCTACAATATTTGGATATATGAAGGGCCAGCACATATTATTGCAATATTCATATAAGAAATTCAAATTGAGGTAAACTTCCCAGAGCAAATACAGCTCTTCTTGGGTGGAGAATAATAGATTCATTCATTTATCTCATATTTCCTCAACATTTATGGATACCTCCTATCTGCTAGCTACTGTTAGGCCATGGGAAAGAGAAACAAAAGGTTTGCCCTCTTTGTGAACAGGAAAGACAATGTAGTGTGCTGAGGGCTAGGAGAGCCTTTCTCAAATGCTCTAAGAGCACAGGAGAAGGACACATAATTCAAACCATGGGGTGCAGAGCTGTTCCCACCTAGGGGAAGTAACTCCTGAGCGAGTTGGAAGGAGAATGGGAGTTTGCAGGCAGATGGAGAATGGTGATTTGTGCAGAAAAAAAGAAAAGAAAAAAAAAGACCATGTTGAAAAGACACGAGTCCTAAAGAAAAAACACATTATTTTGAGATCTGGAAATAGTTCAGAATAACCTGTGGTGTATTTGTGTGCATCTTGGCTCAGAAAGGACAACAGTCAAGGGCAAGATAATAGAAAGCACTACCTGCCAGGCTAAGCAATTTCCACTTTACCCTGAGAGTTAGAGGGAACAGTGGAGGGTCTTTAAGCATGGCTTACTTTTCAGAATGTCTGCTCATTCGTGCAAAATAATAATTAAAATAAAACTCAAACCTTAATATAAAAAACAAACTGAAAACATGAATAGGCTACTCACAGAATAACAAATAGTTATAGCTAATAAACACATGAAAACACATCAACTTAATTTAGAAAATTGCAAGCTTTAATTTTTGGTTGTCCCAAAAACATTATATATATATATATATATATATATATATATATATACACACACACACACACACACACACACACACATATACATATATACACACACATATACACACACACACACACACACACACACACACACACACTTTAACAGCTGATCGTTCACTTAATTTTCACTCCTTTTCAGGTTTGAAATAATGGGTGAAGCCAGGCTAAGCTTTGAAACAAAGAAAATCCATCCACTAGAATTCTTTATGGGGATACATAAAAGATAATGTTTACAGTACAAAACTGGCAACAGTTGATGAATTGAGGGCGCACAAATACCGAACAAAATGATTCTTGATGTTGGTCGTATCACTGCTTTGAGTTATCATCACGTGCCTGGACCAGAATAGTCATCAGTTTGAAAAGAAACATTAACAAAAAAAAAATCATTCATTTCTGTATATTCTTTTAAAATTTGAAAATGAACTGTATGTTAATGAACACTGACTTTATAATCACACGAAGTGTGCACACAGTTTTGGGGGACACCTTGCATATTACTTAAATGTGAACACTCAATTCCCGCCCATGTGAGTGAGGTATCCAGTCTTATACAATAGAACAAGGAGGAAATAATTTGTTCCCCTTCTCTGGAAAACAGTTGTGCAAAATATATATATAAAAAAAACACCCTAAAAATGCTCACATTCTCTAACCCAATAATTTCCCCTTTTGTAATTGATCGTAAAGAAATAAGAAGAGGTAAAAGTTATGGATTCAAGCACAAAGTTGTTCATTTAGTGGTAGTTAAAATGCAAAACAAACAAACAAATAAAAACACCCCACAACCTTAGTGCTCTACAACAGAAGAATGGTTAAATCACAGCTCCTTCATGTCATTTTCTGGACCACACTCATACCTGTATTTCAAACAAAATTTTTGAAGATATGGGATAATGCACAATCAAATTGTATAGGGAACATGATCACAACAATAATTAACCAAAAGGAAATGCATCAATATGTTTATAATGGTCATAACTGAGTTTTAAGAAAATGAAAAACTTTTATTGTCTTTGTTATGTTCCCGGGGCATTTTCCAAGGTATAAGCACATATCACTTTTATATTTTAAAGTCCCTTTTAAAAAGGCAATGTTAATTTTCTATGATGTGGAGGCTGAACTGGAGGGTGACAGAGAATGAAGACTGGGAAGACAGACGCTGGGGCTGCTGCAGTGATTCAAACCAGAAAAGGTGTGGGTCTGGGCCAAGTGTGTGGCAGAAGCATGGAGAAGAAAAGAAGGCATCAAAGGATGTCAAGGAGGATGAGTCCTCAGAACAATCCACATCGCTCGGGATAGAGCACAAGAGAGAGGGAGAGTTGGGCGGCTCCCAAACTCTTGGGGAATCAGGAGGAGCTGCTGATTTGCAGGAAGAAAGATATGAGGTGCTCCACTTTGGACATGTTTTGTTTGCTGTGCCTTTGGAGCACCCATGTGGCGATGACTAATAAACATATAAATAATAAACATGTAAGCTCTTTCTACAGATCTGGGCCCAAGAGACAGATATGGATGTTGCCAGGATTATATGTGAAACCTGAACTCAGAAAGTGAGGTGAAGAACAGAGACATGAGCATAGGCCCAGGACAGAACCTGGGAGACTGACATGGAAGGGAGGAATGGAAGGGAAGAGGAGAATGAAGATGAGTAATTGGAGAAGAGAAGAAAAGCCAGGAAGAAAGTAATTGCAAAAAGTAGAGAGGCATCACCTGTGGGAAGGTTAGGGATGGACAAGTTCTAGACCTGTGGTTCCCAATGTGGGGCACATTCCCCACAGGGGGGCAATTTGATTTTTAAGGGAGGCAATTTAAGAATGAGTTACTAACAGTGAATTTTATTTGCATTTCTAGGGGCCTCATACACAGTATATATATAGTGACATATTTATGCATTTCAGTTCTCTATTATATGTTTTGAAACTTTATTTGCTATTTTTTCCACATCACTTCAGATTTCTTTTTTTAACAATTTCTTAGTGATTTCTTCCTCAGCACTTCAACTGTCCTTTCGTTCTTTTATTTTTCTCTTTCATGGATGCTATGTTCTTTGGAAGCTTGTTTAGACCAAGTTAATGGCTTTTAGGCTTCCTCCATGAGATTAGGAGCTCGATTTTTGAATAATAAGAGTCATATGTCATGGAGGTGGGGGGGGGCAATCAGGATTTTAGAGATGCTTAGGTGGGGCATGGCCAGAAAAAGGTTGGGAAACACTGTTCTGGACTGAGCAGTGTCCATCAGATTTGGCTGTAAATAGTTGCAGGTAGAGGAAGAAGGCAGACTGCAGAGAGACAAGAAAACAGAGAAAAACAGTCTACTATTTAAGGACCCTTAGCAGTGAAGAGAAGGGAAAAAAATAAGAATTCACCAGCTTCCAGACTATCTGTTGCTGAGGTAGAAGAAACGTGAGCACGATTGCAGATTGAGAGGAAGGAGCCAGGAGAAGGAGGCTTTGATCATCCGGGGGTAAGAAGGATAGTGATAGGCTCTATCCTTGGGGAGGCAGCGGGAGAGAAGGCCCAGACACAAGCGATATTTTAGGCCAAAGAAGAAATACTTTTCCCAATGAAACAGGAGGGACAGAAGATAAGATAAAGGAATAAAGGAAATTTGTATGAACAGCAATTCTCCTGGACTATACACCTGACTCAGATGCAATGGGTTTGTATTCTGGTATCAGCACTTGGGGTGGGGGAGATCTAGGGGAAAGAAAGGGTTGTTTATGCTAACGCTTACTGAGCACTAACTATAAGGCAGTGATTATTTTAAGTTACAAACACTCTTACAAAGTAGGTCCTATTATTATCCCAATTTTTACATATTGGCTTAAGTTGATGACTAGCCTAAGATCCCACAGCTAAGGTGCAGGGAGATGGTACAAGTTGGCACTCACGCACAGGGCTCGAGCGCTGAACTTTCTGGGTGTGAATCCTGTTTTTATCCCACTGAACCTCTCTGAGTCTGAGTCTCCTCATCTGTGGAAAATGAGTCTGACATTGAACTGGCTCCCTATCTTTTCAAGAGGATTATAAATGAGTTCATACAAGTAGTATATTTAAGAGGAGTACCTGGAACACTGTAAGCACTTAATAAACCTTAGTATATTGAAGTGCTGTTTGTAATAGCGAGAGATTGAAAACCACTTAATGTTTAATAGGACTGTTTAAATTAATTATACAAGGTTAAAAGCAAGCCCTCTCCCAGCCAAAAGCAACAATAAAACAACAAAAAACAACACCCTTAAATATCAGGAGAGCTTTTAAGAATGAATTGTGGAAAGTCACCTATTAGCCAGGCAATAAGATGTAACTGAAAACTGTCCCAGTCTGGAGCCCTGGGCATCACCTTGAACATAGCTGAAGCCCTGGCTTTCAAACTGAGACCTGGCAGCCTGCCCTACAGGCATTAACAAGGGTTTGCTGGGCCCTCCCAGGTCCACCTCAAACACAGAAAAGTATAACAATTGTTTGGGTTGAATTCATCCCCCAAAAGGTATGTTGGTGTTTAACCCCTAGTACTTCAGAATGTGACCTTATTTGGAAGATAGGGTTTTTAGAGAGATAACCACATTGAAATGGGGTCATTAGGGGAGACCCAAACCCAATATGACTGGTGTTCTTATAATAGGAGAAAACTTAGAGATAGACACACTTCATGGCATAAAAGTCAAAGGCAGAGATTGGGGTGATGCTTTTCAAGTGCCAGCACATTACTAGCATCTAGGTGAGAGGCAGGGAACAGATTCTCTCTCAGAAGCCTCAGAAGAAAGCAACCCTGTCAACACCTTGAGCTCAGACTTCCAGCCTCCAGAACTGCAAGACAACACATTTCTGTTTTTTAAGGCACCTAGTTTATGGCACTTTGTCATGGCAGCCCTAGCACACTAGTACATTATCCGTAATGCTAAGCCATCAGACACACAGCTCTGGCTCTGGTCCTGCCATCAACAAGCAATTTTGGGATTATCTCTGCCTGCCATGATGATCTCCCCACACGGGGAGCTGATGGGAGCATGTGAATACCTAGTTGCTCTGGGGTTCTATTTCTCACTACAGGCTAGTGGGATGGTTTACACATCAATCTCTTAGGAGTTTGCATGTGGTCAGAAGAGATTGAGCCATTTTTAGAATATTGACAAGTCTAACTTCCTTAGTAAAAAAAAAAAAGTGGAGGCCACTTGCTGAAATGTAATAAAGACCTCACCAATGCATGTCACCTGGGGACAGTTCTTGTTGCTTTCTCTGATGGCAGATTTTTGGAATCAAACATTTCCTTCCCATTTAAAAATAATTACATTAAGTAAAAGGTTTAATCAATCCTTAGTACATGTCATCTGACTTTGAAGGTACCTTTAAAAATAATAAACAAATAGATGCTTATGTTTCTATTTCCTTTCTTAAAGTTGCAATTACTTAAAACATAATTCTTTGTATCTAATTGAATTTCACATTTTATTATAAATATTTAAAATTTAAAATAATTTATGTCACTATAAATCATTACAAATCAAATCATAATAGAGAATGAAATAAAGTTATATGACACCTAGAGGTCATCTCACCCACCATTTGGCCCCTTATTTGTACACTAGAGGCTCAGTGCACAACATTTATGCACTGGGGGTGAGGTCCCTCAGCCAAGCCTGTGCCCTCTTGCAGTCCAGGACCCCTCAGGGGATGTCCTCCTGCCAGCTTAGGCTCACTCTCCCCAGGAGTCCTTAGTGCTGCCTTGGAGAGGCTCCTACCACCGCCACTGTAATCACCAGCTGTGAGCCCAGCTTCTGGCTGAACAGCATTCCCCTGTGGGAATGCACTGACCACCAGGGGGCAGCTCCTGTGTTGAGCATCTGCCTCCTGGTTGTCAATGCACATCATAGCCACCCGTCCTTCCGCTATTCAGTCGATTTGCATATTGGCCTTTTATTATATAGGATGAATATTCCCTAAACAGTATCTACAATGTTCTGAAAATCTTCAAGAAAATATAAATGACATAAAGAAATGACGAACTACCTATGACAAGATTCATTGCATGCTGAAGCATCTTCTTAGGCAGTGAGCTAAAAACTACGTATCTCCTGTCAATCTCTTCCACTGCATTTCTGCTTTTAATGTGGCCACACAGGCAGCCAGTCACACTGAGAAGATTCAAAGCCAACCCTTTCTATTACACTCTGATGCAACCACCCAGAATACTCTGCATTCCTTCATTTTCTTTCCTTACAGTGAAAACCCTTTTAAAATTCTTTTCTCATTTCTGAACTCTCTTCAAAAGAACTTTGTGATAAAGGCTAGGCACTACTCGCAGTGTCCCTTTATTACGGTTGAAGGACCCGATCCTGAACTTGTGTGGTCCTGCGGAGCTGGCACCCTCTCACCGCAGCAGGACCCCCAGTGGGGCATCCAATTTTGCAAGAAAGGATTTCAGTGCAAAGGTTCTGCAGACTCTGATTCACTCAGCATGGGCTCTGCCAGGGCTTCCAGATGAGAAGATGCAGCCTCCTTCACTTCAGAGGGAGGAGGAAGAGCCACACTACTCTTAGGACGGAACATCAGAGTGCAGCTCCAGCCCAGGAAAGAGGACAGGGCGGTACCTCTCCTTCCCATCCCAGAGAGTGCAGAAGTGCTAACCAACCCATCTGACAACCACTGTGCAGCCCAGATGGGTAGAATAAACGAAACGAAACGAAACGAAACGAAACGAAACCAAACCAAACCAAACCAAACCAAATCAAACCACACCAAACAAAAAGTAACATGGAGAGAAATGCTAAGAAGGGCTAGGATTTCCTTTAGGCAGAGACACAACATGTATACTTTTCTGCAGATTCCCTAAAAGCCAAATTAAATGTGAACTTGGTACATTCTAAAACATTCAGATGGAAACAGAGATAACCATCTATCAATATATTTCTTTGATTTGATAAGAAAACTCCATTTTCATTTATACTATTTATTAAGATAGAGACATATGAAGACATTTTCAGAATGCTTCCTGCTAATGTAGTTCAAGTAAAGGAATAAATTCTAGTTTTCTGTGACAATCACTTGGCTGTCATTCTTTTAGCCCAAAAACTTTTTATGAAATGAACTGTTAGAAAAGGAATAGTTTGAGGTGAGAAATCCCCCAAAAAGGATGGAACAAAGTGAATGAAAGAAGTGGAGCATCTTGAAACACATTTTACCATCTTCATATTCCACCAAAGGCAAGCTAGCTCTAAAAAGCTTTAGTCAAATCCCGAAGGTCCACCATATACCAGAACAGAGTTGTTAGTCCACGTAAATTGCTTTACAAAAATTATTCTATTACTTAGTGACAGAGTGCCTAACATTCATATTATGGTTTCAAATGAAACCATCCCCTCAGTAGCATGCAAGAGAAGAAAAATACTAACAAATAATTTAAAAAAATACCTTGCCTTCAATACTGTGAGATATTTTATATACTTTCCCCGCTTAGCTTACTTTCACTCCTGGTTGTAAAATACCATTGATATCATGTGAGTGCCATAGATGTTGCTCAGTGTAGGGCAGTAGCATAATGTCAATGTTCAAATAATTAAAAATAACTTTATTGGGCCCGGGGCAGTGGTGAGGGCAAATCAAGCAAGGTATCACCTCTCAGCCTTCTGGGTTGGGCTTATTTTAAACCTTACTTGGTGCTAATGGCTCAGTTTTTACAGCACAGTAGATAAATATCCTTCAAACAAATCACAGTTGGAGATACTTTTATGACTTACCCAACCCAAGCAAGATAGAAACTGTCTTAGTCCATTCGGGCTGATATAACAAAGTATGGCAGACTGGATAGCTTATAAGCAACAGAAATGTATTTCTCACAGTCTGGAAGCTGAAGTCCAAGATCAAGGTGCTGGCATACTTGGTGCTTGGTGGAGGTCCGTTTCTCGGTTCTTAGATGGCTGTCTCCTTCCTGGTCCTCACAGGTATAAGGAGTGAAGCAGTTCTCTGGGGTCTCTTTTATAAGGGCACTAATCCCATTCATGAGGCCTCCACCTTAAGCACCTCCCGAAGTTCTCACCAACAAACACCATCACATTGGAAATCCGGTTTCATTATATAAGTTTGGGGGTTAGGGGCGGGGGGACTATAACATTCAGTCTGTAGCAGAAACATCATCTCAACCTAAGTGCAGAGCAGTTATGAAAGATGGTTTCTTGGGGTTATACCAATGCATATGGCTCTTAAGGCACCAGTACTGGCCCCTCTAATGCAAAATTTTTTTAGGGCTTATACAATAGTTTATAACAGAGAACCTGATGCAAGATTGCTCTCACCACCAACAATAATAATGTTACCATTTGGATATCTTCTCTATATTAAATATTTAATTTGCATTATTTCATTCAATATCACAATAATCCTGCAGGGTAGGTCCCATGCCCATTTAATAGATTAGAGTTATAGAGAGTCACTTGCTATAGAACCAGAGACCTCCAAAACCCTCTCTGCAGGACTTGAAATACGTTTGAAAACAGTAAAGCAAAGTTACCTGAACAAAACATGGACAGCTATAAACAACTCATCACTCTTTTCAAGAATCTCCACCTGAAGCTTACAATTTAGAAAAAGAGAATAAAAACAGAACAAACCAAAAACAGTTAAGAAATGTAGTAGACTTTAATCCAACCATATCAGTAATTACATTAAATATAAATGATCTAAACAAATGTATTAAAAGACAAAGACTATCAAACTGGTTAAAAAAAACCACACCCAACTATATGCCAGGAACAAGAAATCCACTTTAAATACAAAGTTAAATATAGGTTTAAAGTAAAAAAAAAATGGGGAAAAATAAAATTCAAATGCTAATTTAAAAAGCTGCAGTGCTATATTAAAGTTTTATTATCATAAAATTGAATACACAAAATTTAAAATATGTAAGAACCATATCTACATCTAAATCTCACAGATCTATGAGAAATAAGACTAGAAGTAGAATTTGATTAATCTTAATTTTAAAAAATATATATTTTATTTATTTTTAAAAATATATATTTTATTGATTTTGTACAGAGTGGAAGGGAGAGAGATAGAGAGTTAGAAACATCAATGAGAGAGAGTCATAGATCAGCCGCCTCTTGCACACCCCCTACTGGGGATATGCCCGCAACCAAGGTACATTCCCTTGCCCAGAATCGAACCTGGGACCCTTCAGTCCCCAAGCCGACGCTCTATCCATTGAGCCAAACCGGTTTCGGTAGATTAATCTTAATTTAATACCCTGTTTCATATGCTCAAGAGGTACATATCAAATTTATTTATATCTTTTTATTTTATTATTTGAAAACATATGTTATAGTATTTATTTGAATGGAGTTCCGATAAAGTATAATAATCATAGAGCAGGAATGTTAGGCTGAAAGCTGTATATGAATTCTAACTAGCTAAAATCAAATTTGAATTCTTGTCACTGAGTAGGCACATATTTCGCTATTAAATGACCACATTTTAAAGATGTTATTTAGTTAGAAAATATTAAAATACTATTTTCAGAAGTTGCCAGATAATGTTAATTAAAACGAAACCAACCAAACAAAAGAAAAGATAGCTTTCTAAACTAAGATTTTAGTGACTAAAGACACAGCAAGACTCTAATATTTTGAAAATCAGAAGTGTCAAAAAAAGGGGATGGGAATTCAAAATTTTAGCATGGGAAAACTGAAACATCTTGTACCACAATGAAAATCTGGTAAATCTGGGTCATATTTCTTTCTTGCATGAGGAAATGAGAATTCCAGCACTAGTGTTCAAATAGAGTAGGTGTAGATGAAGGAAAACATTTATCAACAATGATGCAGAAATGTTTCAACAAGAACAAATAAAACACATTCTGCTAACAAAGAAAATGACAGGCTTCAACAATTGAGAATCTCCCATATTCACTCTGGCCTCAGTGTCTGCATCAGTAAAATGAAGACTAAGCCCTCTTAAGATGGTTGTTAGGACTGCTAAGGTACATAGGAATGGGCCTTCAGATGGCCATGCCTGTGCTCAGGGATCCTGGGACGTTGGCCATAGGTTGGAATCATATCCTACAAGATGGGACAATAATATCATTTCTGGCATTTGACATTTCACAAGCAATTTAATACATTAATTCACTCATTCATTCATTCATTCATTCATTCAATAAGCATCTATTTAGTGCCTATTAAGGACACGGTTCTAGTCTCTGTTGAACAAGACTGACAAAGGTATTATTCTCTTAGAACTTGCATTTCATTGGTAGATACAGAAAACCAACAAGCAAATAAGAAAATATTAAATCCTATGCAATGGCAAAATTATAAAAACGATGATGTGATGAGGAGTGACTTTATAAGGAAGCAGCTACTTCAATTTGGATGGTGAGAAAAAACATCTCTGGAGATGTGATAAAAAAAAAATGTCTGTCAGATTAAAAAAAAAAAAAAATGAAGGGAAAAATCATTCCAGGCAGAAACAGAAGGAAGACCAATGTGGCCGGAAGCATGAGGAATAGGGAATGAGCAAAATAAGAGATGAGTTTAGACAATTAGATCAAGTTATGTAAGGCCTTGTGGGCCATGGCAAAGTGCTGGATTTTATTCTAAGAGCAGCAAGCCAATGGAAGATTTTGTGCAGAGGAACATGACCCAATTTGTGGTTTCAAGTGATCTCTCCGGCTGGGTGATCTAGAGACTAGGGTCGAGATTAGAGGGGAACAAGTGTGGAGGTAAGAGAACCTGTTAGAAATGACTTCATTATCCAGATGGTAGTGATTGGACCGAGGTTATAGTGGAGGGGGGCGGAAGTAGAGTTTGGAGGTGAAATTAATACCGTGTTTCCCCGAAAATAAGACATCCACCGAAAATAAGACCTACTTACAGGTTTCCTTCTGAGTGAAATATAAGGCATCCCCCGAAAATAAGGCCTCTCTAGGCTAAATATGAGAGATTTGGTCCATTGATTCTGAAAGAAATGGAGTCACAAGAAATTCAACAGGAAATTCAGGAATTGGATTGTTATGATGATGTTCCAGAAGATGATGACATGATTGTCATTGAATAAATGAGTAAATTCTTGATAGTGTAGGATTCACAGTTTGTCTGGTTTGTGTTGACAACTACCATACTACCGTACCATATACAGGTAATAAATTTCCTTTATTTTCATTTAACAATAGATGTGTACCATATTCTTCTTCATGGAAAAATAAGACATCCCCTGAAAATAAGACCTAGCCCATCTTTGGGAGCAAAAATTAATATAAGACACTGTCTTACTTTTGGGGAAACAGGGTAGGATTTGCTGATATGGACAATATGGGACAGAATATAGTCAAGGAAGATTGCTCTGCTGGTAATCTGAACTACTGGGTGGTTGATGGCACAGTTTCCCAAAATGGGGAAGACTGTGGGAGGAGCATAGTGTTTTTTGTTTTGTTTTGTTTTGTTTTAATTTGTTTTTGAAATCTAGAGCTCTGTTTTGGCCAGGTTATGTAAGAATGCTGTGGTAGATATCAAGTGCTGTGTTGGGTCCCAGTGCTGGAAGACATTAGAGCTGAGTCACATTAATGATGATGTCCAACAGAGGATCTTCAAACCCTGCTGCCCACAGGCTGGTCCTCATTTCTGCCATTCTGCATCTCGTGTTTAGCTTTTCCAGCGATTGCATAAGATGCTCCTGCATCCTTCTCATAAGTTGCCATTTTTGCTTAAGTTAGCATTTCAGCATCTATTGTTTGCAACCCAAAAGGACCTTAACACATCCTTGGTGATAGCAAGATCATTTCTAAGTTTCTTTCCTGCGTTACTATTTTCTGAAACCAAGAAGCCATAACTAAACACAGTGTTATTTAAAACTTAGGTCATGGTTGATGGGCACAATAGGAATTGGCTACACTAAGAATAATGGCCTCACTTCATTGAGAGAAGCACTGTACTAAGGACTCTGAAAAACTTTATCTCATTTAATCCTTAAAACAACTCTGAGCTATCCTATTTTATAGAAACTTGAAGCTCGAGGGAAGATGTGAACGGCTTAAGGTCACAGAGACAGTCAGTGTTAGAGGTGGGTTTCAAATCCAGGCCAGGTTAACCCCAAAGTGCACCAGTAACCACTGCACTGACTGCTGTGAGTAGGTTTTTCCTGCCATGACTGGCGATGACTCAGAGAGAGCCTGAAAGAACATCCCGGTTCCTCTGGTTGGTGGTACCTGGACTGCAGCACAACCTCTTGCTGGGTTCACTGCAGGGTTGGCCACTGCACAGTCAGCCACGTAGAGCTCTAAATGGAATGTGGAGACTTCCATCTCTATCCCCTTCAGCTGGGGGCTCTGCTCCTCGGTCCCATTCAGCAGAGGAGAACCAGCACAAGACATAGACCTTGGCCTTGGGTGGGAAGGCAGTCACTGGGATCTTGAGATTTGGGAGGACACAAGATATCCTCATTGGTCACGCATTTTACAGAATGGCAAATGGAGGCCTAGATAGGTTACCTCCCAGGATTGCATGACTAATTAGTGAAGTTAAAATTTGAAGACCGGGTGTCAGAGTCTGTCTTAGGAATTTCCAAGCTCATGGTGCTTGCTCCTTTCCCGCTTGACAATGAGATCTTAGAGTTTTCCTCATAGGCGTGGTGGTCGGAGGTTCATCAACCTTGCTTTGAATTTATTTTAATGGAAGTGTAATATGTAAATATAAACTGCCCAATTTTAAGTACAACTCAAGAAATTTTTACAGTATAACTACCATTGACATAATGACTTCCTAGATCTACATGCAAAATGTTTTCAACATCATACAAGACACTATTCTGCCCCTTGCTGACAATAAGCACCTTTCCTCTTCGTGGGGCAACCACTGTTCTAGTGTCTATCACCATAAATTAGTTTTGTCTGTTTTTAAGTTTTTTGCAAATGGAATAATAAAGATGTACTTCTCAAATCTATCTTCTTTTTCTCTATATGATTGTGCTGCATGTAGTGGCTTATTTATTTTTAAATATATTTTTTATTGATTGAAGAAAGAGGAAGGGAGAGGGAGAGATAAAAACATCAATGATGAGAGAGAATCTTCAATAACTGCCTCCTGCATGCCCCCTACTGGGGATCAAGCCTGCAAACCAGGCATGTGCCCTGACCAGGAGTCAAACCATGATTTCCTGCTTGATGGGTCTATGCTCAAAGACTGAGCTTCACCAGCTGGGCAGCTTATTCCTTTTTATTACTGTGTAGCATTCCACTGTGTGTACATGTCTAGATTTATCCATCCATTCTCCTAGTGATGGACATCTGGGCATTTCCCCTTTCCGAACTATTATGCATAAGGCTGCTATAAACATTCATGTGTATGTTTTCTAGTGGGACATAAGCACTCATTTCTCTAGGGAAGCAGAATTACTAGATTATAAAGTAGAGGGTATACTTAGTTCTACAAGACACTACAGTTTTCCAAAGCATTTGCAATAGTTTGCTCTCCCACTGGCAATAAATAAGGGTTCCAGTTGTTCCCCTCCTTGCCAGCCCTTGGCATTAATTGTCTCTTTGCTTTTAATCACTCTGTTGGTTGTGTAATGGTATCTCACTGTGGTTTTAATTTGCATTTCCCTGATAAATGATGGTTTTGGCCATTTGGATATTGTTTTTTTGAAATGTCTGCTCAAGTATGTTGCTGATTTTTAATTGGGTTGTTTGTCTTACTGATTTTTAAGATTTCTTGCTACATTCTTGAAATGAGTCCTTTGTCAGATATTGGTATTGTGACTGTCTTCTCCCAGTCTATGGCTTGTCTTTTTATCCTCTGAGTAATATCTGTTGATGAATATGAGTCCTGAGTTTTTAACCGAGTCCAGTTCATCCATTTTTAAAATGATGGTTTGTGCTTTTTGTGTCTTATTTGAGAAATCTTGGCCTACTCCAAACCTTGCCTCTTTCACACAGGAAGCCCAGAAGCCATTTAAAACTGTGCCTTTCAGAGCCTTGGGAAATGCTGACACTGAAGCTTTTTTTCAGGCACAGGAAAGGAAAGATGTTAAGAAGTCAGAATGGTGCTGAAATAGTGGAAACTCTTGGACGCCCTGGTGTGTAGCGGGCAGGCAGGAATCAAGGACTTATCATAGAAGCTGGTGGGGGGAGTTTTCTTGAGAGAAAAATCACAGTAGCAACCATCAAACAAACGTGACCTGTATCTGGCCTTGTTCTGATACTATCCCCACGCTCTTGTGGTAGGTGTGCAAACAACCTTATATATATGTGAAGTGCTCACCAGTACCCGGTATTTGTGTTGGTTACTTCTAGAATATCACTTCATATTCTCTTGGCCCCACCTGTCTCTTATTCTAGTTACTGCAGCAGTTGTTAGTTTTATGGTCTAGTAATAATTAATGTCGTTTTTAAACATTCGTTTAAAATCTTGCTTGGCGTTGACTTGTATTGACATAACCTTCAAACACGTGGTATCTACAGAACGTGTGAAGTGCAATTAACAAGTTTTGCTTGAAAAAGTTTGCGTTTGGTTTGGTTTTTGTTGCAAAACTAGGGCTAAGAAGATGGCGGATGAAGAGCATATTTGGCACTGCATGCTTTACGAGTTCCAATTAGGAAGAAAAGCAAGTGAGGCTGCAAAAAACATCTGTAGTGCTCTTGGTCAAGATGCAGTTAGCGCCAGAAAATGCCAGTGTTGGTTTGAGAAATTTCGCGAGGGAAATTTTTCGTTAGATGACAAGAGTGGTCGAGGCCGTGTGTCCAATTTTGATCAAGAAGCTCTTCAAGCTCTTTTGGTGCAAAATCCTCAAATTACCCAACAAGAGCTTGCTACAACTTTAAGTTGTTCACAAAAAACAATTTCCAATCAATTGCGTGCACTTGGCAAAGTCCAAAAGTTTGGAAAATGGGTTCCTCATGAGTTGACCGACAACAACCGTAATCAAAGAGTCACAATTTGCAGTTCGCTCCTCTCTCGTCAAAACTGTTGGCCGTTTTTAGAGCAAATTGTTACCGGAGATGAAGAATGCGTGCTGTATGTTAATTTGAAAAGGCAGCCTCAATGGTTGGACAAAAATGAGGCTCCGCAGCCCACGCCAAAACCTGACTTGCATGCGAAAAAAGTGATGTTGTGTGTTTGGTGGAATTTTAAAGGAATTCTTCATTATGAACTTTTACCATCTAACCAAACCATTACAAGTGCAGTGTATAGTGCCCAATTGGAAAGGTTAGCCCAAGCTTTAAGAGAAAAAGAACCCGCGCTGATTAATCGGAAGGGCGTAATTCTTCACCACGATAATGCCCGACCGCATACTGCAAGAATCACTGCTGAAAAACTGCACCAGTTGGAATGGGAAGTTCTCCCTCAACCTGCATATTCTCCTGATATTGCCCCTTCTGATTACCATTTGTTTCGTTCTTTGCAAAACTTTCTTCTTGGAAAAAAATTTAATAATGAAGAATGCCTCAAAAATGCATTGACCGAATTTTTTGCATCAAAATCACAAGAATTTTACAACAGAGGGATTAAAATGCTTCCTGAGCGTTGGGCACAAGTAGCAGAAAACAACGGCAACTATATTGTTGATTAAATTTTGTTGTATTGTTAAAATAAATTCGATTTAAAAAAAAAGTATTAGAAAACGACATTAAGTATTACTAGACCTAATATGTGTTCCGATGAGGGCTTGTCTCTTTCCATCCCAGACTTCTCTGCTGACACAGAGTCAGGCACCCCAACAACATGCTTGGTATTCATGCGTGCATACACCTGAAGGTCCTAGGAGTCAGTTAACCATCTGTGCGGTGGCTCAGACCAATGGATAAATGCTTGCCTTTTCCCTTCCCTGGACAGGAGGTTCTGAACCATGTCTCATACAGCTTCTTCTCTCCTTGGGATTACCCAACATGTCACCATAGCAGAGGCCAGCTTCCCTCCTTCCCTGCTCCACCCCACCTCACACCCACCCTGCTTCTTGCCCTTAAGTTTCTATCCCAGGCTCTGCTTTCTGGGGAATTCAGACTAAGAAGGTGCTTACTAGGACTTCTGCTTGATTGATTTTACTTCGTTAGATTTTAAATGTGTATCCATTTTACACCATTATAATGTCAATGGAAGAATCAGACCTTTTCTAGGAAAGGTATCATCATGCATTAAATTCAGCCAATCAGGTACACACGTCAGCTACACGGGAAATTTATTCAAGAATTGGTGTGATCCTTCATTAGCCACAGAGCTAAAAATATTTCTCCTAAGACATCTGCTGGAGAGGAGCCAAGACGAGAATCAAAATTTATGTTGGTTCATGAGCTAATCAAGGCGCTGAACTCAGTGAAGACAATTCATTATCGGAGAAACAGTAAGAAGCCAACTGCCCAGGAAATGAGATCGTGTCATTTGGCTTCCACAGCCGGAGCACAGCCCTGTTCTCTCTCGGACGCTTTTGGTCATGGTTGCCACTTTGTCCACTGGCCCCTGGTCAGTGCTGTGTGTTCAGCACTCGTTGCTGGGGTGGTCAAGGGGCCTCCATAGGCATGGGCACAGGCAGCAAGGAGAGTGCTGGGGGTGGAGCCAGCGTGCTGCAAAGGCTATGCTGTGCAAAATGCCACCTAGAGAAAGGGACATGGTGAGAAGTAGACAGTGTGTCAGCATCAAAGTGACACCCGAGGGGGCTGTGTAGCTCAAGATTGGCTTGTTTCCATGTCCAAACAGCCAAATGACAGCAATTGTCAACATACGGTTCAACTGAAATTGCCTTCTCCCTGGCCTGCTCAGTGTTTCTCCTCTGGGAGAGGAGGCAGATAAGAAGCAGAGTAAAGAAGTGAAGTATATAATATGCCATAAAACAAGTAGAGCAAGGAAGGGGGATGAGGAGAGCTGCGAAATGCATTGCAATGCGCAGGGTCTGAGGACAGCTCCTCTCTTTGCATCAGTCCTTAATGTCCTCCATCAGAAACCTTCCTGCAGATGGTGGAGGCCAGCCTATGATTTAGGGGCTTTTTTAAAAAGCAAGCAGGAGGAAGAAAAGAAATCTTCATGCATTACAGTAATGAGAACCATAATTGTACTTCCTATTAGATTCTAAAGTAATTATCCAACAAATAACAAACGAAAGAACTCTCTGAAACAGGCATCAGACAAAGATGTTGAGAGAAAGCCCAGGGCAGTGATGAGCAGCGCATGCTCTGAGCCAGGCACCAGGTTGGGATCCTCTCTGCCATTTCCTGGCTGGTTGACTAGGGCAGTTCATTCATCTCTCGAAGCCATGCTCTCCCTACCTGTGCAGGAGGAGTGGTGATAACAGTGTTTACTTTACACGGGAGTGTGAAGATTCAATGAGGCGATAGGGGAAACAAACATTAGGTACAACACTATTCCTGTACTTATGTGGGTTTCCTAGATCATCTCATTGAATTTTACCTTTTGTGACAGTATGGATAGACCTAGAGGGTATTATGTTAAGAGAAATAGCTCAGAAAGAGAACAAATATCATATGATTTAATTGTATGAGGAATCTAAAGAACAAAACAAACAAAAATGAAACTGACTCACAGATACAGAGAACAGGCTGATGTCTGTCAGAGAGCAGGGGTCGGGGTGGGGTGGGGTGAGAAAGGTAAAGGTATTAAGAAGCACAAATTGGTAGTTACAGAGATGCAAATTACTGCATAAGGAATAGAACCAATAATGCTGTAATAACAAGTATGGTGCCTGGTGGGTACTTGTTGGGGGGACCATTCTGTAAAGTACACGATTGTCTAACCACTATGCTGTACATCTAAAACTAGTAATGAAATACTATGGAATGTAAACTATAATTAAAAAACTTAAAATATGTGAAAAATAAATAAAAACCCCTCAATAATGTTGAACACTACGGTATTAGTCTAGCCAAACATGGCTTCTTCAGTGACCCCAGAGAACATGAACTCTTTTATCTTAGACAAATTGGCCCACTTTGCAGCATAAAGTATGAGGAGAAGTTTGAGTTAAGGGTAAGAAGCAGCAAATGTGACTGGTGGTACCAAGGGGCTTTTTGGCACAGTCTAGGTTAGAATGTGACCAGGTACAGTGCAGGCCTGCTGGATGAAATGGAAGGATAGCTGTTGACTGAAATAGGACATGAGTTGGGCAAACCTGCAGGATGGGAGGCAGAACTTGTGACCACGATACATGAAGAATAACCTGCAGAACCTTTGAATATAGTCTGGAGAGGAAGACCTGGAAGTCAGGGAAAGACGGAATAACTGTCTTCAAGGAACAAAAGTGCTTTTACAGCAAAGAAAGAGCAGACTTGCTCCGTTTGCTCACACTGGTACTAGGATAAATGAGTTCAAGTTACAGGGTATCAGGAAAACAAGTGAGTCATCATAAAAACCATTTCAGTAAAGAGTGAGGGCTCCATCATTGGAGGGGTTCAAGGAGAGGCTGGAATACTGGAGGGGAGGGGCTACAGTAAGTAAGGGGTCCTTAGTTGTCTCTCAAGTCTATTCTAACCCTGATATCCTGACTTAAAGCCTCACTTAAGCAGGAAAAAAATAATATGAAGTCCTGAAGGGCTCCAAGCTTGGAAATAACTGAATCAAATCAAAGTGATTAGTAGAAAGGAATGGAGGTGAGCCTGCAGATGAAGAGAAGTTCACAGAATAAGGTCACAAGGTGATGATAGTGTAGTCTGTGAAGAATGTCCCAAAATGTTTTACTTAATTCTTTCCTGAGAGGTCACTTTTATCCTCATTGCTATTTCATTATGAGCAAATGAGGCATAGGAAGCATTTTGCTAGCAAAGGCAGACCTATCCAGTTTTCTGATGTCTAGTCCAGCATTTTTTCCAGTTCACTCTACAGAATTTCCATGATGGACTAAGATGAGGGATATAAAATGAAGACAAGGTGTTTCAAGAATTGTAACAGCCTCCTTACTGATATCCCTGCCCTCCCTTTCTCTCTCATCCTGTTTTTGATTCTCTCACATCTAAGCTAGAATCCTGGAGCATTGTGATCTTCCTAAATTATGGCTTTTAATACTATAATGAGGTTAATTGGGGTTAATTGCAAATGCTTTGCTCAAAGTCATCCACAGCATGACCTATCCTCACTCCTCACTCCAGCATTATCTTCCACTGCTTTCTATATACTGGGAGGAGGCCAAGTGTAGGCCAACAGAGAATGGTGGGGATTGGAGAATGCCTGCTCTGTTGAAAAAGGCAGGCTTAGCTCATTTGGAGCCAGGAAATGAAGTCATGAGGTGATCATAACAGAGTCTATGAAGACTGTACAAATGTTGCTTTGCTAAATCCTTATCCTATCTGGGAGGTCATTCTCCCTTGGAAAAGGAGATTCAGTGATGTCAGTTCTATCAATGCTTTAAGAGAAGCTGTGATGTACAATAGATTTTAAATATAAAATCTCCCTAATTTTAAAAGGCTAGTATTGTAATAAATTCAATTTAATAACACAATACTATACAGGACAAATAAAATCCCCTGGCCCTGGCCAGGTGACTCAGTTGGTTGGAGTGTTGTCCTGTATACCATAAACCAAAAGGTTGAGGGTTGGATTCCCGGAAAAGGCACATACCTGGATTGAGGGTTTGATTCCTGGTTGGAGTGCATAAGGGAGGCAAATGATAGATGTTTTACTCTCACATCAATGTTTCTCTCTCTCTTTTGCTCTCCCTTCCTCTCTCTAAAAATAATAGAAATATATCCTCCAGCCAGGACCGGTTTGGCTCAATGGATAGAGCATCGGCTTGGAGACTGAAGGGTCCCGGGTTCGATTCTGGTCAAGGGCATGTACCTTGGTTGTGGGCAGATCCCCAGTAGGGGGTGTGCAAGAGGCAGCTGATCGATGACTCTCTCTCATCGATGTTTCTAGCTCTCTATCTCTCTCCTTTCCTCTCTGTACAAAATCAATAAAAATATATTTAAAAAAAAAGAAAAAAGAAATATATCTCCAGCGGGGATTAAAAACAAACAAAAACCCACCTATGGATCTGGTTCACACGTGGACATTTTGCAACTTCGTATCTTTTAGGTGACGCTGGCCCTCATTTGCCCAACTTGAAGTGAGTTGTGCTTCGTGGCAGTCCCCTGGTATGAACCGTTCATCCTTCTAATGGCACTTGGACTTGTCAGCTCTGCTAGACGCCATGATTTTAAGGTATCAAGGTTTTGTGTGTGTGTGTGTGTTTTTTTTTTATAGAAAACTACACAATTCATTTTAGTACTCACAAACAGATTTGGAACTTGATTCAAGTACAAAAAAGACCTGTAAAAATTCAGTTTTGCTTACATAAGAAGTAAAAAAAAGGGGTTGATGAGTGAAGATGCTCTCAGGTTCCATGCCCACATAATGACAATAACCGCTAGGACTGCTTAGGTGGGTTAAGCAAGAGGTTCAAGGGGAAGTTGATTCTTTGTTATATTGTGCTCGTACAGAATTCAAGAGCTTAAAGTCCTTTTGAGTTTATTTACTTTCAATTGTCAGAACAGCATCAAGAAGTCATTATAAACCATTTTGTGCTCCAGAGATTCTATTCTATAATATACACATCAGGAAGAGGATTGAATGAGAGCATTGAATGAGTGTCCTGACCCAACATACTCAGGGAAGAAACTTTGTTTTCCAATGTATGTAAAAAAAAGTATAAAGACTGGTTCTACTTTCCTCCAAAGCAATCTCTTAGTTAACACAAGATTGCTGTTTGCTTATCTCTCCTTAGAATCAGTCAGTAAACAGCTGCTATTAACAATTTTCAATTTTTGCCACAGTGTTGAACCAAAGGAAGCAATTGATATTGTCAATATTAGTAACTTCATGGGAGAAATTGATGAGTTATCAATGTTTGCACTCTTGAAAAACTTGATAGATTTTTTTCTACTAAAACGGATGATGCCCTATGCAGACATGTTAATCAGAAATTGTACAGATTTCAAAAAATTACAATTTGTGGATGAAGCTAATATGTGATTCTCAATATAGCAGAACTGCTGTGTCTTTACCAGCTAAATCTCATTACTGGACTCCAGTTGATTTAAGGGATTTTCATTATCAAAGTTTAGAGATGAAAGAGGCAAGAAAAACAATAGCCATTTATTGAGTGTCTTCATGCTTTAAGTACATTCTTATTCCATCTACAAAACCCAAAAGAGTAACATTACCAGTATACCCATTTTACAGATGATAAAACTGTAACTGAGAGAGTAAAAAAACAACAACTTCCCAAGACCACAAAACTAGTACTAACTGTTAGGGGCAGCCCAGCCTATTTAAAATCCATTCCCTCTACCAGATAAATACCACCATCTGCTCATCTAGGGATCTTGTATTCCAATGGACGTTCAGAAAGATTCCATTATTTGCCCAAAGTGGGTAGCCTGAAAGCCTGCACCTAGAGCTGCTGCCTCCTTAGTTGGTCCCCTTTAGTCTTCCCACTGCCAATGGCTGCACACAGGTTCCACTGTATCTATAAAGGATGCAGAAAGGCTGAGACCTCTTAGTACTCACCTGGGCAGAAGCTTGCTGGCTTATTTAGCATAACTCTAGCCCTATCTAATGACTGCAAAAGATCTGAATGATACTCTGGATCTGATTGGAGATGGTCTTGCCATGTGTTAATAAAAATCTTTCTGCCAACAGACAGAAAGTCCCACTGGATGGTGGTAGTATGTAAAGCAGGATAAATGTGTGGAATGCCCCATCAGCATGGAAGAACAGCCAATCCCAAGGTATGAGGGTGACTGGAGAGGCAGCCTGCTGGTCCCTAATCTCCCTAGATGACCTAGAAGCCACACTGAAGAGTGCCTAATACCTGCCATGCCTTTCACATCTCAGGTCAATGACATAATTACCTGCTTCATGGAACTTGACAAGCTTCTTCTAAGAATGTGTGTTTTGAGATTCCATTAGCACCTTCTGGGATGTTATTTAACGTATGTGAGTTCTGAGCCTTGATTTCTCAAGTCCCTTATTTAAAGGGTACATTTGTCACCTGCTATAGAAATTGCTCCTTGTGCCTCAATATCCACCTTTCTCTTTCTGTTTATCATAGAATCCCGAAACAGATGGCATTCTCAGGCTGTCTTGCATTCTGATGTGTCCAGGGGCCCATGCTTTGTCCAGGTGAATCTGAGAGGAGGTGATATGGACAATTTTTGGAGCCTGCCTTCAACTGGCCTCCCTCTTTCATCCTGTTGCCTAACGCTAGGCCTGCAACAAATGCAATCACCATTAATTCACTCCTTCAGCTAACTTTTAATGAGCATCTACTAAATGTAGCTACTGCTCTGAGGCCAAACTGCTGGCATGATGGCAATAGGTGACTACCAGGACAAGGTATCAGACTTCTCTTTCTCTCTGCTTTGTGTATGTTGAGCTCAGGGACTATGAGCCTCCATAAACATATGTTAGCAATAATGTTGAGGGTTTGGGGCTTACTTTTGCATGGGTGTTTGTTCTCATGAGAGGCCCAAAATATTCTATTGTAGGTCCAGCATTTAACATCACTGAATTTCTCTTTCCAAGTTGTGAGAAGCTTGCAGAGGCATAGGGGAAGACTTTTTGGATAAAGGATATCAGGATGGGATTGTAAATCAGCATCCTTCACCCATAGACTAAGTGATTCCCCAGGGCCAGCACCAGGGTTTGGAGCCTTGATTTTAGAGTCCTGGCCATAGGAGACCATCAACCATGCCATTTAAATGCACTTGCTGCACACCCTGGGTGTAGCAATAACAAATATGCCTTTCTCTGCCCCCAAATCAACCTTGTTGAATGGCAACCTAATGACATCCTCAGGATGGCCTCTTTTCTGTTTTGATTTCTCTCCTCTTTAAAAAAAAGAAAGAAAGGAGAAGACAGAGGAGTAACAAAAGATAATCAACGTGATTCAGGGATGCTGGGACACTGCCGCTGAGTCTCACAGGCCCTCCTCCTGTCTGGCTGAGATGAGGCAGCCCCTCCCCTCTACTCGCCTCTTTGTAGCATCAGCCTCGGTGCAGTACAGTCACACTAAAACCGGAGGACCTGCAGTCAGATGAGGTGGAGGGGTCACTCCCCTGCTTATTCCCATGGTCTAATCCATAAGGTCCAAAGCTCCTTTGTAATGTGGGCCCAGCCTCTGTATCTTGCATCCACCAGGGCTGCATTTCCTAGAAGTGATCACTCTCCCTAGGATTTCTGCTTTGGTGCTCCCCCCATCCCTTGCCCAGGAGTACTCCTTCCTACTTCCACATTTCCTTCACCTGCCCAACAGCTACTTAGCCTGTAAAACTGTAACTCAATAATTATCTCTGTGGGTAATTCTTCATCATCCCAGACCACTCTCCTATAGCTGTCCAGAGAATACAGTGGTCTGGGCTTATTCGACTTGTGGCATTTTCTAAATTCTCTGTGTCTATTCACTATGCCTCACGAATGCCATACACAGTCTTCAGTGATAATTTATTGATTACCTACAACCTAACAGCTCTTACCCCAAATCTGTATCTTTTTTTGTACATAGGAAAAAAGTCATGAATATGAAGTAGTGTGAATTCAGGACCTTTTGCTTTCAAAGACCAAGTTGTTTTCCACGAAACCAAGTTGCTTCTTGCTTCCACATCCAAAAACTATGCAGTAAAAATCTGAAGTCAAAAGGAACCAACTCCAACATAGTATAAGGGATATTTCTAACCTGAATTTCTCATAGAGAGAATAATACTTCCCACCTACATCAGGAGGGTGGCATGAGGAAGTATCTATTGAAAGAGGGTTCAGGTCTTCTGAGGCTAACATCAATGTGGACAGTTGCTGATGTGCAGTGTTACTTAAATATAGAATGTTATTTTGCTGAGCACTACAGCATTGTTTTGCTCGGCACTTTTCCTTACAACGTGAGAATATAAAACAGACCATCCACTATCCCTCTCATTAATAATTCAGACCTGCTGTGTATTCATTCAGGCAATGAAATAGTAGGACTTTTAGCTTATTTTTATTTTTTTAAAGTGTCACAGAATAGTTTACTAGTTTTGGAATACAAGCTAGTAAACAGTCAGAGGCAAGCGTGCATGGCAGAACATGGAGTTTCTAGGGCAAAACGCCTATTAAGCAAAAGAGAAATTGAGCTCAGCTTGGGTAATTAATCCACAGTTTTAAAGTAGAAATGGGAAGTTTTAAAGTAGAAATGGTAATTTCTCCACAGTTTTAAAGTAGAAATGGGAAGTGAAGGTCAATATTAAAAGTACTGCAATTATAGTTTAGCATTACTGTGGTGAAAGCAGCCTATAACCCTACTTAAAATTCCTGCTCAGAGACAGATGTAAATAGATCTGAAGATATTGCTTCTGAGTTCAATCTCCGCTTTCCTTATTGGACATCTTGCCTTAAAACCTCTGCATTCTGCCATATAAACCTGGCCTTGGTCCAGACCCATCCCTAGACCATCCCTTTCAAAGAGAGTGGTCTAATAGCATGTTCAAGGTTACTGGAATTGGAGTCTCTCATTTGTTTAATACACGCTTTCTTGGTGTTACTGCCTGGAGCCTCTAGGAACTCAGAAGTGGATAAAGGGGAAAGTCCCCGACCTCCTGAAGCTTGCGTTCAGGGGTGGGGAGAGGGAACAAGACAATGAACCAATAAACAAACAGACTCTGTCACCTAGTGATTGTGCTGTGATGGAAATCAAGGCAGGGAGAGGGGTGTAGAATGACCAGCAGGCTGTACTATTTTTGATTCAGCAGTCAAGGAACAGCTCTATGATGAATGAGGAGCAAGCCAGGGGCATGCCAGGAGGAGGAGCATTCTGATCAGAGGGTATAGCAATGCAAGTTCAAGGAGGTGCTTGGCCTGTGCAGGGAGCAGGGTGGTTAGAGCTGAGTGAGAGGAAGAAATACATGGAGAAGATGAGATGGGCAAGGCATTTGAGACAAGGTCTAATGGGCGTTGAGGACCATAGCAAGGACTTGAGTTTTATTCTGAGTGAGATGGGAGCCACTGGGCCTCAGAGTTTTGACCAGGAGGGTGGGGGCTCACTCAGGCTGCTTCCTTTTCCATTAACTCAATCAACATCAGCAACTTCCTTGGGGCTTCATCTCTACACCTGTCCCATCCCCACCCCATGGCTGCAGAGTGAGGACGACACTTCCTATCCATCCAGACCTGTCATTTCTTGGTGTCACCTGCTTTAAAGGGACCCCTTTCTCAAGGACTCTTGAAGAGGCAGGAAAAATCACAGACGAGGGAGGAGACACAGCCTGAGGTCTGTGGTTCCTCATTCCCTTGCTTAGCCACTTGCTTCACACTGATTCTGTGACCTCAGAGTGTCACAGAGGTAGGTCACTGCTGCCCCTAAAGGAGTTAGAAACTGCAGGGAGGAGTCTGATATCATTAGGGCAGGTAGAGTAAAGTGTCCTGGCAAGAAAACTCAAAACTCCATGTAAGAAGTCTGCTTGTATTAACAATGATGATGATGACGACGACAATAAGGGCTAATATTGCTTGTGTATGTTCTGTCTGCCAGTAACTGTAACTTGTTTATAAACTCAATTGCATATAATCCTTACCACCAACCTACCAGGTAAGCACTATTTCTTCATTTTGTAGTTGAGGAAAATGAGGTAAATCTCTTTACATAGTAAATGGCTAAGTGGGCAAACAGAGAATTTCAACCAGGATGTATTGAGACAGGCTAGTAAGCCAGGACAAGCAGAATAGGGATACTGAGACAGACAGTGAAACAGCAGTTTATAGCCATCTAAAAAATCTAGATGCCAAGCAGTTTGCAGCCATCTAGCAAATGCTATCTTCTCTAAACCAGGAACATTTAAGAATAAATGGTTTGCACTTCTCCCCAGTTAGAGGGTAAGTAGCTTAAGTCATCCTATTCAGGGCAACGGATAGCAGAAATTCAATTAGTGTCATTTGCTAACCACACCCAAAGACAGATGAATTAAAAAAATAACCCTCATTTTGCTACATCAGCATAAAGCTGGTGAATATTCTACAGAGCTCTTCCCCTAAGACCTCCCCTAAACAGTCTTTAAAACTCCTCAAAATGAAGGTCCAGTGAGCACTCTCTCCCTTCGGGGAGCACACCCGTGTTTTCCTTCCCCTCCTTCTTCCCCCATAGGCATACATCTCCTAAACTCTAAGGGACCCCACGAAGTTTGCAACTACGGCAGTGGTGGGCAATGGCAGCTCATCTGAACCTGTCTCCATGGCCTCCTTTTCTCTGACTTCCTAGTGAGCCAAAGCAGCCTCTTTCCCCCAGCCCTTCCTCGTTTCACTGTCACCAGCTTTAATAAAGGTCCTCTAAAATTCACCTGGACTTGTGTTGTGAAATCTTTCCGGCACAGAGTCAAGAACCCACACACTACTGGCCAGCCCTAGGCAGACCCGCTCAGGGCCACAGCCCCTTTCCGGTAAGAGTCTGACTTGGAGGCTGGGCTTGCTTCCTTCTCACATGCCCTATCAGCAAAGGAGACCTCTTTGGAGGTCGAGACAGCATCATCTTTTCTAGGCAAAGTGGGACTGAGTGAAATAAAGGGCAGCCCTGCTTAATGCAGAGCACAGGCCTTTGCATTCAATGGACTTAATCTCTACATGTCCAGAGCCTAGTGTGAGGCCTTGGATATGGAAGGCACTCGATACGTATTTGATGTAAAAATGAATGAATAAAAGCACTTTGCATAGTGCCTGACAAACAGGAAGTGCTCAATACATTATTGCTATTATTAAGTTTGCTCATTGCTTGCACATCCTGTTCCAGGAAAGGTGGCCTCAGATGATAGTCTTAGTCAATAGCTAAAGGCACAGTGAAGTCACCGAGGGTGAAATCGGTCCCCTCAGACGAACTATTGATGCAAGAGGTCCGTGTTGTGGCATGAACAGATCCCAGACCAACTTTCCCCTTACGAACTGTGTGATCTTGAACACCTTGGTGATCTCCTGAGGGAAAGCTGAGTTTTGTACACTTTGGAGAGCACTATCATTATCATGGTCATTAACAGTTTCCCTACCACTTGCTCCAATGTACTTCATAGATCACCGCTCACCAAGTCAGCGGTCAAAGTTCGGTGACATTGGGACCAGGTGGAGGTACTCTCAGAGCAGGGTTCTCAGTCTGCTGGTGAGCCCCGGGTTTTCGAGAAGACTTTTTCTTTTCCAACTAGACGGCATAATTAAAATTTGACAAAAATTTTAAAACAAAATCCAAAACAGATGCTATGCCTAGAACTGCCACATGCTAGGTTTATTGAGAAAAATTAAGTGATTTCAATGACTGATTTATGTAATAGTACTCCCACCTCTGATAAGAAACAGAGGACAAAAGCAGAGTTTTGATCCCTCCAGTAAATACTACATATGAGCTCAATGTCTTATCTTCTAAGATTTACATCCCTCTTTCTCCCCCTACCCCTGGATGCCCAATAATTGATTAACAGCTGGTTAATGAATCCTTCTTTGGTAATGCAAGAGTGAAGTAGACCACAGCTTGAGTCCCGTTTCTGTGTCATTTTGTGCAAAAGTTTAACTCTCTGTTCAGGAACCTGTTTATAAAGGGGCAGATAAACAGATGCCCTGGGCTGCTATGGGGATGACAGGGAGTACCTGGTGTGTGCCATGTGCCTGGCACTTGGAAATATTTAGTAAATGGGAAGAGCTGTTAGAATCTTTTAAATTGCCCATCTTGACGTCATCTAATACTGATCCATAGAGATGAACATCTCTGGGAATTTATATTTGTCATAAAGGGGGATGGTTTGATGCCTAATTTAGTAAATGCCCCCTCCAAAGTTAAATCTTTGGGGCCCAACATGAACACTGCTCCCCTATTATTTTAGAACCACCAGAGATTGGGGGTGGGATTTTACATCTAAGCAGAAAACTACCCTATTATTGGGACAAGTAGAATACTAAGGAGGATCATTTTGAGAGAAAATGGGAGATTGGTCCGCAGTCCAATTGAGCAGCTGGGGGACAGATTTGCTCAAGTCACCTTTCTGCAAGCTCAAAGGCAAGATCTTTTTAAAAGCCTTTAAAAAATGTGCTCAGTTCGGGGCTTGCATGTGAGATTCTAGAGAGAGTAATTATGTTACTAGACACTAAGGCTATAACCACTCTTTTGGTATTTTAACAATAAAAAGAGGCCAGGAGTGTCTTAGTATTTCCCCCCCTGAAGGAATTGTTTAGCAGTTGTTTAGGCTTCTGTTCAATTATTTTGCCAGGAAACTTCTCCATGCTTTAAATCTCTTAGATGGTCAACAGCCTCAGTTTCTAATAGCTAGTTAGGTAGGCCAGAGCCTAACGGAAAAATACCTTCTATGACCATGGGACTATAATATATACATACATACATACATTTTCATACATATATTTCTCTCTTGATAGAGTTGCCTTAAAAGAGGAATGTGAAAGAACATATAGTGAATATTTTCTAGGGAAGGTCTGATGTGGTGGTTATTTTCTTCTCAAATGCTTTTAAAATAAATTCTCCATTCTAGATGGAGTGTCTGTTTTTATCTGCTTGAAATTCTCATTAAATGATCTCAACATTTTTTACACTGTATTTTGGAATCAGCTTAGATTTAGAGCTGAAAAAGGCTACATTCCCTTTATCTAAAGAATCCATAGAGAAATTGTCCCTTTACAGGGCCATTCCTGGGTCAGACATGGGTTGAAGAGTGTAAGACCTCCTTGAGAACCTGGGCTGTTGATCACAAAGATGCAATGCCTGTTGAGATTACAAATCAGACATGTCAAGTGATAATGTTTAAGCTATTATATCCTTTCTTCTTTGTCTGTTCTAAGCCTCATTAGAAAGTACTAAAAAGCCCATCATGAATTATTGATAGTGGTACTCAAATAGAATCACTGAGGATGCAAATAGAACTCTCTTAGTTTTACATTAACATCTGTTTCTTTAGGACAACAATACTAATGAAGATGCTATTTTGTTGTGGTGGCTTTTAAGTACTAGGTAGTAAATCTGACACTCAAGTTCAAGGTCACAACTGTCAGTGTCTCAGTTACTTTCCAATAGTTCAAAGACTTTTAAACAGATAAGCAAGCTCTTTGTTTTTTCTTTCCTGCCTAACAATGTCGTTAGCTGAATACTTTGCCTTGTCTTTTCCTCACATGACAGGTGGCTGAGAAATCACCTATTAACCTTCTCAGGGAGCACCCATCATTTGCATAAAATCCTTTCTCACAACATGAAAGATGTTTGCTCTCTTCAGAGCAAGAAAATGTCCTATATTGCACATTTAAGAATGGTCAGATTTTTTTAGGCTTCATTTTTACATCCAATTTTGTATAACTCATTTATTTTCAAAATGGTCTCAATTCTACTCTATTTTATTGTCAGAGGAAGAGCAAGTATTTGTTAGTGTATTTTGCAAACACACCACCCTACCCTCCAACCCCATACTCTCACATGCTCCCTTTTGGTTTTCAGATACTAAACATGGTCTGGAGATATGTAACAGACATGATTCAGTATCCCAGCCGTTGAATAGAGAATGATGGTTTCTGTTAACATGGTGGTTACTAAAAGTTGCCATGAATCTCTCTAGAGGGTTTCAGTTTTTGAGAACTCAATCATATGCAACTCTACCTCTTCTGTTACTAAGTGAATACGTGGTATTTGAATTTGCTGGAAGAGCTTGAGAGTTCTGCAGAGCCACAAAGTCAAGCTGGTGGCCAGAGACTCTCCCCAACACTGCATCTGCAGTAAGCATAAGAAATAGGCATGGAGGTCAACCCGCTCTCCCAGCAAAGACACCTACCAGCTTCTCTTCACATCAGTTCCCAGTACCCAGTTCCCACTTGTCCCTCTTCAAATCATAATGCAAAGTGGATGACACCAAAGCTGCTCCATCCTTCTCCTCATGTGACTCCCCCCACACAAAGCAAGTAATTTGAAATTTCCAGTGGTGCCAAGGACAAAGAGGTTTCATTATACAGAAGGACCACAGTGTGCTGTTTTTTTTTTTTTTTCCATAACTCCCACAGCAGCATGACACAGACTATGAGTCAGTCACATCATACCATTGTGTGAAAAGGAAAACAACATGCAAAGCGGTGGAGCGTCTTTCTCAGTATGATTACCACGTATCTAGAACAGTTAAGAGGCTTTTCCAATGTTACATGGATTAGGGGGGTACTGGGAAAGTCTCAAAGGCAGACGAGAGAAAGTGGGACTATGAGTCACCTTACAAAAAGCCTTGGCTTTCAGAAGGAGAAAGAAAAATCCTCAGATTTCAGTATATATAAAAAAATTATTATGCTGAGAACAAATACCTGCTTTATTATTTCTCCCTTCCCCATAGAAACCAACAACCTTAAAATATAGTGCGAGGGGAATTAGGTCAAGCACCATTTCTAAAAAGAAGCACCCTTAAGAAAATATAATAAATAATAAAAACACGCCATAAGATAGTGTTAGTCTCATTAAGTGCCTGAATGAATAAACGATTAACATAGATGAAAACAGGGTTGAGTAAGAATACAACCTTGTCTTGCTTTGTTTCTACTCTTCCCTCTCCTGAAAGGCTTTCCCCTCAGATCTGCCCCTGGCTCTCTTCAGAATGACACTGGAACAGTGACATAAACTGTCCCCTCCCCAGAGATGTTTCCACTGGCCATCCATGCAAAAGTGGCCAATGGAACTTCTAGAGAAAGATAATAGGGCAGAACCCCACTGGCCTAATGACCTCTTCTTTCTTGGTGCTATGATCCAGCAGAATTAGCTGAGTCTCAACACTTCTGACAGCTTCTAAAACTGCACGCATCAAGCCTTCACTGGGGGGCATGTGGGTCGGAGTTTACGTGGAGGTCACTCTAGGCCAGTGTTCAGCAAACTCATTAGTCAACAGAGCCAAGTATCAACAACGATTGAAATTTCTTTTGAGAGCCAAATTTTTTAAACTTAAACTTCTTCAAAATAGACTCACCCAGGCCATGGTATTTTGTGGAAGAGCCACACTCAAGGGGCCAAAGAGCCACATGTGGCTCTCAAGCCGTAGTTTGCCAACCAAGGCTCCAGGCAATGATTGACTGACAGCACCCATACTTACCTGTGTCTAGAAGAGACCTGACACTGACTTTATATGATAACTTAAGTCTGAGCTCCATTCAGATCAGCCAAGGCAGAAGTTCTGGGCATGGGGCCTGAGCATCGCCAATAGTTTTTAAAGCTCTCCACGGGACACCAAGGTGAAATCCGGTTTAAGAACCACTGGACTAAAGTGAAATATAGATTCCATTACCCACCTTTGGATCCCTTTCATTTTCCCAAAGGTTTGGCTCCTTGGGGTGGTGGACAACTATTTTCAGAAATATACTGAAGAAAAAAAAAATCAAAACACACACACACACACACTTCACTTCATTATATCATTTTTCTTCTATTAAGGGTTTCATATTTCTTCATCTCTGTGTACTCTTATGCCATAAAACAGACAGCAAGATTCATGACACCACTAATGGAATTTCTGAAGAAAGCCAAATATGGCAGCACCCTATTTTCTGATTTCTTCCTTTTTAGTCCGATTGCTCTAGCAGTTTTGCCAACATTAAGGACACTGGAGTCTGAAGGGCCCCCAGTGCAATCAGCTGAGATTCCCCCATTGAAGATCAGGCTAAGTGGAGATCAGACGCTGGATTTGCACATGCCTCCATCCCCTTCAGATAAGCCACTGCACCTGCAAAGGGTGCCTGCTGGCTGCCTAACCTGGGGTGGCTGCTTCTCCAGGGGCTACCTGTAGAAAGGAAGGGTCTGCAAAGACAGTGAGACGAGGCAAGCTGGGTGCAGGCAGTCCAGTCAAACCCTCGCCTTAGAGCAGCCTCCCTTTTCTCTGACAGCAAATACGGAAGCCTTGGAGGAAAGGGGCTCTGGTTCCGTCATGTGCATGTGTCTGTTATTGGCAATTAATGAAGTTTTCCTTTGGAGAAACTTTGTTTGGTGGCAGGATTTCACATTTGAACATGGCAATGAGCAATGCCCAAGTTTGAACCAGGAGCACATAGGTTTTCTCCACAAACCTCTTTGGCCCACCTTACTTTATTCATTTTTTTAAAAATACGCACAGAGTGGATCTTAGCTTGATAACATCACTGTTTTACCTTAAATGATTAAATATCTGAAAGGAAGGGCCCTGTTTTCTAAATTGCTTGTGTGTGTGTGTGTGTGTGTGTGTGTGTGTGTGTTCCTTTTTGGGGGAATGGGAGAAAAAACACTTCTGTATCCTGGATTGTCACTGTTATCTCCGAATTAGGGTATTCCAATAAATTGGCAAAAGTCATCTATCACCTTCAGAGAATGTCTAAAAGATGACAATAATGATGGTGGCAATAGCAAATATTTATTAAACAATAAATATGTGTCAGGTACTATGTTAATTTTTTTACGTGTCTAATTCTCTTCAATTATACCAAGCCAAATAGGTAGGAGCTGCTATTATTCCCCACATTACAAACGAGAAGAGTAAGGCACAGAAAGATCAAGTAGCTCACTCCAAAGAAACAGTGTGATTTAGAGCTGTTTGGTAGTAAGGTCATCTTTCCGGTGGGAACCTTCCCAGAAAAACCTCATACATTTCTGATGAACGGCATCAGTTGCTCCGTAATCTGGTCCTGACTCACTTCCTCCCCTGCGGCCCCTCCCACCTCTCAGATCCTACTGCAGTCAAATCCATTGACTCACTCTACTGCAACATGGAATGACTCCCTATCCCCAGACCTCCCCTCTTTCTGGATCAAAATCTAGCCATCACCAAGTTCAAATACCACTTTTTCCATGAAGCCACCCCAGCCACTCAAATAAAACCAGCTGTAAGGATTTTATGTCCCTCTAATTCCACAAGCATTCTCTGTCTTTAAGAAATATTGGGCAAGTGGTTATTTTTATGACTTTCAGGGATACGTATGTCATATAAGCATATTTAAACGTCTTCCCATGTAAGCATCATTCCTGGCATATTGCCTAAGTGCAATAAATATTTTCTCATTATTAGTTCTTGAACCAAAAAAAGTTTAGACATTTTCAGAGCAAGCACATAAAAAACAGAGAACAGTGGAGGATGGAAGAGAGTTCTGAGGTTTTAGTTCTGTTCCGGCATTGGTGGGAAGATACCTCTACCCGGTTATCCACGCTGAACTTGAAACTGGTGCTAAACCAGAGGCTCTGACGACTGCTCTCACTTCTGGGTGCGAATGGCAGGTACACCTGGAAGGACCGTGAGCCTTTGCATGCCTGTTCCCATTCCCAATGCAACCACAGGCAGCACCAATCCATTATATTCTAATTTTCTAACCTCAATGTGACAGGTGATAGACACTTCTGTAGCACCGGTAGGAGAGTCTGGTAAATGCAGGGCCACCCATTTAAATATTCAGATTTCTGAATCCATTTCAAAAGCAGGTCCAAAACCCCAATCTTGAATGACAGAGCCATGCATTATGCTAGCGAACATATAAATCCCCACCTGGGAAGGACCAGAGTGTCACCTGCACACTCAACAGAAAAGAATTTAAGGTCTTCCTTTAAATAAAGACTAAGGCAAGGATGGAAAATGATTATGCAACATAATTCCCCTTTTCTCCCTCCCATCACACAATGAGCAACTGACGTGTGTGTGTGTGTGTGTGTGTGTGTGTGTGTGTGTGTGAGAAAACCGTGTAAATAAGAAGCTCCTGCTCATTCGTACATTAATGATGAGAGAATAAATAAAAATTCCCATTTTACATGCGTGGAACCTTTTTCATAATATAACACAAAATGGGAAATAAAGGAGAAGGAATGTCACCCGGGGACGATCACCCATGACAATTAAACAATTCCTGCAGACAATCAGTGGGGACCAGTGCCATGGAATTCTAAGTCTTCAGACGCAACGTTTATTTATGCCTAAACTTTCTTTTGTACCACCGCTCAGGGACATGACTCCTTTGCTTGACAAAAATAAAAAATAAAAATTTAGGCAGAAGCTCTCCAACTTCGATTACCAGAGAGCTGGAAACTGACATTCTTAGAACAGCTTTTGTTCAATTTGAAGACCACACCGCATCTTTAAATGACATGTCGTGAAGCAGTTACTGTCCCACTACAGGGTGTCCCGGATGGGAGATTTATTATGTGCACCGTCTTCCTTTAATCATTGAGTCAAAACCCCTCCGAACATGAAGCACTGACAAATTCTCCTTCTTGACACAGATATGAAACTACAAAAACATGTCTACTGTGAAATCGCCGGATAGAAAAGATCAGAAAAACAAAAAACAAAAACCAGACAATAGTCGACCTTGTCACAGTCAAAATTAATGCGCTGGTCCCCCTTCTAACTTATTCTAATTAATACAGGCAGCCACTCACCACATGCATTTCTAGCACACACCGTGAGCTGCGAACTATTAAACAAAGTCATGTTTCTTTAAGCTCGAGAGGCTCTGCCCGGCAGCTTCAGGAGCAGCAATCATGCAAAATAAGATTGCAGGTGCATACCTTCACCTCCTGATGGGTAAAGACCTCCACATCCACCACACAGGCGACCAGAGTGGAGACATCACAGTCCATGCTAGGGGCCGGCATTCCCCCTCCTGATTTTTCAAAAGAGTTAGGCAGCCTCGAAGCCCTGTGTGACAGGGTGATGGGCAGAGCCTCCAGGTGGATGCTGCCCTGGTCCGCCCGGCGCTGCCTGCCTTGCCCTGGACACGGCCGGCGCTCGGCACCTGGAGCCCGCTGGCTGCACGCACACAGCCCGCCGCCTCTGAGGCAGCACCGCGGAGTAAGAAGGGCCGGCTTTCTCATGGCAATGACATCACCACAAAGACTGACACAAGCTGAAGCTATTTTTTCCCCCGTGCCTTTTATCTCTAGGCAGTGCAGTGGAGCAAATTGAACATGATTAGGTGCTAAATCTGAACTCAGACTAAATCAATTCAGGCAGCGCTGGCTAGGAACTGAGTCATAGCTGTTGTTTCAGCCGAGTGCTTATGTTTGCAAAAAGCAGCGAGGAGAAGCTGACACGGGAGGCTCTTGTTTGTGGGAGGGGGTGTGGGTGTGGGAAGGGGGATAATTCAGCCGATGAGCCTCCTGAGATGAAGGTGTGACAATTTTCTGCCTCCCGAGATGAGCAGGAAGTTGAGGCGTTTTTGCAAATTGCGTGCCTTCTGTTAATTGCCCTGTGCTGCTCGGAGCAGCCACGCATGTTCTGGGCATCCTAATGCATCGCGGGTACCGGCTGAATAGAAATCCATTCTTGGAGGGACTAAAGAGCTAGCCGTCAGTCAGTCAGGCAGCCTGGTAAGAGGAGATAATTAGAGGTTTGTGAAATTCTATTTGAAGCACATAAGTGCAGACCAGTAACTCTAAAAGCACCCTTCCGAGCTCGGGATTTCAGGCTGTCTCCAAGGTCATTCACACCAAAAGCGGCCCGTGGAGGAGTTACGGCAAACGTCTCAGGCAGGGACAGATGGCAGAATGTAATGGGCCGACGCACTGATGTGGGTCATTGTCAGCGCTTCGGGGCTCTGTTTCGCCGAGACTGAACACATCCTATTGCCTTTTCTCTTTTTCTGATTGCGAGTCCCTGAAGGGCAGGGCTGTGGATAATGCGCCTTTCTATCTTGAGCCTTTAGCAGGGTGCCTGGCAGGAGAAGTCAGTAACTGCTTAATGAATGAAACAACAGAACAGAAATAGCCTTCTTTCCCAGTAGGAATGAGCAAAGGAAAAAGAGCAGATTCGTTTTTATTTCATTATTAGGTATAGAAGTACCAGCAGAACGTTCCAGCAGGATCTGTCCCCACCAGGACTCAGGTGCATCCTCAGCGGTGGTCATCGGAGCGCAGTGATTTGAAATGGATGGGCGCCTTTCTATCACGTGATTGAACAAAGTGGTCCAACTTTGCATGCAGATGGGAAAGGTGACATTTCACACAGAAGATGGAAGTCTTGTCGCTGGTCCCCATTGGACTCCATTTGAGCCTAGTGTTCCCTTGAATAAGGCATTACCCACGCTAAATGAAATCAGTCCACAGTATGAATATTTAGACTGATGAAATTGTGTGTGTGTGTGCGTGTGCGTGTGCGCGTGTGTGTGTGTGTGTGTGTGTGTGTGTGTTGCGGGGGGAGGGGTCAATTACTATGTTGTCCATGGAACTGTGGAGAATATGAAGCCATATATGCAGATGATTCAACTAACCCTAACAGAGTAGTAATTGCGTGCAAAGCTCTGCACCAGATGCTATAAAAGATAAAATGAATAAGCAAAAATCAGGATCCTCCAGGGGCCTGCATTCCCAGGGAGGCGATAAGACATGGAGACAAGGACCTGTACCTTGAGGCAGTGGCTGTGGCTGCGATAGAGAGGCACAGGCAGCATTAGGTGGGAGCACTGGAGAAAGGGCAAAGGAAGGGAGCTGTGGCAGAGGATGGTCAAGAGAACATGACCTCTGCTCTGAACTGAAATATGACGAAGACTTTGTTAGACAGAGCGGGGGTGAGGAGAGCCCTCTAGACTAGAATATCCAGAAGAAAGAATAGGGTACTTGGGGGGCAGGGGCAAGGCACATTGATGATTAAATTTGATTGGAGCCAGGGGTAGCCAAGACAGCAAGAGCTAGATGACTCAAAGCCTTGAGAGGCCTTTTAGTGTTTATCTGGTCAACCATGGAATGCCTGCAAAGTTTTTGAGAAAGTAAATGGTGTATATATATATATATATAATTTTGAACACCATTAGCAACTATTCAACAGGCAAAACAAAGAGACAGCTGTTTTTTCATATGCCACGACATACGCTAAAATATTCTTTTTAAGGTTCATGGCAGTGGCATGCTGGTGTTTAAAAATCAGTGTCTGAAAATAAAAAGCCCAATGTGTGGCATTTGCTGATTTCTGTGATGTAATAATCTCATCGTGGCTGATTTCAAGCGACCGATATGAAGTCCCTGGAATGCAAAGTTGCAGAGCGATGCCTATGATCTGTCCCCACCAGCTGTTCGAGCTGCCTCCAGGACACCACGTTTCATTGTCATGAAAACACTGGCCCGCAGAGGTGAGGTCCAGGGTGCGTGTCCAGGGCCGGCCAGGGCGCATCAGGCGGCAGGAGCAGGGTGTGGTAATGGCTGGGCTCTGTGGATTATTTCACACTTTCCGTTTAGGAAAGGGCTATTAAAAGACACATATGTTATTTCAAGAAAAAGAGCCTTGCCATCATGTCTTGGCAGGAGGACATTCGTCTATCCAGGAAGCAGAGCAAAGTCCAAAATTATAAAATTAGTCCTGTTACTGACACATGCTCAGTTTCTCCTTTCTGATTGGTTTCTGCCCTGAAGATTCCTTCCTGTACCCAAGAACCCACCAACTTCACGCCTTTCTTTTTTAAAATATATTTTCAAGGACACAGCTCTCAAGCCATTTAGATGAGCATGAAATGACTGATAACTCATAGCATTACCCATCATAGGAGAATATGTTTTAACAGGGAACCGAATTGTAAATTGAGTGCTTTTAAGGTGGAATTATAAGCCATCGAGAGCATATAATTGTGATTCTGAAATAAAGTTGTTGTTTTTAATAGGTTGGTTCAAATTTGATATATAATTCAATTGATTATACAAAACACTCATTTTTCCTCTCGATCAGAGCCCCTAGGGGGTTTCACTATTTAAAAAATGTGTCCTGTTTCTCTAGATAAAATGGACTTCTCATAGCTGAGGATGACTTGCAGCCCTGGAGATGTCTAGGGCATGTATATAAACCCCATGGCTAATGGCTACAAGGCCCTAGATACCCTTCCTCCTGCCTCCTTTCCCATCTCATCTCATAACCAACTTTGCCCTTTGCTCTCCATGTCCCAGATCCACTGGTCTTGGCATTTCAAAAAAAAAAATGCTAAGCTCATCTCAGGACCTTTGCACTTGCTTTTGACTTTGTCTGAAAAGACCCAGATCTCTTCATGGTGACTGGCTCCTTCTTCTCATCCAGCTTTCAGCTCAGATATCATCTCTTTGGAGAAGCCTGCCTTGGTCACCTAAAATATGTGTACACATGCATGCACGCTTGTCTGCACACACATACTCAAAATCAATCACTACCAGGCATCTTCATTTGAATTTCATTCATAGCACTTTTCACTATTTGAAATTACTCTGTTCATATAGTTCTTTATGTGTTTATTGCTTGTTTCCCCCAACCAGAACTTATCTCCACATATGCAGATATTTCTGCCTATCCTGTTCCCTGCTGGAAAGTGCCTTACACTTGGTAGGACACTCATTAAGTATCTGACGTATGACTGACTACATGAATCTTCACAGGCGAGTAGATGGCCTCCAATAGAAAGAGACACCTCCAGATGTACGTGTTTCAGGAAGGTCCTTGTCCGAGGACACGTGGGCGTCTGAGTTCAGTGATCACACCACCTCTGACAGCTCAACCTGCTGGCACAGCTCTCTGCTCAAGAACACCCTTCTCAGTGAAATGGCTAGGGACTCTTAGGATTCATTCAAACCACTGCTCTTCCTATGACTGACCACACCGAGGAAATGGGTGCAACATGATGCAGACCCCTCAGACAGAGACTACTTCCCTCAGACAAAGACCATGTCCCTGCCCCTCGGGCCCAGCAGTCCTCTAAGGGGATTGACTGCTGAGCTGGTGCTCTCAGCTCCAACTGTGCAGGAGGTGGCAGCCAAGAGGTGGCAGCCAAGTCTGTCCTACTAATGAGCATAGTTGTTCCCATTACAATGATGAGTTGTTGAAGGCTTTGCTCCTTCTATGTGTCCTTCTGGGTCACTTGTGTCTGCTTTAATGCTTATTACAGAAAATTTCAAATATGTTCAGAAGTAATAGAATAATGAGAGCTTTCATGTACCCACTACCCAGGTCAAGAATAACTTGAGGTTTTCTTGTTTCCTTTCTGCCATTAGGTCTCAAAGTGTGGTCCCCAGACCAACAGCATCAATGCCTCCTGGGAAATCAGGAAGGCAAATTATTTGGGCTACACCCAAGACCAAATAAAAAACTCGCTCTGGATCAGTGTCTGTAATTTAACTAGCCCACCAGGTGAATCTGATGCAAATTCAAGATTGAGAACCCCTGTTCCATGTCCCCACCTATCCTCCCACTCACACCAAGTTATTTTGAAGCAGATGTCTAAAAAATCATTTTGTCTATAAATATTTCATCATATATCTCTAACAGACAAGGGCCCCTCTTTTGAAATCACAATACCTATCATGACAAAACCCAAAAAGCAAGAATAATTCCTCAATATCAACAAATATCCAGCCCACATTTCACCACCCATACTACCCATGTCCTCTTTACTCCCCATGCCCTCCCTGGGCCCCTTCTACCATCCTTCCCTTGCTTTGTTTAATAGTTTGCATTGGGATTCAAACTACAGTCATCACTCATATTTCTCTTAATCTATAGGGTCCTCCTCCATCCCTTCTTTTTCCTTCCTTGTAGTTTCTTGCTGATGATGAAGCCATGATATTTGACATTTAGCATTTCTCCCAATCTAGACATTCTTGGTGAACTTCATAGTGTGATTCCATTGGTCCCTCCACTGCCAGTAGGTCCTGCTAGTTAGGTCCAGAGGCTTCAAAGATTAGGACGTGGCAAGACTCCTTCCTAAGTGGATGGGGCAGGAAATATGTCTTCCTAAAGGATGGATCAAAGCAGGGAGAATGTAATGCCACTGTCTCTCGTTATGGTACGAGCAGCCTTTCATGCTCAAGGCCTGGGTTCATTCTTTCATAAGGCGTTCATTCTTTCAAAACAATGGCATTCCTTCTGCATGCATTCACGGCACACTTCCATTAAAAAGAATGACTTTTCTCTAAGATGTAGTAACCGTGAGCTACATTTTATATGGCAGGCAAATACATACTTGATTCTCTTCCTTTATTAACTAGTTTTGGGTTAAAAAGAACTATTTGTCCCTTTATTATCCTTCAAAGATGATTGAGGGTTTCTTCTTTAAGTGTCATTATGAATTTATTATACATATTGGATGGCTTTAAACCCATTGTAATTTTGCTAGTGATGTCCATCATTGACTGGTCAGAGTCTAATAGGTTGGCTCCTGTGTCTTTTTGACACAATCCCATCATCCTTCTGGTATGACAAGCTGTCCCAGACTCATGTCCATTTCTAGCCCTAGATAAGAAATCAGCCATTTCTCCAAAGAGCCTAGTTCAATTTAGTATTTCAACATGTTTTAATATCCTAATCCATTTACTTAGGTAGAGAGGTGCTCTTTGCACTGTGTTGGTTATTGTTTTAAAGCTTTAAAGCAGTCAGAGGTAGGAAATATGCAAATATAGTTTAAGGATAGCATACACAATGAGTTCAGACTGATCAATACAATCCAAATACAGAACTACCGTATTTTTACTGAAACTTACCCATCTTGCACCTGCATCCTCTTTCTTCCACATCACATATCATGGTCCTTAACATAATTACTCCCTTGCCTTATCCCACACTATATGCATAGCAGACTCAGAATCACATTATTAACCAGAGGCCCAGTGCATGAAATTCGTGTATTTGGGGGGGGGGGGGGTGTCCCTCAGTCCAGCCTGCACCCCCCTCCAATCTGGGACCCCTCGAACATCCTTCTTGCAATTCGGGACTGCTGGCTCCTAACTGCTCACCTGCCTGCCTGCCTGATTGTCCCTAACCCCTCTCCCTAACCTGCTGGCCTGATCACCTCTACCTTGCCCCCCTGCCAGCCTGATTGCCCCTACCTTGACCCCCTGCCAGCTTGATTGCCCCTACCTTGCCCTCTGCCAGTGTGATCGATCCTAATTTGGCCCCCTGCTGGCTTGATTGCCTCTAAATGCCTCTGCATCATGCCCCAGTCTGGCCTCCCTCTGTGGGAGGTGACTTGGTGGATCAGGAGAAGGCACCACCTCCATTACCCCACCGCTGCTGCTGCCACTGCCGGCCTGAGCCTCAGCCCTTCATAGCTGCCCATGGCTGCCTGAGCCTTGACCCTCACAGCCACTGCAGCTTTTCTGGAAGGACGTCCAGAAGACATCCACTCTAATTAGCATATTACCCTTTTTTAGTATAGATACTACCAGGAACAATTTAAGATATTTTCCCCTGTTTTTTTGTTGTTGCTGTTTTGTCCTTTGGGTATAGCCAATAAAGGGAATTCAAATTTTGGTCTTACAGTCATTTGGAATAGTTTCTCTAATTCCATCAACTGGATGACAAGTTAGGTTCTTTGGTTTCTAAAATGTTTACTTTTAGAAACATTTACTTTTAAAGGTTAAATTGTTGCTAAAATGTTTCTAAATTTATTTATCAGTCAGGCAACTCTTTAATGTTTCTCTCATGTTGATTTCCCCCTCTCTCTCTCTCTCTCTCTCTCTCTCTCTCTCTCTCTCTCAATCTCTCTCTCTCTCTCCAATAAACATGTCCTTGGATGAGGATTAAAAACAAGTCCTAAACACCCACCGATGTTCCTCAGTGAGTTTTCAGTTTGCATTAATCTAGTTATGAGTAAAGTGGATCATTTTTTCATTTCATAAGAGCCATTTGCCTTTCTTCTTTTTTGATACCTCCTTAGGTCTGGTCATCACATGTCAAACCCATTCTCACCTCCAGGCTCCTGCACTTGGTGCTCCCTTGTCTGCAATGAATGCATTTCACCAATCTAGACAGGGTTCGCTTATCCATAGCACTCAAACCTCTGCTCCAATGCCAGGCCCAGGGAAGCCTGCCCAGTCAGCCCATCTAAATAGCACTCTTCTCTCTATCTCCTCACCCTGTTTTATTTTCCTACAAAGCATTTGTCACTAACCAATGCTACATATTTATTTGTGTAGTTTCGGTCTCTCCCATTGGAATGCAAGCTCCAGGAGGGCAGGGCCCTTCCACCTTGGTCACCCTGTACCCTGCAGAGTGGGAGCTGTGCTGGGGGAATGAATCATTGAATGAGTGGAATCTTTTCCTCTTATAAAGCTGCTGAAGACATGGACCAGAAGTAAGTCTATCAACTGGGTCCCTATAAAGGAGAGTGACTCTGAGAAGGGAGGGTGAGCAGATGAAGGTGCCTCAAGTCAATGGGCTATGGGGATAGTGAGGTAGAGGCAGGAAAGGCCCATAAGAAGTGAGAAGGACCCCGGAAGGGGAGGAAGGACACAATGCAAGCTCACCATCTGTACAAATCCCATGCTAAGTGGCCCTGCAATGCCCTTGGTCAGACTCAGGGACCATCCTCATTCCACCACTGCTCAGTTAGCACCTGCGAGGCCCACAGATATATTATGGCCCATCCCTGAGTGGCACCCCGAAGAAACTGTTATCACTTCTTCTTTGTCTCACCCTCCTCCCAATTCTCCAGGGTTTTCTCTCTGCCTTGATCCATGCTTTAGGAAGACATATTTCCCTTCCCATCCTCCATGTCTGAACTGGATGGTGCATTTATACCAGGCAGAGCTATACCTAAGAAGCTGACACACTTGAACAATTATAGGGATGAACACAAATAGGATGTTATCGAGGCACACCTGTCTTCTGGGCAGCAAATTCTCTGGGAACTGCTCCTCCTCTGCCCATCCTGGACTTGTCTGGGGGCAGCCCTGACCGAGCCAAGCCTGTCAGAGTTTTCGTAAAAATTTTCCAAACCCAAACTGGGTCAAGAGCACCTGTTCTCTGTGGTGTCAGAAGCTTGGAACTGTTGCCAGCTAAGATTTTTCATCATAAAGCAAATTCAGACATAAACAGGAAGTAGAAGTAAAAAAACGAAGTCCTGGAAGCACTGGAGTCCTCATCTCCAGGTGCCCCTCAGGCCCTGTGGCACCCTGACAACCTTGGGCCACTTATTCAACACTCCCCTGGGTTATGTTAAAAAGTCTAGTGTTATACCAACCAATACTCCCTTCTCTCCCATGCTGATTCAGATAGTGTTGCTGTCACTAACAACCAGAAGAGCCCTGGCTAACACACACACACACAGACACACACACACACACACACACACACACACATATGCACACACGCATGCACACACACCGCTCTAGGTTAAATAACAAGGGACAAGGGACAATAAAGTAGAAGACATTCATCCGGGGACACATTCAAGTTTCTAATTTATCCCATGGAGATGCTCTCCCCTCTCCCTCAATCAGACCTGAGGTGAGGGAGCTGGCACTATCCCAAACTTCCTTTCTGAGATGACAGCAGAGTCCAGGATGGATTTCTGCTAAGAAAAGACCATCCTCACAGACAGTCTTCCCATCTCCATTGGCTTCACCCTATTCCTTATCCTGCAGGCATTAGAACTGGCTCACTCACTCCTGGCCACCTGCTTTGAAAATTTGTGTATTGACCTGATACCTAACTTTGCTTGAAAGGTCCCATTTGCTATTTTACCTTGGTCTAGCTGAAACTTGCAATTTAACATCCTGTTATACTATCATGTACCTGGGGCTCACTTTGTGAAGTCACTCTTAAAAATTTTATTAGCAGTATTCTATGTGCACTTCACAACAGGCTGTTTAGAGATGAGGAAGTCATGCGCCCAAGGCTGAGCAGCTGGGAAGTGGTGGAGGTAGGTCAAATGCCACTCACTGACTTCCAGAGTGTGAACGCCTAACTCCTCTGCTGTGCAGACTTGAATGCTCTGGAGAGGAGAACATGGACATGTCTGCACTTTGGACAGACTTTTAGTTGTGGTGTCAAGGCTGGGTTGGAAAGTAACAAAGGCAGGAGCCAAGAGACCGGTCATCTCAAAGGAACTTTACAAGGGTAGAAATCAACTTGCTGTATTTCTAATAGAATTATCTAAGCCAGTGGCAATGAGGAACCAAATTAGGCAATGAGCAATGCCGGAGACATTATAGAAATATGAGAGAACTCAGTGACCACACTGGGTAGGGAAAGTGGGGAGGGGTTGTCAAGGACAAGAGGAAGGTATAGCATGGTTAAAGTTTCAAAATCTTATCTCCAAGGAGAAGAGGGTACCAGGGACAAGGGTGGGTCCCTTAAAGAGATGAAAGATCCCACCTACCAGCAAAATCAGAAAGCCTCAAAGAAAGAAGGAGGTGCTTGGTATGCACACTGGGTAGAACTAAGATGAATCAAGGTCTTATGAGCAAGAGGCTGTTTAAGGGCCAGTGAGCAGCCAATTGAGTTGGAATGCAAAGCTAAGCCAAGCAGTGGTGAGTTATAAGATCAGAAGGGAGAGCTGTGGCCACACAGATAAAACTTTTGAGTGCCAGGGTCGTTACTAATATGAGTGTATTTCACTCAGTAAGGTATGGAATCTATCAAAAGTTTAATTTAAAAAACTGCACACTAGGTTGAATTGGAGTGGAGAGGGGTTGTAAATGTTGGTAATCTCAAAGGCACTGAGGGGTTGGATTATGGAGATAAAGCAATAATATTGGGAAAGGAATGGATATGAGAAACACCACAAGATGCAATGTTCAGGATTTAACAATTAACTGGCTGTCAAAGTAATTATCAGAATAGGAAGGAAAGCAGGTTGGAGGTACCAGAAAAAGGAGAAATGGAGACAGGGAGGGTGGGAGGAGAGCAGACTCTAAAGGCAAGCCTGGATAGACAGAGGTAAGTCTATGTGAAGTAGCTTAGCTAAGTAGGTGTCAAAAACAAATAGTGATCAGTTTTATACATCCACGACATGAGGTACGCATCCACATTCATTCCCTTCGATCTTTAGCTATTATCATGAATCTTCACTTAAGTAAAAAGGCAGAAAGGAAAGGTAAGGGTAAAAACTGAGATTAAGACTAGAAGTGGTAACAGGTGCTAGTCTTTATAGCTATCAATTAGGGGTGAGCATTATTGCAAAGCTGTTCTAGTTCTGACTAGTCAAGATTGGGCAAATGGTTCCTTTCACCCTACCCTGCTCTTTCATGCTAAAATCTGGGAGGAGGAAATAACATCAAATCTATGAATAGTGGTCTTTCTATGCAACTACTTCTACTTTCCTTTAGAAATGTCTAGATATTCATTTGAGTTGTAAATACATAAAGTATTTGATGAGTCTTACTCTATATTTGAAATTTAAAACTTATGGAGCAAAAAATCCAATTACTTATAGGAAAACAACTGTCCCATTTTTGGAACTGAACTTCTAATTGCCCCACCAAGTCTGCTAGGCTTCCCGTGCTCCCACTTCAATTGTGGCACCACCTTCCATCCAGCCACCTTGCATCGCAACTTCAGTCATCTCTGATTCCTTCTTGGCGGTCCAGAGAATCAGTGAGGTTGTCAAAGGGCTCTCTCTCTCTGACTCTATCTTCTGAGGTGGCATTAGAGAAGCTTTCCCTAAGTAAGGAACATTTTGCTGAACTTTAAAAGATAGTTGGGAACAAGTAGGAAGACAACAAGTAGGGAGATGGGAAGTGTAGGCAGGTGCCTGGGATGATGTGTTGAAGTATGAAATACTATGAGTAGACCAATACTGCAGGAATTTCCAAAAACCTATTGATGTTAAGCAGAGTTAGGGATTAGGGTTTGAAACCATGGAAAATGCAGCTAGACTGTCAGGCAAGGGCTTGTGAGTTATGGGTAGGAGTTTGAATTTTGTACCATAGGAAGAAAGAAGCAGCAAAGGCTAGAACAGTAGCATCTTGATTCTTGCTGCCTCTAAGTTCACTGCTCTTTAATCCATCCTGCAAACAATCTGTGTTCAGAAAGACCTTTCTACTAAGGGAATATGACCATGTTCCTGTCCTGGAGAGTGGAGTGTGAAGTTAGAACTAGGGCTGCAGAGGAGACAATGTTAGAAATCAGTCCTCTGAGCCCTTCTGCTGGGGATTTCTCATGGCCAGCCTCCCCCACTAGAATAATGCATTTGACTTCATATACATGATACACATAAGCCCAGTAGAGCACTTACCCAGCTGTATGGTTTAAATGTTTTATTGTAGTCTCAGCACTTAATAAGTGGTTTCAGACAATGTCTGATAAATAAATGAAAGATTGCATGGACAATCCTCACTTCTTTTCATGAATGGATTATTTCTAAGTGATTCTATTCTGGCAGCAGCTCCACTAGCTTCAGTCCTCCGTGCTTAGCATGAAGTCTCCCACCCCATCACCATTTTTCTTACATCCTCAGCTTTAAAAGCCCTGGAGACTTATAGTGGAAGAACTAAGAAGCACAGCCATGTAGCCTCAGGTGTATTTATGTGTATAGAGATGGTTGAAAGTCCACAGAAGGTTGTGCTGGAGGCTAATTCCAGCAGGGCATAATAAAATGCAAGAAGTTCATCAGAAGGCTGATGAATCTGGGGGTTCAGCAGGGCTAAAGATCTGCATGTTATTGTCTGCTGCCAGCAGTTCCCTCAACATGATAATCCTTTACTGTTTACCAAACCTTACCTTTGATATGTGTATCTGCTTTGCTAAAAGGCAAAATGTGTGAATTAAAAGCACTGGGGCCAGAGATTCAGGGAGCTTAGTCACTAGAGCTAAACCTCGACTTGCTCCCCAAACATGCCTCCCAAATTTATATTTCTTGTTTAGTTTACTTAATTTACATCACAGCCCTTCTCCAGATTCCTGAACCCTGCAACTGTGGATAAGACCCCAGCACTTCCATAGTATAAATCTGTCTCTGGAACATGGTTTCCCAACCAGGGCTATGGTTGCCAGCTCAAGACTGACCCTGTGACTGAGTTCTGGACAATGGCGTAGGAACAGAATTACAGAATGCCACTCTCAGGCTTGCCATAGCGCTCCCTGCAGGACTCTCGTGTCTCTTCTTCACACCGATCTCTGAGCCAAGTGTTGAAGACTGCAGAGCCTCTCTCAGCCTAGGTCTCTGAGTGACTGCATGGAGTACATTCCTAATTCCTTCCTCCTCCTCCCCTATCACACTGTCAATGGGGTTTTACACAAGTGGGAAATAAGCCTGTTTTCTGGTAAGCCATTGAGATTTGGGATCCTATTTGGTAGAGCAGATGGCATTATCTCAAAGAATTCAGCATGCATGTATACTGTGTGTGTTCATGTATGCCTTCTCCTAATACAAAATTCATATTTATATAGAATCAAAAACCAAATGGAGACAGAACTGAAAGAGGATTGAATCCCTGAATGTGGACATCTTTCATGTTAAATTTAATTTGAATGTCTTCAATCAGCACGTGAGCAAGGAGTCATATTCTTGACTCCTTGAGCTTCAGTCCTCCGACACATAATGGTTAGAGACCAGGGAGAAAATGGGGCTGGAGAAAATATTTGGAAAGCCAAGAAAGAAAATGGATAAGATCAGAAAAGATTCACAATTTTTTAATCAGATGAGTTAATATTAGACACACACTCATTCTGGGTGAGATTTCAAATAAAAAAAAATAATCCAGATGGTGACATAAAATTATGCTTATGTTGCTGAGCCCTGTTGAGCTGCAGACTATTAATGCCCTGTACTTCATGGCCACCTCCCTAAAAGTGGCAGGTAAGAACATCCAGTGACTTACTTTATATTTCTAACTACAATATTTTAGGGCTAAAGAATGCATCTAAAAAAGTAAATCTTCTTTTATTACCCATGTGTTCTTTCATTTGCTCTCCCTTTTTAAGAAGGGTTTGTGGTAAGTCCAAAAGCTACAACAGAGGAAGGTAAAGAGGAAGAGGAAAGAAGCCACATGGTGCCGAAACCGGTTTGGCTCAGAGGTAGAGCGTCGGTCTGTGGACTGAAAGGTCCCAGGTTCGATTCCGGTCAAAGGCATGTACGTTGGTTGTGGGCACATCCCTGGTAGGGGGTGTGCAAGAGGCAGCTGGTGGATGTTTCTCTCTCATCGACGTTTCTGGCTCTCTATCTCTCTCCCTTCCTCTCTGTAAAAAAATCAATAAAAATATATTTAAAAAAAAAAAAAAAGAAGCCACATGGAAATGCACTAAAGGGCAGTGTCTGGTATAAGATGTCAGGCTGATTATTCATATTCCTACCTTCTAGATTGTGGTTTGGGATGCGGGTATCTGCTGCGCATATCAATACCTTTGGAAATTTCCAAAATGTGGAGAAATCACATGCTTCTTTTCACTGAGATATATCTTTTGTTTGTTTATTTCCAGAGAGTTGGGGTGTCAAGAGTAGGAAAAACAAGAGGCCCTCTGTAGAGAATTGGTGCTGGCATCAAGAGAAGAAGGGGGCACGAGATTTTTAGGTTACTGTTCAGGTTAGCCAAGGTAATTCATCAAAATAGGTTAAGGAGTAAGAGCCTCAGGACAAATGCTCTACACAATATTGTGCATTTGGATGGAGTTTTCTTTGTGCTGTGTTTTTGGTACACATGGTATGGAAGGTAAGGTGGAAAAAGACACAGAATTCCAGTGGTGGAATCCTAAATAAACTTATCAAAGAGGAAGTCTTCAGCAAGTATGGCTCTGGGCTGTGCCTTTAAATTTTGGGTGTTATTATTTTGATAGAGTATAAATGAAGTTTCAATACTCTGTTAGTAGAAATGTGACTCAGAACAATCTTTCTGGAATTCAGGAGCCTTTAAAAAAATAAGTATAGCACACAGCAACTTCCATTTATAGTAAATATAGAAACTTGTAGGAGACCATTGTGCAACTCTCAAAAAGGAAAAGCCACACGCACTATACAATCACAGACTTTTAAAACCTCTTCAGAAAGCTGATGAAAAAGCAACTTAAATGAACTGAGTTCCTTAAAGTGATGAGTGCTTTTCATGAGAAAATAAACACATGTCTGCTTTCATCTTTTGGATAATAGTGGGAGAAAGAAAAATTTACTAGGAAGGTATAAGGAGAAGCCAGATGAATCCCTAATAAACTTTAGAGTTTCACATGGGCTAGAATAATGGATTAGAATTCCATCAAGTACCAAAAAGCAAGTCTGTAAAGCCAATACTTTATCCAGTCAAAATTTAAAATAAATATCTGTGGGACAATATAAAGTATTTGAACATATGTACAACAAGAGTCCCAAATATAGGAGAGAATGATGCAGAAGAAATATCTAAATAGACAATGGTCAAAAATTTCTACAAATTAATTAAAGATGTCAATGCATAAATCCAAGAAGCTCATTAAATTCTGAGATGACCACATCTAGAAACATCACGGTTATACTTTAAAATTCAAAATTAAAGAGAAACTATTCAAAACAGGAAGAGGGAAAAGACATACTGCACACAGAAGAATAACTGAAAATGACAAACATTTTTGAGAAACAACGGTGGCCAAAACACCATGGAGCAACATATTTAAAGAAAGAAAAATGTTAAACTATCAACCTAGATTTAGATATCCAGCAAAAAGCGACTTTCAAATAGGAAAGTATATCCTTATCTATTGTATTTCTTGTGAGAATGTAAAATAGGGCAGCCACTTTGGAAAATCATTTTTGCAGTATTTAAAAAAACTAAACATAAAATCCTCGCTCTTTTCCCATTTGGGGGGGAGGCAACCTAATTTTAGTGACTTTGTTTTGACAAGACTTAAGAAAATACACACAAAAAACAACTAAATATAAAATTAAGATATGACCTAGAAATTCCACTACAAGTTATTTACCCAAAAGAAATGAAAATAGTTTGACACAAGACTTGTGGGCATGTGTTCATAGTGGCTTTGTTATAATGGCCAAACATTGAAGACAATATAAATGTTCATCAACTGATTAATGGGTAAAAAAAAAAAGTGAAATATTCATCAAACCAATCAATCTCTATTTATCAATAAAAAACAAGCCATTGACTTAATATTATATAATGTGGCTAAACCTCACAAATATTATGCTAAATGAAAATAAGCAAAAGACTACACAAATATTGTATAATTCCACTTATATGAAATACCTATAAAAGTAGATTAGTGATTGCCTGCAACTGTGGGTGAACAAGGTGATGGTCTACAAATGAGCATTAATAAACTTTTTGGAGTTTATTAGAACTCCAAATATTCTAAAACTAAATTTTGCTGATGATTGTACAGGTCTATAACTTTATTAATAATCATTGAACTTTATACTTAAAATGAGCAAATTTATGTTATTTAATTTATGCCTCAATAAGATTGTTAAACAATACAAAGACAAAACAAAACACTATCAACAGAAGTAGGAAAGTATCTATTGCATATCTGAACTACTAGAAATGATTTTAAAAATATTATTTCTAGAGGGGAAAAATCCTAGTGGAAACTATGGGGTTTATAGCATATTTAGAAGTTAAGTATCTATTGTATATGTAAAAAGCCAGCAACCAGAACACCGTAACAACTGGAATGACCAGTTGCTATGATGCCCACTGCTGCCAGTGAACTGGCTTAATCAGGAGGTGAGGCCGACCAGCCAACCAACTACAGCCCCTCCCCCTAGCCAGCTCCACCCCTGATTGGACCCCCCACTCCAATCAGGGGCCCCCACCACCCTGATCGGGCCACAGCCCCTCCCCCCAGCCTGCCCTGCCCCTGATCACCACCCCCTACCCCAATAGGGGTGGGGCCAGCTGGCCAACCTCCTGCCGCCCCTCCCTCTACCAGACCCCACCCCAGATCAGCCCTCCAACCCAGATCAGGAGCAGGGCCAGCCAGCCAACAGCCTGAAGCCTGACAGAACCATGGTCCCTGCCCCAGGCCACTGGCCCCAGATGGATCTCCCCACCCCATTAATGCCCACAACCCCTCCCCATACCTAGCCCCACTCCCGATCAGCTCACATCACCCAATTGGCCCATGGACCTTCCCCACAGCCAGCTCTACCCCCAATTGTCTCCCCCACCCCTAATTAGGGGTGGGGCTGGCCGGACAAACTCCCATGACCCCTCCTTTGGCCACTGACCCCCAATCGCCCCCCCCCCCCCCCCCCGTCCCCATTCGGGGGTATGACCAGTTGGCCCACTGCACACATTCCCTCCCCATGGCTGTCCCCCACCCCTAGTTAGCCCCCCACCCCAATTGGGGGCGGGGGCCAGCCAATCACCAGCAGCCCTTCCCCCAGCTAGCCCAGCCCTGATTGGGGTGGGCTGGTTGGCCAACCTTCCATCATCTCCTTCTCCCAACAAGCCCAGCCCTGATCAGCTTATTGTGGCTGAGCTGGCTGGACCCCATCCAGGCACAAATTCATGCACTGGGCCTCTAGTATAACAATGAAAGCAAAAAGATTGGGTAGGTGAAAAAGAAATTATACTGTTGTAATGATACTGTTGTAAAGAAATTATACTGTTGTAATAACTAGAGGCCCAATGCATGAAATTTGTGCAAGGAGCTCGGCCTTCACAGCCCTGGCCTTATACAGAAGTCACCTGGAAGGTCATTCGGCTGTCAGGTCTAATTAGCATACCGTATTTTCCGGCATATAAGACGACCCCCTAATTTTACAGTTAAAACATAGGTTTAGGCCTATAAAGTAATATAACATTAGTTGAAGACAGGCTGGGATATGCTCAAGATGCTTATGGTAGCCTTGAAGCTAGAGCAACCATTAAAAACAATATAAGAAGGACTAGCTAAAAAGAACACAGAAGAGAATCAAACAGAATACTAAAAGAAAACACAATTATCTTACCCAAGAGAAGGCGGAAAAGAGGAACAGAGAAACATAAACCAGATGAAACAATTAAAAAATAAATGTCAAGATGGTAGACTTAATTGAAACCATATTGATAATTGCTTTAAATAAAAATGGATTGTAAACACATTAAGTAAAAGGCAAACATCAGACTGGATAAAAAACAAGAATGCAGGAATCTCCCTCTCTCTCTCTCTCTCTCTCTCTCTCTCTCTCTCTCTCTCTCTGTAATATATTTTAAATCTAAAGACATGGACTGGTTAAAAGTAAAACATTAGAAAATTATAAACCATGCAAACCGAAAACATTGAAAACTTGGAGATCTATATTAGTACCACACAGAGTGAACTTTAGGACAAAGAGAATGACCAGAATATAAGAATATATACTTTATCAATTTAAAATCAAAATGGTGTAGCAATACTAGATATGAATGCACTTGATAACAAAATTTCAAAATACAGAAGCATAATTTTACAGATCTAAAGAAATACAGATATATAATCTCAGTAGGATATTTTAACACCTCCCTCTCAGAAACTGATAGGGAAAAAAAATCAGTAAGATAAAGAACAGCTGAACAACTTTACAGACCACTTTGACCTACTTGACATTTATAGAACACATTACACAGCAACTGCAGAATACATTTTCTTTTCAGATATGCATGAACATTCATCATGACAGACCACATGCTTGACTATAAAAACATTTCAAAATATTGAAAAGGACAAAAATCATGTAAATCAGAGTTTCTCAAAACCTTCAAGCCCATGAAGTCCCTGAGACCCTTTTAGGAGGTTCCCAAGGTCAAAACTATTTTTGAAATATTGAGAGATTATTTGCCTTTTTTTATTATTATTATTTTACTAGAGGCCCAATGCATGAAATTTGTGCAAGGAGCTCGGCCTTCACAGCCCTGGCCTTATACAGAAGTCACCTGGAAGGTCATTCGGCTGTCAGGTCTAATTAGCATACCGTATTTTCCGGCATATAAGACGACCCCCTAATTTTACAGTTAAAACATAGGTTTAGGCCTATATTCGCTGTATAAGACTACCCCCCACTTCAAAGAAAAGACTTACTTTGCCATCAAGATCTGCAGGTAATTTTTGTGCAATTTTGGCCTTTCCCCCCCGATTTTCGGTTGACTTTTTTTCATTTCAAAAGTCGTCTTATATGTTTTTATTATTATAGATTTTATTTTTTCCATCATCACTTATCCCTCTATACCCTCTTCTACTTCCACCTATCCCCTTTTCCCTACAACCACCGCACTATTGTCCCTGTCCATGAGTTCTCTCTTTTGGTTTTTTGTTCAATCCCTCCACCCCCAACCCCAACACCTACCCCCCCACCAGCCCTGTCTGCCTACTATCTGTGAGTCTGTCTCTATTTTGCTTGTTAGTACAGTTTGTTCAATAAATTCCACATATGAGTGAAATCATATCGTACTTGTTTTATCTTTTTCATTCTCATTCTCTCCTGAGTGTACAGTGAAGTTTTCCAGAGGATAAATGACTTCTGAAATGACAACAAATTGAATAAAGAAGCAAATTCAATTGTATTTTAAGCCAAAATTAAAGAAATTTTCAAAAATATAAACCAATCTCCTTTACTTCACTACCTTTTCATTGTCCTGAAAAATAGAATTGTTTTTCATAAAAATATGATTTACCTTAAAATGTTATTTTTAAATAGCTTATACATTTTTTAAAAAACTTCTCAGTTTTAAATTCCACCACGATAAATATAAACAGAGATAATGTACACAAATAAAAGCTCTTTAGGTCTTCAATAATTTTTAAGAGTATAAAGGTTGCAAGATAAAAAATTTTGAACCATTGGTACAGAATATGTCCTCTGATGACAATTAAACTAAATTAGAAATCAGAGAAAATCGGACATCTAGAAGTATTTGGAAATAAAACAAGACTCTGCTGAATAATTCCTCAGTCAATGAAAGAAAAACTAACAAAATTTAAAAAAAATATTTAAAATCAAATGATAAAAAGCAATATATCAAAATTTGTGGAATATAACTAAAGCAGTGTTTAGAGGAAAATATACAGCTTTGAATGCTGATGTTGACAAGAAGAGTAAAATTAATTTAAAAAGTGCCAATTTTACACAAAATCTTTTAGAAAATAGAGGAGGATGGAACACTTGACAAATCATAATCCTGATGCCAAAGTTTTAAAATAAATGTGCATAATCTATCCCTGGTAACATATTTAAAAATCTCTTCAAATAAATAATCAGAGATATAGATAAATATTTAAGTACTAGAGGCCCAGTGCATGAATTTGTGCATAGATGGCCAGTGATCGGGGCCAATGGGGCTGTCTTATCCAGTTTGGATTGGGGTCAATTGGGGCTAGCTGGCCTGAGGCAGAGACCGCCGGAGATTGGCTGTGGGAGCACACTGACCACCAGGGGGCATTCCTGCATTAAGCGTCTGCCCCCTGGTGGTCAATGCATGTTGTTGTGACCAATTGACCAGTTGTTTGGTTAGTCTTAGTGGTCGCTTTTATATATGAGTTATAACAGTGAAAAATTTCCAGTTAACAGACAATAGTTAAATAAATTATAAGTCTATAGGATGAGGCATCATGGATCTATTAAAAGTATGTTCTCAAAGGAACTAACTAATGTCATGGGAAAGACATAGATAAAAAACTATAGTCTGATTCCATTATTATATGTAACATATATACATATAAAATTCTAAAAACAAATGCACTAAAGCACGAGTAGTGCTTAGCTCTGAATTAGATGAGTTTCCAATAATTTCTGTTTTTATTTTTTCTTTTGCTGTATTTCCTGAATCATCTTCAATGTAAATGTGTCACTTTTACAATTAAAAAAAAAAATCCAATCTCTTGTTAAAAAAAAATGTTTGGGTAATGCAACATCATAATTTCCAGATTAATATTTCTCTAAAGAACTTTTAAAATTTGTTAGTCATAGGCTTCTATTTGAATTCCCCATTCTGGGTGGACACATATAATGTACTTAGGTCATTCATCAAGTTAACAAGAGAATCAAGTCTAGAATCTTGATTCCACTCCTCCCCACACCATGCCCTTCACTTTAGGTCAGAATGTCAAGAACCCAACATTGTGGTCAGGTGTATGAAAATCCTTCAGATTTAATCACTGCTCTCCAGCCTGTGACCCCCGAAGACTTATTCTGGTTTAAGCCATGAATTCTAATGTAAAGTGTTTGACTTTATTCTTTAAAGTATACCATTAACAATCTCAACAAAAATGTAAGGGATCCGTTCTATATATTTTATGAGGAGATGAGTATTTTTCCTATTGGAATTTTAATAATACTTTTCCACGTTATCTAAAATACTCCAATTCACTAAAATCTCAAATTAAGGCAAACCATTAAAATGAGAATTATCAACTGCGTGAAGAGCTTAATGGTCTATTAAAGAATTCTGGCAAAAAAAATAAAATAAAATAAGTCATTGCCCGAAGTGTCCAGGTTTCACTCAATGTCAGGTTCAGCTTAAAGATAATTCTCACATTTAAAATTTGGGCTAACTTACTGAGAGATAGCTCTTAAATAGAAGCTTTAAAAAAATATATAAATAAATAAATAAAAAACAGAAGGCACATTTCTTTACTGGCATTTTAATGAGTAAACCAAATCTGTGTAAGAATAAATGAGCAAGACCTTTTATTGCTGAGAATCTGGAGAAGAGGGCTTAGTTATCTGAAAGGCCTGAGCAGAATACAACGCTGATTTAAATAAAAGCATCCATCATTTTCAACCTTAAGGGCTAGGTTCCCAGTGATGGTGCAGCTAGTAAAACACCTGAAATAATGTCTGTGTCACTTTCTGAGTTGAGGAAATTAAACAGTTGTTCTGTGATGGATCAGAGGTGACTGAATCCAGATTCAGTAGGCGATGAGAGAGCTCTTTTTAATTTTGTTAAGTATTTCATAAAAGAAGAAAAAAAATATCCACATCAAAGGCATGATTGGTGTGTCAGATCATCACATCCTCCATGATTTGAGTGGATAAAAGAGGCTAAGGTACATGTCCTTTGTCCTTAAATAGTCATAAATTAAGAACCCTAGATGACAGTCAATTTTTCCTCAGAAAGAGTTTGTTGGAGCAATAAACTCTGGTACCCCCTTCTACTCCAAGCTCGTTTTGAGGGGTTTCCCTGCCTCCCCATTGATTTTGGAACCCCACATTGGGCCTTTCACATGCCCAAAGAGCTCCTTCTAAGTCTGAAATGCAGGATATTAAATGACTGCTCAGTAAGACAGTTTTCCCAAATTATGTCCAATCCTCTGCGTTGCCATAGAGGATTCTCCACTGCCTGCCTTCAAACTGTTTGCCAGCCATCATTAGGTATATCGATGCTGCACTTAATGTTCCCAAGGCAAATATGATGAGTCTTATTTCATAATGGCAAAATTGAGCCAGAAAACGAGCCATTTCCCCCAAACCATACAGCAAATCGAGAACAAATACTAAAATTGAGGGGTAATTTATTCACAAACATATTTACTTGTTTCACTACTTTTATTGTGCACTTACTATGTGCAAAGTACTAGGGAAGTCACTATTAAAGAGAGAAAAAGAGAAGAGAGCAGAATAAGTAAGGATTTCTGGTCCAAAAAATTTTAAATCTGGTGTGTGAGAAAGATATGCACAGAAAATGTAAGTTGATACACAAATGCCCATCTCAGAGAAAGACAGCATTGTTCACCCCAAAGCCATTCCTCTCTCCCTTTCTCGTCCACATCAAACATATTTGCAGATCCTGTTGACCAAACTGTCAAAGTCCACCTCAAATCTGACCATTCTTGCCGCTTCCATCTCTAATTCAAACCCTCATTTTCTCTCACCTGGAGCCTCCTGACTAGTCTCCTGACTTCCCTTCTGGCTCCACAGTCCATTCCCACACAGAGGCCAAAGTGATCAAACTTCTAAAAAGCCAATCAGTTCCTATCATTCCTTGCTCTCACCTTCCAGTGACTTCTTGTTATACTGAGAGCAAGATCCCAAATCTTCATCATGGTCTATAAGAACCTATTTCCTCTGGTCATGGCCCCCACCTGACCTGACTTTCCATGGCTCTCCTCCTCCTTTACCGTGTTCCAACCATGCAGACGTTCTTGTTGTTGCTTTAATCCGCCAAGCACATCCCTGCCCCAGAGCCTTTGCACTGCTGTGGCTTTAGTTGGAAAGTTCTTCTTATCTTCACATGACTCTCTCCTTCCCTTCATTCAGGTCCAATTTCAAATGTCACCTCTTCACGGTGGCCTTTCCTTACCATTCTAACATAGTGTCTACCCACTCCCTAACACTTTACCCTGCTTTATTTCCCCCAAAAGCACTTATTTCCACTACCACATCATAAATGTGTTTACCTTTGTATTGGTTTCTCTATTAGAGAGTAAGATCTATGAGGTCAGGAACACTGATAGTCACTCATTCACTGTTGTTTCCCCAGCATCTACCATAGTGTGTGGCAGGCACATTGTAGCTCTTCAATAAATATTTGTTCAATGAATTAATGAATGAATGTAGGAGAGAGCTAGAAATAGGAGAAAAGTGTGATATTGGATAACACCAAGGACTATTGTAATGTGTGTCTACATTTCTATTGTAAATTCTCTACCAGAGCAATGGCTGATGTTAAAGGATGCGGTTCAGCTGATGAGCAGGGGGAGCAGGCTCACAGAGGTGTCTGCAGAGGGGCTGAGATGGAGGGAGCGGTGGCATGATGAAGGCAGGTTCCCCCTGGGTCTGGGGTGCACAAAGCCACCAGCTGTGGAGTAGGAGGGAAGCAAGTGATCCCAGAGACACAGCATTTGAGGTGAGCTGCTTGGTATAAATTACATAATATCTGGGCAGTTGGGTCCTGATCCCCAAAATAGGAATGGTAAAACTGACCAAATTCTTTCCATGCTGAGGCAAGCTGTGGGCTGAACAAAACGACCCTAGAGGATTTACAGGATACACTGCTGCTATGGCAATTGAGTTGAATGGCTCCTCTTTCTGCAAACAGAAATTACTTTGAAATCCGCATGCATCAGTGACATCAGGGAAGATCTTACTTCCCTCGGAGTAAAATACCACGTGGGAGTTTTTATGTAGCAAACACTATTATAGCCTTAGCTACCTTATCGCAGGACTAGGGTGGAACCCACAAAGTCTGGCCCTAGAGTCCATGCACTTGACCATGTTCCACGTGGCCTCTCCTGAATGCCAACTAACTCAATCTTGTTGGCCCATCCACTCTGTGCCTCAGTTTATTGTGGAGAGCAAAAGTATTACCTCTCAGAGTTGTGTGAGGCTCTAATGAGCTAACGTATGTAACATGCCCAGAAAGGGCCCGGCCCTCGGTGAGCATCTCCTAGTAATTATCCCTATAGGATCAGTTCCCAGCAGTGCAAGTACCAGGTCAAACACAGGTGCTAAATAACTTTACCAGAGTCACCTGGCTGGTAGGTGGGGCCAGGACTTCCACCAGTTGTGTTTAACTCCCAAACTCTTATTCTTACACCCTTGCTAGCTATTGTCAGCTGTTCCCAGCGCTAGCATCCTTCTGGCGTTTGACAATCCCTCAGCCGAAGTTTTCTGTTCCCTTTCAGGCATTCTTTGTGATGTCCAGTGTTTTAATGCAGCATGTCACCTGTTAACAATCTAGGATCCTAAGTCAAAATGTTTCAGCCCAGAACATGTCTTGTTATGGCCGAATCCAACAAGGGAAGCCAGTGTGGATGCTGCATTTCAGACGCTCTTCTGAAACTCCACAGCAGGGATTTGAAAGAAGCCGTGTCCTTGAACATCTCTCACATCCCCATGCTCCGCTCTCCAGGAGACTTTATCTTCTTGCTACAGCGCTCACGAGAAACAAGGGTGAGAAATTGAATAGCTTCCCTCGTAAACAGCACACACCGCCAAGCTGGCAAAACAGGCCAGCTCATGGACAGGAAAATACAGTGGGACCCAGATAACAAATACCTCGGGTGATGATGGATGAACAAAACAAAATACATCTGCGTGCAGATGCCACGGTCCAGGGAGCTGATGGTGCACACTGTTTTTGTTTCTTTTATAATTAGGAGAGGACAGGTGGGAGGCTGGGAAACGGAGAGGAGAGGCATTTTTCTGTGGCAACCAGCCCTCCAGGCTGCCCTTCCCATGTCCTCAGGGCTCTGTGTACTTGGAGGGTTCTTCGTTTTTCATCTCCTCCCCTTATTTAGTGCTGGCTTCCGGAAAGGGTCAGGCACGTAGCATTATGCTGTCAATAAATGTCTCTTACCTTTAAAATAATGTCACCCATCTCACATCGTAGTTGGATGTCCACAGGCCCCTAGTAAGCATAAACCTGGGCATAAAGGTACACAGTAAAGTGTACCTCAAAGGCATTCTCCAGAGATTAGGCTCCTTCTGAAAGCAGACATTGGCCAATCCTGTTGTCTTAATGCAGTTGATATACAATAATCAACATGTCCCAATGACTTTATCAAGGATACTGTAACCTCACAGCTTTAAGTAAAAAGTGCGGATCAATGGGTGGAGAAAGAGGAAGCAATGATTATTTGTACCAAAAGCTCTGGGAATGGCCCCTTTCCTCCCCTCCCCTCACATTCTCCTTCTCTTCTCAAGCCAATTTCAGGGGCCTAGACCCAGAGCAGGAGAGCTGCCCAGTCCAGGTCTGGAGATTCTCTTGGTCTTGCCCTTGGGTGAAATACTCAAGACTCCAGCACACTCTCTCCAGGGCCTTCCCCAGGCCTCCCTGAGTTCCTGTAAATGTCATTCCAAACCCAAACCTCCCTCTAAAATATTAGGTAGAAATGATATTCTCAAAACTCTGACTTAAACATTGCTTGTGCTCTATAACTTTATGGACCTCATCCAGGTGAAATTCTCCTGGGAGATCCAGGCTCGGGGCCAGAAGAGGAAGTTGGCCGGGTCACATGGGGACACCGAGTACCTGGGAGGGATCAGGAATAGGATGGGCTCTGTCACTGAGAAGGGGAAGATACATAGGAAGGGAGGCCTTCAAAAACAAGAGGCACCCATCCTGCAGGCGAAATTTTCAGCCATACTCTGCTTCTTGAAGGAGGAATTCTCAAACCTGGAGAGGCCAGTGTATGCAGACCATGGAGCTGGAGGGGACAGCAGGTGGAATCTGGCAAGTCCTGTGCAAGCAACCCTTAGTAAATAAACCACAGACACTATAGCAGGGGTTTCCGTTATCTTGGTGAAAGTTTCATCCCAAATAAGGGGCTATCTCCTTTTTGTATAGGTGAGGGCAAATTGTGCGATCTGACCCGGTTCAGCTAAGAGCCCATTGTGGTTATAAATATCCTTATTGAAGCTCACAGTTAATACCTCAGAGTAGACACTAGGAAGAGATGTGAGGTTGATTCATTCCTCCCACTGCTTAACAGACCAAAACCCATTGCAACTATTTTTTAAAGAGAAAAGGCATGGAAACTTGCCCAAGACAGTGTTTAATTTCCTACTGATTTATTTACAAAGAACAAGAGATAAATTCCCATTTAGCATGCATTTGAAGTGTGATAATGGGAAGTTTATATACATAATTATGTAAATAAAGCATTTTATTATTATTATTATTATTATTATTATTATTTTATCATGTTACCAGACTCTAAAACTGAAATTGTACCTACAAATGACATTTTCAAAACCCACAGAATTCTCCTCTCCTTCCTCAGCCTTTAATTCTGGGTATCATTAAGCTCTGGTACCTTTCTCAGCTGTTGTAGACATCGTAAGTTTGATGTAGGCCCCAAACCAGGATATATTTTGCACAGTGGTGACATGCACTTTTCTGGCTCTGAAGTTTGCTTCTAAATGTCAGTCATTTTTTTCTGCAGTCTGTTATTAAAAGTTTTCAGTGCATAGGACTTATATGTGTAAGTGTGGTCTAAATTTTCACACATGCATTTGTGTGTGTATGTGTACAGAATTACATGTTATGGTTGGAAGGAACCTTAAATGGCATGCAATGCAGAGGTTTCAAACCTTAGCAATGTAGTCAAATCACCTGGAGACCCTTTGAAAGTCCTGATCCTCCAACTGGTGAAATCTTCATAATGTCTATGGGCTTCTTGTTAACATTATGAGTCCAATGTCAATTTTATTGGTTTGATGTTGGACCATAGTTATGTGAGATGTTACCACTGGGGAAAGTGGAGTGGAGGGTACAGGGGATTGTCTGTGTCTTTCAACTTCCTGTGATTCTGTAATTTCAAAACAAAAGGTTTAAAAAGGCTGATGCACTGGACTAGGAGCTCTGGGGGCGAAACTCTAGAAATAATCTCTTAAAGGTCCCCAGGTGATCACAATGTAAGGCCACGGTAGATAGTCACTGATCCTGTCCAACTGGTTATCTGATGTTTACATGTTTTACAATCTCCTCACACATTGCTTCCTATTTTATTTTTTTAAAATTTTTTATTGATTGATTTTAGAGAGAGAAAAAGGGGGAAGAGAAACATCAATTTGTTGTTCTACTTAATTATGCATTCATTGATTGATTCTTGATCATTGTATGTGCCCTGACCAGGAATTAAACCCAAATCCTTGGTATATTGGGACAATGCTCTAACCCAGTGGTCAGCAAACTTTAGTCAACAGAGCCAAATCTCAACAGTACAACGATTGAAATTGTTTTTGAGAGCCAAATTTTTTAAAACTTAAACTTCTTCTAACACCACTTATTCAAAATAGACTCACTCAGGCCGTGGTATTTTGTGGAAGAACCACACTCCAGGGACCATGTGGCTCTTGAGTTGCAATTTGCTGACCACGGCTCTAACCAACTGAGCTACCCAGCCTGGCCATTGCTTACTATTTTAAAAGTAATGAAGTACTTTTCAATTACTGAACAAAATATTTATTATGAACTTTCTAATATTCTAGGAAACCACAAGCAATTTCTTGGGGGAACAATGTTCCAGGAAGAATGTTATGCTACATTTTTAAATAATTATTAAATTGTATCTGAATAGGTATCAGCTAATCCTAAGGATTTCCTAGCAATTGTTCATAGGGGCAATAATACAACATGGTATTATGGCACAAAACCTAAGTCATTGTCTTTGTAAATTAAAAAAATATATAGACACTTCTCACAATTAAAGTTGGCCATAAATAAAAGAATGTTCTATTCGTTGTTTAATGGTTATGCCTGAACTTCAAAACCTCTGTAATGCATAACTAGAGTTTTCTCCCCAAATACCCATAAAAAAGGCAAAAGATCCTATCTTCGTATCAGCCTGGAATAAAAATGAATTTGTAAAAAATGTATCTTTCAATCTAAGATCCTATGGTTCTGATCTTTAATGCTGTTTATCAGGCCTACATGAAGTTAGTTATTAAAATATACTTAGAAATCCACATGCATGCAGACTGAGAAGAAAAATTGTAATAAGAATGGAAAATCTTAAGATGAAAGAAGTTAATCATTAGGTCATTGCTTCCTTTATTGACACAATAGATCACATTTTAAACACTGAAATAAGTCATTCAAATGTTACATGTGTTAGGAAACCCATAGAGGTTTCTTAGCAGACTAGATTGGTCACATAGCTCCCACTCACCACTGGCTAAAAACATCTGTCCAGGAGGGCTCTGCACATGCGAAAGTCAGTCCTCCATGTGAGATGTACAATAGTATAGGAAGCTAGACTACTCCAGAGGAATAAAAATTGAAAAAGAAAAAAAACACATTTTTCTATAATAGTAACTGCCACCTATATGTCCACATACATGATTTGTTAGGTAAGCAATGTAAAAAAACCAAAAAAACCAAAAACAAAAACAAAAAAAAACACCACACAACTTGGTATCTAATAATTTATACCTTATCTTAATCTAAGCCTGCATTGACTTCAGTCACCAAACAAACCCAAGGTCAATGATTGTCTGTTAAACCACTATGGGAGTAGGCCTGCTATTATTATTATTATTATTATTATTTAATATATTTTATTGATATTTTTACAGAGAGGAGGAAGGGAGAGAGATAGAGAGCTAGAAACGTCGATGAGAGAGAAACATTGACCAGCTGCCTCTTGCACACCCCCTACTGGAAATGTGCCCCCAACCAATGTACATGCCCTTTACCGGAATCGAACCTGGGACCTTGCAGTCCGCAGACTGATGCTCTACCACTGAGCCAAACCAGTTTCGGCTATTTTTGTAAAAAATCCTATATAATAAAAGCATGAAGTGCAAATAGACTGAACAGTAGAATGACTGGATGCACTGACCACCGGGGGGCAGACGTTCAACACAGGAGCTTCCCCGAGTGATCAGTGTGCTCCCACAGGGGGAGCACCACTCAGCCAGAAGCTGGGCTCACAGCTAGTGAGCACAAAGGTGGTGGCAGGAGGGGTCCCGGTTGGCGAGAGCCTCAGACTATGAGAGGCCTCTCCTAGATAATATTTTTATTACAAGCTCTTAGGGAGGCAAATTTAGGACAAACATAAGTAGACATGGTAACCAATTCAAAGTTGTATTAAATGGAATAAATCTGTGGCTAGGGAATGACCCTATATTCATACATTCTTAGCCCGATTTTAGATCTGATCTCTTCTTCTAGTTACTACAGGTGGTTAGCTAAGGGACAGCCAAATTCTCTAGGCCAATATCATAAACTCAACATCTGAGGGACTAAGCACAAAATGAAATAATCTGAAATGAATGGAAAACACCCAAGATACAGATTCTGTAGTGAACAGGTAAAGTGAGGAGTACACACTTGGCTTTTTGTTTATTTGTTTTCAAATATTTTTATTGAGATACTAGAGGCCTGATGCATGAATTCATGCACCAGTGGGTCCCTCAGCCTGGCCTGTGGAATCAGGCCAAAACCAGCTTTCTGACATCCCCTGAGGGGTCCCCTGTGAGAGTGTGCAGGCCAGGCCGAGAGACGCCACCAGTGCACGATTGGGACTGGGGAGAAAAATGAGAGGCTGGCCAACCAGGGAGGAACTGAGGGAGGACTCCAGGGCATGTCCAGCCTGTCTCAGTCGTGATCAGCAAGATCCCAGCAGCAAGCTAACCTTCCGGTCAGAGTGTCTGCCCCCTGGTGGTCAGTGCACATCACAGCAAGCAGTTGAGTGGCCTTAGCATATTATTAGCATATTACACTTTGATTGGTTGAATGACTGACTGGACAACTGGACACCTAAGCTTTTATTATATAGGATTGACATTATATTAGTTTCGGGTGTACAATACAATGATTCAATATTTATGTATGTTGTTGAATGATGACCACAATTAGCCTCCTAACATTCATTACCACACATAGTTACAATTCTTTTTCCTTGTAATGAGAACTTTTAAGGACTACTCTTACTAATTTTTCAATATACCTAGGATGTTGTTAACTATCATCACCATAGGCCTACTATTTTTAACTCATGTCCTCTACCAAATAGCCATGCTCCTCAGATGCCCAAACTCATCCAAAGATCTTGTAAAAATGCAGATTGTAGTTCAGGAGGTCGGGACTTGAACTGAAATTTGACATTTCTAGCAAATTCTCATGGGCCGCTGCTCTAGGACTATGCTTGGAGGAGCTGGGCACTATGGCTCCCAGTCCAGGCTAAGTCCTGCCATGCTATAATATTACCAGAGTGACCAGGTGAAGCCTGCAGCTGTCCTACAATAGCTCATCCCAACCACCCTCTCAGAGAGAGCGTCCTGGTAACAGAGCACCAGTGAAGCTATGTCCCAAGAACTAGGCAATGATATGTTAGAAGAAAAAATGACAAAGCCAGCCCCAGGTTCTTTTGTCTTTAAATAACATTAAATATGTTTTGTGTCCTTTTATTACCAAATTAAGAAGTATATTTTTTTAAAGTATAAATAGAGACAAATTTTAAATTACAGATTATTCAACATATTCTTGAGGTTTTCACTGAAGTATGTGCTTTGGTTCCTTAAGCATTTTAGTGCTTTAGGATGAGATAATCCCATTCCTGGCCATAAACAAAAAAGGTAATGTTTTATGACTTAAGGGGATTGATATAAATAGTATAATTATTACCACTTTAACATGTCTCAAATATGTGTACTAATAGTTATGAATGAAACTTGCCAACGGTCAAACACTGAGCAAATGGGCGTGTAAGGTAGGACTTCCGCCTACGCTGCACACAGGGCACGAAACAGAGGGTCAGATATATCACTTCTCCCTGTGCTGTCTGGGCCAATCTTTCCATCGGCCCTGTGCAATAAACATTATAGCCATTTAACCAAATAAGGAAATGGAAACTCAGAGTGGGCAAGGGACCTATCCAGTGGTTAGATAATTAAATAGGTCCGTGGTTGGCAAACTGTGGCTCGTGAACCACATGCGGCTCTTTGGCCCCTTCAGTGTGGCTCTTCGACAAAAATGCCATGGCCTGGGCCAGTCTATTTTGAAGAAGTGGCATTAGAAGAAGTTCAAGTTTTAAAAAATTTGGCTCTCAAAAGAAATTTCAATCGTTGTACTGTTGATATTTGGCTCTGCTGACTAATGAGTTTGCCAACCACTGAAATAGATCATTACAGTCGTCCCATCATGTACTTTCTGAGGCCAATCTTCACTTATTCAATTCTCCTTGCCATTCTGTTCTGATGAACTTGACCCTCTCCTGCTCTGCCGGATGGTCACTGCCAGGGGCTTGGCTATCTCAGTGTCAAGGAATAAATGGAGCAGGCTGCCACACCACACTGCCACACAAAGATGTGAGAGCTACAGGCTGGAGACAGCGGAAAAACTCATGCCCAGCTGCTTGGCGCTACCCCAGTGTTGGCACCGAAAGTCCCACATTCTGGAAAACCCCCTCCTTCATTAAGGAATTACTTATTAGTAACATTTAGTTAATGGCTTTAAATATATAATGGTAATAAAACATAAAGCATTCACTTATTGCTTATTGCATGCCAGACCCTGAGTGCTTTAAAACCCACAGTAACCACTTAATCCTCTCAGGAGCCCTAGGATGAAGGCTCTAGCATTCTCTCTGTTATAGAGATATGGGAGCTGAAGCCAGAGAGGCTGACACATTCAAGGTCACAGAGCTAGTAAGTGTTGAGGCTGGAATGGCTTTGTCTTAAGGACATCATATATATCCATGGCCAAGGGCATCACCAAGGGCCAAAGGGGCCAGGATTCCCACTCCAGATGGCAGGTGTCAGCAACAGATTCCTGTTGCACTCCCCCCCACCCCCCACCACCCCACCTGCTTCTCTTCCTTCTCCCCTGCCCCACTTGCTTGCTTCTCCGCAGCTTTGTTCCCTTCTGCAGCTTCGTTCCCTTCTGCTTGGATTCTTTCTATAACACATTGTCTTGATATGCAAATTAACTGCCATCTTGGCTGGGTTTAATTTGCATACTCGCCCTGATTGGCTGGTGAGCATGGCTTGGTGTAGCTAAGGTGTGGTCAATTTGCATATTGCTCTTTTATTAGGTAGGATACACACACACACACACACACACACACACACACACACATTTTAATTTATTTCAGAAAGGGAGAGATAGAGAAACATCAATAATGGGAGAAAAATCATTGATCAGCTGCTTCCTCCATCCCCCTCGCCCCAAAACTGGGGATTGAGCCCATAATCCTGGCCCTGAGACCTCCTGGTTCCTAGGTCAATGCTCAACAATTGCCCTGGCTGGGCAATCTTAAGGACATCTTGTCAGGAACAGTAGCCCTTGGCAGGTGTCAGCAACAGGAATTGCACATTGCTTTGAAAATGCAGGCAATAACAAAGATGAGGCCAGAGCAAGGAAATGTATTTAAAATTCTTCAATTTTCACCTTGTCCAGGGCAGAAAGACTGGAGATTTCTTGGAGTCTCTCCCAGCTCCCAGCTCCCAGCTCAAGATATTATCTTTCCTTTGCCTCACCAGAGAGCGCAGTGTCTTAATGTGAACTGGAAAAATCTATCCGGTCATTTCAGAACTAATTTTTGCATAAAATCTTTAGTTTATTTTTATAGCATTCAAATCAGAGGTACAGATGGAAAATTCAATAATGCGATAATCCTGGTGAGGCCCCAGGTCTAGGATGACATTTATCTAGGCAGATGCACCTCTATGGCCCTAGGAATGATGGCTGTGGCATTTGACAGCCGTATCAGGCCCTGCTACAGAAATCCTGCCCATACTTTTGTAAATCCTGTGGGGTAAGACAGAATTTATCAAGTCACTAAAAATACAGTTCAGCCCTAGCTGGCTTTCTCGGTGGTTAGAACATTAGCCTGAAGACTAAAGGGTCTCAGGTTCAATTCAGGTCAAGGGCATGTACCTCAGTTGCAGGCTTGGTCCCCGGGCCTGGTTAGAAGACAACCAATCAATATGTCTCTCTCACATGGATATTTTTCTCTCTGTGTCTGGCCCCCTCCCTTCCATTTTCTCTAAAAAAAAAAAAAAAAAAAAAAAAAAAAATCAATGGGAAAAATATCTTTGGGTGAGGATTTAAAAAATATATGTAGTTCCATAATAATTCTACTGTGTGTCTGGGGACTTTCACCCCTCACTTCAGAAGGGCTTCTCGGGAGCAGTTTGTTTGGGGCACGGATGGTGGCAAAGGAGGAAAAAGCACTACTGTCCCCCCACCCTCCTGTGGGTTGATCCCAGGTCCCCAGGCATCTCCAATGGCCAAAGGGGCCAGGATGGTCTTCTCCAGCCTTAACTGAGATGCCCCCAGTTAAAATCTGAGTGCCCAATGCAATGGGAACATTAGCAAACACTGATGCCCGAGCATGACTATTGGGAGAAGTTTTCCCTGCTTCCTCGCCTATCAAGCGGGCCACTGAACTTGAAGTGTGACTCTCAGTCTCCCCTTTATATCGGTGACGAGGCCCTTCCACAACCTACAGATATCCAGGCCCCTGGGATTGTTGGAGCCCCAGGTTTCTTGAATACGCTGGCATGCTGATCTTCTTCAGTGGGTCCCAGCCCAGGGTGTACATGACAACCACTTGGGAAATTGGAACAAACCCCAATGCCCTGGCTACACTCCAGGCCAATTAAATCGGAACCTTCAGGGGGCACCCAAACAGTCATTGTTGTTTAAAGCTGCCAAGTGATTCTAGATGCAGCCAGGGTGGAGAGTCACTCAGCCAGCTGATGGCTAGGGGATCATTACAGAAGATTCCTGCTGTGTTTAGAGGCCTGCAGTCCCCTCCACATCTAAAATTCCGAAGGCATTTCCTTCAATGCAGTCAGTTCCCAAACTTGAGCACCTCAGGATCACACTGATAGCGTGTAAGGACACAGACTTCTGGGCCCCAACCCCCGAGGTTCTGATTCATTAGTTCTAGGGTGGGACACAGGAATTTGCATTTCTAACATCTCAAGTGATGCTGCTGCTGGTTTCAGAGATCGCACTTTGGAAACCACTGCTCTGAGGCCTAAGGGGCACCAGACTTCAACGTCAGAGAGAACAAGTAATTTTTGTTGGATAAAAATAATCGAGGGAGCAAAGTAATTATACAGGGCTGCCAGGATCCGCAACACAGACAGCTTCTGGACAGTTAAGTTGTGATACCGAGATACTGACTGGGCACTGAAATGCAAAGATGATGATGGGGTGACGCGTGGGGAGATAATGAAGACACACATCATCTCTGTCAACTTAACCTCGAGCCTTACACTCTTCGCCAATCAAATCACAGGAAGGTAAAATGTTGGAGCATGTTCTGATTTCATCAGTAACTTCATGCAAATTCTGTTAACACTCTAGTGTATTTGCTAATAGTCTTTCAGCTAGTCATGTTTTATGGATTATGTTATTTGTGATATTAGTTTTCCAAAACACATGTAGTTAGCTTTTTCCAAACCATGTCTGAACATAAAGTGCATAATCATTGCTTTGAATGACTTGGGATGCTCAAATGACAGAGGCATCAAGAATGGAGAAAAGGCTTATGGCAGGGGATTGGTGATAAGAGTAATATTGGCTATGTCCTGTCGGTGAAAATATATCTTGTTTAATTCTCACCAAAAACTAGTTTGACAACAGAAGTTATAACATACAGATGCTAGAGCCAAGGTTCAGAGATCACAAATCATTTGTCTGCATTCTCAGAGCTCCAGATACAAGAGCATTTGTATGTGGGTGTGTCTAAGCCCAGGCACTGTCTTTCATATCTCTTGTCCCTCATGCCAACATATCCTATCCCCCCACCCAATCTACTCAGAGGTTCTGCTCACCTTCCTAGTCCACCGTCTCAAGCTTTAATGTGGTAAGAACCCCTAGGGATCTGGTTGAAAAGGCACACTCTAGGGTGGGACCTATGAGTCTGCATTTTCAAACCAGGTCCCAGGTGTTACAGATGCTGCTGGTCCAGGAACCCCACTGTTCATATCAAGGTCTTAGGAGATGGGAGTTTAAAGAGAGCTTTATGTAAATAAGAGAGAGAGAGAAAAAAAAATTCCCAAAGAACTGCTTTGAAGAAGACATTGCCAGTCTAAGAAATGGAGGATGAAAGGTAGCAGAGGCTGGGCTTACAGAATACAGAACAACTGGTCACATGGTGTTTTTAAATGGCCAACCAACCATCTGATACCAAAAAGTCAAATGAGTCATAATCTATACTGGTTCAATCTAATCAATTTTCTCTTTGCTATGGTGGTGAAGAACCCAGAAAAGTGGCTAACCTGTTGATAACAGGGAGAGAAGTACACTCTTATACTTGGTAAAAATGTATATTTTTAAATGGTCATTAAGTTTGTACAATGGTGGTCGAAGAGTGATGATATAATATCATAATTACCCTATATATGTGTATAACTTGACTTGGATTTTCAGGAAAATAATTCATCGATAGGCTTCCTGCCTTCTGTCTCATTTTGCAGTTCTCAAAAGTGTTAAATAAAGTTTGTTTGTAACCCTCAAGTTGTCTTTGTGGATCATTTTTTAACACATGCAAATTTAAATGGGACATGCGAGGGGACTTATGCATATAACCTAAGGCGGGGCTCCCAGTTGGAGAGAAGCCACCATGGTAACCTGTAAATTATGAATGGTATGGTTTAAGGAATGGAATAGTCTTGACTAAATGTATGATCAGGAATTCATTATTTGACTGTTTTTCTACACAAGCCACTGGTAATTCTAGGCTTATCAAATCACACCATCCGGTAAAATTATTGTGTGCTTTTTAAGAAGGTTCAAAAGAACACCCGTTCTTAAGCAACAAATATCCTAAAAACCTACTGATAACCTGAAGATTACATGAGATGCTGACCTATTTAGAAAGCTCCTGAAAGCCTCAGTATTAAAATCATGCCACTGTGGGAACTTCAAAGGCTTGGTGCATTAAGATGAATTTGGAATGTCAGTTCAAGATCAAGTTAAATCACTTCATTATTCTAACTCAATATTTTCAGTCAAGCTGGAGACTTATTCCTTCAGGTTTTTTTTTCATACTGCTGGATCTCTTATCAACAGCAGATGATCTACCCTACACATCACCTTTTAAACTAAGTACGGGGATTTGTTTCTTGCTGATTTCATTCTTCTTACTTTTGAAATACATGTAATCTCTGACTATAAGATCACAAAAATAAACTACATGTAGGCGGATATGTTTCTCTTCTTTTTTCTGTGTACATTATAATTTCCAATTTTTGTTGACATAGCTGGCAATTAATTCTAGCATTTCGAAATGCATGTAGGAGGTAAACGATAATTAACAACAAATGTGTCTTGTCTTGCATTCTCCTATGCTCATCTTCATTTCCACTGGCTTCAACAAATGATTCTCTGCTCTAAACTGCATGTTGTATCCAGCTATGTAATTTAAGAGCTGTTGTTTATCTTTCAGTCTAGAGTAGGGATGGGCCAGGTTTTTCTTTCTTTTTTTTTTTTTTTTTTAAAGGTCTCTTGGAGCTTTGTCATTCCACACTCAGATCACCTTTCTTCTGGGCTTGACCTTGACAAACATTTCTAGTCTGTACACAGTGACCAAAGCCCTGCCAGTGCCTCCTCAGCACCATGTGCATCACTCACACTCCTAACCTTGCCTGTTTCCTTAGTTTTGCCTGATCCTCTATCCTGGTTATTCTGTTTGCCTTCTAAGTTCATTTCCCAATCTTCCCTGCCCTGCTCCAGGCCCCAGGAAGCAGTCCCGGGAAATGCGTCTCCCTAGCTCCCTTACCATTGAAGTCAGCCAATGGGAGGCCCCAGCAGAAGACCAATGGAAAGGAAAAGAATGATTTGGGAGCATGTTTGTGTTCTTGGGTGACACAGCTCCCTCCTGACAGACTATTTGAGTTCCTACTAGGCCTACTAATGCTATTTGTCCTCCTCACACCTTGGCTCTGAGGGTGAAAACACGACCCAATATTAGGGCAACTTATGAGAGGAGTAAAATGCTAAGCTGAATACTCTGTACCATTTGTAAATTGAACTGATTCATGCTGAGTGGGTGTATCTGAACATTTTTTACTTTAAATAACAGAAAACCCAACTGAAATTGGTTTGAAGAACATGTAGATTGTTTAGTATACGTAGCTTGAAGCCTGGATGCCTACAGTGAACCAATCACTGCCAAGAAGGCTAGGATTACTTTTAGACTAATCATGCTTATGGGGTTCATCTTCCCCTGAAGCACACGAACTGAGAACAGTGGGTATATCTCAAAAAAAAAGGAATTCTCTGGAAAGAAAAGAAGAGTGGATAGTGGAAAACCAAGTCCAATGCAGTTGTCATGTTCAAAGTTGTCCTTCTTGAATAAAAAACATTTTGGCCTACCACTGAGATCTAGTTTCGATCAGTTGACTCTCATAAACAAGGAACAGAGCACAGATGTTCAATTAACATGTGTTGAATAGAAACCAAATGTACTGAATATCATGGACTGGAACTGGGGTTGGACTTGGTAACCTCAGAGACTCCTTCCAACTCTAATTCAACATTAACTTACAGGAACTCTATGGAATATAACCAAAGGAAGAATTTTCTCCCAGGCAGCATGCCAAGGATGTTTCTTATTATCCATGGGAAAGATAATGCTGAAGACTAATACTAGTACATGATTACAATAATCATATTTTCTACCAGTCCACTGGGTTTGGAGACACAAAACAGAGGAAATGGAATAAAGTGGTCATGACCATAAGGGCAGCAAGGCCCATTTGTTGAGCATTTCATTTGCACCAAGCTCTTTGCTAGATATTCAAATACATTTTATTATTTAATTTAAACACTGCAACAATCCTATGATCTAGGTATTATCTCACCAATTTACAGACCAGAAAATCGAAGCTTGGAGGTAAAGCAAAATTGCCCAAGATTAAATGTAAACCCATTGCAGCCCTTACACTATGAGTTGTGGACATAAATCAAGACCACCTCAAGGACTCATCTTATTTTAAGAAAACAATTCCTTAAAAGCCATGCCAACTATTAGCTGTCAAAAGAAGAGCTACTTGTAGGTCTCCACTAATGTCTTACTGAATCCTTTAACCATCAGAAGGACATGTTGTTCCATTTGTAAAATAAGGAAAATATCTTCTGAGCCAACGATACCTTCAGATAAGTGTTCTGCACTTACAGAAAGATAAAAACAAAATGGTATTTCATGTGTGGAAGATGCTTTAGAGATCCTGAGGTCAAAGGAAAATGACACCCAGAGAAATGAAGTCCCTGGTACCCGGTCACATTCCTGGTGAACAGAGGAGCTGGGATCAGGATCCAGACCAACCAGTGTTCACTCTGCACATTGTCATCAGTCACAAACACACCCTAGCAGTGAGCACACTGAGGTCATTGGGCAATTAGTATTATTTCATGAACACTGCTTTCTTTGAATTTCTAATAAATTACTGATAATTTATTTTCATTGCTTGATGGGAAGTTCAGTTGTTGACAGGTAAACTAATGTTAAGCTAATGTTAAGCTACAGGATCAAGAAACATACTAGTAAAACCTGAGAATTTTCTGCTTTTATTAAGTTGGTATTTTATTTTCCTCAGAGTAAGAATTAACTAGTCATTAGGTAAGGGGAAAATGTAAACTACATTAGCCCCTACATTTTTCCTTATCTTTAAATAATTAATCAAAGAAGATAGTGATTTCTAGATTCCATGGGTCTAACACTGTAGAGAAGCTTATATTTCAGCAGAGGAAATAAATGCAATCAGTGTGAAATGTCATTTTTTCCTGCTTTAAACTAAATTCATCAGCCTCTGTTTGCTCGACACTTTTCCTTATCAACCCAACACTTTTCTTTATCAAACCAGATGTGAAAGAATCTGGAAGCTGTAGAAATGCAATGTATTTTTCAAATAGTTCAGAAAGATGAAAGAAAACACCTATTGCTGCTAAGGAAAAAATATCCACTCTGGTACTCACAGTCCTAAGTTCAACTCATGAGATGCCATGGAAATCACCACATGGTTCTTTGGAAATTAAACTGGCTCAGAATACTCTTCCACCCTTACCTGTTACACTTGGCCTCCTATGACAACCATGCTCTTTCTCGGCCCACACAGTTTCTTCCCAAACAGATATGATCATGTCATGCCCCAGGATATTAAATGTGGCCCTGGTTTACCCTTCTAACATATTCTTTGCGCAATGCACCAATTTCATCAGCCAATCTGTCATTCTGGGCAAACAACCCTCCACATACCTTTATATCAGACAAACATTTTCTATAAGAACAGAGAGTAAATGTTAGGTTTTGCAGGCCATACAGACTCTGTCAACTCTACTTGACTCTGCTGTTATAGTGTGAAAGTACCTGTAGCCAATGCATTAAAAAAAAAAAAAAATGGGTGTGGGTGTCTTACAATAAAACTTTATTTATGGCCGAAACTGGTTTGGCTCAGTGGTAGAGTGTCGGTCTGCGGACTGAAAGATCCCGGGTTCGATTCCGGTCAAGGGCATGTACATAGGTTGCGGGCACATCTCCAGTAGGGGGTGTGCAAGAGGCAGCTGGTCGATGTTTCTCTCTCATCAACGTTTCTAGCTCTCTATCCCTCTCTCCTCCTCTCTGTAAAAAATCAATAAAATATATTTAAAACAAACAAACAAACAAAAAACTTTATTTATGGAAGCAGAAATGTGAATTTCATGTAATTTTCGCATGTCCTCAAATATACTTCTTCTTTTGATTTTTTTTAAATAATTTAAAATGTAAAAATTACTTTTAACTCCAAACACTTGGTGACCAGATGTGGCCCATGGCCCCCAGTTTACCAACTTCTGTTCTATGACATTGTACCTGTTCTGCCTGCCAAGATTTTCTTTTCTTCTCATCTGCAAAACCCTTTTCATTCTCCAATGAAAATACCATGCTCCCCCGAGAAAGCATCATTCCACTCAGAGGTGATTCTATGCCTCTTCCTTTCTGCTCCCCAGAACCTTTGGTTGGACTCCCGACAAGGAACATGATGCAGTCGGCTGTGGCTGTTATTTTGTGAGCTCACTAGATTGCGTTTCTCTGTGATCCTATGTCTAATTCAACTCTGCACGGACTTCAATACCTGCTTTCCTCTCCTACACAATGCTTAGCACACAGGTGACACTCAGTAGACATGTTTGTAATTATAAAAACCTGTTCCTTGCCTCTTTCCAAAACCCACCTAGAGTACTGATAATGAAATCAAACTAGAGCAGTAGGACCAGAAAAGTTGGGGTGAGTGGGTACTACATACTGATGCCAACTCTGAGACTGAGCCATGGCCTCCATGCTCTCCGGCAAAGATAACAGTTACATGGTCGTATCAGAAAAGAGGACGCTGAGCACAGCTTCAACAAAAGCAAAGTGTTGTTCCTTTTTTCCTCTCAGCATAAGTTTTTAAAAATATATGTATTTTATTGATTTTTTACAGAGAGGAAGGAAGAAAGACAGAGAGCTAGAAACATCCATGAGAAAGAAATATGGATCAGCTGCCTCCTGCACACCCTCTACTGGGGATGTACCCGCAACCAAGGTACATGCCCTTGACCAGTACATAACCCAGGACCTTTCAGTCTGCAAACTGATGCTCTATCCACTGAGCCAAACCGGTTTGGGCTTAGCATAAGTTTTAAAAGCAGTTGCTCATGTGGAAATTTGTGTAGGTCACTTGGCAACAGGCTGGACATTGTCCTATTGATAATTAATACTGAAAAAAAAAAAGATTGTGATTTTTATATGGCTGTATCCAGAACAATTTGGGAAATGTAAGGGAAATCCCATGAGGAGAAGAGGTCCCAGAATGCTGCTTTCTGGAGCTCTAACTTGAAACAACCACAGAATTCAGAATATACGCAAGGCAGAATGGGGAGCCAGGTCTCCCAGCCCCTCTGCCCTAATGCTTCTTCTTCAAGGTCAGAGGCTCATATCTGATAGGCTTGATGTCCCAGACCATACCTCTGGCAAGGGCTGGCCTGTAAATGAGGGAAAGGTAGAACTGACACTCTCTCCTAAAAGATCAAGGGGCTGACACACACCCTCCCCGGCTGGGTGCTTAGGGAAAACCTACCCACCAAGTGGCTGGCGTGCTGCAGTGGGGGTCGGGGTGTTCCAAAGAGCCTCGTGGAAATGAGGTTAGCTTAGGAAATTTTCGGAGTGGGCAGCGCCCCATCCTGGCAGGAGGAAACCTGCCATAATGTTTTCTTACATGACAGAGTAGCAGATCCCCAGTGGAACAGGCAGGGTGAGTCAGCTGTGGAGTGTAGCCCGGCTAAAGGAACAAGGGACTTGGTGTACAGAGTTATTTATTATTAAGTAACTGAAAAAGACCATCAGTGTCAAGAGCCCAGCTGTCTTTTTCTGGCAGAAGTTAGCTAATGGGCAGAGTGCCTCTTGAGGTCACTCTCAATTTACCCTCTCAACACTATTTGGTTGGCATTAATAAAAAGCTTCTTGCTTTTTTTTTTTAAATAAAAAATGTGCATTCCCTTTATCTAAAGTTATATCAGTCCATTATCCTGCTAGTTATAGAGAAAGGGGATAAATCCTGACCAGCCAAGGAGAGGTTAGTGGGGGAGGAACAGTGGAGGGGACTATTTTGGAGCACAAATTTGGAGTCATAAAGATCTGGGGTCAAACCCCCCATGGGACCACTTATTAATGAGAAGATCTTGGCTTACTCTAGCTGCTCTGTGCCTCAGTTTCCTCATCTGAAAAGCAGAGATACTGATAGTGACTGGAAAACTTGCTTTAAGATTAAAATAACCACCGCAATGAGCGTAAAGCAATGAGCACTGAGAAAGCGTCAGCTGTTCCTCTAATTATGTGCACCCCTCCCCACAGTCTCTGTCACAGCAGCTTGCACACAGTAGGCACGAACTAAATATTTACTGATCGATTAGCTAGTTTCTTGCAATTAAGCCCATGGCCATCCGGTTGCTAATCATGATGCCAACTCAGAGAAGCTGACTGGCCTCGCAGATGCCGCGCTTTTCGTGATTTGTTGACAAATAGTAAAAGCTTCTCATTTATAAACGGGGAGTGAGTAAACATGAGAAAGAGAATGGAGTGTGATGAAAGGCGACCTAACAAGCATTACTCAGCCTTGACAGCTACAGCCAGGGACCGTGCAGCAAAGCGAATGAGTGCCTGGCCCGAGGCCTGAGCCACTCAAACTGGGAGGTCCTATTATTATCATCATCCTACCCCATGAGCCCAAGCTGAGAACGAGACTTCTGCTGCAGTGAACCTAACCTGATAGCGAGACGGGCTTTATAGGAATATTCATAACCTGGGATTTATGTACATCCAAGTATCTCGGGATGTATGGACCTGATGATGGGTCCATGTGTCCTGTTCCCTTAAAATATTTGCACATGAAGCCTGAGACACTAAAAAGCACTGCCACATTTGCTTGTGCAGGTTGTACACCGCACAAGCCTCAGGGCACGAGTCACACGGACTGGGGTGACCATAGGGCTATAGACTATGCAAGTCCATGCCATAGCAGCCCTACTACCCCGTGCTCAGCACTATATCTGTGACCTTCCCATTCCTCCTCCAAACACTGACCCCAGAATAGAACAAAACGGGTATACATTTTGAGGTCATATTCAGCAAATTCATTTGTTTGTAGCATTGATGGAGCTACCCTTTTTGAGAGATTGGAGAGATCACACTTTGGGAATTCTCTAGAGGGTCCCGAACCTGATTTGCACTTTGAGTCCAATTGTTTGTACAGAACAGTGACCAGACCATCAAAATAGGCCTCCCTGAATACTGGGGTCAAACAGGGACACACCAAGCTTCATAAGCTGGTGTGACTAGCCAATCAAAGGCCTCTGGCCCTGGCTGAGGTGTGTGTGGGTCTAGAGAATAGAAGGCTGGTGAGTGGGGATTGTAAAGCTGGGAGAAATAGGTTGCTGATTATGTGCGTAGCTGAAACCTGCTGGGCCTAAAACACAGCAAACAAAGAGCTGCTACCAGCTGCCACCATGACTCTCTGTTCTGGAGATCCCATTGTGAGATGACGAGAAATTTCTGGGTCATAAGCACCATCCCAGGAGAGGCGGTTCTGGAAAGCCTGGTTAAGGACCACAGCCACATCACGGATAAAACACAAAACTACAAGCTCCAGATAAAAGCACTGTGAGGGCTTCATTCTTCCCCTCGGACATGCAGTCTCTCAGGTAATTTCGGGTAATCCAGACACAGTATGTGTCAGTGTCACGTGACAGATAAGCTTTTGATGGCTTTATAATGACTCTAAGAAGCATTCTCACTCAAGCTAAATGATTTTGGGGGGATTTGAATAACTGTCTCATGAAGCCTTCCTCATTATTAAATAAAAATATGAAACTCTTCCCTCTACCTCCCTTATGTCAGCCGTGGCCAAATGGCCCTGCACTCCGAGTATAAAATGAAAGTTTTAGGGAAAGCATGGTCAAAGCGTGTGTTATTGATGGAGTCCCTATTAATTGTCATTAAGTGTCAGGAAATATTCCCCGCAGATCACTGTGTCTTTGGGACTTGCCCAGGTGACTGGGAAGGGCTGCTCAACATTTTCTTGCAGCTCAGCAGGCAGTGGCATTTCACAGCTGAAGGACAAAAGCTTTTGAAAACACCAAAAAGATGTCTCAGAAGATATACATGGAGTTCAATGTGTTGGCTATCTAAGCATTTATTTTTTTAAAAATTATGCAGCCCCAAAAGCAAAGCTCACAGTCCCTCTGTCAGCTTAGCACAGATGTACCGTCCCTTATCCGAAAATGCTGGCACTGGATGTGTTTTCCATCTCAGAGTTTTCTGTTCTAAAAGGATTTACAGTATACCTGTCATGGAACATTCCCCAGAAAGGTCTGGGGACCGCCTGCCATCTAGCATATTAGCACGTGTATGCAAACCGGAGGGACAGTCACACCAAGGGAGAAAGGAAGACTAGTCACAGCTTCCCCCAGTGACTTCAACTGGGTCAGGGCAGGCACTGCTCCCACCTTCAGGAGGAAAGCGTTGGCTCTTCAGAGCTTTCTGGGTCTCAGTCTTGCAGGTGAGGGACTGGCTCCCTGCCAAGGGTTCAAAGACGGTATGGCAAAGCAATAGGGCAGAGGTTCTCAAAGTGTGGCCCCCAGCCTGGCAACAGAGCCACCTGCTGCTTTTTAAAGAAATGTGGATCCTCAGACCCCACCCCAGACCTCCTGAGTCAGGAACTGGGGAGGTGGGGCCTGGCCCTCTGTGTTCAGCAAGCCCTCCAGAGGATTCCGAAATCCTGCAGGTGAGACCGCTTCCTGCACGGGTTCGAGCATCACCGCTGGCCTGGAAGTGAAGAGACCCCAGTCCTGGTTCACTAAGCTGTGATACCTCATCTTGTAGTCATTTAGCTTTCAACCTGCAAAATGGACATTGAGTCTGCTTACCCTTTGGTTAAGCAGGATCGTTATGCAGATGTAAAGAGATCAGTCACATAAAAAGGTTTTATCAATGATAGGGTACTACGTGCATGTCGGTTATTCTAAATAAGAATAAAATAAGATCATGAGATGGAGATGAGTGAAATACACTCTGGATGTTATCTTCCTCAGGCTTCCTGTCTCTGGGAGACCCTGAGTCCTGCTCTCAGCCAGCTCACCTTAAAACGTGACAGTATTGCCCTGGCCGATTTGGCTCAGTGGATAGATCACTGGCCTGCAGACCAAAAAGATCCCAGATTGGATTCTGGTCAAGGGCATGTACCTTGGTTGCAGGCTCCTCCCCAGCCGGGGTCCTGGTGGGGGCTCATGCAGGAGGCAACCAATCAATGTGTTTCTCTCACATCAATATTTCTGTCAGTCTTTCCCCCTCTCTTCTACTCTCTCTCTAAAAGGTGGAAAAATATCCTCGGGTGAGGATTAACAAAAACAAAACAACAACAATAAAACGTGACAGTATCTGAAAAGACTGAAATAGTCAATGAAGTGTAATAAATGAATGTATTTTCAGTTGCCCTCCCCATGTCATTCCAGAAAAGATTTAAGACACTGTTGAAAGATGACATGTTATGAGTTTGGGTTTCTGGGCCATGATCAACAGAGAAAACAATCCATACAGCAGTTGATGCGATGGGAGGGTCCTCGGACAAAGAATCGGAAAGCCTGAACTGAAATCCCAGCTCTGCCCCTAATGGACAGGGCCACCCCTGGGCATCAGTGTCCAGCCCTGAGCACTGCTCTTCTGGTTCAGCTACTGACCCAGTTCCTGGAGTCAGACTCTAGAAAAGGGGGGACAGCACATGAATTCAGTGGAAATGGACATGAAATGAGCTGCCTCCCCTTCTATAAGCTCAGGTGGGGAGCCAGAATACCGGCTAAACTGGGTTTCAGGGTACAGAGACCTCATAAAGTAATGCCATCATTTGTCCTGTGCTGGAAACCAAGATCAACAGTAATGAATATAAATGCGAGAAGTCAGGCAGAATGCTGACCTGGACTCCTTTGATATTCCCAGGGTGAATATTTGCATTGTATTACCTACTGCTGACTCAAAGGCCTAAAGCAAACTCACCCAAACCTGATAATCTTAATCTTACTGTTTACTAAACATTACCATGGATATGTCTGTTTGCATTCTTAAAAGGCGATTGTGTATTCTAGTAAATAAATCAGCTGGGAAAGGAGACTCAATGAAGGAACTTGACTGCTATAGTTGAGTTTTCCCTATTGAGTTTTATATAATTATATATAATTATAATTATAATCTTAATTATAATTAAGATTAATAATTTCAAAATTAATCTTGTCTTGTGTGTATCCATTTGTGCGCCAGCTCTTTCTCCAAGCCTTTGAACCCAAAAGCCACGCTGGCCGTGGCTTTTCACAGTCTTGGTTCTCCCTAAAGGCAAAGTTTTATTTGCAGTGAGTTTCCTGTAATGGCTATTATTGTATAAAGTGAAAAGTTTCACCAGGAAAGCTCAGTCCACCAGGCATTCTCCTCTCTGCTGTGGCTGACGTCCAGTGATTGAACCTCAGCCAAGGTCGCAGCATCCTGTCCCCATCCCCTCGAATCAGAGGCAGCCGCGTACAGCTGTCCTATCCAAGCCCGCGAGGGCAGGCTCTGTCTTACCTGGCAAAGCCATGTCTTCAAGGGCTTCTTAGCTGAATCACCTGCCCCATAAGTAGACAGCCCTCCAGAGGCTCTGGCATGTATTCCATCGATCTAAAACTCTTAGAAGCACCATCTCACCCAGAGCACAGGGTTTTGCCTGGGAATTAGAAACTGGCCCTTAAGCAACATGACACACCTGTGTCAAGCTTCCAACACTATTCCCAAGTTCTGTATGCTCATGGGGGAGACAGTGAGGTGGCTAAGGACAGGATTGGGGTATCATATTGCTTTCTAATACTTATTTATATCTTGGCTGATTCAGTTAACTTCTCTATGCTGTGATTTACACCTCTCTCAACTGGGCAGAGGAGGTCTGGGGGTATTAAGTGACATTCTTTGTTAAAGAGCTGGACCACTACCTAGAACAGCACCTCCCACATAGCAAGAGCTCCCAATAGAAATTTCCCGTCCATCTTTTAGCTGCTCTCCAGTATAAGTCATGGAAACTGCCTTCAGCCATGCCCTGGAGCCCTCAGGAAGCCCTGGTGGGACAAACTACCCCCCTCAAGCAGAGCACAACTCCAAGAAGATGAAAACAGTTCAAGCAAACAAAGGGGGATGTGCACAAATGGCACAGACCCACCAAAAGAGACCCCAGGTCAGTTTAGAAAATCACATTGCCAATCTAGGGTGGTTCTATCTGTAAAGTTCCCAGCACATGATCTGGTTTAAATACTGCTATGATCACCTTGTGTTTGTATAAGACTCCTGTATTTTTTATTTTAGTGCTTTTTAATAAGAGTGGTTTTTTTATTGTTTAAGGTATTTCAAATAGTAGTACATGTCTCCTTCCCCCGTCTCCGCCCCCCCACTGACCTACCCCTGGCCTCCTCTATCCCCCAGCACTTGCCCTCACCACCGCCCACCTCCACCCCAGTGTCTTGCTTCGGTTGGTTGTACTTATATGCATGCATACAAGTCCTACGCTTGATCTCTTACCCCAGCAACCCTCCCCTACCTTCCCACTGTAGTTTGACAGTCTGTTCCATGCTTCTTTGCCTCTATTTTTGTTCAACAGTTTGTAATGTTCTTTATAATTCATAAATGAGTGAGATCATGTGGTACTTATCTTTCACTGACTGGCTTATTTCACTTAGCATAATGCTCACTTCACATAAGGGATGAAGAAGCAGGGATGTTAAAGGAGCGTATCACGGGGACCTGGAGCAGGAAGAGTCACTTGGGGAAGCACATTGATCTTGGGAGAGCTCCTTGTCCATTTCCTGGCGTATAAAATAATGATAATAACAGCTCCCTTGTAGGAGGCTGAGTGAGAACACGGATGGAAAGTGCCCAGAGGAGTATTTGGAGGTCATGGCACACACACGAATGGCAGGAGGGATAAGAGTCTTTCAAGACAGCTCTGGACCAAGAATGTGCTGTGGGGTCAGACAGCCTGGCCCACAGCCCAGTTCCAGTCTGAGTGCTCGGGCTTGGGCAGGTCACACAAGTGCCCCAAACATCAGTTTCCTCCTTTGCTAATATGATCAGTCCCTGAATTGCTTCCCCCGTGTCAGTTTTCAGACACACTGGTGATAATAACAGCACCTAGACTTCATGAGGTTGTTGTGAAGAGTGATTGAGGTCATCAAGGAAAATGCCTGGCACATAACAAGGTTTCCCAAAATGCGGCTGCTTAGCTGCAGCTGCCCGGCTGGAGGGGCTGCTGGCACAGGGGAAAGGGGAGAGATGCGCTGCCCCAGAGCGGTGGGGAGGAGCTATGGTGCCCAATTCTGCAGAAAGCTGCATATGTATAGGGTGGGCATCTTAGCTTATGAGGCTGACACAAGTAGTAGAATACATTGTCACTTGTTTCCTTTTTTCTGGGACCATCTACTCTACTCCTGGGGCCACGTTTCAAATCTTAGGAGAGAGCTAACAAAACCAGGGACAGAGTGTCAAATTCCATCCTAAGAGCCAGAGTGGCCTAGATGACAATGGAAGTTGGAAGATTGATAGCTGGTTACATTAGCAATCACAACAGTATTGATTGTTAGATCGATACTTAGAAGATACCAACTCAGAGGAGGGTAGCAGGTCAGGGAGCGGACAGTACAGAAAGTGTATTTACCGTGTTCACTGGCAGCACAGAAGGGAAGTGAAAAAAGGGAGTCTGAAGATGGGGCCTGACATTTTGCAGGTTCCCAGAAACGACTGGATGAATGAATGAATAAAAGAAAAATCAAGATTTCAAAAGCTCTCAATAAGCTAAATGACAGGTCAAACATCAAGGTGGAATGCAATGCAGAAAAATGTTAAGTTTGGCCAAATGGTAGAGACTCGGCCTAATAGAAATAAAAGCAAGATTTATGAGATGTCATCAATTACAAGCTAAACAGGTGACCATATCATGTGACTTAAAAATGTACATTGGCCCAGCTGGTGTGGCTCAGTGATTGTGTGTCAACCCAGCAACCAGTCAGGGCACATGCTGGGGTTGCTGGTTCAATCCCCAATAGGGGGCGTACAGGATGCGACGCATAATGACGGTCCTCTCTCATTGATGTTTCTATTCCGCTATCCCTCTCCTTTCAAAATCGGTAAAAACATATATATTTTAAAAATGTGCACTGAAGCCATGTTATGAGGTTCAGAGAAGAAATAGGCCCTGCAGTGGTAGGGAATGCGTTAGGAGCTTCATTTATCCTCTGGAGTGGGTACACAGGTGGGACACCTGCAAGAGTCAGAAAACTCCATCACAGGCGAAGCAATTCACAGAACTGATCCTTCTTAGTTCCGAAAAAGAAAGACAGCTTCCTGGGGACATGGGAGCTGACTTTAAATATTTAAACATTTGGAGGGCCATTAAGTAGAAGATGAATTAGCTTTATTAGTAAATTGGGCAAATATTTATTGAATATTTACAAAGTATATTTGACAAATATTGATTGGCCACCTATTCTGTGCCAGTCACTGTCCTATATGCTGGGGAAAAGGTCTCTGTCCTCAAGAAGCTCCCTCTCAATAGATGTTGTAAACAAGAAAACAAAGATTGGTTTCTGATAGTCCTCACACATTTGCTTTCCAATCTATCCTATAGTAGGATGTCCTTGGTCCTTGCTGTTCCAATAATTAGATAAAGATTGTAATTTAATAAAAAGAAGGAATTTCTCCCAAAAGAGCAGGGACTCTGTCAAAAAGTGATGGGGTTGCCAAAACCGGTTTGGCTCAGTGGATAGAGCGTCAGCCTGCGGACTGAAGGGTCCCAGGTTCAATTCCAGTCAAGGGCATGTACCTTGGTTGCGGGCACATCCCCAGTGAGGGGTGTGTAAGAGGCAGCTGATCGATGTTTCTCTCTCAACGATGTTTCTGTCTATTCCTCTCTCTTCCTCTCTGTAAAAAATCAATAATATATATTTTTTTAAAAAGTGATGGGGCACACTCTGTAACTGGAAATGTTAAGAACAAAGGTGCATGGCCAACGTCTAAGCTGTGGTAGGGAATTCCTGAGTTGAGAATAAAACTGTATCAATGAGATAATGATCAAATCCAAGAGTTTGAATTTCTTAGACCAATACAACTGAAAAAAATGGTAGGTGGCCACGTAGAATTGCTAAGCTTTTATTTTTCTAAATACGTTAACAGAAAATCCTACTATTTATTAACATCTTTTCACTAAATGAATTTCATTTTTAAGGGATCTCCCAAGAAAGAATGGCATAATACCAGAATAAAAAACCCTGTAAGTTAAGTAAATTGGGTTATATAAAAATTTCACAATATTGGCTTTACTTTTCAAATTTTGCAATGGACCATCAAAAATTTCATCATTAGCCTAAAATTGTCCAGAGACTAGAATTTGAAAATGGAACCAGATGAGCTGTAAGTTCTTCCCAATATTTTTTAAAATGTTTATTCATTATTAAAATTTAGCACACTGTTTATGGTTGGGGTTTTGGAGTGGATGTTCATGAATTTAAGACCATGGCTCAAACTAGCTAAGGGAAAGTTACTACTGAATTGCTCTGAACCTCAGTTTTTACTCCCACATGGGGATAATATTGCTGACTCATCTTAGGGTAAGAAATTACTGAGATAATGCAAATAAAGCATTCAGTGCAGCCTGTGGCACATAGCATGTGTTCAATAAAAATTGTAGCTACTCCCCCTTTTGGTCAGACCTTCTGTTCCAAATAAAATGATGGGATGTGGGGGATTTTTTATGGCTAATGGTGTCAGCACACACCATTTTCTAAATATTCTAATTTCCCACAAAGGAAGAGATTGCCTTATTTAACCTGTATACTTGAATACTGTCCCCTATTGCCCGAGGAGTAATGACGAATTACAGTAGTTACTAAAGGATGGTTTCCTCTTCTCCTCTGCCACTCATTTCCCTAGGCTGCTAGTCCTGACTTCTGCTGCCCACCTTCTCTGGCACTCACTGGCTTCTCCATAGAACACCAGACCACTTATGACTTCTCTTGTCCCTAAAACCTCTTTCATTTATTTTCTTTTCCACCTGCCTGCTTTCTTGTAAGTCTCTCCATGGTACTGCTTCCCCTTACTCCCTGCCAACCCTGCCTGCCATGGCCAATGAGACTAACACTGGTAGCACACTTATGGAGAAAATAAGAACCTTCGACATTAATATCTATCAATCTTGCTCCTTTTCCTTAGTAGGCAACAGAACGTGTCTGAATGCTATGGAAACTCATGTCCTTGGGCTTGTGACTTCAAGTCTGAACACTTAAGCAACATGAAAGGTGACTGATGTTTGAAAGCTGAACAGTAAGTCAACTCTCCATGGCCTGTGCTTTGTGGCAATGCCCAGCAGTGTCGATTCAAAAGCATGCATTGTTCTAACAATAGCTAATGCTCCTGTTGGTTGGTAAGGAAGTGATATTGTGATGCATTAACGGTGATCAGATTTAAGTCCTTGACAGAATTCAAGAACTCTGTTCTTCAGCAGCAGTAAATTTAGACAAAAAGGTGCTGAGATAAGATCTTTAGACCCGAGTCTTAACGGAGAGACGTCAGCGGAGCTCCTATGATTTGGCATTTGCGTAAACTAAAATGTGCTGAGTAAGTCCTGAACTACTTTCCATTCCTGCCTATGCCAGCTCCACGTTTATGACTTATTCGTTTAAAATGTGGCTGGGTATGCTGCAGGAATAAAAGTGTGGAGTGGTATTATTAGTGAACACAGGCCCATGGATAAAAAACTGGCCCAAAAGCCAGGAATTCAGACTCATGTTAGAGATTTCTTATAAGCATGCATTATGCCTAAGCAATTTTTCAGGATCTTAATTACCAGTAAATATGTGCAAGGTCTTCCCTGACTGAGCTATTGCTATCCTTTTCATTTGTGCCTTCTATTTTTTCTTTTTTCTTTAAATTTTCTGTATAAAAAGGAGACCACGTGGGCCTATGGACTACTGAAAGATCTTTCACTATTATCCTAATGCCGTGGTTGGCAAACTGCAGCTCGCGAGCCACATTCGGTTCTTCAGCCCCTTGAGTACGGCTCTTTCACAAAATACCATGGCCTGGGTGAGTCTATTTTGAAGAAGAGTCATTAGAAGAAGTTTAAATTTAAAAAATTAGGCTCTCAAAAAATTTTTTTCAATCATTGTACTGTTGATATTTGGTTCTGTTGACTAATGAGTTTGCTGTCCTAGTGAGATGCAAGCCATAGAGTTAAGTGGAGATAGGATCTGCCTTACCTTTGAGCAGGATCTCTTTCATTGCTCTGGGGATGAAGGCAGAGAAGGAAGACTGGTTACTGGTAATAGGTAATTGCAGGAACCCTAGTGAGAGATGATGGTGTTTTGGTCTGACCAGAGTAGACTCAGTGGACATGATGAAAATGGCAGTAATCATTTATTCAGAAGAACTACTAAACAAGCTCACTGATAGACCTGCCTTGCAAGAAAAAAGAGAAGAGTCATGAATGTCTTTAAGACTTTTGGCCTGACCAACTAGAAGGCAGAGTTGCTATTTTCTGAGAGAAATATGCTGCCAGGATTGTGATAAGCTGGAGGGAGGGAGAGGGGGTAGATCATAAATTTGGTTTCAGATATATAAAATTTTAGAGGTCTTGACATCAAGTAGGCATGCCAAAAAGCAGATGAAAACCCAAGTTAGGAGTTCAGAGCAGAGACCCAGGCCAGGCACATGCACCTGTGAGTCATCGGTATGTTGTGGTCATGAGATGGGATGGGGCCAGGGACAGAGGGGAAAATAGGTCTACACCTGAGGCCAGGGCCCTTGTACCTGAGGTTGGGAAAAGGAAGAAGAGTCAGCAAAGGAGCAAGAAGAAGCCGGTAGTCCAAAGAACCAGATGAATGAAGAAAATGTGTCAACAAAGAAAAAATGACCAGTTTCCAAAGGCCTACCTCACATATTCAACGAACAACCTACAAATGTAATCAAATTCTTTTAGTCCTTTCAAAATAAAATAGCGTGTCTAAAATTAATTACACACTTTAAACCAAAAACCTCAAGGCAAACTTGTCAGAAACTCTAATATGTCAGACTGTTTCAAACACCTTGAATAACAAATAACCACAAATAAAATTAATCATGACAAGATATATCCCTACCCTTGGCACAAAAACATTAAGACCAAGGACGCTGGCTTGTTTTGTCATCTCCCTGCTTCCTTTAACATCCTCCGTCCACTGGGAGGTCATTCCAATTCAGGAGGAACCATTTATCCCACCAGGGGCGCCATGTTTCCTGGGTCAAGGATTCAGGACTGTGACATAATTACCTGTCAAACTCAATATCAGGACCTGGCATCTGGGCCCCGTGTGTTTCAAAGCTGATTCTCCCCCAATTTCAGGTGGACGAGCTGATTGCTTCCTAATGGCTGAGGTCTGTGTGCTGTGGCAGTAGGGGACCCAACGCCCAGTTATTCCACGGGAGCTTAGTTTCACAGCTGGCCACACCACACACTTCCTGGAATATGATTCAAGTGACACCTTCATTCAATTTTTATCAGAAGCTTATGTCAATGTTTTCTCACCTAATTTACGTAGACAGAGAAAATTCTATACCTTGAACCAAGTTGCAGTTAATTTCTTTATCCCTTGATTGGATTCAACTAATGTCTTTGTTCTCTAATTGAGCTCCACATTCCTTTTTTTTTTTTGTCTGAATTGTGACCATATGCTAGCATCATTTTTGTTGACAAAAGAAGACTGAAGTTAAGGTCTGTGGAAGCCATAGGACCGAGCACAGCACAGACTGGATTTTTTTATTACAAAGACCCACAGTGAGGGCCACTGCCCAGGGTTTGTTAGGATGGTGCAGAGTTGCCAAGGAGCCACAGCCTACAACTGCTTACCTGTGAGAATACCACATGGAAGAGCTACAGACTCAGGGCGAGGGCTAGAGGAACCACAGAGGAGCGTCAATGTACCTCATTCATCCAAAAGACATGCATTTGGCACCTTGAAAAGGACTCGGTGTTTGTCCTTACAAAACCACATTTTGAAACCTAGCCCCCAATGAAACCCTAGTATTAGGCATTGGGAGTCTTTGGGAAGTAATTAGGTTATGAGGGTAGAGCCCTTATGAATGGGATTAGAGTCCTGATAAGGAGAGAAACAAGAGCTTGCTTCCTCTCTCTCGCCAAGAGAGGACACAGCAAGTACACGGCCATGGGCAAAACCAGGAAGAGGACCCTTGCTAGCCACCAGATCTGCCAGCACCTTGATTTTGGACTTCCCAGCTCTCAGAACTGTGAGATAAGTGTCTGCTGTTTAAGCCACCCTGTTTATAGTGTCTTTATTATATCGATAGCAGCCCAAGCTAAGATACACCTACCACTTCCCCGGCCCTGTGCTCAGGTGCAGTGCGGAGCTGAGGTGCATCTGTGTCCGCCAGCGTGGCTATACTGACCGTTTACAGCTGGTGGCTAGTCTGACTGGTCAGTCATCATTCCACACAGACTGTTCTGCGTAATGAATAACATCCATGACGCTGGAGATACGGAAGTGCATAGAATACATTTTTGTCTTTCAGGGACTTTTGTTTGCTTTAATGCTTTCACAAAGACACCTTTCTCTTCCGATCCCCATGACAACAACCTTGATAGCCACATAGTACACAGTAAGCTGGGATATACTTTCTAGGCCCGTTGAAGTTATTGATTTACCACAAATGCCTTCGTATGACTCCATTTGGGTAAGATTCTGAAACTGACAACATTATAGAGCTGGGAACTAATCAGTGTCACCATGGGTCAGGGGGAGGGGAGACTGGGCAGGTCATCCAAGGGAATCCCCTTGCAGGGAGGGAATCATCCGCTATGGTGATTGTGGTGGGAGCACAAATCTCCACATGCGATACAATGTCAGTGAACCACACACTTACGTGTGTGTAACAACGGTGAAATCTCAGTAAACTCTGTAACCCAGTTAAGAGTATAACCCCAGTGCCAATTTCTCAGCCTTGATAATGTACTATAGTTAACATGTTACCTTGGGGAAAGGTAGAGGAGGACACCCGGGACCTCTCTGCACTATTCCTGCATTTTCTTGTGAGTCTATAATTATTTCAAAATATGTTTTATGAAAAATCATTTATTTATTGATTAAAAACAATAATAGACCTTTTACATGTAAACAAATTAATGTATTAATGTCCTATCATATTAAAACCTGTCACTTTAAGTCATCTCTCCCTGTCCCAAAGTAGCCAATAATAAACAGGTTGTTGGTAATTACTACCAAAGCCCTGAATCCTCCTCCAGCTATGAGTCATCCCCACCACATGTTTAACAGGATGGATTCATAAAATTAGCATGAGCAAAAATGTTTAAAGTTTGCATTTTCTTTGACACAGAAGTTCTAAAACTGGGAAAATATCCCAGGAGTAAATATACTCATTATCTATGCACACCAAAACGGAGGAAAAAGCAGTCACCACAGCATGGACTCTGATGGCAGAAGATTGGAAACCAAGTATCCAGAACAGCTGACTTGGTGAGGACATTTGACAGATACTCAGAATTGACAAACGGAAGACAAGCAAAAAGTGCTTGTAGAAGAATACTTAGTCACTTGGAAAGCTGCCCTCAATTTCGCTAAGTGAAAAAAAAAAATCTTAAATGGAGCAACAACAATATTTGTACATATGTATTTGCAAGGGGAAAGTACAGACATTTCAATGTTAATGGTGAGCTGTCTCAATTTTCTAAAATGTCTACAGTGAATATTTATCACATTTATGAGAAATGGAAAATGGAAAAAAGCAATGCATACCTTAAACCTGGTTCCCCATAGACCAGTGTTTCCACACTGTGGTGAGTGGATGAAGCTCCCAGGATATATTCACAGTGATGCACACACAGCTGCTGCGTGAGCATTTGTAATGTGGTGTTTTCCTTGAGCTGATAACCTTAGCGTCATAATACACATGTATTCTAGATCATCAGGATGACAGCAGTGTATCAAGGATGACCACTGTCCATATTTGCATTTATTCTTATGTCTGCAAGGTTAACAAGCTCTGCTACCCTTTTTTTTATGTACTTATATTTATTGGTTTTAGAATGCAGGAGAAAGTGAAAACATGAAGGGAGAAAGAGAGAGAGGAAGAGAGAGAGAAGCTTTGATTTATTCCACTTATTTACAAACTCATTGGTTAATTCTATATGTGCCCTGAACCTGCAACCTTGGTATATTGGGATGACACTCTAACCAACTGAGCTACCTGCCCAGGGCTACCCCAACCCTTACAGGCCGTGAGAAAGAAAGTCAAATGTAACAGCAATGTACAATAGTTTCAGCCTGAAAAGGCCACAGCGCACTGCACACATCAGGGTTTCCAGAATTTCCAGTGGAGAAAGCCCTGAAGATTGCCAGGCAAGCCCAACACAAAGGAACTTCCCCTCAGCAGTCAGCACCCAGTCAGCAATGTGACCGGTGGTGACATCTTAGCAAAGAGAATCGTTTGCCACACTATTTCATAGTGCTTGCTTTTACTTGTTATTGCATTTAATTTGTACATTTGTTTCAATCTTCAGTAAGCACGGTAAGTATAGGGACTTGGTGCCCTTTGTACAATAGTTGTACTCATTGAAGCAGCACATTGTTAAAAATATTAAGTTGACTGGAGTCTGCAAAAATCTTTTTCCTTTATAAAGTGTCAAGTATGAAAAAAACAATTTCAAAAGTCATACCACTTATAATAATGAAAATCATAAAATGTCTAGAAATAACTTCAGCAAAGAAAAGAGAGTGTCAGGTATGAGGAGCATTGTTCTAGAACCGAAAGGTCCCCTTTCCAAGGAACATAAACTCCCTCCCACCGCGGTGCCATTGAATCCTGTGCAGGGACACTCCCAACAGGGTGTCACGATCCAGTTCCAAAAGTTTGTTACTAAATTGATTCTTTGGAACCCGAAATACAGGTTTTTTTTCCATCCCAGAAATTATATTAAAAACAGTGCTGGACTCCCAGATCAGTTGACAGGAGCCCTTTTAATATAAAATGTTCCTGCACCAGGAAGAACGATGTGTCCTGGTGATAAGAGGGCATTTTAAAGGCGTTCCCTCTGCAAAATAAACACTGTCATACGCGCATATCATCCGCCCAAGTCTGCAAACAGCTCCCGGCAGCCTGCCTTGTTTAACCTTCGCATTACAACAGGCTGGTAAACAGCATTACATTTCGTATTGTATAGCACTGTTAGGATGGCTTCTCTCTGCTTTGGTCCATATGCCCATATGGCAGGAAGGTACTTTACAAAAATAATCTTTATTTTTTAAAGTATTACAGATGTCCCCTTTGCTTCCCAATTTGGGGGGGGAAGGGGATGTGCAGCCTAAGAAGGCACTTAAAATATATATATATATATATATATTATTGACTTTTTACAGAGAGGAAGAGAGAGGGACAGAGAGCTAGAAACATCGATCAGCTGCCTCCTGCACGCACCTCACTGGGGATGTGCCCACAACCAAGGTACATGCCCTTGACTGGAATCCAACCCGGGACCTTTCAGTCCACAGGCCTATGCTCTATCCACTGAGCCAAACCGGTTTCGGTAGGAAGGCACTTTTTAAAATATACCCTCCCCAGGTCACCCGAGTGACCCACACCTGGGAAATGGTGACACATGCACATCTCTGGCCCAGTCTGTGTTATTGCCATAGAACCTATGGAAAAGGACTCTGCTTTTTATCAAGTTCCCTGGTGATTATTATACACACTGAATCCTGGGGACTACCAGCCTAATCCAAGGCACACACACAGCCCTGTTTCCAGTTAAATTAGGCTCCGTCAAGGAGCCGGATGCTGAACATGCTGGTGAAATTACTGCCCCTTCAGTTCACTCCCAAACCCGTCCAGGCAGCCCAAGTGTACCCAGAGGTTTGGATCAGAACCATATGGCCTCTGGATCGCCTTTCCTCTCTGTCCTTGCCACTTGGGCGCAGCCCACAGTCTCATCTCTTGCTGTTTCATGTTACAGAATCAGTTGCCCCTTCTAGCCACTAGGACTTTCTCAGCATCCCCCTCCGTACAGTTTGAATGTAAGGAAGAGGGTTGACATTTGGAGGCCTCTCCCCACAGAATATCCCAGGAGTCTTTGTGCAAATGAGTGCATCCCTGTCAGAGCTCTAATTTGCAAAGGCACTGAAAGGTGCCCAGAGAAAGAAGGCACAGCACAAGCTGTCCCGTCTCCAGGAGAAAGCGAGCCTACTTGACTTCCATTTGTACGACAATGGAGCTGGCCTGTGAGTGTGCCCACGTCTTCCGTGTAAATGACAGGTGGAATTCGCTGGCATTAATTGAATTCCTATCCTAACATTTCCCTGTGGCCTTCACAATTGTTGGCACATCTGTACCTCGGTGGTAAACAATGTACCTTAATTCTAAATGGTAAAAATAGTTACTCCTTGAACAATGAAAATACTCATAGTAAAAGCAAATGTCTTCCTTCCGTTCCCAGGAGAGCCCCAGGGACAAAAGATGTCTTCATACCGAGGAGACTTCCCGGTGTTCTCTGTGCCCAGCCCACCAGGCCCGGGAGCCTGGCATTGGCAAAAGCTCCTCCGAATAGCTTGCAAGTGAGGCTTGTGGCAGTGCCCAATGCAAAGCCAACACCGGATATTTATTTATATGTATGTATGTGTGTCTGTCTATCAAGAATGTGGATAGACATACACACATACAATTAATTAATTAATACATAAATAAGAGGTGTTTGTTTTTTAATAGTGCTTATTACCTGGGGAAGTAAGGATGCTGCCACTAAGTATGAAGACTAGGTGCATCTGAGAAGCTGAAGCAGCTGAAGTGCAGGGAATAGAAACTCGCAAACACTAGATTCAGCTTCCTCACTGGCAAGGGATCCCAAGTATTTATCACGTCTATCTGAAAAATATTTCCTGTGTGTGATGTATGTCTGGATAAGTGTTTGTGTGTGTGGGGGGGGGGAGGAGTAGAGTGGGGGGTGTTGTGTGTTTTCCATGACCCGTTGGCTATATGCAGGCTAGTGGGATGTGCCCACAAAGGATGGAATCCAGAATATATTTTCCCTCCCTTCCACCCTGACCTGCTGCCGTACTGCCTGAAGTCCATCTCCAGAAAGGGAGTTGTTAACAGTGATGCAAGTTTTATCAAAGAAAAAAAAATTTTTACCCCAAATACCCAGGAGAGTGGCATAGCTACATGGAGAGCAGGTGTTCTTGGCCTCCAAGGCCAGGACTGGCTACTTTCTGTTTGTATTTTGGGGATATGGGGAGAGAGGGTGGTGTAAGCTCAAAAGAGGTGATTTGAAAGAAGGAAATAATTACTCTTTTGATCACAGACCAAGCTGCCTTGAAATATTAGTCTCTATCATTTCATAACCACCAACTATTTATGCCTGGGGTGCTATATAAAGGTAATTTGTTGCGGGTAAAGTACTTTAGGATGTTTTTGTTCATGTTATTGGGTACCTTCTGATTAAAGCTATTCTTAAAACCCTACTCTTGACAGTTACCCTTCAGCCAGGACTACAGCACCTTACTATAATAGGTTTATATTAAATCATTAAATGTAGTTTGGAATAAACTTATTCTATAGCCCAGCTGGCATGGCTCAGTGGTTGAGCATAGACCTATGAACCAGGAGGTCATGGCTCCATTCCAGGTTGGGGCACATGTCCAGGTTGCAGGCTCGATCCATAGTCTGGGGTGTGCAGGAGGCAGCCCATCAACGATTCTCTCTCATCATTGATATTTCAGTCTCTCTCTGAAATTCCTTCCTTCCTCCCTGAAATTAATAAAAAATATATTTTAATAAAAAACTTACTTTATAAATTTAATAGAACCCACAAAATAAGTATATATTTAGTACAAGAATTTAGGTATTTATACTTTTAATACAGGTACTAAGGCATTCATACCTTTATTGGTATGTAGCAAATATATTGATTTTTGTATCTACCAATTCCTTTTTAAATATAGAATACAAATATTTGGGTGCTTAATGTTGCTAAAGTGGACCTGGCATTTTTTTTTTTTATTTTTTTTAAAATATATTTTATTGATTTTGTACAGAGAGGAAGGGAGAGAGATAGAGTTAGAAACATCGATGTGAGAGAGTCATATATCAGCTGCCTCTTGCACACCCCCTACTGAGGATATGCCCGCAACCAAGGTACATGCCCTTGACCGGAATCGAACCCGGGACCTTTCAGTCCCCAAGCCGACGCTCTATCCATTGAGCCAAACCGTGGACCTGGTATTTAAATGGAGGGCAGGACTCAGGAAATCTCAATTATATATCACTCAGCAGACTGCTTACCACATTGCTATATCAGCTTCCACGTGGAACTCTGTAGGAAAGCAAAAATCCCTTTTAAGAGTATATGACCGTTATTACTTCCTTTTCCACATACTGGGGGAAAAGCAATTTCCCAAATTGTGAGCAAATTTCCTTCTGAAGAAAACTAATTATGTTCTCATGAGTGTATTGCAAAGATTAAACAATAGCTTGATGCAATGCATTTATCAATAAAAGGTTGCATATATTAAAATGTAATCTGCAAAGATTTGCACTACCATCTTCAAACGGGCTCAGGGACTTTGGATGAAAGGATGTCCATGCACACTCAATGCAAACACTAGATATATTACCTAATTTTCTCAAATCAAGCCATTCCTGAAAATGTCATTAAATCCAGGCAGGTATTTCTCGGTCTGTTTTTATTCCTGTCTCAGGCTTCAAAGGTGTTTATCAAAGCACTAAACCTTCTCTGTCCTCACTGATCACTCAGCCTCCTTGGCAGTGATGATTCTGAAGAGAGACCAAGGACAGCTGTTTGAGGTTCAGGGCAACTTTAAGTAAATGTTTTTGTCAGCTCTTCCTTTAAATGCTTACAAATGATTCACAGAGAGAAACAAGTCTCAGTGCCACCCTGCTGTTAGTTCACCCTTTGCTTTAACCTAAGTTGGCTGTGAACAATTTTTTTTTTCATTTTTAAAAATTTTATTTTGTTATTTTAAGTATTACAAATAGTAGTACATAGTATATCTTTTTTTCCCCTCCATTGACCTTCCCCCAGCCTCCCTATGTTATTATTAACCCCCCATTCCAATCCCCCCCCCCCCTATTGTCCTTGACGACTGGTTAGGCTCATATGTGTGCACATAGGTCCTTTGGTTGATCTCTCCCTTTTGTCCCCACCCTACCTTTGAGGTCCAACAGTCTGACCCATGGCTCCTTATCTCTGGGTCTGTTCTTGTTCATCAGTCTATGTTGTTCACTATTTCCCCTAGATGAGTGAGATCATATCCTACTGGAAATATACTTATAAGAATCGAAAATGAAACAAGCAATAATCGTTATGCTGAAAGGCATATGAATCAGTCTGTAGTGAGTTTCTTTCTGGGCCAACAGTTCTTTTGAGATCCAATTTCAATGTCAAACAGTTCCTTATGTGTACATGTCAGCAATGATATTTCAGTTCTGGATGGTGGACAAATGGTGGTATTGCAGGTCCAACCCTCTCTGGTTTGGTCCAGGGCAACCTCCTTGGTCCTTGGCTTGGCTACAGAGGATCAGGGAACTTTCAGTGTCAATACCAGCACTTTCATCCCTGACATTTTATGTTGTATTCTCATTATTTTATATTTCAAAAAAAGAACTACACAAGTAGCTGATGGTTTCTCTGAAGGAAGGAAGGAAGGAAGGGAGGAAGGAAGGAAGGAAGGAAGGAAGGAAGGAAGGAAGCTTCTGTTGGAAATTAAGTATATAGTTAAGTGCTGCCTTTGACCTTCACTGACTAACGAAGGTGACTGAGATCTCTAAACTTGACTCTGAGTCCCCGAAGTCTAAGTTTCTGAAGCACAGATATGCAACTGTGTTCCATCCCAGAGCCTGGAAGGCATTCAGAGGCTCTTTTTCTTGTCAAGTCACATTACTGGGCTATTTGGTGAACTAGCCACAGACTGACAGGTGAGGACAAGGCAGGAGGTACCAAAAGAGATAAAAATGGACTGCAGAAGTGCAACACAGGGCTGATCCCTTTTAGCATCTTCAGTGTAACTAAGTAGACAGGAAACCAGGTCTAAAGTGAATGCAGTCAATGGCAATGGATGCCACTATTTTCATCAAACCACATCTTTACTCTTCTGGTGGCGACCACTCAAATATAAAGATGTTCGTGGAAATGAAGGTTTGATGTCTCATGAGAAAGAAGGAAAGTAATAAATTATTGCTTTTATTTTTAAATATATATATTTTATTGATTTTTTACAGAGAGAAAGAGACAGGGATAAAGAGTTATAAACATTGATCAACTGCCTCCTGTATACCTCCTACTGAGGATGTGCCTGCAACCAAGTTACATGCCTTTAACTGGAATTGAACCTGGGACCCTTCAGTCCGCAGGCTGATGCTCTATCCACTAAGCCAAATCAGTTAGGGTTATTGATTGATTTTAGAAAGACAGAGAGAAAGACATCAATTTTTTTTGTCACATTTATTGATGCATTCATTGGTTGACTTTTGTATGTGCCACCCTGACTGGGGATAAACCCACAATCTTGGTGTCTTGGGATGGCAACCAACAGAGCTACCCAGCCAGGGGCTGATTTAAGCATTTTTCAACATCTGTCTTCTATAATATCACAGAGAGTTCTAAGTAGACTTAGCCAAAGCTGCCATCTTTAAAAAACTCGGCATTGAAATCATAGTAAGAACAGGATAACTACAATACGTCTATCAGAAGAATGAAAGTGCTCCTTTTGTTGTGGGCAACTGCTTCATGAACATAATGCTAGACCTTGAAGAATGAGTATTTAAAAAAAGTAAGAGTGGAGCCCTAGCTGGTGTTGCTCAGTGGATAGAGCATCAGTCTGTGGATTGAAGGGTGTTGGGTTCGATTCTGGTCAAAGGCACATGTGGAAGGGTTGTGTGGGCTTGATCTTCTGTGGGGGGTATGCAGGAGGCACTCGATCAGTGAGTCTCTCTCATCATTGATGTTTCTCTCTTCTTTCTTCTCCCTTCCTCTCTGAGTTGTGGGAAGGGAGTCCATCTGAAGATTGATAATTTTATATTATTATTTTTGTTTTATGTATGTCAATATCCTATCCTGTGACAGGGTCAGGAAATAATAGTAGTCACAAATTATTTTGGTGATTTTTACACAAGCAAGTTTGGAAACCCATACCATGACCTATAGCTGAGGTTCTCAGAGTGTGGACCCTGGACCAGCAGCAACAGCATAATTGGCATCCCCTGGGAACTCATTGGATGTGCAAATGCTCAGGCTTCTTGGCAGAGCTACTGAAGCAGAGTCCCTGGGAGAGCAGAGCAGAGCGGAGGAGGGCCCAGAAATCTGTGTTTTCTAGTGGCCAGGAGAGAGGGATCCACTGGCCTAGAGATTTCTGGGCTCCATAGGGGCCCCTCAGATGATTCCTGAGAATTTCAGATAGATAGATAGATAGATAGATAGATAGATAGATAGATAGATAGATAGATAGATAGATAATACTAAGTAAAAGTGAGGCAGATCTTTAGAAACATGCTTCTAAAGGGAGAGAGAGAGAAAAAGAAAAAGACTGAATGAGAGACTATATAAAACTTAAAATCTTGGTGTATCCCAAATGGACAGTAAACACAAGAAATTGAGGTTAAAACGGAGTCATTGCGGTCAATCCTGAAACTGCCCATTGGGAAGGAGCAGCTTTGATTTTTCAAAGTCATCAGTATGTTGAGCTTGCTATTTTAGAAATCCATGATTATTCCCTCAGAAGGGAAGCTGTTTATCAAATAACTTCTGAGGATTCTCTGGCCAGAGACCCAGAATCTTGAATATTTTGTTTCCTAGGCAGCCTCTGACAGATCCGTGAAGAGAGAGCTTTCTAAAGTTCCTTGATGTTCCTATCACTTCCCCGCGGGCAATGCACACAGCTCGGCCCAACGTAGTTTTGCTCAGGTACCTGTTTACATGTTTAGAGCCTTCAGTCTGGGGCTAAACGGCTGTGGTGTCTGCGGGCTCTCCGTGACAACCTGCTGTGGTAGTGCCAGCTGGAGGCTGCTCAGACTGCAACAAGGGAAGATGGTGATGGAGCGAGCTAAGCATTTCACCGTGACCTCCCTCTACTGTAGCAGAAAAATCTGGATGTGCCTCCCCTCACGCACAGCCACTCCATCCAGGAGGGCAGTGTGTATAATTTGAATATTTCTGGCATTGTTCCCATTTGTGGGGATGAGACAGACGGATGCTGATCACCACCTGAAGGACTCCCAGGGCAGTGACCAAGCTTAGGACACGGTTCCTGTCAGCAAAACAGAGCAGCTTGAGGCCAACACAGAGACGGAACTCAGTTCTCTGAGCCCTCTCCCTGGATGCTCAACCCAACTGACTTATTGAGCCACCGGATAATAAAGAATATGAAAAGAGTTGGTTAGGGGCTTGGCCAAAAGCTAAAATTTTTACCTATTTTGTTTGATTGTTTTTTCCCAGCAGAAGATCATTTGGCCAAGAATAACACCATCCTCCTAAGGATGCCTAGTACCATGTTTACTCCTGCACATTTCTGTTGTGTCAGGGAGTCAAGAAGCTAAAAAAGGAGCAATCATCACATAAAGTCCTGGGTCCTGGGCCCTGGATCCTGGGTCCTGGGAGACAGTCCAGGGTCCATGAATTTCACAGGGACATATCAAACTGCAATACTCCAAATCAAGATGTCTTTTTAATTATACTAATAAACTAGGTTCCTTATATGCTTATTTATTTCCATGAAAACCTTGCCTTGGAGTCTTTAGGACCAGGGTATGTAAATATTAGGAGTTCTAAGTAAAGAAAGGGAATAGTCTAAACTAATTTTGCACGGTTCTCATCCAACCCCAGAGGCCTACACATTACATTTCTTCTTAAAATAATTTCTGCAAGCCCATGTGAATTCAAAAACTAAAGTCCACATTCAATAGATACAGAAGGATTCTATAATTAAGTCAGGGATATAATAACACTGAGTTTGTTCTGACGTTATTCACTTTCCAGAGTTTTATTAATTCCCTCATAGGCTTCAAATAGCAGTTAATTTTAGAAGGAGGTCAACTCATATATTCAATTGACTTCTAAAACGTACTATAGATAAACAGCTAGACTCTACACGTTCATTCCCACAATGTCAAGAGGAGAGAGACCAAAAAAGGCGGACTCCAGTGGAGTACTAGATCATTTTTTTTCCAGTGTCACTTGTATAATAGGCTCTTAAATGCATTATTCATTCATTCATTCATTCATTCATTCATTCACTATATGTAAACAGAGAGATACTGTGTCAGGCTATGCTAATATTCTACTCTCTCTTATATATTCTTTAAAAAGTGTTTTTATTGATTTGAGAAAGAGAGAGAAACATGAATGTGAGAGTGAAACATGGGTTGGCTGCCTCCTGCATGCCTTTAACTGGGGATTGAGCCTGCAACCCCAGCATATGTGCCTGACTGAAAATCAACCCCATGACCTTCTTTGCATGGGATGACAGCCAACCAACTGAGCCACACCAGCTAGGGCTTCCTTATATATTCTCCCCCTCCTCCTCCTCCTCCTCCTCCTCCTCCTCCTCCTCCTCCTCCTCCTTCTCCTCCTCCTCCTCCTCCTCCTCCTCCTCCTCCTCCTCCTCCTCTTCCTCCTCCTCCTCCTCCTCCTCCTCCTTCTTCTTCTTCCTCCTCCTCCTCCTCTGAGCCACACCAGCTAGGGCTTCCTTATATATTCTCCTTCTCCTCCTTCTCCCCCTCCTCCTCCTCCTCCTCCTCCTCCTCCTCCTCCTCCTTCTTCTTCTTCTTCCTCCTCCTCCTCCTCCTCTTCCTTCTTCTTTTTCTATCCCCACTTGAGGATGTTTTTTCCCCATTGATTTTTAGAGAGAGTGGAAGAAATAGGGAAAGACAAAGAGAAACATCGATGTGAGAGAGACACATTGATTGGTGGCCTCCTGCACATGCCCTGACCTGGGCCCGGGTCAAGGAGGAGCCTGCAACCAAGATACATGCCCTTGACTGGAATCAAACCTGGGATCCTTTGGTCCACAGGCCAATGCTCTATCCACCAAACCACACCAGCCTGGTCTCTGTGATACATTCTTGAAAAACTTATTCCATGTAAAAGTTCATAAAATATTTTGACCAAACTTTTGAGTATTAGTTGATGTGAGATACATCAATAATAGAACCCGTTTTATTTAAAGTTGATTAAGCCTCGCTCAAAAGCTGGATAGGATAGGGGAGAAAAATCCTGAGTCAGTGACAGCAGTGAAGTATTAGAGATGGTATGACTCCACCTGGTGGCCACAGAGCAAAATACATGCCTGCAAGATAGACAGTTAAAACCCTCTACTGGGCATTTATCTCTTAACAGGGGAATCTCCTGCCTGCTAGTTTTCCAGGAGTCAAGTATTTCCAGAATGCCTAGCCTGGGTGAGGTTCCAGATAAGAAGCAGCCTCTTGAGAACAGCTATAGAAAATACAATTTCCTTATTTGGTGAAAGATCCGATCTATTAAAAAATATTTTTAGCCGAGACCGGTTTGGCTCAATGGATAGAGCGTCAGCCTGCGGACTGAAAGGTCCCAGGTTCGATTCTGGTCAAGGGCATGTACCTTGGTTGCAGGCACATCCCCAGTAGGGAGTGTACAAGAGGCAGCTGATCGATGATTCTCTCTCATTGATGTTTCTAACTCTCTATCCCTCTCTCTCCCTCTCTGTAAAAAATCAATAAAATATATTAAAAATATATTTTAAACAATACTTATGTATTCATTAATAATGTTAATTGGGGGGTGGATTTAATGTTAACAAAGATAATATGATCCTAAGCTCTCTGTCAATCTGTTGTTTGCAAAGTCCTTTTGTATCCATGGTGTTGGTCATCCTTGTAACAATAGACAGGGGGGTGTGCACGTAGGAAGGCCACACAGCAGAGAGCAGGAGGGAGCCCATGGGCTTCGGAACTCGGTAGGGCGAAGGCTGAGTAACAGCAACTCTGATTTCTTAGCGTTACACCCTGAACACACACCTCACCCATTTGAACACTCACTTACTTCAAATATCTAACGGTTGGAGGAGCTGATGGTTCCTAGGAAGATCACAGAGAATAGTCTACTTTAAAGTGCACAGAAGTAGAATAAAGGGGGGAAATTGGGGGACGTCTGTAATACTGTCAACAATAAAATCTATAAAAATAAAAGTGCACCAAATGTCCATCAAGGGATAAATGGATAAACCAGATGTGGTATATACCATTCAGTCTGCAGAAGGAGGGGGATTCTGGCACTTGCTACAACATGGGTGAACTGAGGACACTATGCTGAATGAAATAAGCCAGACACAAAAGGAGAAACAGTGTATGATTTTACTACTATGAGGCCCCTAGAGTCATCAAATTCACAGACACAAAAGGTAGAACAGAGGTTACCAGGGCTTAAGGGAGGAAGGATGAGCAGTTAATTGTCAAGAGGAGAGAGAGACAGAGCTAGAGATTTCTGAAATCCCATGGGTATGAAGTTTCACTTTGGGAAGATGAAAACATTCTGGAGATGGACGGTTATAGAACAATGTGAAAATCACTGAGCTGTACACTTAAAAATGTATGTTCTGCAGTGGTTGGGAGACTGGAAGGAGATGAAGCAACCAGACAGGAAGGAAAAGCCACAGCAGCAGCCCTGATGCCAAGCACAGTGCCTGGCACACAATGCAGGGTGTGTGATAAATATGTGAATAATTTGATCACCCAGGAACTCTGGCAGGTCTGCCCCCAGGAAGACCAATAAGGGCACGGGATGCAGTAGACCATCATAGGGGCCCCCATCCTTCCTGTAGGAAGGGACACCTTCCTGGACACCTTGAAGAGGCACAGTTTAGGTAAGAAGCTTTGCTCAGGTTACCTTCATCTTTCTGAACCACTCAGCTGACTCTCACGTTGCTGGGAATCAATATGAGGCAAGGAATCAGTGACTATAGAAAACAAGCTATTTCAAGAAGATATTCTGTGCGTCAGACAAGAGAGAAGTTGGGAAAAGACACGGGGCAGAGATGGCACTGTTTTGTTTTAAGATGGAGACATCTTTCTATGCTGATAGGGATGACCGAGCAGAGAGACAGTCATTCATGAAAGAAGGCTCACTGTGGGTACCAAAAGCCTAGGAGGCGAGAAGGGTTGACCCTGAGTACAGTGGAGAGGTTGGGCCTTTGCTAGGAGTGAAGATACTTCAGCCTTTGCAGGGGGAGGGAAGGCAGAGGACATGGGTTAATGTGGGATTGGAGAGGTAGACATGGCAGTGGGAGGTTGAGAGTATAAGTTCCTGCTCATGTCTATATTATCAGTGACGTGTTTGGGGAAATGTAGAGAGGCTTTAAAAAGAACAAAATGGAAATCATCTTCTAGTCCATTACCAACCCATTTTCATCCCTAGTGACATTACAATTTATTCCCTGGATTTAGATTTAGCCTACACAGTTATCAAGAGAAGTAGATTTTGCATATTTTACTTAATTTTGCAGAGTTCTTTTCAAATTTCTAATTAACTTAGCCAAATGAGCCAGTAATAAATTATACAGAAATCTCTTAATTTTGTGTTCTTTCACTTCTAATCCTTTTTCTTTCTATTAAAAATGATACTTTCTCTTTCACCAAAATCATTGCTCTAATTAAAGATGCAATGAATAAACTGCATAGTATTAAAGACTTAACTTGTACTGAAGAAGAACACTTTCACTGATACTGGTAGAATATATAAGTAGGAAAAAAAGAAGCAAAAATTTTATTATATTAAAAAACAAAATCTTCCCAGGAAGAGAGAGACAGCATTTGATTAAAGGTTCTGAGAGACTGAATGAAAAGAACATCAGAGCCAAAGTGTCTGTGTATTTTAAAGAACAGATTACATCCGGGAAACATGATAATAATTAGTGTGATTAAACATATGAATTAAACTAATTAACTTAGGAAATGTGGGCAGTTCCATTGAAAGATAGACTAAGATTTTTAGATGGAAAATTCCCATCAATTCTGTGGAGTGATTAAGAGTCCTCCCATGTCTGTTGAAACCAGTTTGGTTCAGTAGATAGAGCTTCAGCCTGCGGGCTGAAGGGTCCTGGGTTCCATTCCGGTCAAGGGCATGTACCTTTGTTGCAGGCACATCCTCAGTGCAGGGTGTACAGGAGGCAGCTGGTCAATGGTTCTCTCTCATCGATGTTTCTAGTTCTCTATCCCTCTCCTTTCCTCTCTGCAAAAAATCAACACAATATTAAAAAAAAAAAAGAGTCCTTCCATGTCTTATGGATTAATTAGAACAACACTGAAGAAAGTCATTCGGACGGAACAGTGTGAGTGCCTTTTCATATGTGTGAGGTTTTCCCCCTACACTTTGAGGTTGAAAAAAATCCTTTAAGAACAGATGGTCTTAAAAATTATATAAGATTTGCTATGGGTCCAGGGGTCTTTCAGATCAGAGTCAACTCTAGTGGTGAGCCCTGAGTGTCCGCCCTCCCTCTTCTCTTCACCACCCGCTGAGGATGCTCACAGATGAAGGTCCTGGGATGTGAAATCCCCTCAATGAGGGCAGAGCAGGGCACATGGTTCTGAACTGCTCCCCAAGCAGGCAGATTGACCCCTGGCAGAGTGAGAGTGAGGCCCCCCTGAATGAGGCGAGTGCTTCTACCTGATGTCCTTGGAGGACCAGAGTCAGGAATGGGACTGAGACAAAGCGTGGTGACTAGTCCTAGACCCCCACCAACTCCCAAGCAATTTGTTCTGCTCCCAAGACCATGAGGCCAGCCACGTGGTCCTCTGAGTGAGGAATCGAGTGCTTGTTTAGATTTAAAAACATTCAGAGATATTAAAGGGTAGCAAAGAGGTGGGGGTAATCTGTCAATCTGTGGGGGCCCTGAATGTATTATAGGAGAAACCCAATTAGAGATTAAAATACCAGTATGCGGCAGTACTTTCCAATACTAAATATATTTATTAAGTGCCTGCATTGCCCAGCAGCCTATGCTGGTATCATGAATTATACAAAGATTAATGAGGTACAATTGGTATGTCCCTCCGTTGCCATTAGTATAAGTGAGAAATAAGCAAATGACAAAATGGCAAAGACCTTGTAGAGTGTGGTAAGTGCTCGAAGCTTCAAATGTCTGTGGGGGTGCAAAGGAGGGAAAGGTGACTCACGGTAAGAGAAATGTCAGGACTCCCTAGAAGCTGGGTCATTTGAACAGGCCTTGAAAAATGGCCCGTAGTTTAGTTAGTGGAGATGGAGGAGAAAGTGAATGATGGAAATAAGTGCACCATAACGGCTCAGTGAAGCATCAGTTCTCAAATGTGTCTGGATTGCAGGACTCTACAGAGATATGCAAGCCTGGAAATGTAGTTTGGGAACAGATCATGGATGTCTTTTATTATTGAGACAAGGAGCTTGGGCTTCATTTTGTAGCATGGTTATGGCACAAAAGAGCAATCCAGGCAAGACCATAACTAGAGAGAGGATTCTGGCTACAATGTTCAAGGTAGAGGCAGGACACCCAAAGGTGACTGCACTATTCACATGAGAGGTGCCACGCTAATGAGGTCAAAACCAGGGCACTGGTTATGGGAATGGCTTGAATGGTACAGAGTCAAGATACTCGAAAGTGACAGAGTGGTAAAGGAAAATAGAATCGAATGTGTGTCTAGCCCCTCCACTCTGCCGGCTTTGCAGGACCATGACACCATGAATCAGATCAGAATGACAGAAGGGGGAGCAGAAATAAAGACATACAGTAAGAGACGCCGGCAGATACGTTCACCTGTGGACCCGTGACTTCCCAGGCATTAACCTTACACGTGGGTGAACGGATTCGGAGACACACTGGGCCACGGTGAACGGAGAGCATCTGCACCACAGATGAGCCAGTGGGGACAATGCTGAGTGAGGAGAGCTCCAAGGATGTTGCTTGCGAGGGATGGGCAGAGGAAGAGGGCTACAAAGGAGACGCAAAAGGGATGGCAAGGCCAAGCTAGGAGAAAGACTGGCAAGGAGGTGACACCCAAGGACTATTAGAAAATGAATGAATAAACCTCAGCAGTGTCTAATCATAGAGGGGGGGGAAAAAAAGAGTATGTCAAGGATAAAAGAGTGATTATCTATTTTAAAAGGATGAGTTCTATTGTATGTGAATTATGTCTAAATAAAGCTGGTCTTAAGAAAGAATAAAGGGGTGATCAGTGGTGTGAGATGATGTAAGAAAACTGAGGGCTGAGAAGAGGCACAATAACCTAAGAGCGATGCCAGGGGAGAAGGGACAGGAGGGGCCTAGCTGTCAGAAGCAAAGAAGGTGGTTGAAAAGTGTGAAGGTCTAATTTGTGCCCCTTTCTCAGTAAGTTCAACATCTCTTAATGTTTTATTTTTCATAAGAAAATAACATTGTTATTGTACAGAATTTGGGAAACATAGAGAGGATTAACAAAAGGGCAAAATGACAATCACCTGATTTTTTGCTACAACGAAATAACAATGGTTCATGTGAATTATTTATTTCAGTCATTTATGTTGGTGCTTATTATTTATAGAATTGGGATTATGCAAAACCTTAAGTTTTATGTATTGCTTTCTTAAAAAATTGATCTTATAGCATTTATCATCCTCTGGATATGAAAACCATTCTGATATTGCTAGACATTGGTTGATCTCCCTCCTTTGTGTATTTTGCTATTTTCATTGTAATGAATGTTTTTCCTTAAATCTTTGTTATATACTATTTTACTGTTTCTTTCGAATATATGTCTAGATGGGGAATTGCTGTGTCAAAATAGCATGGGCATTGTTATTACTCTTGCTGAATTACCCAATGGTTTTTCTGAAAGATTGAACGGATTTGCAATCCTTCAGCAATGATTCACTGCACGTACTTCCCTATTGAGAATTATCATTTTCTTTTCACTCACTTTGCCTACTTGAGAGATAAAAAAATGACATCTCACTGTTGGATTAATTTGCATAATTTAGCTCAAAGAGCTCTCAAATAAGATTTCTCCTTTAAGATCTGTGATTTGTTTCTGAGACTCCTGATTAAAAAGGCAATAGAGAGAAACAAATTGATGAAGAAAGATTATGAAAATGAACTCAGATGAAAATTTAGTTCTATAAAACCAACGGAGGGACATATCAATTTAGACAAAGAGAAAGCTGTTCAATTATGACAACGGAGCTCTGCCGAGAAAGAGCCTCCCTCGTTCAGTTCTCCATGAATTCTTCTGGCCATTTTCTGAAATCGGGAGGTGGAGTAAATACTCATGCACCAATTTTCTTGGATTCCTTATATTCATCTCATGGGCATAACACAACACGTTCAGTTTTACCTGGGGTGTTGTATTTCAGAGTAACAAGCTAAAACCCTTTCCTATATATTTGTATTCAAGGATTAATGGTATGAGAATAAGAATAAAGTTGTCATTTCCTAAGAGCTGGGCACTTGCCAGGTGATTTACATACATGATTAACTTTTACAATACTTCCTAGAGGGAACTATCGGATCCATTTCACTGATGACAAAACTGAGGCTCCTGGTGCTCTGGCTGTGTGCTGTTAATGCCAGTGCTCTCTCACACAAACACCACGGCTGTTTTGTATGCCATTTGACATTGATAACCTGTGAGACAATGTACTATCATTATCCTTATTTGAACTTCAAGAAAGGAAAATTATGATATTGGAGTAAATTTAACAGTCTCTCAACAAAATACCTTAAATGCTGTAGCTGACCAAAGTCACTTATGAGGAGATCAGAGGAAAACAACCTGAGTTGTTAAAGGAAATGTTTCAAGCATTCCTCTTTCTGACATCCCAACAGTTCTTCCACTTCCTTCAGCCCTCCAATATTTAAGGCTCCCACTTTTCCACCATCCAGACTCAAAGTCATGCCCTGTCCCCAGTTCCTTACATCACCTGAGTCCCATATCCTACCCATATAACCGGGGCCTGGCCAACACCCTTAATTACTGCCTGGCTCTCCTTCCCCATCATCCCCACCTGGCCAGCCTCAGTCTCCCAATCAGCCATCTCCTCTGCAGCTGCACCCTGGCAGCTCCGTGTTACTAGAGAAAACGACAAACTTGCCGATGGCTCTCACTTTACATTCATAATCAAAATTGGCTAGGCACCTAATAGTGCCCAGCCAATGTAAATCTGCTTCTTTAGAAGATGCATTTCTCTCCTGCTCCAAAATGACTATTCACATCTCAAATATCCAATACCCTTCCCCAGCTCCCAGGCTGATGAACCTGCCTCATCCTTCCTGGGGAATACAGCAGCAATCACACAGGAAGGGGCTCACCTTAATGTCACTCCTTGCATATGCATCCCACCTGGCTTCCCCAGCAGTCACACTGGATGAGGTAACCCTGCTCCTACCGAAGTAAGTCCTGGAATCAAGTGCTCTTTAAAAAAAAAAAAAAAATATATATATATATATATATATATATATATATATATATATATACACATACATACAGTAATATATATATACAGTAATATATATATATATATATATATATATATATATATATATATTACTGTTTTTTTACAGAGAGAAAGGGAGAGGGACAAAGAGCCAGAAACATCAATGCGAAACATTGACCAGCTGCCTCCTGCACACCCCCCACTGGGAATGTGCCCACGACCAATGTACATGCCCTTATCCACAATCGAACCTCAGACTGATGCTCTATCCACTGAGCCAAACAAGTTTCAGCAATCAAGTGCTCTTGATCCAGCTCTTCCAAGTCTAGATTTTCTCAAGGTTCAGGCTCACATTCTACCCTCTCACAGAGCCTCCCTCACCCAGCCACTTGCTAGCGTTCTAGTCTAACACAGTGGTCATCAGTCTGGGCCATGGAATAGCTGCATCTGCATCACCCAGACCCATGAAATCCACTCCAGCCACCCTGGGGGTGAGGACAGCTCTGTAAGGTGACTGTTCACAACAAAACCTCACTACATATTCAATTCGGCACTCAAGTAAGAAAATTATATTTAAAATGGAAATAGTGAATATTCAAATGTCAATGCTCTCTAACAGAATAACTACATCTTATCTGTGCTCTTGAGGTATTCGAATCTGGTGGAGACATGTGGTGGAACAGCTACAGTGGTCTCTTCTTGACTTCACGTTTAGTGGTGCCATATTGGTTGCTTGAAATCGTCAGCCTTCGTAGGAGCATTTATATCATGGAAATCAGCAATTGTTAAATATGAGGGTCTTTTCCCCAAAGATGCAGTTGTCAAACATTTCCCAGAACGTCGCTGGCTGGGGCCCAATACTCTTCATTGAAAAAAGCCTTCCCGGGGATTCTGAATCAGCTGGAGTTCAAGAACCACCGATTAGAACTTGCCTGTCTATCTCCAGTCGCCTGCTACCCTCCTCCCACCACTAACCAGTCTGATTTCTCCCTCAGACACACACAATGGCGCTTGCTTCCTTTTCATTCTGCCTCAGCCTCATACAACCTGATTTCACCCAATGGAAGTAGGATTTTTATAGGAAAGTAATAACCTTCCTTGGGACTCAGGGTAAACCCCTGTTTTATTTTATATATAGGTTGAAAATTTTTTATAAAAGTTTATTTGCGAACGAAGCTCACTTTAGTATTTCCTTTTATTTTAATAACATAATGAAATTACAAAATGACTTTTCTCCCCTGAAAATAGCATCTGATTGAGCCCAGTCAGTCATCCATTCTCCTATTAGAAGTTTGCTGGATAATAGAAACCAGCAGATGGCAGCAGGGGCTCTTGTAAACAAAGCTTAATGCACTTGAAGCATTTGGCTATGAAAGAACATAAACTGTTATTGTAAAGTCAAGCACATTTCTAAATAGTTTGCTGGCTTATCATTTTCTTCATGTCAGCAAACTGCTTTTTAAAATGCAGGATAGATTATGTTCTATGGTCTCATAAGAACAATAACAACTAAAAGAGGTGTGTTTTTTTTTCTTTCAAGGTTTACAATATCATGTGCATTTTATTTTTTATTCCCCCCCACACACAGGTTTATTCTTTTATTTTCTTTATTGATTAAGGTATTACATATGTATCCTTTTCCCCTCAATGCCCCCCTACCCCACTTCCCTCTCATGCCCTCACCCCCCCCCCCCCCCCCCCGGAGTCTGTGTCCATTGGTTAAGTTTATATGCATGCATACAAGTCCTTTGGTTGATCTCTTTCCCTTACCCCTGCCCTCCCCTAGCTTCCCTCTGAGTTTTGATGGTCATATTGATGTTTCTCTGTATCTGTTCATCAGTTTATGTTGTTCATTATATTCCACAAATGAGTGATATCATGTGATATTTATCTTTCTCTTACTCCTTTTATGCAAATTGGCCCATATCAGAAAAAAATAGGTTTAAAATTGTCAAATTCTTACAGATTCAGATTTAAACTATACTACTTCGTTAATATTCTTCAAGTTTTTTTTATGTTATTACTTCCATAACCAGTTTTCTTGTAAACTCAGAAGACAATATGCAAATAAAGAATTACTGATTATAAGCCACAGAACCCTCACATTTTTACTTTTTTTTTTTTAAATTGATTTTTAAAGAGAGAGGAAGGGAGAAAGATAGAAACATCAATGAGAGAAACACACTGATTGGTTGCCTCCTGCCACCCTTACTGGGGATCAATCTCACAACCAAGGGATGTGCCCTAATCTAGAATCTATCTGGTGACCTCTCAGTTCATGGGTCGATGCTCAACCACTGAGCAACACCAGCCAGGTGAACAGCCACATTTTTTGAAAATATGTTTGTATTGCCCAAACCGGTTTGGCTCAGTGGTAGAGTGTCGGTCTGCGGACTGAAAGGTCCCAGGTTCGATTCCGGTCAAGGGCATGTAGGGGGTGTGCAAGAGGCAGCTGGTCGATGTTTCTCTCTCATCGACGTTTCTAGCTCTCTATCTCTCTCCCTTCCTCTCTGTAAAAGATCAATAAAATATATTTCAAAAAATTAAAAAAATATATGTTTGTATTAATAATTATAGAGAGAGTAAAGGGGAGAGAAACATTGATCTGCTGCCTCCTGCATGCCCCCCATCAGAAATCGAACTGGCAACCTTTCGGTGCACAGGATGATGCCCAACCAACTGAGCAACATCACACAGGGAATGAACCCCCACATTTTTAAACAAACATGAAAGGCCAGAATGTTTAAATAAATTCTCTATAATATAATGTAGCATCCCTGATAGCCATGCAAGGCAATTAAATTGAGTGTGATGTCAAGAGTGATATAGCCGAAACCGGTTTGGCTCAGTGGTAGAGCATCAGTCTGCGGACTGAAAGGTCCCAGGTTCGATTCTGGTCAAGGGCATGTACCTTGGTTGCGGGCACATGGTAGGGGGTGTGCAAGAGGCAGCTGGTCGATGTTTCTCTCTCATCGACGTTTCTGGCTCTCTATCCCTTTCTGCTCCTCTCTGCAAAAAAATCAATAAAATATATATATATATATATATATATATATATATATATATATATATTTTTTTTTTTAATTTTTTTTTAAAGAGTGATATAAACACATTATTGTGTGGATAGGTTCTTGCCTCTTGCCCACCCCCTACCGGGTGTAGAACCTATGCACACAATAATGTGTTTATATAATTAAAGAAAGCCATTTAGCCATGGCTGGTGTGGCTCCGTTGGTTGGACATCATTCCATGCACCTAGAGCCAGGAGGTTTGATTCCTGGTCAGGGCACATGCCCAGATTGCTGGTTCAATCCCTGGTGACAGGCATACAGGAGGCAGCAGATAGATATTTTACTCTCGTCGACGTTTCTCTTTCCCTCTCCTTTCCTCTACCTCTAAAAATATTTGAAAGAAAGAAAAAAGCATTTACATGGAGTGGTTCTGCATGCACATAGTCCTGAATGGTAAGAATCCACTAGGAATATTGAGGTTCACAGGTGTGTTCAGCGACAGTGGCAATCGCAGCCTAAAGAGGTGATTCTTTGACTGCTGAGCAGTGTGTGGGTATAGTATCATCACTGAAATACGGGGGAAAATATCTTTTTTATAACTCACTTTCAGTGCCTTCTGATGCAATAGTTTCTATTGGGTACATAAAGATGTAGACACGAGGGAGGAACAAATACATGATGCAGTTACTTACTGGACATCATTGATGCACTGGCACTGTACTACACCCTGAGGATGCTCTGATGGACAAAATGTTTCCCAAGAACTCACAGACTACAGGGTTGTAAGTTTAAAAGATATTCAGAAGAGTATACTGTTTATTTCACAAGATTGTTTTGATAATTAAATTAGGTAATTTAGAGAAAGCACTTCACAAACTAAACATCCAACACTTACCAATTTTCCATCATTTTTGAATAGATGAGTGACAAAAATTAAACTGGTTTCCATAAAAGGTTGATAGGACAGATTAAATGGGGAACATAACCCCAGGAAACCTGACCAACTTGGGAGTCCACTGCAATAACCGACAGGAGGTGACAGAGTAGGTCTGACCTGACTGGGAAGTGGGAATGACTGAACAAAAAGATGAAGAACTCAAGTGATGTTGTGTTGGACAATAAGTCAACAAAGAGAAAAGAGACAAAAATGCCTATACTGCATTCCCTGGATAGCTGGAGGAATAATAAAACAGGAAGTCAAGTGGGCAATATCATTTAGGGAGAAAGGTGAATTTGACTTTTCATGTGTTGAGTTTAAGGGCAAACATCAGAAGATAGTTTGAAGATGTCACAGCTCACGAACTCCAACTCACCCTTCACAACCCACCTCCCATGTGCTCTCATCTGGAAAACCTTTCTTTGATAGCCGTCAGATGTTTAGTTACTCACTTCTCCATGTTCCAAAAGCAGCTTTTAAAAAAAAACATACTCTATCTTAGCATTTGTCATATTGGTTGGCTTTACCACACAGGCTTTATCACCTCAACCAGACTCCATTCGAATTGGTGGAAGACATAGAAAGTCACCCATCTTTTTTTCTCTGTTTTTAATCCTCACCCAAGGATGTGTTTATTGATTTTAGAGAACGGAGGGGAGAGAGAGAGAAACCTTGACCAGTTGCTTTCCATAGGTGCCCCGACCAGATGGGGATAGAACTTGCAATCTAGTTATGTGCCCTGACCAGCAATTGATCCTACAACATTATGGTGCACAGGATGATGCTCCAATCAACTGAGCCACCCAGCCAGGGCAAAAGTCATCTATCTTATCTTTATGTCCTGAGCACCAGCACCGCACACCATTCAAGGTACTCAATAAATGCCTGGTGAATGCTGTAAGGAATAAGCTGATGAAAAAAAAACAAAACAAAAAACTATCTAATAGCAAAATAAAGGATTTAGAAGTCATCTGTTTAAAAGATAGGCCAAGTTGCTAATGGATACAATTTCTGAGGAAGGATATTTAGAAAAAAGTGAGAGCTAAAGACAGGACACATATAGGAAGTCAAGGAAGGTTAGAGAAATGAAAAGAACACGAGTCAAAGTCTCAGGGAAAAATAGATGCTGTCACTAACAACAAAGGATATGCTCCAGCAAAGTTTTAAAATGCTCCTGGCATCTCAGTGAATGAAGATAAAGAATGAAGCATTGAATTCCAAAGTCAAATTGACTGGAGCAAACTCAGGTTTGTTTCACCAAGAAGAAAAATAAGACAATGAGTAAATGCCCTTAATTCAGTGAAGAAGCCAAGAATGTGGCCGCAATGCCTTCTTGTTATTTATATGCTGTACGAAGGCCCACCGCAGGCTGGGTGCGTATCTCCAGGCAAAGAAGTTGAAAATAGTAAAAGGATGACTTTAGAACATGATGAATAACAGGAACGTCAGTGCAGTATCTTTGATAAGAAACTGATGAGGAGATGAAGAGGATCAATGAAGCTCTCAAGGGAATTTTTCACAAGGAATGATGACTGTGTCAGGATGCACAGCGGCTTGTCGCATCTTGTTATTGTGCATTGCTGGCACTTTAGGACCCAATAGACTTAGCTCAGGCTGCCTCCCTGCCTGCCTGCTGGGAACAGGCACCTCCGCATGTCAGAGTTGGGGTACCTTGTCCTTGCTGATGGGGTGGGTCTAAGCACTATAGCTAAACCATCTGGATCCCTAATTGCATTCCAGGAAGTCCTAGTATTTCTGGAAAGTTTAAGTGGATTCCCAGAAACAGCCTAGAAAGGGACTTTAAAAATAATTTAATTTGACCTTCTTATTTCCAAATGAGGAGACCGGGGTCCTGGGAGGTCAAATGGCTTCTTTAGGGTCACTGTTGGTTATGAAAGACCGAGAATGAAGCCCAGGTCTCCAGATGGCCAGTCCTATGGTCTTGATGTTTTATACTTTTCAATACAGCAGGAGAAGGAGGAAGGAAAAGCAGGAAAGGAAGAGGGACACTGTGAGACGCAATCTGACTTCCTCGCCACAGCGCTGGCCCACTCTTGTATCTTCCTTGTGCACCACGGAGCCATCAGCGAATAGGAAGACAAACTTTCTCCTCAAGAATCAGGAGATTCGTCCTTCTTTGAACATTTCCTAATCCTGTGTACAAACTGTGGGAACCCTATTATTTCATTGTTTTTACTGTAACTGAATGGCCCTATTTAAAAGTCCCATTTTCCTAAATAGCTATGATTTTTGCCACATCCTTGAATGGTTTTTAAGATTGGACTGAACTTCTGTTTCCCAATCACTGAAAGCACAATTTGATGATGCAGGATGCACTATGCCAAGTACCTGCTACAGCCCAGGCCCTTCTCTAAACAGTTTATATTCATTAACTCCCTGTTTCCCACAATTCACTGAGGTGAACACTCTTCTCAATTTGCAGGGAAGGAAGTTAATGCACCAAAAGGTAGCAAGTCTTTCAAGATTTACAGCCAATAAATAGCAAAAGTCCGGAACCTGAGTGCTACCCACTCTATACCACCATCCTAACAGCCCTGCCTCTGATTCTGTTGGAATCCAGATTCACCTCTTTTGCTCCCAATTAATATTAAAAAAAAAAAATAGTTCCCACTCACATAGACCTATATCGAATTTACTAAATGCAAAGCACTGCCCAAAAGATGTCACATACCTTATTAGTTCATTTAATAACAACCCTATGGAGTTAATGGGAATATTGTTGTCACACCCACTGTACACAGAAAACTGAGGTACAGGAAGCTTAAGCAACTTGCCAAAGGTTCCACAGTCACTAAGTGGAAGAACTGGGACCAAGCCTGAAAGGCCAGCTGTGGTGTCCTCCTTCTTTAACCAGGATGGTGTCCCGCCTCACAAGCAGAGACCATGCAACAAGTGAGGAGGTGGCCTGCCTTTGTCATGGACCAGGTTTATAAGACCACCTCCAGAGCCCCCTTTCTAACCTGACCTTGACACTAGACTCTTGTTCTCTCCTGAGTAAGTTGACCTGTATGGGCTGCACTCCTTAGATCTGAGGAACCTGCAACACCTCTCCTTGCCCGGCCTCGGCCAGGAGCCTGCACACGGAGTTGTTCAAGTGGAGAACAGGCAATGAGGTCAGCAGGCCCAAGCGTCAGTCCTTTTGCTGCTCATGACCAGCTGTGTGATTTGGCCAGAGTAACTTCATTTCTGAAGAATGGAGATAAAAACAGCAGCCCCCTACACAGGGCTGCTGGGGATACTAGAGATAATGCACATCATAAAGTTAGTGCATAGTAAACAGTTTGTAGATATTTCAATGTCGTGGTTTCGAATCCATTCCTTCAATCATAGCGATTGGGAGCTTCCTGGATGCTATCGTGTGCCCTGGAGAGGTAGCTGTGAGCAAAGCGGTCGGAACCCTGTTCTCATGGAGCTTATGTTCTCGTGGGGGAGAAGCTACCCAGCAGGTAATGATCTTGACAAAGAAAATCAAGCCTCCAGGCCCATGGATGTGATTCCCAGGCTCCCGCTTAGCTGTTGGAAGCTATCTTTCTTTAGAGCAGGGTTCTCAAACCTGTTGGTCTCAGGAACCCCATTATGCCCTTAAAAATTATTGAGGATCCCAAAGGAATTTTGTTTTTATGGGTACATCAGTAGATATTTTCCAAGTTAAAAATCAAAACAGAACGTCTGAAAGCACAAGAATGCACAGAGTCCCTGGTATAAGTCATTAGAGCGATGACACCATCGCTCGCCATGCATCCTCTGGAAAGCGCCACATGCACTGTGAGAGAATGAGAGCAAAGAGGCAAACACATCTTCACATGCAGCTGGCCGTACAGACCCCTTGGCAACCACCAAGATTACACTTTGAGAGCCAATGTTCTCATGAAAATATATTTAGACTGGCACTAGCTTACATAAAAAAAAAAAAGTTAATTTATTTTTCCCATCTCTGCTGATTTCTTGCTCATTTTTCTAAAATCAGAAGCTGGAAATATTAAATTACAACTTGAAGTACCTAAAGTATGAATACCTCTGAGTTGTATATTTATGTGCCTATTTACCTTAAAAAAAAACACAAGCAAATGTCAAAACTTTAATTCTTGGTCTTCAGAAGCACAGCCATCCTTATGAAATAAAATGTACTTCTCTGCTAAAGATTATAAATTAAACGTTTCTCAGCCGTTCACTTAGCAACCACTTTAACTCTCAGGGTCGGTTCAGAAAGAACCTGATTACTTCCTTTAAAGGTGTGCCATATTCCTTCTGAAAGAGATTTGTTATTTCGCTGCTATTTTAAAAGAGTAAATTTCTTCAGAGCATTTCTAAACATGGTTAAAATGGTCTCATAATTGCATTTCACCAAACTTTGGAAGGACTGAGTTTTATTTTCAATATTTCAATAAAATCACTGTTTCTAAGGACAACAGGAATTTTTTGCAGCTGTAATCTTTTTTACTACGTCTAACGTTAACCACTTTAATTCATCCATATGGGAAAACAGCCCTAGTTGGTTTGGCTCAGTGGATAGAGCGTCGGCCTGTGAACTGAAGGGTCCCAGATTCGATTCCCACCAAGGGCACATGCCTGGATTTTGGGCTTGATTCCCAGTAGGGGACATGCAGGAGTTGGCTGATCAATGATTCTCTCTCATCATGGATGTTTCAATCTCTCTATACCTCTTCCTTCCTCTCTGAAATCAATAAAAATATATTTTGAAAAGATACCTGACAGCCGAAACCGGTTTGGCTCAGCGGTAGAGCATCGGTCTGCGGACTGAAGGGTCCCAGGTTCAATTCCAGTCAGGGGCATGTACGTTGGTTGCGGGCACATCTCCGGTAGGGGGTGTGCAGGAGGCAGCTGGTCAATGTTTCTCTCTCATCGATGTTTCTAGCTCTCTATCTCTCTCCCTTCTTCTCTGTGAAAAATCAATAAAATATATACATTTTTAAAAAGATACCTGACAGTTCACTACCCTGTAGGTCATAGACAGTCTTGAATAAAGGGAGCAACCGCCTATGCCAGTATGTAAGGTAAATGGCTGAGCCCTAAAGAGTAGAATGAAAAGCTAAAACTCCTCAATACAAAACCCATCTAGCATGCAGAGGGAAAGAAGAAAACAAATAAATCTAGCAGAGAAGGTATTTCTTACTGAGCACTTACTGTATGACAGGTCATGTTTTATGCACTTTATGAAAGTTATCTTCTTGAAACCTCACCCTCAGTCAGTCTTATATTCAGTTGATAAGGAAGACAATGAATCACAGAAATATTAGGTAACTTGCTCAAGGTGACACAGTAAGTGGTAGAAATGAGACCTGGACTCACACAGACTGGTGAGAAGCACAGAGTAGGTTGTGAGTGGGCAGACCTCTTGTTCACTTACTAGCTATGTGACCTTGGGAAAGTTACTTCACTTCTCCCAATAGAAGGGAGGTAACAGAGCCCTCCCGTGCAGGACCAGGAGGAATATAGGGAAGGAAGAATCAACGTATTGAGTGGGATGAAAGAGGGACTCTACCACCAGGATGGCTTCCTCAGCTTCTGCAATACTCAAAACTATTTGGAATAACTTGAATTTAGAAATCCTAAAAATAAGAAATCTTGATTAACACCTAAACATTACTTAAAGACTGACTAAAGAAAGCATTATTCATTTAAGTTCAGGGAAATTCGGGATGGCAGACATTGCAGTTGATTACACAGAAGCCATTCCTTTCTCTTCAGTGGGGACAAAAGAGCCCATTTACTAAGGACCCAATTTAGCTGTAGGATGAATCTTGCTAAGACTAAGCCAGGAATGGCTATCCCATTCCTTTTTTCCCCCCTTTTTTAAATATTTTTATTGTGTGTTTTGTTTTTTTTGTTTGTTTGTTTTTTGTTTTTTAAAGAGAGAGAGAGGAAGGGAGAGGGATAGAGTGATAGAAACATCACCGAGAATCATTGATTGGCTGCCTCCTGCACACCTCCTACTGGGGACCAAGCCCACAACTAGAGTATGTGCCCTGACAGGAAACTGAACCAGTGAACTCCTGGTTCATAGTTCGACACAACTACTGAGCCACACTGGCTGGGCCCTTTTTTACTCCTGAAAGAAACAGATTAGTTTCATGTGAAATGTCTCTATAGGTACAAGCAGGAGCTAGAGGTACTGATATGTAAATACACATGTAGCATTTTATAAAGAAAATATAGAAGGCATCACACATTCATTTCTTCAACAAATGCACATGCCAGGCATTGTGCTAAATGCTGGAGAACAGCAAGTAAGGAAGGATTATTCCTGCTCTCATGAACTCTAGAATATAGTTAATAATCACATAAAAAGATATATCATTCATGGTGAGATAAGCACTCTGAAGAAAAGAAACAACGCTATAAAAGTACCTAACAGAGGAATCTATGAGATCTGGGGCTGGCATAGGAGCATAGGGATTGGGAGTATATATAATAGGTGCTGACAGCAGCAACAGCATATGCAAAGGCCCTGGGGTACAACCATGGGTTGTGTGTACCATCTTTGGGTACAATGTCATGGCTAAAACTAATGACATTATAATAATGTTTGTAAACTGAAAAAAGGAGAGAAAGTTAACGTGGCTGGATGCAGAGATCCCAGGATGCACGAATGTGAGAGAAAAGCTTTGAAGGGAGATAGCCTTGAGGGCCAAGGCTAAGGATATTAGACATTAAAGAATAACTCTTTTATCCTCAGAAAGGGGAACCTTTGGTGGGTTTAAACCCAACCAGCAACAACAACAAAATAAACCACCAAAGACTCAGTCTACAGAGTGAACTAGATCGAAGAGCAGCAGGAGGGAGCAAGTCGGGTCTGAACAGATGCAACTGCAATGGTCCAGATGAGAGCTGCCTGGAACCTGCACCAGGAAGAAAGGGAAATGGTCAGATAGGAGGGTAGATGAGAAGGCAAGAGCATCGGGATTGAATACGATGAGGGGGAGGGAAAGGAGAGTTTCTGAATGGAAGGTAGCAATGGGAGGAAAAGGGGTGAGTGGGAAAAAGCGTGTTGCACACGGGGAGTTTCTATATCAGGAAATGTCAGGAAATGTCAGATGCCTAGCTCAGAGAGGTCTAGACCAGGGATAGAATTTGGTAGTTATTATTAATAATTAGGTGGTAGATGGCAATTAAAGACTTGGGTAAAGTTGCTTAGAGGAAGAGTGTAGAGAGAGAGGAGAGGAATATCTGGGTGAAAATGCACTCACATTATAGTTGAAGAAACAGCCTTCTAGACGCCCTAATTTGGTGTAAAAGTTGCCTTCTCCTGGGCATTCTGTGTTTGCACCCCCCTCTCACCTACTACGTGTGGTCTCACCTCTATTTATCCTGACTGAGAAGTAAAAGATTGCTGCCTCCAAAGAGAAGGCCGATAGCAAATCCCTCACACATCTGTACCAAGAATATGAAACAGAAAACAGCAGACAAAGGAGCAGAGGGAGGCTAATAGCTGCAGAGCCAAATGGTTATTAAAAATTGAGGAAGGAGGAAAAAGAAAAGAAATCACCATCCCTGATACAGCCTTTAAAATACTTTTGTGGAGAGCACCCCACATGCCATCAATCAGGAAAATGATCTCAGGCAGAGACGAACGGGGCTGGTGTAAATAATTAATGAATAAAGGCAGAAACGGACTATGGAAGTGGGAGGGGCTCTCGGAGGGACGTTAGCTGGAAAGTTCAAGCAACTGCTAAATGATGTCCTTCTCACTGATTGTCTTCCCAGCAGTGAGAGAGAGAGAGAGAGAGAGAGAGAGAGAGAGAGAGAGAGAGAGAGAGAGAGAGAGAGAGAACACTTTTATTCTCCTGGTTAAATTTTGGATATCATGGAAGATACTTATTTTAAAACAAAAAACACACACAAAACACTGCTTGCTTTTAAGTGCTAATGAAACCTCTAGGGAAAGAATAACATTATACCAAAGTTATTATTTAATACATACAGGTCCTCCATAAATTCACTCAGAGAAAAACAATCCAAGAAAGCCACTCCTTGTTCTGTTCGGACTGAACAAAGACAAATGCCCACAGTGAGTCATATGGCTGCACAGTGCACAGATATTAGAGCAACTCAGAAATATTTGTTCCTGGGATGACCAAGGAGACCAACTCCAATACACAATATTATAGAGATACCCCTAAATCTACAGGAGCTCCCTGTAAGCAACTTCCAGGGTGTGGTAGACAGAATAATGTCACTCATCTCCAAAGACATTGCCTAACCCCTGAAACCTGGTACCTTATGTAGTAAAAGGGACTTTATAGATATGATTAAGTTAAGGACCTAAAGATGAGGAGATACCCTGAATTATGCAGGTGGGCCCCATGTCATCATAAGAGTTCTTAAGGAAAACAGAGGGACAGAAGGAGAAAGAGGAAAAAGGCGATAGATGAAAAGATGGATGGATGGATGAATGGATGGATGAATGGATGATGGATAGACAGATAGATATAATTTTTGTCACAGCAGCAACAGAAACTAATAGTTTGCTTTGAAAAACAAAACAAACTGCGTTGTAGAATTTGTTTATTTCCATGATGTGACTATTTCCATAACTAATTTAAAGCCCTGTCATTACATGCTGCTCACAGCCAATAAGAGCCCACTCCAACATACTACCGGGTATCACTAAAAATGGCACTACCGCAAAGGCTATCTGTAAAACCCCGACCCAAGACTTCCATGTATTCTCATAAGGTCATTCATTTATCTTCAGCATTTTCCAATTTCCTTCAATTGACCCACATGCTGAGTAGCCAGAATCCCAGTGTTGCCCTTCTTCAGCCCCCATTCACGCACATGCCTGTCAAAGACAGAGGCTCTTTCTGGGTTACCAAATTGTAACCTGTTTCCAGGTTTCATTCATAAGCACCTTCCCTAGGTCACCACCTGGGGAATTGGTCCCATGATAATTCAGTGAACGAATTTCCTCAGACATAACTCTCCATTGGCCTGAATGCCACAATTCCTGACATCCTGAATGTGGGGACAGTTGAAGGGCAGTCACTAAAGCCAACTCAAGGTCAGGACTCCTCTGGTCCAAGGACAAGAATTCTTGGGAGATCTTACAAAACAGTTTTTGAGAAAGGACTCCTCATGTTATGAGTGGGGAGAGGTCCTCATCCCAGGTGGTTGCTAGTGGGAATGGTTTTCTTGCAATATCGCAAGAAAATATATTGTAGAAAGCTTTACTTCTTTGGAATTACACTCCTGATAAAGTGACTTTCAGGGTGTGTTAGACAGAATAATGTCACTCACCCTCGAAGACGTTCATGTTCTAATCCCTGAAATCTGTGAATATGTTACCTTATGTGACATAAGGGACTTTACAGACCCTGAATTTCCAAGGTCCCATATCCCCTTTTCCTGCCAAAAAAAGAAGTATAGCTGTGGCTTCAGGAGAGCTAGAATCGGAGCCAGTGTCCAGAGTTTCCTTTCCATGTTGAAGCATCAGGCTAGCTTAGCTTGTGTTCCCTGCTACAGTCCATCAGTCCATTGCATGTGGGGTCCACAGGGTCACGTGACTTGGAGGGAACACAGTAGAATGCAATGAAGCCAAGAGAGAAAGAATTCCTTTGTCTGTGGGGTTATGTATTCCCAGATTTTCACGGACTTGCATTGGCCCCATCTCTTCTAGCCAATGATTTCTGTTTCCAGGTTTCATTCACAAGCACCTTCCCTAGGTCACCCTGACTCATTGCACAGGCATGTATTTCTTTTCTGTCCAGTCCCTCCTCCCAGTAACCTGCAAGGAAAGGGCCAGTGGTTCCCTGGGGAGTGTGAAATTGCAGCTCCCTGGTGAAGTTGCCCAAGTGACATGCCTATATCTGGCTTCCTCCTTTGCTCCTTTTCTTTGATTAAAAACTGCCTATCATTAAACCAGAAACTGCCCCAAAAAAGTTTATAAAGAGAAGACAGGAAGAACTTCAGCCTTCTCACTTGATATGGAGGAAAGAAAAAACAACAACTCAGAATTGGATGTAAAGAATTGGATCATAACTTTTTAAGTGCTGCTTTCAGAGACCATCCTAGGAGATTTTTATCCAGTAAAGAGGAGGTCCTCAAATGGGTATTAAGAAATACAAAGACAATCCCTCTAATCTGGGGCTAGGAACTATCAACTAGACCAGGTGCTTTTCCACCAGGGTGATTAAGCCTGTGGGGGACATTTGGCAATGTCACAGCTGGCAGGAGATATTGCTGGCATCTTGTGGGAAGAGGCCAAGGATGCTACTAAACACGGTACAATGCACAGGGCAGCTCCCCCAACAAAGAATTATCAGTCCAAGATGTCAAGTGCCAAAGTGGAAAAACCTGAACCAGATCAGGCCATGAAAGTTTCTATGCCTCCCATATTATGTCTATTCCTAGCAGCAAAATCTCTGACAATTATTTATTCTGTTGCAAAGCATTAGTATTTATTAATGATGACATTTCTGTATAGATCAGAATATAAATCCTCACACTTTGTTTGCGCCCAGCAATAATTAGTATTACACAAATGACAACCTATGTCGAAGGTAATTTTAAAAGGTTACCAAAGATGCCATTAGCTATCATTCTGTCTACACCAATTACATAGGATTCTGCAAAAGAATTATTCTTGCCCTAGCTGGTTTGGCTCTGTGGATGGAGAATCGGCTTGTGTATGAAGGGACCCAGGTTCCATTCCAGTCAAGGACACATGCCCAGGTTGTGGGCTTAATCCCCAGTGGGGGGGCATGCAGGAGATAACTGATCAATGATTCTCTCTCAACATTGATATTTCTATCTCTTTCTCTTCCTCTCTGAAATCAATAAAAATACATTTAAAAAAATTCTTTCAAATTGCTTAAGTGTAATAAAGTCATCCATACAAATTCAAATCCTCTTCATAATGATGTTTCTCTTCCAAAGAAATTCCACTTTTCATTCACCTATTTTGTTATGATGTTTCCTGTATTATTTTCTTTAGAAAAAATATGCTTGGATTAAGTGAAGAATCTTCTAAGCAAAACCCTTAAAGCACTTAATGACTACAAAAAGTCATATTCTGATTTTAATGGCCTTGTCTCATTTACATTCTCTTTCTAAAGTAAATGTTAATCCCCTCTAAAGTAATTGGGCTCTATAAGCTGACAATCACAATGATCAAATATTTAAAATGAGGAAGAAATGCCAACAGAGAAAAATATCTAGTATTTAGTAGACTTTTGTTTCCTAGGATTAAAAATTGAAATGACTTTAATTGTTCACAAAGAAAGCTTACTTGACCAATACAGTCTTCTCTGGAAACTAATGAAAAAGACAGACCAAATGGGGAAAAAATCCATTTGGCAAAATTTACGAAGGCAAAACTAACTTATCTTTTCAGAAAACGTCTGAGGATATTGTTCAGACTGTAACAGAAAATCCAATATAGTTTAGGCTTCTCATTGAAGTGTATAAATGGAATTGCCAAATGACTATATCTGACTAGTCACTTTTACTTTGCATTCAAGATTAAAGAGAATGAAGCTTTCTAAGAGTAATAGGGGAAGGAGGACATAGAATTGATAATTTATTGATGCAGTCAAGAAATGTGTGGCTGTTCAAGAAATGTGTTGTGTGTGTAGGGGAGGTAGCAAATAGGCTTTCCTCTGGGTTGAATGTTGTGAATAAACTGGTATTTATTCAGATTTCAAAATGCAATCATCTGGTTTACCCCCAATCTGGATTTAGAAGTTCTATGGGTAGAGAGAATAAACAGTAGGGGCAGACATGAACACTGCTCTATGATGAGTTATGCAACAATCACAAGCAAGGAAAGCAGAAGAGTTTTAAATGATGCAAAATGCAGATATTATTAATACTGGTGGGCATTTACAATCCATTAAAGCATCATGGGTTATATCACTTATATCCTCTCAGCAACCCTAAAATACTGTTACTTTATACTATTTTATAGATGAAGACACTGGGGTTTGAAAAGGTTAAATGAACTGCTCCTGGTTACATACGTAATAAACAATGGAATTGGGTTTGGGACCTGAACTTATACATTCAAAAACCTTTCTCTTAATCACTAGACATTTTCCTGATTAGAGGCAGGATGTTCCAAGTTGGCAGGAGGTTTGAGTTGTGAGGTAATAAAAGTGGGACCAACCCCATCAGAGTACCTATGGCTCAAAAAGAAGTTCAGCCTTCCCAGCATGCACTCAGTAGCAAGCCCATCACATGCACTGGTCCTTTCAGCCACACTTAGACACGTGACTGCCTTTCTGTCACCTTCAGATACAAAAGGTACACCATAATACAACTTAAAAAGTGCCCCATTTTATTCCAAGCAGCTGCTTCTCTTCATGCTTCAGTTACACTAGCATTTGGCTGTGCTCATGAGCCATTAAGACGCTTACGGACTTATAAGTGCCACATAAAATAAATCGATCATATTTGGGCATATGCTCTGAATAGGCAATGGGAAAACCAGCCTCAATATTGACCCATGGAGATCCATTTCTGGACTTCACCATTTTTATTGCCCTGTCATTGAGTTGCAATATGGGTTACAATTTATATGTTTATTTAGTTTAACAGGCTATAACAACATTTAGTTTGGCTGCTTTTAGTTCATTCTGCATAGGTGCCAACAGTATCACCCCCTATCCCTTGTGCTAATGTAAGGGATCTTGAATCACCTAATTCATAAAACTATATGAATGGAACTATACCTTGAAATGTTTAAAAACTGGGTAAAATCGCTGATTAAGGCAGTCACAAACCAAATGGGTATCAAGCACAGACAATCAGAAGCCCCTGAAGAGGAAGGCCTTTTTACTTTGTTGCTCTTGTTGGCATTTAAAACAGTGAATGCGTTTAACACGTGGTTGAACAAATACAAGTAAGCACTCCTGACAAAGTCTTCCTACTGTCCACACACAACCTAAAAAGGCAGAACACTTGGAGGTAAAAGTCTAAAAAGTGTGCCCCGAATCTGGAAATTAAGAAAGCATTCCAACTGTAGAGTGGTGACAGAGTCCTTATTGAGGTGACTTTCTGTAGAGTCCAGACACAAGGGCTATTCTTAGAACAACCAAAAACAGCATGGAGCTGCCTAAAAATAATGATGACTCAACACATAGAGGCTCCAATGATGTAATGTTGTCAAAGAACACCCTCTCGCCTCCCAGGTTGCGGTTTTTAAAATAAGCAAGCTCACAGCTCACCTTCTGAGGAAAGTAACATTTCACACACTGCAGGAGAGAATGAGGACACGTGGGTCACAGATAGAATGTCCCATCTATGCATCACCTGTCACTGTGCCTTGGTTTAAAGAAGCCACTGACATAGTCAAAGTCAGTTCTCTCCCTGTATCACCTTCGTTCATCCATTGTCCTTCCAAAACAGGTCCTGTGAGACAGGACCACAATGCTGATTACACAAGAGGCAGGCCTGACAGCTCCTGTCCTCAAGTCACCGCAGCCAGCACTTGCACGGCATCGATGGGTCCACATGGAGACTCTTGTATGGGTGGAGGGTGCCGCTCGAAACAAAGAGCAAAAACATACCCCAGAGCCTCCTCTCACCCCTCTCAGGTGTGCCCACTGCCTGTGCTCTGGGAATATGCCGCATCCACCCCAACCTCTCATGTCCTCTAACTTGTCCTATAGTTATCAGACCCAGGAAACATCAAGCAATGAGGGCTTGCATTTCACTCGCCTTTGTACTCCTCATTCCAAGAGCAATTCTTGGGACATGGGAGATTTTCAATAATTGTTAGATAACTGATGGTTGGATTGATTGATTGGTTAATGCAGTACTCTTTCCCCATGCTAGCATATTTGAGTCACTATCCTTCCTTGGGTATGTACCGTGTTTCCCCGAAAATAAGACATCCTCCAAAAATAAGACCTAGCACATGGAAAGATAAGACATCCCCTGAAAATAAGACCTAGCGCAACTTTGGGAGAAAAAATTAATATAAGACACTGTCTTATTTTCAGGGAAACAGGGTAGATCATATATCTAAGAATATTTTTTAGGATATTTCTTAAATATATGTTGGGATATAATATCTCATAAGGGTACATTCATAAAAAAAGAGAATTATGGATCAGAAAACAGTCTTGGACTTCTAAAAGATGCTGGACCACTGTGGGAGATACTTGGGGACAGGAAGTTGCTCACGCCCCAAAGCCAATCTCCTTGTTCTTATGGCTTGCTCTGTTCAGCAAGGAACAAAGCCAGAGATAAAGGTTTGAGAGTTCAGGCTGGGTACCTTATAAATTGGTACATTAAAGAAAAAACACCCTGCCGAAACTGGTTTGGCTCAGTGGATAGAGCATCGGCCTGAAAACTGAAGGGCCCAGGTTCGATTCCGGTCAAGGGCATGTACCTTGGTTACAGGCCCATCCCCAGTGGGGATTGTGCAGGAGGAGGCAGCTGATCAATGTTTCTAATTCTCTCTCTCCCTTCCTCTCGGTAAAAAAATCAATAAAATATATATATTTTTAAAAACAACAAAACACCCTGTGTTTTATTTAATATGCTAAGTCTTACACCTACATCCAAGGGTCTCTTTTCCTAAAACGGTGACCTCTCGCAGCAATGCCTTCTTCTTGTATTAAAATATTTCTGGAATTCCCAAAAGTCAGTTCTCAAGCCTCAAAGGAAAATCATTCTTATGATTGTGTAGTTCTTTCTCATTGTGGAATGTTTGTAGATGCTGTTTTCAAAAAAAATAATAATAATAATTTTACTCGGGTTGGGTACCCAACTGAAGTGCTGTATGTATGACTCTGAATGACTTGCTTATTTCCACAAAGTCAAATCCACCCTTTGCACAGATCAGAACCATGCAAGGGATGTGCTACCAGTGATGCCAGAAGACTCTTTGAAAGGGATGCTGCTTGCAAAGAAATGTGAACTCAGATATATTTGTTTAGGGGAATGACAACTTGTTAGAGTGGTCAGCCCAGTTGTTGACAGGAAGTAGGTCAAAGGCAGGGCCAGGAACCAAAGGAATGCACTTTCTTCTCCTCTTTCTAAATCATGATGTCCCCATACTCCCGACTCCCACATTTAGAGCAGACTATCTGCAGGAAGCAGATTTCATGGAAGCTAGTTATCTGTGCCAAATTTTTGACATCAAAGACTCATTCCTCTGAAGCTATTTGAAAAGCTAAACTCCTTTCCCCATCTATGCCTCTTGCGAAGCCCTGAATTTCATCTACACGATGATATATTTAAGTGGACTTTTGGCCCAAGTTTTGCAACTGGACAGAGCACAATACTGAGGAGGAAATGAATCTATTTGGGGGAAAGAACAAAATCTCAAATGCCAGGCATTGAAACTACAGTAACTTCCATGAAATAATCTGGCTCTAGGCCTTTAGGGTTCAAAATTAGAGAGATTTATTATAAGGACAAACCAACAGACACATCCTCAAATGATTTGTATGTGTTCATTTTTCACCAATTAACATTCCAATAAAGATCAGACTTAAGAGACAAACTTACAGTGTCGTTAGCAATGTGACCATGTGCTATTCTGGAAACACCCAGCCCACACGTGCTGTGAAAGATATTGTTGGTAATTGTGTTGGCCAAGTTACATTTTTTCCTTGAAGATGTTTAAAAACTATTCTTCCAAACCATGCGAGTTATTGGGGTGTGGGGGGGGGGGGTATGTTATAATCTACCAATTTAGGAGTTTTTTTCTATTTGTAGCACAATTTCAAACATCAACAAAGTATACCTTTAGTGACTCCTGGCCAGCCTGCTTGTATGCTGGAAAGTATTGCTAATCCTTGTATGCCATAAGAATGGTTTCCATTTGGGATGCATGGTTAGCATTCTCATAAAAAATATGAACAAACTTTGATCAGAAAATTTTCTTTTGTATCAACCTATACATAATTAGGTTGAAAAAACAAAACAAAACAGGATATCAAGACCAATAGAGTACAAATAGAGTAGCTATAACTGAGTATTAATTTTTAATTTGAATTCTTGGGAAGCCTCAAAAAATGAGAGAGATAGAGATAGAGAGAGATAGAAAGAAATAAAGAGAGAGAGAGAGAGAGAGAGAGAGAGAGAGAGAGAGAGAGGAGAGAGAGAGAGAGAGAATGAATCAAGTAAGTTACATAACTTTGCTAATGAGGAGAATACCAGTTCTCCGGGTAAACTAAGATTTCTTGGCACTATGTTGTTCTGAACACGTAACCCTTCTATGGGGACATTGAACAACATGTATTGCGCCATAAATGCAGAGACAGTTTTCATGTGGCCAAGACTGAACTTAAACTTTCCTGAAGCACAAGGTTATGACATAAAAACACAACTTCACGAGGTTCCTGCAAAGAGCTGGCTAAGGTAAGCCTTTTGTCCAGCTTCCCCTGGCAGTGGCAGTGCGCTCTAGGTACTTACAATATAATAAGTGAAATAATTTAAAGTTAATACTAGCTACACTTTTGGAGGGAAGGAAGTGGATGTTTCAAACAATGTACAAGATGAAAAATCTTAATTATGTCATGTATCTAATCAATGGAACTCCCCCTTGAAACACCGACAGGTGTGTATATTTAAAAGGAAGGTTAGCCCTAGCTGAATTGGATCAGTGAGTAGAACATTGGCCTGTGGACTGAAAGGTGCCAGGTTCAATTCCAGTCAATGGCACATGCCTGGGTTGCAGGCTTGATCCCCAGTAGGGGGCATGCAGGAGGCAACCAATCAATTGTTGATGTTTCTGTCTCTTTCTCCTTCTCCCTTCCTCCCTGAAATCAATTAAAAATATATTAAAGTGGTTTTTTTTAAAGGATGGTTATGCTATTCTAGAGGCCCGGTGATGAATTCGTGCACCAGTGGAGTCACTCAGCCTGGCCTGCAGAATCGGGCTGAAACTGGCTCTCTGACATCCCTTTGTGAGAGGGTGCAGGCCAGGCTGAGGGACCCCACCAGTGCATGATCAGGGCCAGAGAGGGATGCAGGAGATTAGCCAAACCCCAGCAGCAAGCTAACCTACCAGTTGGAGCTTCTGCCTCCTTGGTGGTCAGTGCATGGCACAGCAAGTGGTTGAGCAGACTTAGCATATCATTAGCATATTAAGCTTTGACTGGTTAACAGCTGAGTGGATGACCAGACACTTAGGATATTAGGCTTTTATTATACAGGATAAGACAACATTCCCAGCAAAACACAGCATTACCCAACGTTACCAAAAACTGATCAAACTTAAAGAACAATAAGCTGCATATATTCTGTTCCATATTCCATTCTGCTTAAAAGGTAGAAGTGTGTAGTTGAACACTGCCTGCTTAATATTATAAATGAGTGAATTATCATGAGATACAAGCAGCACATGAATAACCCCATTCTCAAAGTAACTATCACAAGATGTTCCTGGAATTGGCATTCAGCTCATCTATATCACACTGACTCCCCTCCACCGAGCTACATGGCAGGCCTGCTGCGAAGGGTATGTTGGTGGAGTTTTAAAGTTCATTTCCAAACTCTCTGACTTTCTTTGTTGGTCAGTCATTTTAGAATGACCAAACTGAGACCAGTCTCAAGAACGTCAAGTAAGGCAGGGTGAAACCCATGCTATTTCAGCTGGGGAGAGCAAAATAAATAAATAAATAAATAAATAATAATAATAATTAAGCTTATTTTCCTCCATCCTTCTCCTGGGTTCCCACTCTGACACTCTCGGAAAGAGGAGAGTTCTTAGGCAACAGAACTCAGAGTTACCCTTGAATGTATGTCATTTTACACTTGAGCTATTGAAAACGATCTAATGATAGCCTGGCCTCCATAACGGTTGGTGCACTTCCCCAGGGCTCCTGGCCCAGAAGAGAGTGGAGGGTGAAATCCAGACGCCCCCCTGCTTGTCAAGCCAGCCACCACCGCTCAGGGCTTCATCACCCCTTCAGCCCAGAGGAAAGGGCAATGGTTTTTCTGATCCACCTGTCTTGCCCCAGGCAGTATACCCTAGGACAGCTCCTGCCATGGGGCCACCTCCGAACAATTGGCAGTCACTCTTCAGGCCAGCAGCAGCTCTGATGGAAACCATAGAAAGTGGTGTCCACAGCCCTTTGTTTTTCCAAGAAGGGCAAAAAAGCCCCAAATCCCTCTTTGATATCATCCCGGACTAACTGAAACAAAGCAGCCATTTTTCCCCCAGGTGCCATCAAGCATACATGCTCACCCGCTCTTTGGCACAGAAGCCAAATACTCTCAGCTCTCTGTGCATTGGGCTTCATTCTTTCCCAGGGCCTCGGCTATTTCCAGGGAGTAAAGTGGGACATTCAGAGTGGCTTGTCAGGCTCTTGAGCCCCAGGGGGCCACTCGGTGCTGGGGAGAAGAAAGACACTAAATATGTCTCTGGAATATTTTAGTCACTTCAAGAAAGGTTACGGTTCCAGGGAATGTCCTCCAGCAGCTCTCAGATGAGCCCCACGCTGGGCCTCTCGTCTGGCAGGTGTCCCCAAGTGATTAGCAGAGACTAATTATGGACAGTCATCGTCCGGGGTAAAGGGAAAACAGGACTGACTGACTGAGCACCAGGACATGCAGCCTTTTTATAATTGAAACGTCTGTAAAACACCAACCCTGGCTGTAAATGTCACCTCTACCTACAAAGAAGGAAAAGCACTAGTGAAACAGTGAAACTCCTAAGTATTCCTGGAATATTCTGGTGTCTAATTTAACTGCTACCTGCTTTAATATTTAAAATGGATGTTTGATGACCGGATCCCCAGCCTCAAGTCACAATAGTTCACTTTAGTCTTTTTAACCGATATTCAGCAACATAAGCTACAGTGAAGTATTGTCTGCTATTCATCCTTTGATGTATATCCTTAGCATGAATTTTTCAACCAGCTTAAAGCATGCCCATAACAGTTTTCTTAAGCCCTAGATTTCAGCATTCTTTGCTGCCTTCTCTTCGATCTTTTCTCATCTCTTCCTTTTCTTTTTAAAGGGTAGTTATAGAAAGAAAAAAAAATGCTTTTTTCCCCCCTACTGGAATGGTAAAGATGTCAATTGTTTTCACTTCCTCGGCTTACTCAATAGGTCAGTCACCTCTAAAAGAATGAAATACCATGTTAAAAAACTGACTTATAAAACAAATTTCTTCATATGAGTATCATATCTTAACTATAAGAATGATTTGGACTCAATGTATTTATGTTTAGCCTGAGCCTTGCTATTGAGTCACCTGAGTTCTGTCTGCTTTACATTCCTTTGCTGGAAAGTCCATGCTGATGGGTAGGCAACTTCATTTCTAGTCCCTGTTTTCCATGGTAGAATTGAGAGATGGTGGGGTACAAAGGGTAATGAACTTGACTTAAAAGTCAAGAGGCCTCCTCTGCTCCTTGTTATCCCTCTACTTAATTAATCAACGATCCTGGCATATTCACCCTTTGTGTCTTAGTCACCATTTAAGTGGAGGTTCAGTTCAATAGTGACTGAGTACCTATTGTGTGTCAGGCCCGGTGCAAGGTGCTGGAAATACAAGAAAAAGAAAAAAAGAAGAAGAATACAATTTTGTATTTCATTACTTTAAGACATTGGAGTCTAGACAGAAAAAAAAAATGCAAATGAAGAGAAGCAAAATAGTTTGCAATAGACACTCTCTGGAGTGAAGAGAAAGCTGTCTCTGGAGCAGTCACTGTCTGCCTGACTGCAGGAGGGTCTGCCCTGGACTCAGACCACACCATTGGTCAGGAAGATGGCGAGAGAATGGGCAGCAAGGGCAGTGACAAAGGTCAAGGCCAGAGGTTTTAAACTGTAGGCACTTGAAGGAGGAGACACAGAGACTGTCGGTTTGGCTCGGGAAGGCCACAAAGACAGAACCCATGCACAGTGCTCAGCCTGGCTCCAAAGTGTCCTTCATTTCCAATAGACTCAAGCCTCTCGTCAAAGAAAAATACATTTCTTTTTTCCCCCTATTTTATTGATTTTTTTACAGAGAGGAGGGGAGAGAGATAGAAAGTTAGAAACATCGATGAGAGAGAATCATCGATCAGCTGCCTCTTGCACACCCCTTACTGGGGATGTGCCTGCAACCAAGGTATATGCTCTTGACTGGAATCGAACCTGGGACCTTTAAGTCCGCAGGCCAACACTCTATTGACTGAGCCAAACCGGTTTCGGCAGGAAAATGCATTTCATTGCGCTTTATGCCATAGCCATTCCAGACTGGTGATGTGTCCATTCTCCTTTTTGAACGTGGAGTGTGGGTGCATTTTTATATATTCTATAGCCTGCTGTCTAAAACTTGTGAGGCCTGATATGTTAGGGATTCAGAATTTGAGGATTGGGAAACAGAGAACGTACATGTGTTCATATCGGATGATGCCTTACAAGGTCTGAGGCAGCCGCTGCAGTTCAGACAGGACTATTTCTGCAGAGAGATGGATGAACAGTCACACTGGAAGGAGCTTTCCATCAGTACAGGTTAGAGTTGGAATGAATTGGGTCAAGTAAGGTTTTTCTTTCTCAAAATGGTAATGAAGCAAGGCTCAGCTTTCTGAGGTTTTCAGTTTTCAGTGCTACAGTGGTGAAGTGCAAAGCACGCACTCACATTTCCCTACAAACTAAAGTGGAGACAAATCTTATGTGGGGACTAAAGTGAAAATCACAACTCATCAGATGTAACTTTGAAAACCCTGGAGGAAATGCTGCCAGCATGAGACTAGACCAGTGCCTCGTCAGCTCAAGAAGAAGGAACTGGTACATGTAGTGGTCACATCTTTGAACATTAGGATCATCCCAGCCACTCGCAATGCAAGCAGATGATCCACTCATGAGAAGCCCAAAGCCCAGGAGACCAATGGAGCTGGGTCTCTTATGCTCATTTTGGTATCAATAGAATATATTCTTTAATGGTTGGCAGAAATGATCCCTTATTGAGAAAACAAAACCTACCCCCAAACAACAACAATAAAACCTTGTGCGTGCGTCTGTGTGTGTGTGTGTGTGTGTGTGTGTGTGTGTGTGTAAGGCTGTGACTATAGTTGAAAATATATATTAAATGCCCTTTGGATTTAGCATCACTGTGAGCAAGTATTGTGTTTATTTTCTTATTTTGAATAATTTCCTCTGGTGGACTTTAAACTCAATGAATGTATGCTTTCTGGTTCACCACCGCTTCGCTAAAGCTAAGCATCATGCCAGGGCTCATGAAATATTTACATATTAAGAGGCACTGTTGTGATGCTTAAGAGCACAGACTCTGTCACTTGGCAGCTGAGGTTTGCATCCCTGCTGTACTGCTACTGGCTGTGGGACTCTGGGCAGCCTCTCTGTGACTCAGTGTCCTCATCTGAAAAATGGGATACTTACTGTATCCATGTAGATGGACTCAGTAAAGCTCCAACAACACACCCCTACACCCCAGTGGCTTAAAGTGACAAAGGCTTTTCTTTTCCTTGTCACATTACAGGTTCATCGTAGGTTGGTCAGGATTCTCTGTGTAATCCATTCCTCACTCCATGACCCACACTGCCTGAGCAGGCAGAGCAGGCAGTACCTGGCACAATGCCAGCTGTCCTAATGGAATGAAAAGAGCATCCTTCAGGGTCAAACACTAGTCATCCAATGCTTGGCCTGAAAGTGACATAGGTCATTTCTACTTACACATTGTGCAGAACTAGCTAGAGGGGTCCAGGGAACGCAATCCTGCCATGTTCCCAGGAGCAGAGAGGCCTAGTGGAATTCTACCAGAATCTGGTTCACCACCGCATTCGCCAAAGCTAAGGGTTCATACCACCCTCCTAGGGTTATCATGGCTGTTAAAGGGCTGTGGCATAAAGCATTTGGAAGAGCATCTGGCACCTTGCTATATAAGTGTTTGCTACTGCCATTATTATAATTGAATTCATATTTTTGGAAGCCATTATAAAGTCAATGTTTAGGCTTCTCCTCATTAAACTGAATTTGCCTAATGGTGGTTTTCCGCTCTTCTCCTTTGGGTGTCAGTGAGTGTCAAAGTCCCATCAAGCAGACCCTTACCCACCTTCAGTACAAGCAGAGCAGCCCGCAGGATGGCCCTCCAGTTCACCTGTCTCAAGATGACTTTTGCGGCACAACTGGATGCAGAAAAGCAAACCCAGGTGAGTGTGCCAAAGGGAAATGAACCCGAGCAACTTCCAGGTGCTGCGAGCTGTGAACATCCTAGCCTTCAATGTGTTTCATACAAAAATATTTATGCTTCAGGCTGCAGCATGCACACAGCCATCTGTATTTATAAGTTTCAGATGCCAATTTCCTCCAGCTCCAGTTCTCCTTTGTGTTGTATAAACAAATCTCACCATCGTGAGCATAACAAGCCACACTGAAGTATGTATGTGCTCATGCCTAGCAAAAGCCTCAAATCAAAATACAATCTCGCAGAAAAGGAGTGAACATCATGGCCCTCACAAGGCTGTTTAAAAAGTGTTCTTAGGTGCCAGAACTTAGAATTTAAATAGCACAGCAGGAATGAACATCTCAGACTCTCTGTCAATTTGATAAGAAGAAACAAACATAACCAGAAGATAATATCCTCTCACCTGTATTAAGAGCAATAGAATCCAGTACCTTCCAAGTTATTACCTCAGAAAGGAAAAGGGCTTAGGAGCAGTGTCTCAGACAGGTGGGAAAGTAGAGGAAAGATGAGAACAGAAGCAAAACCTTTTATTCCTATTCTAATAAGGAAGTTAAAATGTACGCTTTATCAGAATTACAAGAAACAAGTTAAATCCAGCTCATCAATAGCAAGAAAAAAATATTCTGCCAAACAAGATACACGTTACCGCTTACCCACTGGGGGTCCACTGAAATGAACACTAAGCATCATTTCTGCTGCCTTATCTTCCCGATACACTCCCAGGCATCTTCTCAAAGCCAAATATTTTAGGCAATCACCATGGCCAGCCTTGCCCACAGGCAAAAACAAGTGCTAAAAAGGCTTCTTGCTTTTTTTCCTCTCGGCCTAAAAATATCTCCCACCAGTACAGCACAGTGCCCCAAATGCGCACCCTGAAAACTAGCTACAAGTTTCAACCACTTCAAAACTATCATCAGACTTCGTGGTTCAGATTCATGAACTTTGAAAGTTGTCGTAAGAGGTTCCTGAGAGAGTGGTGTATAAGACAATGAGCTTCATTAAAGCAGTAGAAAAAAAAAATGGAGGTAAAGAGAAGATACTGGGGAACTTGAAGAGAAACATGTGGCAGTGAAAATGAGGAACACTTTTCCCCCTAGAATCCTCCTGGCTATTGTCAACTCATTTGGTATCTGATAATCTTGCTTTGTCACCTTTAAATTGTATATATGTAATTAAATCAAAATATAATCTGTATCCAATTATTTTATATCCTAGAACCTACTGAATCTCCATTTCTTGTCTAAATTTAATAAGTTTAATCATGTAGACATTGGCTAAGTATAAAATTCACCTTCTTGGCTAAAAATGTGATGGATCCAAATAATTTGAATTCATTCCATTGAACTACGTATATATATATATCTGGTTGATTTCACCTCAATATTTAATCAAGGTTATTTTAAAACCAAATACTCTCTGTCAAGATGCAATGTACCAACTTTGCATTCAAAATAATTGAGAATATTTTGTAACCCATGATTCAATGACAGATTAGAATATCAAAATAGATCTGGGCACATCGCCATGAACTCTGCCCACGCCTTGGGTTTTCCACATAACCAGCTCTGGTCCCTGATCAGTCTTTCTTGAGCAGATTCTGGAATGAGATTCACTCCTTCCTTGGTGTTTTTATTGTTGTTGTTTTAATCTACTGGGAAATATTTAATCAGGAAGGAATCAAAATCCCATTCAACCTGTAAGGAAAAGCCTTCTAATTGTTGGTATTTAAGTAAATAGCTGATAAAATGAGAAAACATGGGACCTTGTTTCATAGTTAACATCAGTTATATTTCAGGGGAAATTACTTGCTCTGAGTAAATTACAACCTGTGTTATAACCTGGTTATAATCCAAGTGTAAAATTCTCAGTTTCTGTGCTACTTTCTGACTTCAAATAATCCAGTGATGACAGCACTAGAGGTTCTAATCACATCTAAGTGCTTGGATTTCAAGCTATTTTTAGTCCTTTTTTTTTTTTAATCGTTCCACTCCAGAATAATAGAATTATAAAAACTATCTTTAAATAGCTTAAAATAATTCCAAATTCTCTGGGCTATCAGAATTGCTTACAAAACTGGTAAAATCCAGAAAAAATTACCATAGGTAATTATTTTCAGACAAGTGAATTTGGACTTCAGCAATTGGCAAAAACTGCTCTCGAAAGAGCAAAGTCATAAATCCTACCCTTAATCTCACACAGAGCCACATACTTCAGTTTTAGAAAAAAAGGCCTTTTCCCCAAAAGTGTCAGCCATGTTTTATAACATAGGATAACAGTGGATATTTACAATTAGAAATCCATGTCCACAAGGGAAGGTTTGATCATTTGACCTACTTAGACAACACACTTAAAAGGTCAGAAAATTCTGAAATGGAAGATCTCCAAACAGAATCTTCACTCTGATTGCCAAGAATGCGTACACTAAATCAAGTTTGTCTCAAGTGGGAAACTTCATTTTCTGGAAAATGCTTGTACACAGACAACTTCATTCCCCAATCCTTTCAAATCAAGGAGTTAACCACTTTCAGTCACTTTCTTATAACACACACATAACAATCCCATCCTCTGTGGTATCAATGAGCAAGACTCAGAGGGCCAACACCAACTTGCCTTTCGTATCACTGCTGCAGTACTTGGATGGAAACTATTTTTAGAACATTCATCCAACTTCAGGAGAGAGGGACAAAACAGAGCTTGTGCTGTTTTGAGAAAGGGGAATTATGTTGTTGGCATAATAGGGGAAGATAATTTGATAATTTCTTCTTTTTTATTACATCTATTTCCTAGCCCAAGGGATATTGCCTGCAATCACTGTTCCTAACACCACTTGTCTTGTTAGGTAGACCTGTGAGTCACAGAGGACAAGATTTGATTCAACACAGCCTCATCTCCAGCCTTGTCATCAGGCCCTCCAAAGTTAGCCACTCACAGAGCAGGCTTTTCTCCTGCTCTGTGAGCCAAGAATAAAACCAGCTACACGTTTCAACCACTTCAAAACGTCAATCACAAGGAAGCCACGGAAATACTTTGGGCTAATGCCCCAGAGCCAATGTTTCAGGAGCAGGAAAGTCTTACCTTGCTCTCTTCTCCTTCAAACACCGACTGGTGAACGTTGCATGCAAACAACGAGTTGGGGAGGTCATTGAAATCGGTGATCGCTTGGAAGGCTTCCTCCGCGAAGCACTGAGTGACAGCCCAGTCCCTGTCTATGCAGCAGAGCAAGAAAAGTCCTCCATCTTCCACGATGTGTCCTGGCTGCACCGGGTTCCTCATTCCAACGAAGTAAGACTCTCCTCTCATACCTGAGGATGCAAAGCCAAACACGTGTCAGAGTAGAATTTGATGATTTCTTAAAACTTGGTGTTCAGGTCGAGGCACTGGAGTGTCTGGGGCAGAGCAAGGGAGAATGATCAGGGGAAGAATCAGGGGCTATTGGAAATTTGAAGAGCCAACAAGTTCATGTTATCCCCTGGATCTCTGAGTCACAATTTCCCATATTCTATAACACTAACTTGGTAAGAACCAGTCAGTGCTCTGGAATAAAAAAGACAAACAACAACAACAACAACAAAAAACTAAAAACAATCTACTCAACTAGGCTAGGAGTTGGAGGCCAGGGCCTCTAGCCTAGGTGCTAGTGTTTACTAGATAGATGTGGGACCTGGGAAAGTTCCATAGTTATCTGAGCCTCTGCTTCATTATGAGAGTCAAATGGACTCAAACAGAAATACATGTGCCAAAGAGCTTTGATACGTTTATTACATGATGAATTATACACCACCATCACCACCACCACCACCACCACCACCACCACCACCACCACCACCAATGCCTAGACTTTATGGAGTTCCGGAACTGTTCTATGATTTACATGCATTAAATAACCCATCTAACCTTCACAATAGTCTATGAGATGGGTTCCAATATTATCTCCAGTTGGGAAAACTTGGGAACAAAGCAAGGTAAGAAACGTTTACAAGGTCAATGGCAAAGACTTGGATTCCAACCCAAGGAGTTTGGCACCAGAGCTCACTTTTCTATAACTTAGAAACTAAGCAGATCAAAATTAGTGCACGTCTACATTTAAAGAAGTACAATCTACTTCATTTCCACTGAATCCTGATTGCGGATACTCTAATAATTAACAGTTTAACCACTGTGAGGACTCTCACACACACATATTCTTCTGCATGGGATGCTTACTCTTAAGTAATTTGTGAACCTTTGATCTTGAAAGATCAATTACTATGTTGACTCATCACCCCAATCAGGAAGGCTTCTAGTATTAATCTCATCTGTGTTCCAGAATTTTATTTCCTCACTCCTTACATTCAAAATTCTATTCAACTGCACCCAGTTGGATAGTTTCTTCCATTTTGTGATACTAGTATATAATTCAGTACATTTTATCCATTTAGGACAGTCCTACACTTTTCTTTTGGGGGGTCTATCATAGTATTATGTTCAAACGTCAATATTGAGAGGCCCAGAGGACCATACAACTTGCCCATGGCGGTGCAGATAAAACTGACAGGCAGTTATGTGGCTCCGGGATCATCTTCAGTAAACTCCTTTTTCCTAATCCCAGCACTGCACAGTCTCAGAGGAAAGAACAGAAAGGTGCTACATGAGATGTCACTCAGCCCTCGTGATGTTGAAACACAAAGCCTGGATCCCCAAACAAAAATAAGTTCCTGCTTATGTTTCTCTTGAACTCTGGTGATGAGGTTATGTTTTTTGTTTTTATTTTTCCTGGAAACAAAACCCAAATGGGACCCTGATAAGCAGTATTTGATGACAGTATAAATAATGCATTGTGTGTAAAATCTTGGACCTGGTTGGGACAGAGCCAAAAATTGGAAGAATTTGAAGTAGTAATTCTAAAACCAGGTCACTGTAATTATGGTCAATAAAAATATTATTCTATATAAAATATATTAAAACCATTCCCGTATTCTAAAGTTCTTAAAACTCCAATTAATGCAACATTTCATGTATGGGAATCAATGAAATATTTATTATAAATAAAAATATGGTATACATTTTAAGCTTTGTTTTGTTCTATGGTTAATCCAAAATATATGAGTAGTTTTAACTAGAAGGAAAAACTTATATGTACTTATTTTTCTTCATATTCAATTATACTGTTACTTCAGATATTTTCGTATAAAATGCATAATGGCCATCATTTATTATTAAAGAATAATTATTTTAAAAGTAAAATAACTAAGAGCATTAAAATAGTATTATTTTTTATAAATGGATTATAGAAAAAAATTTAGATAATGAAGTCATAATCATCTAGTGGCATGAAACATATATTAAGTATCAATTTTGATTTTACTTTTAATACTGTCCCTCTTATTTATAAATTTTTAAATTAATCAAAATTAGTCCCAAAATGTTATTAAACAGGTCTGAGAATGTTGCAATTATTATTTTTCAAAAAGAATTAAAATCTATTGCTGAACAAATTAACTAAATAGATCAAATAATAAGCCTCACTCAGGACTCATTTTAATCTACTCAAATGGTCTTAACTTCTGTTCTAAATTGTAACAATAAGATTATCTTCCTGAGACTTTATTTTAAGCTAATTACTTTCAGTTAAGATTTAAAAGGTGAATGCATTTTGGCAAACAACCTATTCTACTTCTATGGAGAAGTATTTGAGAAGTCAGAGCTTTGAACAAAGAAACTTTAACTTTCAGTGCCATTACTGACTCACCTCATATTTTAGAAAAGTCAACTGATTGTTCTATGACTCAGTTTATTCCTATAAAACAGAGTAGGAAGAAGCAGAGGAGTGAACTAGGAATGAAAGAAGTAATCAAAATCAGCATTAACCACTACATAAAAGGATTTGCTACATGATATCCTATAAAGAGACACCATTTTGATAATCTCAGAGCAAGACTATTATTCTTTGGTATGATCACTAACTTTTAGTAAAGCCAAATATACAGAAAGGGAAATTCTGAAGATTAAAAGAGCTCCCTAATAAAGAAAAGCAAAGGTCCTACATCCCAAAACTAGTTTATCTTTCTAAATTAATTTTAAAACTCTTAAGTATTGTGAAATATCTTTTGAGGCAACAATTGCCTCATATGATAAGAACTACATGTGTTGTCCTTATTTCTAAATCTGAGGGTGGTTATCCAAGAGAAACTCGCTGCCTTCAGTTCAAGGGGCAACTTTTCTGGGAAATCTCCCAACATCCCCCACGGCCCATCCTTGCTTTGTCCCTCGGTGACTTGCACAGCTTTCTCTCCTAGAAGTGCCCTCACTGTGACAACTGTCTACTGGTCTATGTCTCAAACCAGATAGATATTGATGGTATTTCCTTAGAGCAGAGACTGAACTGTCTTCATCAGCGTGTACATTACACTTCATGTTCAGCCTGGTTCTTATAGATAGCCCTCAAATGATGTTTGACTGAATTAATGAAATATGCAAAAAGAAGTCACTTTTAGGAAATAACAGACCAGCAAATGAGTTATAATGGCTGATTTAAAATATGAACACTAATAATATACTATTTATTTCAAATTTATACATGAATAATGAAAAGCACCCAATTATTTCAATTCAAGGTTTAATTTTATAAATCAAAGATAGCAAAAATTACTCAAAGAATTCCTCTGGCTAAATTTTGTTTTTAAATCTGTGCAGTGTAATTAAAATAATAGTTACAGTTTTTGATTATATGAGTTCACTAAGGAGACAAAAAACTGAAAAAAATCAGAATAAAAAGGAAAATAAAATTAAACCCTCACTAGCATGAGATTTATTTATTTATGCATGCATGAGTTTTAGAACCCTAAGTAAGACATTACACCTGTCTAGGAATAGTACAACTCATGAGAGTGGGGAGCTGTGCATTGGCTCATAGGAGTTCTGGTCTATACAGACTTAAACTGAATATAAAGGGGGAGGGATTGCAAATTAAGCCCAGGAGAATGGCAAAGAGCCATGACAAGAAAAATAAAATTGTAAATATCCATGGAGATGCTCATCCTAGCTTCACTATCAAGTAAAATCTCCCCATATATTTATGAGATGTGTGATCTATAAAAAAGGCTATTGCCACATTGGTAGGAGTTGAGTGGTGACAATCTCATCTTGAGTGTCCTCATAGGTAGAAAACATCCAGGCCATTTCTGAGCACACCCCTCTACAGGAAAACTGGCATTCTTTCTAAGGGGCTATCCAATCTTACTGAGAGGCTAAGAGTCATGCCATCTAAGAAACAGGTGCATGGGAAAACACAGCAGAGGGAAGTATAGGAAAGAAGTCTTGAGCGAAATCACAGTTGCTTTCAAATTCTGGAGGAGAAAATGAAATTTTTGTGTATGACGCTTAGGGAGTAGAAGTCTAATCAGAGAGAAAGAATTCAATTTAATAAAAGGAGCAATAGGTCTTTTAAAAATTAATGTAAAGCCGAAATGTCTGGCCTCATGTCTAAGTGAGTAACTTGCACAGGTGCTCCATGGAGCAGAATGTCACAGAGGGAATCCAAGGACCAGGGAGACGGGCGGTTGGCATTTCCTTTAAGGTGTCTTTTCACCTTGAGATTTTTATCTTTCCAGCATTAAAAGAAGATACACAAGAAAAGAGACCCCTGTTTATATCTGGGCTTGAAGATCCTCAAGAAAGGGTAACATGTAACCTTTATCAAAAGCTTTCTCAAATGTTGAAACTTTTAAATTGATGCTCATAACAATCCTGCCTATATTTTTCACCTTCCAGGTTATTAAAACTAGAAAGTGAGAATTAGAAAAAAAAAAAGGAAATAATGATCTACAAAGGGAGAAAAATGAGCAAAACTTACAAAAAGCAACTTAATTTTGCATTTATTTTTTCTTAGACAAAAGAATGCTAAAGATTCAATTCATTTGCTTTTAAAAGAACAGGAACCTAAAACTTCTGCAACAAGGACAACAAAACAGAAACAAATATGCCTTGAATCCATGTTAGGGCCAGCCTGGAGGATAAATAAGGAAATGGGATAAATGGAAATGATTAATGAATAATTCATTCTGACTTTAAGTTCAATTTTAATTGGAAAACAAGTAAATGGATATGAGAGATTAGTTAGTGTGGAGGAACTGAAACACTGCAATGTCAGCTTGAATATTAATGTAAAAATAAAAATGCAATGTTCTATTAATTAGCAGTAGAGAAGATATTGTTATAGCTATTTTTAGGTTGAATATAAAGTTAAATTAATCAAGTTGAAAGTTTTAAACAAGTTAAACGTCCACTGTCTTTAAAATTTCTTTATCTCTAAAATTAATTGATTCTTTCATGATACCTGGAACAAAGTGAGTTTATTAGAAGAAAAATTGTATGTGAATAACAATACTCTTTACCATGAAATCATGTCAACAGCTTTCATTTTTGGTCTGGCCTTTGGGTGAGGTTCTTTTGACATCTTTTTGTATTTTAATATGCAGACCCTATTAGGAGTAAGCCAGGCCTTATATTCACTTTTGTCCTGCTTACAGAGAAATTGAAGTATATTAGTAACCAAAAACCATCGCAACCATCTTGAGATACAAAGGAGAGTCGTGATATTCTTAAGTTGTGCTCCATAGAAATTCATTAGAGTTCTTGCTGAAATATAATGGAACCTATTTAATTCAACTGCACAATTTTCACATCATGCTATTCTTGATACCATATGGGGTCAGTTTTGAAAGTGGCTTTCAACTCATGGATTTCAAAGGAAATTATCCACATTCTTCATCCACTGCTCCCTTCAGGACACCTCTGGAGCCACTGCTCCACCTTAAGCTTCTCTAGGACAATATTTTAATTACTGTATTTTTCCATGTATAAGACATTATTCTTTTCTAAAATCCTTAGGCTGAAAATCGAGGGGCATCTTATGCACAGAAGTCAGCAGAGGAGGGAGCCGGAGGGAGCCACATGGGTGTATAGCTGCCCATAGCTTGTAAAACAGGTTTCCTCCAATCACAAGCCTTATTGTTACTGACATCAGCTGGTGCTATATTTGGAGGTGGGGGTGGAGAGTGCACAGATGCAGCAAAGTCTGGGTCATCCTGACTCCATAAAGATGTAAAAAGTAAAAAGATATATACTGGTAAGTGATTACCTTACTCTGCAAAATTCAAACTGAATGTAATCAGCTATGAAAAAGAGCATGAAACGGGAAACCATAAAAATACTAGAAGCATCCACAGGCAGCAAAATCTCAGACGTATGCCAAAAGATACTACCCCTTCACTGATACTACCCCTAGGGCAATGGAAGCTAAAGAGAAAATAAACAAATGGGACTACATCAAAATAAAAAGGTTTTTTACAGCAAAAGAAACCATCAACAAAACAACAAGAAAGCCCACTGTGTGGGAGAACATATTTGCAAATGATACCACTGATAAAAGTTTAATCTCCAACATCTACAAACAGCTTATACAACTAAATAAAAGGAAGATGAATAATCCAATTAAAAAATGGGCAATGGACCTAAATAGAACATTTTCAAAAGAAGACAGAAGGAAGGCCAAAAGGCACATGAAAACATGCTCAAAGTCACTAATTGTCCAAGAGATGCAAATCAAAACAACAATGCGGTACCATCTCACACCTGTCAGAATGGCCAACATCAACAAGTCAACAAACGACAAGTGTTGGTGAGGTTGCGGAGAAAAAGGAACCCTCGTGCACTGCTGGTGGGAATGCAGACTGGTGCAACCACTGTGGAGAACAGTGTGGAGTTTCCTCAAAAAACTGAAAATGGAACTCCCATTTGACCCACTAATCCCACTTCTAGGAATATATCCCAAGAAACTAGAAACACCAATCAGAAAGGATATATGCACCCCTATGTTCATAGCAGCACAATCTACAATAGCCAGAATTTGGAAACAGCCTAGGTGCCCGTCAGCAGATGATTGGATCCAAAAACTATGGTATTATACATCTACACAATGGAATACTATGCTGCCATAAAAAGAAGGAATTCTCATCATTTGCAGCAACCTGGATGGAATTGGAGAACATCATGCTGAGTGAAATAAGCCAATCAATGAAAGAGAAACACCACATGACCTCACTCATTTGTGGATGATAAAGAACATTATAAACTGATGAACCAAAAGATAGATATAGAGACAGTATATCAACAAGTAGACTGTCAAATTACAGCGGGGAGGGGAGGAAGATCTGGGAGAGATAATAGATCAACCGAAGGACTTGTATACATGCATATAAGTACAACCAATGGACACAAAACTCTGGGGAGGGAGGGGATGTGTGGGAGGGAAGGAGGGGGGCAAAAAAATAAATCAATAAAATATATTAAAAAATAAAATAAAATAAAGTTCTAGGCTACTTTAAATAAATAATAGAAGTTTCATAAAATAAAAAAAAGAGCATGAAAATAGAGCTGCAGAGACAATGTGAACCTCCTCCAATTGAGTATATGATCAGACAGTGAAGAAAACAGGAAGAACAACTCATTAAGGTGAGAAGAAGGCTTTAAGAGAAAAATGGACAAACTTGGAGCAGAGGTTTAAGACTTGGATTATGGAGCAAAACCAGAGTGGCTTATGTGTGTCAACCAAGCTTATTCAATGTCAGGCAAGAATGCTTGCAAGTAAAATGAACATTGTTGATTTTACAGCAAAGGCAAAATGATGCTTCAGTTTCATGAAGAGAGAAGGGTTGGCCATGAGAACATGAGCCAAACAAGAGGGCAAGGGAGCGGCAATGTGGAATCCATGGGTCAGCTTCTAGGGCACAGCACAGAACAGAAAAGGCTGAGAGAGTTTTGCTGGGATTACTAGAAACATCACTTCTAACTGGCTAACAGTCTAAAAATTTCATATTAATTTCAATGGAACTTGATTTTAAAATTTAAATCATTTGTAAGTTCACACTCAGCTAGAGCCTATGTAATATGGCCACAGAGTCACCATTTCTGACTGTTTGTTTGTTTGTTTGTTTGTTTTTCTTCTTTTTTTCCATAAGAACAAAAATAGTGGGAGGGTAAGGAGAGGTTCTGTGCCCTCTGCCTGCACCATTTGGGGCATGTATTCTTGAGCCCATTATGGAGGTAGAAGACCATCCTTTCATTTGTTGCTGTAAGAAGCTTAAAGATGAGACAAGTAATTATATGCAAAACAACTTTTCATAGGAGAATGACACTTCACAAGTGAACAGCAAAGCAGGCAAAGGTTGCTATGGCAGCCAAAGTAAGATTCATCCTGTCATCTTTCACCTTCGGCTTTCAGATGGTACACAGAGCACGTCAGGAGAAATAGAGTGAAAAGGGAAAAGAGCAGGGAGTGAGACATGCAGCACCTCTGAAGAAAATTCAGCCAAGAAAATTCAATTTCTTTCTAGTAAGAAGAAAAGCCAGACTAGCAGGCTGTCTGGAGGGTAAGGGGTGGGGTGGATAGATGATCAGAATCATCAGAAGGCCAAGGAGCAGGATTCACTTCCCAGGATAAAATTAGCAGATAGTATTGGCTTCATTGTAATGGTTTTAATGCAAGAGAAAAAAAGAAAGGAGGAAGAGAGAGAAATCTCAGTGCCCAGCACACAGTATGCCACTTTCCCCCCCTCAACTACAGCTATAAGTTCACGTCACTTTCACATTAAAAATCTTCTATAACTCACTAAGATCCATCAAATTCAATAAAAACAGTTCTTTAGCAAGAAAACCAAGACACCCCCCAAGAAGATTATAGACTTCCTATCCACGTGTGTCTCCTCTTTCATCAGTCCTGAGAAAAAAGTTCGTCCCAGCATCAAGTTGCAGCTCTGTCAAAAGTGATAACAACAGCAGCAGCAGAAAACAATTACTGAGTCCTTCTTTGTTCTGAGCACTTGATCTGCATCAAACCTATAGATGGCTGTGTGGCCTGGACCTACTCAGGCCTTCCTCCCTTCCCAGCTTTCCCTCTGCTAGCTCCCTTCCCCACCTATCAACATTCCACTCACCCTGAAAGCCACTGCCTTCAGACCCCACTCAGCTTGAGCTGTACAAGGTGAGATCACCCCTCTCATGGACCCATCGTCCCATGTCTGTCCTGCCTCTCAGCTCACTTTGTTTTGCCTCTCCTTGTACTTTTCTTATTCTTACCTTCCATTCAACGTTGAAGCAGGAGCTGTGTTTTCCCCACCTGGATAACCCTTGTAGCACCTAAATAGGACCTTCATACCCATGGAAGGCAGCCTCTGACAGTTCTTGAATGGAATAAAATTCAAGGGGTTCTGAATTTAATTCTCAGCTTCCCAACACACTAGCGCTCTGATATTGGGCAAGTTGCTTAACTTCTCTGTGGCCAGTTTCCTCGCCCATAAGGTAGGCATAAAAAAAGAGCATATTCTGCCGAAACCGGTTTGGCTCAATGGATAGAGCGTCGGCTTGGGGACTGAAGGGTCCCGGGTTCAATTCCGGTCAGGGGCATGTATCTTGGTTGCGGGCATATCCCCAGCGGGGGTTGTGCAGGAGGCAGCTGATCGAGGACTCTCTCACATCGATGTTTCTATCTCTCTATCTCTCTCCCTTCCTCTCTGTACAAAATCAATAAAAAAATAAAAAAAGAGCATATTCGTTAGACTGCTGCTTTGAGGATTTAATAGCTAATACAAATAAGTCATTTTGAACAATGACAGACACACACTGCGAGTGCTCAATAAATGATAACTATTATTAGCATTGACCTCCTTAGTTCTCCACAGAGCAACTCCATAACTATGTCTCACTTGATAGAGGAGCTCTTCTTCTCTTTCCTAGAGTCTTCAGTCTTTTTCAGGTAGAGAGGCATAGAGTATAGAGGAAAATAAGGCGGGCTTTGGTCTGAATCCTGGAATGCCACTTTCCAGCTTGTGTGCCTTTGGACATGTTTCTGAACATCTTTGAGCAGTGTAAGCAATATGGGAACCATAAGCTACCAACTTCATAGAGTTGGCATATGGGTTAAATTAGTTACACTCCCTCCCCCCAGTCCAAAAATCCACCAACTTTTGCTGGGCACACTATTGTTCAGCTCTTTAGAATAGGTGGTGCCCTCATAGTGAGAACTGCAAGAACTTTGAAGTCACCTGCAGATTGAAGTCCCAGCTCCCCATCCATTGCTGGCTGACCATGAGGAAAACATCTACCAGTGGTGGCAGCTGGGCCTTGGACCCCAGGTCTGAATCCTCCTTACACAACCATTTTACTTGGTAATTTTAGGCAAGTTGGTTTCACTCACTAAGCCTCTGTTTCTAGACCTTTAAAATCAGGACTATTGAGAGGTCCAACTGGGATCATCCTGGTCAAAAACATAGACCAGAGGTCAGCAGTCATGATCACTCATAGAACACTAGCACTTGCTCTGACCCCTGGCTTGCCCTTGTTAATGTTATGGTCAGTTGCACCTTAACTACTCACCTGTATTTAGATGATTGTTTATTTTTCAGAAAAACATATTTTGCATTAGTCCCACAGTTTGACATAACTTTAAGACTAAATATCAGGACTTCCCTTGTGTTTTCTCAGTCCATGTACTTAGCTTTCAAGTACTTTTCTTGGTTTAGACTTAAAGTTGTACTTGCTATTCTCTTTCCTTTCAGCACCATTCTCCACCTTAGATAGAAATGCCATCAGTGGTTAACCAGAGACTCAGGGTACTTCACAGGAAAGAAGGTTCTCACTGACCCCACCAGCAGCAGCCAAGCATCCTCCTGCCCAGTGCCTCTTTCTGCTCTCCTCTTTGCACATGTGTTGTTATTCACAACATTTGGCAAAACAAGCCCATTTATTGATGTTTTCACATCTCCCCCCATATGTTGAGCATTCTTGCTTCTTCCTGTGATGGCTGGCATCAACTCAGAGCTATGGCTTGATCTGTGGTGTTGGCAAAACAAATGGAATATAACACCAGCAGCCTCTACCCAGAGCTATGGCTATTCTCTCATTTTTTCTCTTTTTTTTCTCTCTCTCTCCTAATAGACTTCCCACAGCTTTGCTCTCCTTTGATTATTTCTTTCTCAACCGCGTGATTTCCATTGTCTCCTGCTAAGTTAAATCTAGAAGCAGCACATTCTCACCCTTCCTTTCCTTATCATTCAATGCCAGGGTAATTCGCCAATTTACTGTTTTTTAAATGAATAAATAGCAATTACATACTTTTTCTGGCTTTATTAAAATATAATTGACATATAACATCATGTAAGTTTAAGGTGTACAATGTGATAATATGATACATCTATATATTGAAAAATGGTGACCACAACAGAATTAGTTAACACCTCCTTCACCTCATATAATCACTATATCTTTTTTGGAGTAAGAACATTTAAGATCTACCATCTTAGCTACTTTTGAGTATGTAATTCAGTATTGTTAACTATAGTCACTACACTATTCATTAGATTCCCAAAATTTATCATCTTTTAGCTGAAATTTTGTACCTTTTAACTAGCATTTTCCCATTTCTCCAGCCCCTGGCTACCATTATTCTACTCTCTCTATGAATTAAGCTGTTTTATACTCCACATATAAGTGAGGCCATCAGTATTTGTCTTTCTCCATCTGACTTATTTCACTTAACATAATGCCCTCAGGGTCCATCCATGTTGTCACAAATGGCAGGATTTTCTTCTTGTAGTTGAATAGCATTCCAATGCGTTCGTGCGTGCGTGCGTGCGTGCGTGTGTTTGTGTGTGTATCTTCTTTATGGATTCATGTGTAAATGGACATGTTATATTGGATGAAAATTAAATCAGTATCTCAAGGCAATATCTGCACTACCATGTTTATTGTATCATTTATCACAATGGCCAGGATAGGCAAACATTCTACGTCACTAGTCCACTCTTGACCTGAAAGTCAGTCACTGCCCTGACTGCTTTAGGTCATTTTAAAATCCCTGCCTTCCTTTTTTATTCCTTGGTGAAAGCTGTTCCTTCTCTCTTTTCTTCTTTCTTTTCTTCACCCTCTCCCTCTCTCTCTCTCCCTTTCAAGCTTACAATCACAACATGCGGTAGGTTCCTACAGGAGCAAATGCTGGTTGGACTTCTGCATTGCAGACCAGATCCTCTTCTTCTCTAGATGGAGTTGCCTGCCCTCAGCCTGTTCAACCAAGAGCCCCAATGAGAAGCCAACACAGGCAGTTTTCCTCCACGTCGTCAGAAAGTCACAATTCAGGATGACCCATAATTCATCCCCCACTTCTGGTACCATGTGTTGTTTACATGAAAGAGCTGACCAATATTCTAGCTTAGAAAAAAGAATAAAACCTTTATTAAAGTCCTTCCCGGCCTGTTGCAATTGGGACCACTATTCTAAGGGGCCAATTCCCCTCATCTTTCATTCCCCCATCAACAGATCAGGGGCCAGCTCATGAGGCTAGAACCCATGTTGGTGGTAAGGTTTCTGCAGAAGACCAGCAGAGGGTGTATGGAGGGAGATTGAGCCAGTGGAGGAAACAAGTTGGAGCAGCCGAGTGAGTTGGATCACTTGTGTGCCTTTGAGAAATGGTGGCAATCTTCTCTCTGCATGGTCAGGCCTCTACACTGACATATGCCAAAGATAACGCTTGAAATGAAATGGTAGGAAAATATACCTCATCTTCTACTTGTCCAAAAGAGCAGATGGAAACTCTTGAAACTGACATCATGAGAATCAAGATGGCCGCTCCATCGCTATCATCTGCAGACTCCTGACAAGGACAACTAGCACAGTATGAGGAGCCTGCCCACACCTCCGCATGACATTGGAAGCCCTTTACACCAGAGGAGAAAACTAGGGCCCTTCTCTTTCCTGCTCTCCTAGCCAGTCCTAGCGCCATTCCATATGTTTATCTCGAAAAACAGCAACACAATTGAAGATTCTTCTTCATAAAGATGTGAAAGGTGAGTGCTAATCACTGGGTCCTGAGGCCCAATTCAGTACCAGGAATGGGGCAGCATGAAAGATAAACATTATTTTAGGGTAGCTTGTCTTTTTGAGAAACTACTGCTATTTGTATAGTGACCTAATAGCTCTACCTTTCAGATGACAGTGTCTGTCACATAGCAGATGCTCAAAAACATTAACCTAGATTGTTCTCTATTTTCCCCTTTCCACCAGTTCCCTTGCTTTCTCATCTTGTCTATTTTTTACATTTCTTAAAATTAGTTTTATTATTGCCCTTCTTGATTTGGAACTTTAATGTACAATTACCTCAAACACTAAACATGAAACATTAGAAATGTAATAAGTGTATGGATCTTTAAAAAGAATGTGGAACATGCATAATATGAGGGGAAACAAAAGCAAGTCTAATTGATTATGTAAACATGGGTTGCCCTTGGTTAGAAGTGGGAGGGTGATCTCTGCCCTCAACATGTTCAGCTTAGTCTTTGTTCCCTTCCTTCCTGGTGTTCTCACCCCTCAGCATCTCTATGCACAGTTATCCTTCCGGGTATTCTACCAGTCTATTGAAACTCCTGTAGTGTGACCATAGTATCGGCATCTGTTATTTCACATATTTTACATAGGGAATTCAGGACTCTGTGTCTGAGAAAGGGTGAGCCATGTAGATATCTGGGAAAAGGCTTGTCAGATAAAGAAGCTGACAGAGGAAAAGGCTGTACAGGAGGAGAGGCTTGGCAGGTTAGAGTTCTCTTCGCTTTCTGGTGGGGAAGGGAGGGTGGTGAGAAATGCTTTCAGGGGAAAGCAGGACTGGGACATGTAGCACCTAATGGGCTGTGGAGAGGACTTTGCTATTGATATTTGCTCTCTGATGAAAAGCCACTGGTGATTTTGAATAAAAGAATTTGACAAATTAATTTATGTTTTAAAATAATTTCCCTGGTGGCTATTTGGAAAATAGACCAAGACAGCAAGGGTGGATGGGGAGGACCAATTAGGAAACTATTGGCAGTAATCAGGGAGGAGATGATGGTGACAAGAGATCAGAGAGGTAGCAGTTGAAATAATAAGATTCTGGATATATTTAATGTACTAGCAGCATTTGTGGATGAATTGGATATGGAGTGGGGAAGGATCAAAGATAATGCCAAGGTTTTGGCCTGAGCACCTAGAAGCGCAAAGCTGCCATTTACCAAGATGGGGAAGATCAACAGAGGGGCAGGTTTGGAGAAATGAAATCAGAAGTTCACTTTAGGACACAGTGAAGATTCCTATGATTCACCTAGGTGATGAGCAATTGGTGCTCCAAGCCCGAAGTTCAGGGGAGAGGGGGTGCCATCAATGATACTTAAAGCCATGGGACTGAGTGAGGGAGTTGAGGAAGTGAAGAGGTCCTAGGTACGAGCCTGGGAACACACCAGCATCTTACAGGAATAACAATGGTAGCATCCCCTGGTGTGTTGTAAGGAACCAATGAGATAGACCACTTAAAACAATACTGGAGTCTTCTTCTATAATCAATTACCACACACACACACACACACACACACACCTTATCACATGCTAGCCCCTATCTCTACCACAGCCCATCCCGGGTCCCAGAGACCTGTACCCAGAGACTCTGAAAGTGTTCAGAGTGCTCAGTAAGGGGAACGGGGTGGGAAAAAGGAAATCTTGTGTTTCCTGAGAAGACCAGAGGGAAAAGTGTGCTGGCTTGTATTCCAACCTGGAATTCTGAGCATTTTCCCACAGCAATATAAACAGTTTATAAATATCTCATACCATAAATCCAGTACTTTATCTCAGATACATCATGCATAGAATAGCCTTTTGGCCTAGCCTGAGGACCTGGTCATAATTTATGATGTTTCTCTGAGAAAATACAGTCCAAATCGCAAACACTTCTATAGAAATTTACATTTAAGAGGAAATAGGTTGCTTCCTTATATAAAATCACACATATATAAATTCTAAGGATGGATGCATAAGGACTTCCTTTTAATAGTAACTTTCTGGCCCTAGCTGGTTTGGCTCAGTGGATACAACATCAGCCTGCGGACTGAAGGGTCTCAGGTTCAATTTGCAGGCTCGATTCCCAGTAGGGGGCATGCAGGAGGCAGCCCATCAATGATTCTCTCTTATCACTGATGTTTCTATCTCTCTCCCTCTCCCTTCCTCATTGAAATCAATAAAAATATATACTTTTTAAATAGTAACTTTCTATAACATATAAGCTATATTTTAGATTCTCAACTATGACTAACAAAGTCCATTGTTAGTTCTTTTGCCTGTCTTAGTTTACTTTGGCATACCTGTCTGTGACCCTCCACACTTCATTCCCCAGTGCTCAGCCAAGCAGCAAATAGATCACTGAAAAATGTTAACTCCAAGATAAAATTCCCCATCATGCTCCACTTCCCCACCAGATCCTTTATCTTGCTGTTTTATAATTATTTAATTGCCTCTTCCCAATGAACTATGCAAATGCTGGGGTGTATCTATTTTCTTCACACTGCATTTCCAGAATTCAGCATAGGATCTGGGATCTGGCACTTAGTAGAGAATCACTAGAATTTCTTGAATGAATGGGGAATTCGAAACTCAACCTTGGTCTAGCCCACTCCAAACTCATAAGTCTCCTGGGGGAAAAAAGAAATCCAGGGGGTTGTTCCAAATGAGTGAAGTCAGTCAATCCGATAACAAGGCTATAGGAACATTGGGCCTCTTCTATATAATGAGATATGGGGATCTGCACCCAGAGCAGAACTCTTAGTGTGGCCTCTGGAAACCCAGAGAGATGAAAAGCCTCCATAAGACTAGCCTCAGGACTGCATAAGAGGGCCACACTTAAGCCCCCAGTCTCCAGTTTTCCAGAAGATCATAGCTTAAATGACAATGTGATCTCCCTGGGCCACACCTCCAGGGGTTGGCATCAAGAAATCACTCAGGAGCAGGCAGTAGAGAGAACAGAAGGTAAGGAGACTGAGGACATTTAGAGAAAGTGCCAGGAGGGCATGGAGAACATTCCAGGCTGAGGGAAAATCTTGAGCAAATGTATGAATGAGGAAGAGTGGGGCAGGGAGGAGGGAGGAGGACATTTAGAAAACTACAGTAGTCCAGACTGACACCTAGGAGCGAGGTAAGCTGAGGCCATATTGCTGTGTACCTTTCACAGACATAAAATCTGCTTCTAGCTGACTGGCTCAAGCCAGGAATAAGGAGTGTTGCTGAAGCAGCAATGTGCTATCATCAGAAATTCATTTTCATGAAATTCCCAAACAGCTTAGCTAAGAGTGAGAGGATGATATGGTGGGAAGACCACCTGAACAGCTATCATGAGGATTCTGCAAGAAGAGCTGTGGACTGACCTGTGTTCCCCCAAAATTCAGATGTTGAAGCCCTTTGCCCCACATTGACTATACTTGGAGATGGGGCCTTTAGAAGGCAATTAGGTTGAATGAAATCTCTCTGTCTTGGCACTTTGCTATGGCAGCCCCAGCTGAGAGATGGTTTGAAAAGTGAGAAGGGGTGAGGATGGATAAGAAGAATCCTCAAAAAGCAGTGGGAGTGGATTTAAGGCATCCAAACCGTGTGAAAGGTGGGGAAGCTGAACACTATGAAATCACTGTGTTTCCAGGCAGGGGTTCCATGACCTGCAAAAGAAAAGCTACAAAAAGGAGGAGTGGATGAAAAATGGCACAGGATGAAAGGGGGAGTAGTTGGGAAAGAACACAGACAGCAGGGAGTGTGGAATTCCTTTCAAGAAGCGATATGCTAAGGCGAAACCAGTTTGGCTCAGTGGATAGAGCATCGGCCTGCGGAATGAAAGGTCCCAGGTTCGATTCCAGTCAAGGGCATGTACCTTGGTTGCAGGCATATCTCCAGTAGGGGGTGTGCAAGAGGCAGCTGATGGATGACTATCATCGATGTTTCTAGCTCTCTATCCCTCTCTCTTCCTCTCTGTAAAAAAATCAATAAAAAAATAAATAAAAATAAAAATAATTATTTAAAAAAAGAAGAAGAGGAAGAAGAAGAAGAAGAAGAAGAAGAAGAAGAAGAAGAAGCAGCAGCAGCAGCAGCAGCAGCAGCAGCAGCAGCAGCGATATGCTCAAACCACCCACACCCTAAGGGAAAGCCAAGGCTTATTTTTCTCTAGTTAAACCTATCTGCCTTATGGTGTTAATACCCTTTTTTCTTTTTTTGTAAAGCAAGGAGTCTTTCAGACACTGTTGGGGATTACCAGGAATTTGTTTTATTCAGGTGATATTATTCAATTTCTGACAAATACCAGATGAAAATGACTTTCTTGTTTTTCCTCATAAGACTCTCCCAGGCGCTTTGGAAATGTTTCCTCTTGGCCCAGGTAATATCTAAAAACCCTTTATTTCACAGAGGCTGATGTTAAAGCAATTTTCAGAAGCCTCTTGAGAAGAAGAAGAGAAATCCCTCCCTCCCTCCTCACCCTCACCTCCCCATGCACAAAGAAGAGGTCATGTGAGGACACAGCAAGAAGCTGTCTGGAAGCCAGCAAGAGAACCCTCACCCGGGACCAAATGGTCTGGCACCTTGATCTTGAACTTCTCAGCGGCCAGAACTATGAGACACTTAAGCCACACAGATGACGGTATTTGGTATGGCAGCCCAGGAAGACATGGACAAATTATCTTTCAAGAAGTAGGGAGCTGCTGTAACAAATACATTAAATATGAAAGTGGCTTTGGAATGGGGTAATGGGTCAAGGCTGGAAGAATTTGGAGATGCATGTTAGAAAAACCTGAGATTGCCCTGCAAAGGCTGTTGGTAGAAATGTGGGTGCTAAAGGTGATTCTGGTGAGAGCTCAGAAAGAAAAGAGGAGAGCTAGAAAGAAAGCTTCCCTCTTCTTAGAGACTATTAAATAATCATGCTTTATCCTTCAGAAAAGACAAGAATCACCCTGAAGGTGATTCAGAAATCAACAGGGTTGCCACCCTCATCACTGGCTCAAGGGGAAGGCTACTTGCTCCTTGGTTTCAGAGGGCTGGGCCTGGCAGAGCCACATGGGGGAGGCCTTCCTAGAGAGCTAAGAGGGTTGCATCCCATGGAGCCAAAGGGACAGGGCCTCCCACAGAGCCATGGGGATGACCAAACCCACCCCCCAGGGGGCCCAAGATTAGGCCTAAGATGATTATTCTTGAGCCTTAAGATCTCGTGGACTTTGCCTTCCTAGGTGTCAGACTTGCTTGAGAAACATCATCTCTTCCTTTCAGTTTCTCCCATTTGGGATGGGAATGTCTATCCTATGCCTGCCCCAAAGCTTTATTTTGAAAGCACATAACTTGTCTACTTTATTTTCTCACAGCGAGAGAATAATTTTGCCTCAGAATGATTTGACATCAAGCCTCACCCAGATCTGACCTAGATGATATAAGGACTTGAACTTGAGACTTTAGAGTTGGTGCTGGAGTTAAGACTCAGGGGGCTATTAGGATGGAATGAATGTATTCTGCATATGAGGACATGAATGTTTCGGGACAGGGGCAGAATGCTATGGACTGAATTGTGTTCCCTATATTGAAGCCCTAACCTCTATTGTGACTGCATTGGTAGATGGGCCCTTTAGGAGGAAATTAAGATTAAGTGAGGCCATAAGGGTAAGGCCTTAATCTGATAGAACAGGTGAGTTTATAAGAGGAAGAAGTCTCTCTCCTTCTCTTCCTCCCTCTTCCTCCACAGGCACTAAGAGGTCACACAAGGTCACAGAGAAAGCACCTCTCTGCCTCCAATATAGTTCTGTTGTTTATGTTGTTTAAACCACTCGGTCTGTGGCCATCTGTTATGGCAGCCCCAGCTGCCTGAAACAGTGAAGAGATGGTAGGCTTGAAAAGTGAGAAGTGGGAGGAAGGATAAGGAGGAGAATCCTCACAGAAGTAGAGGGAGTGGGTTTCAGGAAATTGAGGTGGTCAAAGGCATCCACACGGTGTGAAAGGTGGGGAAGCTGAACACTATGAAATCACTGTGCTTCCTAGGCGGGAGTTCCATGACCTGCAAAAGAAAAGCTACAAAAAGGAGGAGCTGAAGAAAAATGGCACAGGAAGGGGGAAGTAGCCGGGAAAGAACACAGGCAACGGGGAGTGTGGAATTCCTTTCAAGAAGCGATATGCCCAAACCCCCCACATCCTCAGGGGAAGCCAAGGCTTATTTTTCTCTGATTAAACCTATCTTCCTTATTGTGTTAATACCCTTTTTTCTTTTCTGTAAAGCAGAGAGTTATTTTAGACACTGTTGGGGATTACCAGGAATTTGTTTTATTCAGGTGATATTATTCAATTTCTGACAAATACCAGATGAAAATGACTTTCTTGTTTTTCCTCATAAGACTCTCCCAGGCGCTTTGGAAATGTTTCCTCTTGGCCCAGGTAATATCTAAAAACCCTTTATTTCACAGAGGCTGATGTTAAAGCAATTTTCAGAAAATCCTCAGAAAGCCCTGACAAGCACGTGTATGGTTCGGAATTGAATAACCGCAAAACCTGCCTGAGAATCCAGGGCTGCTTTTGACTTTAGCATTTCCCCTGCACTTGGCATTGCTCCCAAACTGTTTATCTCTAGCCATTTCTTTTTTCCTCTGCTTCAGCCCAGGATCCAACAGAGAGAGGCCCCACTTGACCATGGGGGGGTTCCACATGGTCAACACAGTTTGGGCCCACATCTCATCTCTAGCACCTGGCACACATCTTAAAGGGAGGTGGAAAACCACCTGATAGTACCTAGTCACCTGAAAGTCAGGTTGGAGGTGAATTCATTATGCACATACTGAGAATTCTTTCTCAGGACTCTCTGACTGTTAGTTGTGGAGGGGAGAAGCCCTATCACAGCTGCTTCTACAGAAGTCTAAAGAAATAGCCACTATTATACCAGACCAGTTGCGTTACATTCAAGCTCCCCAAAAGAGGAGGCACTTTGACAAGGCACCTTGATTGAAAGAATCCACTTTCTTTCCAAACAGAAGCATTTCAAAATGATGTGAGTTTGAGACAGAAGCCTTTAATACACCTGCCTGAGGGAAGTTCAGACACTGCTGTCCATTATATTTGTGTCCACATGCTATAAAGTTATCTCCTCCTGTCCAGTCCGGTTCCAGTGCTCCACAATCTTCCTAGGAATTCATCAGAAGAATACTAAAGAACTAAGGATAAACACGCTGCCATATATCAATAGCATCTCCTCTGATTGTCTGAGCTTAAGGATTTCCTTTTCCTTACCCAAGAGTAACTGATGCACTTATTTTGGACAGACTCGGAGACTTTTCAAACTAGAAGCCTTTGTAATGTGTAGCAGAGGGTCACAGGATGAATGAGTGGTCTTCACCCTCAGGGCATTTACCACATAGAACAGGTGTAGGTAAATAGGAAGCGGAAGTCTACTGGACTCCAGTTCTACTAAAGACAGGGACTCTGTCTGGGTTTATTTGTACCCCAGTGGCTAGCAGACCACCTGGTACATAGTAGGGATGAATTAACGAATGACTGAACAAACAAATTAATGAATATATGAGTGAATGAGATATAAAGGTTAGACTATGTATGTGCTATACATATAGGTTGAAAAAAAGACCAATGGCTTTTTTGAGAGTTCAAAGATTGAGGAAATTCTGAAAAGATAGAACCTAAAGAAAGACTGGAATTTCAAGAAGCAGAGATAAGAGAAAGTCCAAGTATGATTTTACACAATTGCAATGTGCTTTAAATTAGTTATCATTAAAAAACATTTTTCATTCTGATTATTATTATGTCTAGCATTTCTATAACATTTTATATCTTTAAATTGTAGGCAAATGCTCCTTAGTTTGTTGTTTATTATAAAGCTTTTGATTTATTTATAAGCAACTTGGTGGTTAATTATTTATTAGAATAGGAAGCTGAAGAAATAATATCTGGTCTCTCATAGCCATGTTCCAATTATTTCTATTGCTCTCCCGGGGTTCTGTAAAAAGTAACCATAAAAAAGTTAATTCGCAATTAGGGAAAGAAAGGTGTATATTTGGCAGCATTTACACAGACATGATCAACAACAGACATCACTGACAGAAACTCTACAGTGTAAGAAGAATGACCTCATCGTGACATTAGCATATGGTCTTAAAAATAAACAGTTAGCAATCCTAGGATGATAAAAGAGGTATAGGAATGGTTTGTTTATAGTAAGCAACGATTAAGATACTATAAAGGATGCATACAAATATGTCTATCATAGAAACTCCAAAGCAAGAAAATACTTGGAAAATCATTAAAAGAACTGGCCTGATCAAGAAAAAAAAAAAAAGAGAGAGAGAGAGAGAGAAATGATTATACATGAATAAAAAGAAAACTACTATCTCACTGATGATCTCTCACAAACTAGATAATCATCTCTACTAGATGTTTTTAAATCTAAATTACCTTAATAATAATTTCAAAATATTTTTAAATAATATTTTTAAAATATATTTTATTGATTTTCTTACAGAGAGGAAGGGAGAGAGATAGAGAGCCAGAAACGTCGATGAGAGAGAAACATTGACCAGCTGCCTCCTGCACACCCCCTACCGGGGATGTGTCCGCAACCAATGCACATGCCCTTGACCGGAATTGAAACCGGGACCCCTCAGTCGACGCTCTACCACTGAGCCAAACCAGCTTCAGCAATAATATTTTTTAAATTAAAAAAATTATCTTTTATATTGGTGTTTATGTTCTACCACCTGAAAATCACTCCTTTTTTTTTTTTTTTTTTTTTTTTTTTTGTAGTAGAGAAAGTATCGATATCTTTCCTTCTTTTCCTTTCTTTTGGAAGGGAGAAGTATTACTTCAGCTTTTCAAAGCTTTATGATCATTGAGATTAGGGTGTCTGAGAAGATGAATAGGAACAGATTCTAAAAAGAAAGTCTCCATTCACACTCAGAAACTTATGCCAAAATCTGGAATCACACAAAATAATTCAAAGAGAGCTCATGGTAGATGAGGTGGGGAGCAGAAAGGGAGCTATGGTAATCAGTTGAGAAATCTACCAAAAGCAACTGCCAGCTATACTGGAAACAGCCCCAAATACCAGTTAGGTAAAGGTCTCTGACCTTCATTAGTCTCTGAATTTTCTTTCCTATAACATACTCATGAAATTTATACTGTCATCAAAGTACATAGGATTAGTTTTCACTCATATCCATTACGGTACTTCTAATTTTGTTCATATAAAATAACCTTCTCATAGTATCACATGGTGGCTTGAATTGTAAGACAATAGCCAGGTACAGTTATGAAGACATGAAAATCGCTGAGCTAAGAGGAAGAGGTTCAGTTTGGCCTGCTTGGTTCAGTGGTTTAGTATTGACCTATGAACCATTCAATTCCTGGTCAGGGCACATGCCTTGGTTTCTCTGTCCATCTCCAGTGTAGGGCATGCAGGAGGCAGCAATTCAATGATTCTCTCTCATCATTGATGTTTCTCTCTCTTTCTCTCTCTCTCTGTCTGTCTCTCTCTCCCCCCTTCCTCTCTGAAATCAATAAAAATATATTTTTTATAAAGAAAAAAGAGGAAGAGGTTCAATTAAAGGTGAGAAGATTGAAAGCATAGTATTAAATTTGATCTTTCTCACCCAAGACAAAAGCCTTTGTTATATATATATTTATGCTTAAATGTGACATTTTAAAAGCAATTTTAAAAGAATAAAACTAGAAGCCTCATGAGGAGGTACTATCTTTGGAGATTTCCATAGTTGGAGACCCTTTAGGCCAATCCATGAATAATACAATGTCATTCACTACAGCACTTGCTCTGTGGCCTCCAGGAACTGTGTAGGTGAATAAAAAGATGTATGAAGGAGCAGAGTGCCACCTGTTCATCTGGGTTTTCTCACAGGGCCCCTGTGGCCTGTCCTATGTCCCATTAATGATTTCTCAGCACACAACTGAGCCTATCTAAAGCCACCCCACATTTCACAATGTTTCAGTTTCCAGGTAATGGTCTGAACAGTTTTCACACAGCCTCAAGGAAGTGGTTGTATACTTGAATACAAAATTAATTTGGATTTTGGGGAGCCGAGGGGAGAAGTTCAGGTTTCCATTTATCTCACTTCCCCCTGGAGACAACCTTTCCAAATAGATCTGCACAGATGTGGGACTGTGAAAACCTTCTCGACCTTCCAGAATGACACCACACCTCCCAGTGTGGCTGCAAACCAGAATGAAAAAAGCGACCCCCTCTCCCCATCCATGATATCTCAGGAGGCCAAAGCCAAACCAAGGTCCAGGTGTGAGTCAAGAATCCCCATGGAGTAGCCATGAGCTGGGTCCTTAGACCCACGGTTAGAAACTACGCTTTGGAAATCTACTATGCTTATATTTCAAATCAGAGCTTTCACCTAAATGTCACCTTGTCAAATTTGAAGTTTAATGCAAACAACAGCTGTGTGTGGAGCAGAAGTCACCAAGAGACAGAACACGAATAAAATTAAGGATGCCAAATAAAATTAAGGATGCCAAATAAACATATTTATGGTGTCAGTTGCTGAATATGTTCCCTGACCAAAACTTAACCTCTTCATAAAAGGTTGCTTGTACATCATAAAAGATTAAAGGCATATCATTAATGACCATAGCAGGAAAAAAGGTAACATATTCATGAATTAGTACTTTGCTTTCATTTGTCAAGGTTGAGACTTTGCTCTTGAGCAAATACAATTTTGTTTGAACTACCATTAGCTGATCTGAGCTTAATATACTCTATATAGAAAGTCATGATGATACCTGTCATGATGATCAAATAAATAAATTTTTTCTGGACTAATTATTAAGCCTCAAAAGAGAAGTATAAGATAAAAGTATAAAATCAGATAGACTGATTTAAGCTGGCCAGACTCCATTACTAGGCTTTTATCTTTAACAGCTACAGAAGTAAAAATAAAAATAAAAAACAAGTTATATCAATTTAGCCTGTGTTTCAGATAATTTTGTGGGGGGAAATAATTCAAGTTGGCTGTTTGTTTACCTCAATAAGTCAGTCAATGCAATCAACTCAGTTGACAGTAGCCTAATAATGAATGCGGAGACTCTTTTGGAAAGACTAATTTGATTAGTCATCAAATTAAAATTCTAGAATAATGACCATTCAATTGATTTTTAAAGAGATTCCAGTTGATTATGTTAGTTATTTATTCAAAATGGTTTCTTGTGCATTGTATCTCACTTTGTGGAAGGTGAAAAAGACATAATGAGATATCTAACTCTTGCCAAAGAGGCCCTGCCATCAGTGGAAGGGGAACCAGTCAAAACCAGTTAAAAGCAGCCATAGAACTAACACAAATAAGCACACATATTTGTTGTTAATATTTTTCAAGATTTGAAAGGCAAACAGAACCAGTTCTCATGTAAGCAGAGGCTGCTTCATTGTGCCTCATTTAAGTCAGTTTTAGTAGTTCAACAGGCTGCAATGACAGATGTCATCCCACACAGCCCGCAGCATCCATACACCAGACCTCTGATAACAGAACTACTAGAAGAAAAGCTAATCCACTGAAGACAACTCTCCTACAAACTCTCATTCACACATGTTACAGCTACCCCACCCATCTTCAACTCCCACAGTGAAAGCTCAGCCGCTTTGAAGCAACAGTTAAGCAGGAACAGTTCCACAGGGAGGTCATTTCTGGAAAGCACTAAGACGAGCCACCCCTTATCTTCACCAAAAAGAGTGCTTACTAGCAGGGTGGAGGCAAGACCCATATTCTCATGCAATTGCTAGCAGGAATGTTAATTACTGCAATCTCCTGGGAAGACAATTAAAAAATATGTAGAAAGCCTTAAGAAGGTCCACCATCTGTTTGAGCCAATAATTCAACATCTAGCAATCTATCCTAAGAAAATGGCCTAAAATACAGAAAGAAAAAAAAATTATGATCAAAGATGTTCATTAAAGTATTATTTTATGGTATTCTGGAGATTTGGGAATCATCTAGATGTCTAACAATAGGGGAGGAGATAAATGAATTTGGTAAAATCCCACATGGAAATGCCATGCAAGCAGCTACTGAAAACAATATTCACAAAGATTGTTCATGTACATGGAAGTTAGTTAAAACGTTTGGTGAAGCCAAAACCGGTTTGGCTCAATGGATAGTAGGGGTGTCGAACTCAATCAGAGAAGGGGCCAAAATCTAAAATCCAGCCTAAATCGCGGGCCGAATGGTTTACTGAACAGTCATAAACTGTCATTGTGATGGAAACGCAGCGGAGTGCAGTGATGACAGTGCGGTGCGGGCCACATTGCAAGGCCTGGCGGGACGGATTTGGCCCGAGGGCCTTGTGTTTGACACATGTGGGATAGAGCGTTGGCTTAGGGACTGAAGGGTCCCGGGTCCCATTCCGGTAAAGGGCATGTACCTTGGTTGCAGGCATATCCCCAGTAGGGGGTGTGCAAGAGGCAGTTGATCGATGACTCTCTTTCATCGATGTTTCTAACTCCGTATCTCTCCCTTCCTCTCTGTACAAAATCAATAAAATATATATTTTTTAAAATGTTTGGTGAAATTCTAAACATAGGATGATCCCAATTCTACAAAAACAAGCATATAAAAAAGACTGAAAGGAAATAATAAAAAATATATTAACAGTAATTTATCATTTGCTCATACTAATGCATATTATTTTAATTTTCTCTTTTAATACTATTCTGTGTTTTCCAAATATTTTATAGAAAGCACATACATCCAAGAAGCCATTCAAAAAGTCAGGGCAGAGGCTCACTTATTTTCCTGCAGACTCCACACCCTACATGTTGTTCACACTTGAAGTACATCTTAGGGATGACTTCTTGCATTCTACATCATGCCTATGCCTTCCTCAACCTTGACTTTGACTTTCAGCCTTCTCTGTTTATACTGAGGTAACCTCTCTGGCAGCTACCTCTTTCCTGTGCACCATGCCTTTCACCAGTAAGACCCAGGTCCATTTCCTGGTCAGTCTCCTCCTGGCCCAGCCTAGTGGAGTCCTGGTACTGATTTCAAGTTACCCTTGAAATCAACAGGTATCCTAAGACAAACTACCAAAGAATAGGGCAAGGAAATACAGTTTGTGAATGAATTCCACAAACGTCTTATAAATACAGTGGACCTCCCTCCCCTTGAAGACCTGGTGCTATACCAGGCCCAACTGTAACTGACCTCTTGGGAGGTCCCTATGGTGACAATCATCCTTACCATCTGTGCAGAGCATTCCATTTTGTGGCTATGAGTGCACATTTGCAGACTAACATTTCAGCCCCATGACTCTGTAAGGTGGAGAGGTCAAGTGTTCTTCTCCTAATTGTACAGATAAGACATGTTCAACACAGAGACCTGATCCTCAGGGCATGCTCATCTGCAAATAGTGACAATAATACCCCCATGTTGTCGGGATTAAATGAGATAAGGTATACAGCGTGCTGAGCACAGCGTCTTCAACAGGGTCAGCATTCAACAAATGCCAGCTCCTGGGGCTGTCACATCACTGGGAAGCTCAAGGTTACATAGCTGGGAAGTGACATGCCAGAAAGGGAATCCAGGCCTTTCCATGCCAAGTCCACGCTTTTTATATTTGTAAGAGCAGTATTCCCAACCTTGTAAGAGCAGTATTAAGGCACAGACCATGCTGTCAAAGAACGTAGAATATTCTGTAGTAGGCATGTCTCAATCACTTGAAACAATAAAGCTATTATTCCATGAAGAACTAAAGCCACAGTAATAAACACTAGGATATAGCTCTCCAATTGCACAATTCTTTGGTCCAACAGCCGCCCTTACAATGCTTTCTTCTGCATACATTCCAAAGCTTAGAAACCCTGAGTCTCATCCTTGTTTTAAATGAGCCGAGTCTGGAGAAATCAGATTGAGAAAATAAAAACCCTTTCCACCCTGACTACAAACAGTATTTTCCTGTGGGCATTCTGAAATGTAGGAGGTTTGAGCTATTTTGGGCCTGTCTGTTTCCCTGAGGGTGAAGGGTGAGGACCCCATTTACTAGGTACCTTCGATGAGGCAGACGTGTGCTGTGCCTGTTTTATGTTATCTGTGTCACTCCTTACGACCTTATAACACATGTATTTATCACTCCAACTATCCAGAGATGAGAAAACAAAGTCTCACAGAATTCAAGTGACATATCTGAAACGAAGAAACTGATTCCTGATTATGGGTCCTCCACGTTAGTGCCCAACCTGGTTTCCACTCCCTGAACTGCAGGCTCCCCCAACATGGACACCCTCAGGGGCACATGCACCAGGGACTAGTGGGCATCAGCTGCTAAGGACAGGCCACCGTCTGAGTCAATCCTCTTGGAAGTATTCCTATTCTAAAAGGGACCAGGCAGGCGTGATTTTTAACCCAAATCAATGATAAAATTCAAGATCGAGAACTTAAGAATAGGGATGGTAAGAAGTCGTCATCTGGTCGGCAAATTTTCCAAGTGACATACAGATTTAAAATAAGGAAAGCCTGGGAGGGGCCTTGACTTTGCAGAGGTCACACAACAAATCAGGTGTGAGCCCGGATGACAGCCAGGACTCCTGACTCAGTCTGTTCTCTTTTATAACATCAGCCACAATCATTCAAACACAGGGTAAAAATAAATAAATAAATAAATAAATAAATAAATAAATAAATAAAATTCTGGGATAAATAGGAATTATTTCGGTGTTGTTAATTCTGACTGGTGATTCAGAGTGCAGGTCAGACTGCCTGAGCTTGAACCCCAATGCACCTCTTTCTAATTGTGCAGCCTAGATATGGTACTTACATTTCCCTTGAGTTTCTTATCAAGTATACTAGAGGCTGGGCCTGTGCCCTCTCGCAATCCCGGACCCATTAGGGGATGTCAGAGAGCCAGTTTCAGCCCAAATCTGTGCACCAGGCCTCTAGTATGCATACAGATCTTTGGTTAATCTCTTCCCACCCTCCCCCCGCTCACCCCTTCCCTCTGAGATTCATCAGTCTGTTTCATGTTTCCATATCTGCATTGAGCATCTGCCCCCTGGTGGTCAGTGCATGTCATAGCTGCTGGTCGAACAAACAGTCAAACGTTTGAATGGTCAAACAATAGCTTAAACTTTTACATATATATATATGTATATATTAGAGGCCCGGTGCATGAAATCATGCACTGGGGACAGAGCGTCCCTCAGCTTGGCCTGCACCCTCTCGTAGTTCAGGACCCCATGCTCCTTACTGTCCGCCTGCTTGCTGCTCCTTAGCACTGCCATTGGAGGCAGAAGAGGCTCCCACCACTGTTACTAAGCTCACCAGCCTTTAGCCCAGCTTCTGGCTGAGCAGTGCTCCCCCTGTGGGAGCCTCCCCTGACCACCAGGGGGCAGCTCCTGCATTGAGCGTCTGCCCCCTGATGGTCAATGTGCATCCTAGTGACCAGTTATTCTAGTTGTTCTGCCGTAATTGGTCGCTTAGGCTTTTCTTATTTAGATAGATGAGAATAACAACAGTGTCTGCCTCATAAAGTCATTTTGAGAATCCAATGTGAGAATCTAGGTAGAGCTCTAACTCCTTGTGCTCACATAAACACTGAATAAACGTTAGCTATTACTATCATAATTGAAATTATTTTTACTATGACTACTTCTAGTACTGATAATGACAGTTAATCCTTTCACTTTTGGGAAAGAAGATAGAAAAAAACTTCTTGCTATCAAATTGTCTTCCTCTTCTCCAAAGGCAGCCCTAACAGTCTCAGGAATGAAGGTAAGGTGAGTAGAAGGTTAGCATCAGGAGTGAAGAAGTTAAAAATAAAAGTGCCTTTGAAAAATGAAAGTTCATACTGAGCATTTTCATTTGATCTTCAATGTCAAAATTCCCTATCTTTCTCAAACTTACTCTTTCTTGTATACTTTCTTTCCCCTACCCAGTTTTATAGAGATTCAATTAACATATAACATTGTATTAGTTTTAGGTATACAACATAATGGTTTTGCCATATCCTATATAATAAAAGTGTAGTGTATGCAAATTGTCCCTTCAACCAGGAGGTCATCCAGGAGTTCGACCAGGGGAGGGAAGGAAGGGAGGCCCCAGCTGGCAGCAGCAGCCACTAGGGACCCTACTAGTGCATGAATTTCGTGCACTGGGCCTCTAGAGTGTGTGTGTGTGTGTGTGTGTGTGTGTGTATACACATATATATATAACATTACATATATATTTTATATATACACTAGAGGCCTGATGCATGAAGATTCGTGCAAGAATGGGCCTTCCTTCCCCTCACTGCTGGCATACAAATGTTAGAATTGTTTGTTCGATTGCTGTGAAAAATGCCACTGGAATTTTAATAGGAATTGCATCGAATCTGTAGATTGCTTTGGGTAGTATGAACATTTTAACAACATTAATTCTTCCAAACCATTAGCATGGACTATTCCATTTATTTATGGATTCTTCAATTTATTATTTTATAAAGTCTTCAAATTCTTTATTTTATAAAGTCTTACAGTTTTCAGTGTACTGAAACTTCTTGGTTAAATATATTCCTGGGTATTTTATTCTTTTTGATGCAATTGTAAATGAGATTGTTTTCTTAATTTTGCTTTCTGATAGCTCATTATTAGTGTACAAAAATGCAACTAAGTTTTGTATATCGATTTGTATCTTGCAACTTGACTGAATTCTGTGTGTGTGTGTGTGTGTGTGTGTGTGTGTGTGTGTGGTCTTTAGGGTTTTCTGTATATAACATTTATAATATTGTGTTATCTGCAAATAGAGACAGTTTTACTTCTTCCTTTCTGACTTGGATGCCTTTAAATTTTTTTTTCTTGCCTAAATGTTCTAACCAGTACTTCCAGTACTATGTTGCATAAAGTAGTAAGAATAGCTATATTGGTCTTGTTCCTGATCTTAGAGGAAAAGCTTGCAGTTGAAATTCGTTATCTTTCTCAAACCTACTTGTTCAGTTTATTTCTAACCCAGTTAAAAGCCTGAAGGTATCTAGGCATCTTATCCTTCCACGCCACCATCCACTTGGTGACCTAGTGCCATTGAGTGTCCCTATGAAATGGTTCTCTGTAGATCTCTCTCTTTTCCTATTCTCCCCGGTTCAGGCATAATTCATCTCCTCTAGTCATCTGAAATCTGAGCTCATTTCTCTTTACAATCCCACCTACTCACCACCTCCAAAGTTACTTCTGCAAGCCACAAATTAGATCAGATCATCTCTCCCCAGAAAAATGTCCGGCTTCTCCTCATTAGGCTATAGTCACAACCCAAGCGAACTGAAATCCCTCCTCCCCTGCCAAACTCCCCTCCCACCTCCCCGTTTCAGAACAACTACGTGTTTTTTGAACATGACCTTTCCCTCAAAGTGGATTGCCAACTCCCTTCCGTTGAGAACCTCTAGTGCCTACCGGGATCCAGCCCACATGAGAACTCTGAAGGCTCTTCCGGATTCTTTGCAGCCTTCTTTCCCTGGGCGCCCACTGAACCTGTTCCTGTTTCCATGAGACGCTCACCGGGCTGATCATTATCACTTACTTTCTTATCCTTTTTTGTGAGACTGATTTCTGAAAGGCCTGGGCCTCCCTCATTCAGTGTCTGGCGCAGGGCCTGCTGGCGCACAGTGGATGGTTGACAAACAGCTGTTGATTAGCTTAGTGGATGGTACAGGCAGTATGGGAAACGAGACCACAGCAGCTCTCAAAGTTGGTCTCAGCAAACCTAGTTTCTGCAATGTATATATGACCAACTGCAAATGATTATTCCAGCGGTTTTTAAAAGTGTGTGATATCCACCTGCTAATGGCAAAGCTCTTAAGTTTCCACTTACGTCTACTGAATGTTCCTCCCTGGAGACCGCCACGCCCTCCAAGATTCGGTTGGGTTCTGCAAGCTCTGTGCACACAGGCATTTTGAAAGCTCTTGGGATTCTGTAGCTTTCCTTGAGAACACTTTTTTTCCGCCCCTCACAAAATTCAACTGGACTCGGGCACTAGGTGACCAATTAATGCAGATCTGATTTGCAGTGAATCTGAAAGCAAAGTGCACCTCGCATTTCAGCCTCAATGACAGATGGTACTTAATAGCTACGAGGCTAAAGAAAATCTATGTATGGACTGAAAAGCAGCCAAATGTCCACTCCCCTGCCTTGTTCCACCGCCAGCGCTGACCTGCTTCGTGATCCTTTCCTTCTAGCTTCCAGGTTGTTCCAACTCCCTTGTGTCCCCAAAATGGAGTGGGCAGTTAGCAAGCATTGCCTGGTGCCTGCGATGCATTTGTCCCGTGTTTTGAAGTTGATGTAATATGTGTGGAAGTTGAGTTACATTATTTTAAATGTCTTGCTTTCTCCAAAGTTGCTCTCTGACAGGTTAAGTGTGGTTCTGCTGAAGGGAGGGAGAAGGGTGGCCTGGAAGGCTCTGGCATCCTTTCCTCTCCAGGTAAGGGGCTGGATGTTAAAGCAAGCCCAGAAACTTTTGTGTGTTTTTTTTTTTTTTTTTGGTTGTTTTTTTTTTTTTTTTTTTTTTTTTTTTGTAGGAATACAATACTTTAAAAAAAAAAAAAAAAAGCTTTGGCTTTTGAAGTATCCATTGCACAAGTCTGTGGGACACTGAGGAGATTTAAAGCATGCACTCTGCTCCGTCGTTTATTTTTGGGACAAGAACAAGACGGCAGCGCCTTGGAGAATCAATCATTAACTAAAAGTCAAACCGAGACACCTTGGAAACCAGCGAGACCCGGAGGCGGCAGAGGGATCAGGCGGCTGAGATCTGCCAGCTCCCTCCGGTGGTGGGTGACTTCCAGAGGGAAGCATCCCACGGGCAAGGCGCACTCGGCACGCTGCGCTCCCTTCTATTGCACTTCTCCAACTTGGAGTTATTTTTAGATGACCCGAGCCCGCTAATCCGGGGAGGACAATTCCCGCTGCGCCTCAGAGCACCTCCGTCCTTCCTGGAGCTCTCCTTTAAGCGCCGAGAGAGGAGCCTCCCTCCCGGGCTTGTCCTTGGCTCTCTGAGCCCGGCCCCCGGCCTCTCCACACCTCAGTCCCGGGTACCGCGGGCGTCTTTCTTTACCCGCCACTCGCGCACCTGCTGCTGCTCCGGAGAAGGCAAACCCCGGGCCACTAGGAATGGGGAGGAGGCTCTCCGAGACCCGCGCCCTCCAGCAAGGGGGCAAGGGAGACCTCGGTCCCCCACACCCCCGCCGCCTTGGGGGGCCTGTAGAGGGATCCGGAGATCCCTCTACCCCCGCCGCCCCCTTTGCCCGTGCCCTCACCGGATCGCGCTCGCCCGCCCCCCGCCGCGGTCCCGGGCCCGGCCGGGGCGCCCCGCGCAGCCCTGGCGGGACCGGTGCAGGGGCGAGCGGGCCGGCGCCGTTACATAACAGACCTGCTGGGCGTCCGCGCCGCGGGCGGAGACGGAGACGGAGACGGAGGATGGGTGGCCGGCGGGGGGCGGGGGCCGGGACTGCCGGGCGCGGCGCCGCCTGCTCACCTGCCTCCGGTGCGGGCGCGCAGGGCGGGCGCGGTGCCCGCGGGCCTGGGTGCGGGGGTTCGTGCGCCGCGCGCCCCGCCTGCCTTCCCGTGTCGGTCCGTCCCTCCGGGGTCTCTGCCTCCAGCCCGCTCCTCTCCACCACCTCCGCCGCCGGCACCGGGACAAAGCGGCTCCGGGGAGGGGCCGAGCGGTGGCTCTCGCAGGAGCCAGCGGGGATGGGCGCGCCCCCAGCTCCGACTCATCGGGCCAACCTCCAATCAGACCCCAGGAAACCGAAAGCCCCCTCCTGGCCTCTTCTCCTCTCTTCCCACCGGAGCCGCCGGAGCCCTGCCTGGCCCCCCACCCTCCACCTCCGGGCGCCCACTCAGCCCCTTACCTTCTCCTTTCCACCGGGCGCGGGCAGGGAGCTGCGGGGGGAAGACCCGCTGGGGATCCGGCGCAGGAGCCTGTGCACAGAGTCCGGCCTGGGCCAGGAGGGGCTTCCCAAGGTCCCAGCCCGGGGAGGGAGAGAAGAAAGGAGGGGGAGGGGGGGCTTGGAACTGGAACTGGGGAGGGGGCTGATTCCGAGGCGCAGGGTGGAACTGGGTAGAAGAAACTGGCCCAGGAGCAAACTGTGCATAGGGCGTCCTGGCCAGAGATTCTTAGGAGCGGACTGAGCCAGCCCCCTCACCCCTCCCCTTAACTGAGGAAAGGTCCGAAAACCCCTGGAAGGTCCTGGGGTTCTTGCGTGGTGGGCGCCCGGCGTCCTCTGGCTGGAGCCCTGCGCCCGCCCCGCCCGCGTGGCTGAAGGTGCCCTGCGCGAGGGCTTCACAGCTCTGCCAGGAGTGGCAGCCACCAGACCTGGGACAGAAGGGCTTCAAGGACTGCCCTTGTGTGAGAGCCCGTGACCCGAGGAATGGGAAGCTGGTGTCATACAGGAAACGGTTGCATGTGAGACAGAATCTAAGGTAGATCTGTTGCTCCACATGCGTAACCCCAGCAGAAGTCTCTGCTTTACAAAATAATGCCATTCAGACTCAGGAGGAAGCCCGGGGTTCATGGGGGCCACCATATGGGCAGGGCTGAGTCTGCTGGCAGGAAAATGTCCAAGATCATAATAGAGAAAGTGTGGGGAATGGAAGAAAGAGAAACCTGAGTGAGGAAATGAAGACTAGATTTAAGTCAGTTTTGTTTTCTGTCATCTTTCTCATTGCTGCATAACCAAGGCCTTCTTTCCTTTTCTTTTTTATGCCTTTCTGTTCCCAGAAACAATATTAGTATTGGATTGAAGCAATGTATAAACTTCACAATTATTCTTCACTTGCTCAGAAACACATTGTTTCCCCAAGGTTCACAAAGAAATGCATCCTTAAAAAAAACAAAAAAAACAAAAAAAAACAGACACATAAAAGGTAGACCTTAGCTCTTCTCTCTGATTAACTTGCATTAATGTAAATAAAGACAGAATTTCAGAGTTGAAAGTGAACCTAGACTCCTGCTCTCCCAAACTTCTGCTGAATGTACAAATACAGAAATAGCAGCTGATTTCAAAAAATTACACTAGTCCCTTTTAATCCACCATTTTGCTTTCCACCATTTCAGTTACCTATGGTCAACCATGTTCCAAAATGTTAAGTGGGAGGGTCCAGAAAAAAACAACACCAGGATTCACAAGTTTTAAAGTGTCTGCCATTCTGAGTAGCTTGATGAAATCTGCTAGTGGGCTCTGTGCTGTCCACGGATGTAAATAATCCCTTTGTCCAGTGTATCCGGGCTGTATACCCTACCCAATGTTATGCTTATAGTAGCCAGCGTGGTTATCGGATCTACTGTCAAGGTGCCACAGTGTTTGTGTTCAAATAACCCTCACTCTACTTAATAAGGACCACAAAGTGCAAAAATAGAGATGCTGGCACCATTCAGATATGCCAAAGAGATGTAAAGCACTTTCTGTAAGTGAGAAAGTGAAAGGAAAGAAAAAAAAAATCTTAACACTGAGGTCCCTAAGATCAACTATAAGAACAAATCTCTCCATGAAATTGCCTAATTTGTAAATTAAACTCTACCATAAGTGTGTAAGTATGGATGGAAAAAAAGATAGTTTATATATGGTTCAGTATAGTGTATATAGGGTTCAGTAATATCTATGGTCTAGAGCAGGGGTGGGGAATGGCCGGCCCATGGGCCATATAAGGCCCTCAAAATCATTTGGTCTGGCACTGCCAAGGCATTAGGGATGAGTTAATTACATGTTTGAACAAATGTAGCAGGCTAATTTTTAAGTTGATAATATTATATGGCCCATAAATGATGTTATAAATATCCAAATGGCCCTTGACAGAAAAAGGTTTCCCACCCCTGGTTTAGAGCATTCACTGGAAGATCTTGGACCATATCCCTGCAGATAATGAGGGAATATGGTATTTTTTTTTAATATATACAATTGTTTGAAAGGGCATCCTATTATTGAGCTCAAACCTACCTTCTTAGGATTTCCTATCATTGATCTAGTTTAATTTCTGATGCCATGGAGCCAGAGTCCAATTTCTTTTCCAGTTGATTGTCTTTTAAATATGTGAAGATGGCCTTCATGTTTCACTCACTCCAAATCCCTCACTCTGAGCAAAACAGCCTCCATTCTTTAAACAAAATCCCACTCTTAGTAATTGGTAGAATCTTTACCAACTTTAAGGCTTTTTCTTTTAATAGGAACCACTTGGTAAATATATGTTTACAAATTTTCTGGTTATAGAAGTAATATATTTATTGTAGACATTTTGAAAAGTTAGGAAAACAAGATTCAGTATGAGGATTAAATCTATACTAATAAAATGATAATATGCAAATTGATTAGGACACCCTCACAGTAAGGACTGAACAGCAGGCTACATGGGGCAACACAGCCAACAGGGGGCAGTGAAGGGCAACCAGGCAAGCAGAGGGGGCAGTTGGGGCTGACCAGGCTGGCAAAGGGGGCAATTAGGAGCGATCAGGCTAGCAAGCGGGGGGGGGGGGGGGGAAGGGGGGGGTGCATGCAGTTAGGGGTGATCAGGCAGGTGAGCAGTTAGGAGCCAGCAGTCCCAGATTGTGAGAGGGCAGTCAGACATCACCCGAGGGGTCCCAGATTGGAGAGGGTACAGGCTGGGCTGAGTGGACCCCTCCCTTCCCATGCATGAATTTTGTGCACCGGGCCTCTAGTAAAGCAATATGTGTAAAGCACTTAGCACAGTGCCTGGCCCACAGCAACACTGTGGCTGTTACAAAAAATTAACATGATCATGCCCCAACAAGTACTCTTTTTTTTTTTTTAATAGACATTACTTATTAGAGTTTAAAGTTAGCTACAAAACTGAACGAAAGTTTCAGAGATCTCCCCTGCTCCCATACACGCATAGCCTACCCCATTGTCAACACCCTGCACCAGAGTGGCACCTATGTTACAACAGCTCTCATTGTTGCATTATCAACCAACCTCCATTTTCTACATTAGGATTCACTTTAACTGTTTACATTTTTGGCAAGTGCATACTGACATATCCACCATCACAGTCTCATGGAGGATAGTTTCACTGCCCTAAAAATCCTCTGTGCTTCTATTCATACTTGTCTCCCCACCACCCCCCCGCAACCACTGATGTTTTCATTGTCTCCATAGTTTTGACTTTTCTAGAATGTCATATAGTAGGAATCATACAGTATGTAACCTTTTCAGATTGGCTTCTTTCTCTTAGAAATATGCATTTAAGTTTCATGTGTTTTTATGGTTTGATGGTTCATTTGTTTTTAGTGCTGAATAATATACCATAGTCTGGATGTATCATAATTTACTTATCTATTCACCTACTGAAGGGCATCTTGGTTGCTTTCGAGTTTGGGCAACCTATAATAATAAAAACATAATATGCTAATTAGACCAATGTCCTTCCAGATGATCTCAGGATGAAGTCAGGGCTGCAAGAGAAGCCTGTGTCCAGGGTACCAGAGGGAAGCTGGTCCCGGCAGCTGGGTGGGGGTGGGGAAGAGGAAGTCCTACTCTTGCACAAATTTCATGCATTGGACCTCTAGTTATAAATAAAGCTACTATACACATTTTTGTGCAGGTTTTTTTGTGGGAATATTTTTAATTCATTTGGGTAAATATTAAACAGCATGATTGCTGGTTTGTATTGTAAGAATGTGTTCTGTGCCTTGGACGGTACACCAAAAGATCTTGGATTCAATTCCCAGTCAGAGTACATATGGGGGTTTGATCTCTGAGGCATGTACACGAGGCAACAGATCAATGTTTCTTTCTCACATCCATGTTTCTCTCTCTCTCTCTCTCTCTCTCTCTCTCTCTCTCTCTCTCTCTCTCTCTCCTCCTTCTCCCTTCTCCTTTCTCTAAAACCATTTTTTATTTTATTGATTCCAGAGAGGAATGGAGAGGGGAAGAAAAATAGAAACATCAATGATGAGAGAGAATCATTGATCAGTTGCCTCCTGTATGTCCCCTACTGGGAATTGATTCCTGCAATCTGAGCATGTGTCCTGACCAGGAATTGAACTATGACCTCCAGGTTCATAGGTCGACACTCAACCACTAAGCCTCACCAACTAGGGTAAAATCAAATTTTTAAAAAGAATATGTTTTTAAGAAACCACCAAAATGTCTTCCAAAGTGGCTATACCAGTTTGCATCCCACCAGCAATGAACGAGAGTTCTATTGCTACACATACTCACCAGTATTTGGTGTTGTTAATGTTTTGGAATTTTGCTTTTCTAATAGGTGTGTAGTAGAATCTCATTGTTGTTTTAATTTACATTTTCATAATCACACATGATGATGTTGAACATTTTTTTCCTTTGCATATTTACCATCTATATATCTTCTTTGGTCAGGTGTCTGTTTTGATATTTTCCCTTTCTTAATTGGTTGTTTTCTTTTTGTGCTTATTGTTATTTTAAGAGTTCTTTGATATTTCGAATAACAATTCTTTATAAAATATATACTTTGCAAATAATTTCTCCAACCTGTGGCTTGACTTCTCATTCTCTTGACAGTGTCTTTTACAGAGTAGAATATTTTACTTTCATAAAGCCCAGCTTATTGATGATTTATTTCCTTGGTTGTGCCATTGGTGTCTTATCTAAAAAAGCTTATGATAACCAAAATCATCTAGACTTTAAATCTATACTAGAGCCCAGTGCACAAAATTTGTGCACTGTGGGGGAGTGTCCCTTGGCCCAGCCTGCACCCTCTCCAATCTGGGATCCCTCTCATAATCTGGGACTTCTGGCTCCCAACCGCCCGCCTGCCTGCCAGCCTGATCACCCCCTAACCATTCCCCTCCCAGCCTAACTGCTCCCCTGCCAGCTCAATTGCCCACACCTGCCTTCCCCTGCAGGCCTGTTCACCCCCAACTGCCCTCTCATGCAGGCCTGTTCTCCCCTTCCCCCAACTGCCCTCCCCTGTTGGCCTGGTCCCCCCCATTTTTGCCTCTTGTTTGATAGCAGATCTTGCTTTTGTCTTGATTTGTCATGGTCCTGGGATGTTTTGTGAAACAGTTTATATTCAGTACTAGGATAACACCAATGCCAAGATGATCATGCCCATCATGGCAGATCATAGCTGTGAGGGCACTTTTCTCTTTTTTTACTGTTAAGATGTTGTCCTTGTGATAGATAAGACCCCCCTTACCTTGGCAAACTCACATAGTAACCAGACCATCAACAATCTCTAATAATCAGCAATACCTGGTACCTAATAATGTCTATCACCTTTGCCACAAAGAGAAAATAAGGAAAAGTAATATGAATACTTTAAAAGGCTTTTGAAAGAAAAAAGAGTATGTGTAAAGCTCCCAAGACAACTAGAGGAAAATAAAAGATGGGGGCGCCAGGACAAATACCACAAATTCCCTCATTGTTATTGTTATCATGTTAATTGTTCATTTCTTTCTTAGAATATTCTTCTTCTTCTTCTTTTTATTTTTATTTTATTGATATTGACTGTTAACTATTCTTTACCCACCTAAGTAAAAGAAGTATGTGTTTATCATTTTACTCTTTATCCAATCCCAGTGATATTCCCTTTTGCTTTCTCCCACCTCCCTAATCTATTATCAATGGATTTCATGTAATCCACCTATATCTCCTCCTTTGATTGTAATGTATAAAAATAGATGAAAAACTGCCATTCTTGGTACTTGGTTTGTTCAAAAGAAGAATAATAACCACAAAACCAAAATGATGGCTGTGTTGTGTTTTGTTTTTAATGCTCTTGTGATAGTCGGTAGAGAAGATGGGTATATAAATAAGTATTTTGCAGTCCATAGTGTAGAAAATATTTATAGGTAGACAGCTAGATAGATAGGATAAGGTATTTATTATAAGCTTTCCAATATTATTGTATTTTTTTAAGTCTACGAATTAAGGGAAGATGCTTTTGGGTATCAGGAAAATAAGTATGTAGATTCCAACAGGCCAATTCCATGTGTGATCACAAGTCCCATGGGATGTAGGCGCCCCCATAGGGATCTGGACAACAGAGCATCCTTAAGGATGCCTGTGACTCATTGGTGTAGCACCAGACTATTAGACTATTAGGGCCATCCAAGTTGCCCCTGGGTCAGATTCCTCCAGGGGTTGACAAGGTGACAGACTATGATGAATTAATTTGTGCCAAGGTGCTAATGGTTGATAATTCTCTGGTTGCTTTTAGATAATGTCTGTATTGAAATGGAGCCAGTTTCTTTGTCTGGAGGCCATAGTCATCCTGTTCTCTGCCAGCCTGTTTTTTTCTTGTCCCTGTCTTCCATGTTATCCCCTGGCAGGTTCCTCTCTGCTTAGGGACAATCTCAAATTCTCCTACCAAAGACGAGTTGAAAATAATAAATATTCTAAGACAATGATTCTCAGAGTTGTGTGGGACCAGCAGCGCTGGCATCACCCTGGAGATCGTTTAAAATGTGAATTCTCAGGCTCACACCAGATTTGTTGACTCATAAACTCAGATTGGGACCCAGAAACCTGTGTTTTAACAAGACTTTCAGGGGGTTCTGATGCTTGCTAAGACCACTGTTCTAAGCACTTAACTTGTATCAGCACATTTATTTCTTATTTTTTAAATATATTTTTCATTGATTTCAAAGAGAAGGAAAAAGGAAAGAGAGAGAGAAACATCAATAGTTAAGAATCATTGATTGGCTGCCTCCTGCATGCCCCCTACTGGGGATTGAGCCCAGGCACCTGTCCTTGACCAGAATGGAACCTGGAACCCTTCAGTCCAAAGGCTGGTGATCTATCCACTGAGCAAACAGGTTAGGGCTGCACCAGCATATTTAATTTTCATGAGAACATGCTAAATTGGGTAAAGGTTGTCTCCATTTTACAGATGAGGGAACAGGCACAAAAAGTTTAAGCAACTTGGTGGAGATACTAAGGAGGTAAATGGTAGAGCTGGGCTTTGAATTCAGGCAGTCTGGCTCAAGAATATGGGTGTTATCTCAGTTATGTTACCTTCTAAATCAATGCTTCCCTAAAACCATTTCTGATTTGTCTCTCAAATATCACAATAGCTCCCATAGCACCTTCTTCTCTTCAGATATTTGCATTTTCCTGTCATTTTATCCCTAGTAACTAATACCTATATTGCAGTGAGCAAAATTTGATGTAGGATGAAAGAATAATAATTGAGCCAGGCTGGTGTGGCTCAGTTGGTTGAGCATCCTCCCATGAACCAGGAGGTCACAGATCAATTCCTGGTCAGGGCACATGCCCCAGTTTTGGGCTTAATCTCCAATAGGGGGTGTGCAGAAGGCAGCTGATCTATGTTTCTTTCTCATTGATGATATTCTCTCTCTCTCTCTCTCTCTCTCTCTCTCTCTCTCTCTCTCTCTCTCTCCTTCCCTCTCTCTTTGTCTCTCTGAAATCAATAAAAACATATTTTTTAAAAAGAATAATCTGCATGCCCCCTCCTGGAAATCAAGCAGACTGTTGAACCTCAGAAGGAAGGCAAGGGTGGGTACATGGGAAGAGATCAATCAATGAACTTATATGCATATGTGCATTACCCTTGAACAGATAACGGGGTGGTGAGGGCCTGGGGTGGAGGGCTGGAAGTGGGCTGGAAGAGGTTAATGGGGGAGGGGGTGTGTGAAAAGAAGGACCTATGTAGAACTTTCAACAATAAAGATTTAAAAAATAATAAGTAAAAATTTAAAAAGAATAATGATTGAATGAATTGATCAGTGTGAATGAATAAATGATTTGACTCAAAAGTGACTTGACTAGAATTTTCTAGAGAGCTTTAACAAGAACAACAACAACAAAAAAGATCAGCTTCCAGAATCCTAGCTTTCACCAACTCAGACAGGGTCCCAGGAGTGAGGCCTGGGAGTCTGTATTTTAAAAAGTCAAACCTAAAATAAGACCAGGTTTCAGAAACAATTGTGCCCAATAGACTGATTCTATTGGCACTGATGATTGCAGACAGTTTGACAAGACCAAGCTGAGAGCATGAGTGGAGAAAGGGGGGCTCTTTGAACTTTTAAAGCCTATCCTATGGTAGCTGCTAAGCCCATAGCCAACACTTCCTGGAATAGAGTCTGAACACGCTCCAAATATAGGCACTTTATATGATATTCCTCGAATAAGATCAATATGAGAAATGCCTGCAGTTGGTACCACGAAGCTGTACACGGCAAGATTTTTACCCCTGGAACAGGCAGTCCTCGGCATGTATATATATAACTGGGTCATATTCCAAAAACGTATTTGTAAGTTGAGTTGTTTGGAACTCAGAAATCACTTTCCCACAGAAGTAATATTAGAAAAGAGGGTTCCATTCCTCTGCCAAAACATAAAACCTGATTTAGAACACTCTGTCTCTGAAACAGCAATTCAGATAGACTACGAGGACATCCATGGGAAATGTGACGGGGACCCACCCAACTTGGAACTGGGGATTCTGGGAACACAGTGATTCTGGGTAAGACAGGCTTGTGACAGCATCATAGGTTGGTTCTTCTTTCCTCACTACCCCTCCCAGGCTCCCCATGTACAATTTAATGGCTACTGGTCACAAGATAGAAAGACAAAGTTATCACTCGATGAATACTACTTGGGATTCTAATGACACTTGTTCTCTTTTTGCCTGTGCAGTCATGAGCTATCCCAGACCTCAGGGCTCCCCAGTCAGGTAGGGACAATCAGCAGTACTTGAACCTTTATCTCTGATATCCTCTCACCTGGATTTTATTTTTATTTTTATTTTTTTTATTATTATTTTTTTAAATATATTTTATTGATTTTTTTTTGCCCCCCTCCCTCCCTCCCACACCTCCCCTCCCTCCCCAGAGTTTTGTGTTCATTGGTTGTACTTATATGCATGTATAAAAGTCCTTCGGTTGATCTATTATCTCCCCCAGATCTTCCTCCCCTCCCCGCTGTAATTTGACAGTCTATTTATTGATATACTGTCTCTATATCTATCTTTTGGTTCATCAGTTTATAATGCTCTTTATTATCCACAAATGAGTGAGGTCATGTGCTGTTTCTCTTTCATTGATTGGCTTATTTCACTCAGCATGATGTTCTCCAATTCCATCCAGATTGCTGCAAATGATGAGAATTCCTTCTTTTTTATGGCAGCATAGTATTCCATTGTGTAGATGTACCATAGTTTTTGGATCCAATCATCTGCTGACGGACACTTAGGCTGTTTCCAAATTCTGGCTATTGTAGATTGTGCTGCTATGAACATAGTCACCTGGATTTTAGAAATATTACATAGCCTATATAATTCCAATGTCACAGCAACTGCAACTGCCTTCCCTAGTATGCCTAGAACCGCGGCTCATGAGCCACATGCAGCTCTTTGGCCCCGTGAGTGTGGTTCTTTCACAAAATATCATGTGCGGGCACACACGTACAGTGTGATTGAAACTTCGTGACCCATGGGTAGAAGTCAGTTTTGGGCGTAGGTCAAAGAGCCACATGGCTCACGAGCCACAGTTTGCTGACCACTGGCCTAGAATAATGGTTTGAAATAAGAGCCATAAACAAAATTGCTGCTCAAAAGTATAAAAAGGGATTAAATTTCTATTTTTAATTTGGCCATTAATTAATTAGCAATATGACAGATTAGATTTTCTGAACTTCAGTTTCCTCATTTGTAAAGTACTGGGGGAGGAGAATGGTTTATAAAATCTACGTTCTTTATAGATCTAATATTCTAGAATTCAATAAAAGTGGTTCACTTTACTTCCTTGTAAATAGATTTGCCAGTCTTGCAGCTGTTCTACCTTTTCCATACTTGGCAGTGAAATACTGAAAATTCATCTTATCTCAAGCCCGAAGGTGCACCAAGAAGAACCAATGATGACAAGCTATGGTTTCTTTTCAATCTCATTTAGTTAAATATATTTCACTTAATTCTTACTTGCCCACAGCCAAACTTTATTTGGGCAATAGCTCACTGAGTTTAAGCCCTGTACTCATGGAGGCATTGAGACATTGCTCAGCACTCAGAAAATTAAGGATCAAAGTAGCAAAATGATGATGATGATAGTGGTAATTATTAGAATTTTGACATGGAAGGAAAGATATAATAATTTAAAGTAATTTGAAGTTATTTATGAGAAAAACCTTTAAAATGAATCAACATAATCTTACCATGCACCAACAGGGACTTGCATTTAGTACAGAGCAAAATATATTGTTTCTTTTATAGATGCCCCTACCCAAAGGTCATGCTATCTAGAGAAAAAGGGAGGAGATGTGGTTATTAATAACCAGTTATGGTTTGGGATTGGTGACCCCTGATGGACATTAAGCCAGGTGGTCCATTAATAGCTGTTAGGGTCGTGTGTCCCTATCTCCTGGGGATGCACCTGGAGTTGGCATTAGGAATCTCAAGAAGACCCAGTTAGCATCCTCTGCCTACCATGTGTCCAGTTCTCTGACCTGAATACAAAACAGAAACTTTTACTTTCAGTCCCGTAGGGGGAAAAAAAGAGAGAGCCATATTAAAACAAACAGGCCCCCCCAAATTTCCAAATAATATGCAATAAAAATTCTCATACCTCAACATCTTCCTAACCAGCTTGCATAAGAATACTAGGGAATTGTTTGGGGCAGAGAAAAGAAAAGTCTAGTTCTAGAACCTTTGGAATTTCATTGGTCTGAGAACCAATTATTTAAGATGAATAATAATGTCTTACTGATCTACTTGCTGTGTGCAGACACTATGCTGAGTGTTTTATATGCATGTTTTAATTCAACCCTTAAGACAAGCTAGTGAAGTATGTATTGTTTCCACTTTTCCACTTTTATAGTATTCATAAAAGAAAAAATATCAGGAGAGGATGGGCAAATGGTCCAAAAAAGATAGGACTGTGTGTGCCCCCAATCCCAGGCATATAAACACCCCAATGTGCCTGTAATTGCTCTGATTCGAATTCTTGTTTTACCACAACCTATATCTTAAAGGAATTTACTGCGTTTTCTTATCTATAAAATGGGAATGATAATAATGCCTTTCAGACTTGTGACAGGTTTCCAATGACCCCTACACATAACTGACTTAGAACAGTACCTACCAGATGGTAATATTCAATGACTATCAGGCAGTGCTCTTACCTGGTTCAGCAACTCCCCATCCTCCCACACACCAGAAACATGCCAATATCTGTGCATTCCAAGGATCGTATGTAGGCCAAGTACCAAAAATCCAGGACACTAAAACCACTTCATTCTTATTCCCTGAGTATAGGCCTTGATTCTCAAAGTATATTCCCTGGAGCAGTAGCATCAGTGTCATCTGGGAGCTTGTTAGAAATGCAGAAGGTCAGGCCTAGCCCAGACCTTCAAAATCAGGTTGGCCATTTTAACAAGACCCCCGGCGATTTGCATATGCATTGAATTTGAGAAGCTCTACTCTCAGATCAGGCACCCAGAGAGTAGCAATTCTCTCTGGCCCTTTGATGATGCATGCCCGGAGGCTTCTTAGCCCTCATATTTCAGGAGAACAGCCCAACAGCAGTGCACACAATATTCTAGGCTGCTGGGCCTTTCTCTGCCTTTCCCATTTTGCTTTTGTTAGTTCAGAATGTTCCTCATTATCATCTACCTGCTGAAAACCATTATTCAAAACTCAAGCATCATGGAGATTATTTCTATCTGCCCTACTCCTGTTTCTAGAGGGAATTAATCACTTCCACCTTTGTTTGCTGTTGAAGTTCATACCAATGCTGCTCAAACTCCTTTGCTAGAAAGGATATTTTATACGTGAATGCACACACACACACACACACACACACACACACCCTGTATATTGCTGAAATGAAAGCTTCATGAAAGAATACTTTCATTTACAATGGACTCATATTTTTTCAACATTACTGTGTTCTATTTCAAGTATTAGGTTGCTTATGGGTCATAACTGACAATTTGTAAAACTGTGTACATTTCTTTCAGAGGGACTATGACATTGGATCCATGATTTAGTTTCATGTCTACCACCAAGTACAGGTGGAAAATCCATGGTCCCAGACTGACACATATAAGGACTTAGCATTTTGCTGAATAACAAATGAAGCTTGTTTTCTTAGCCTGACACTACTCCACACCTTATCTCTTCACTGCCATAATTAATGAAAAATTAATATGAGCAATTTATTATGTAATAATTTATCAACTACTAAGCAAAAGCATAAACCAATACACTGAGTCTCTATGCTCCCCATAAAAATTTTTAAGTGAAAAGTGGTTCTACAGAGTATTGTGTTGAATAAGAGGAAAGAGAAAAATTGTGAATTTAAAGAATAGTTTAGTTTTGCATATTTTTGGATCTTTCGTTGTTGCTGTTCATGCTGATATTTTCTTAGTCTCCCCATTGTAAATGAAATGGAGCCCGGGTCGCTGTAACTAAGAACATTTAGAACACCCTGCGCCAGGGAGACGCCAACCTGCCATCCGAACCTCTCCCGGGTACTGTGCCAGTTCACCTCCATTTTCTCTTTCAACACCTCTGCTCTTCCAGCATGAGATCTCTGTTGGGGAAAATGATGACCAACCACATTCATTTATCATTTATATCCCTGGCTTGGGCAAGGCACTCTAGTACATAGACAGGGCTGGAGTTTGACCTTCATGAAGGTGTCAAGACCTTCAGTTTTGCTTTTGCAAATCAGATGACCCCTGCATGCTGCCCTCTTTCATTCATAAGGAGTTAGTAGAACATGCAAAGACCCGGGCAGTACATTTGGAAGGACTAGCAACGTTTTCCGTCTTCCCTGTCATCACAGCACAGTGATAAAACAAGCCACCTAATAATTCTTTCACACCTTTGCAGCTTATTCTCAAATATTGCATTTATACATGACATTTAAGAGTTTGACTATCTGGTTTTTAATCATGGCTCTGAATAGCTAAGTGACATGCATGCCCCTTACCAAATAGAGATATAATAATGCTTACCTCGTAAAGTTTTTTTAATGGGGAAAAATAAAATAGTACATATAAACCACTTAGAGTTGTGCCTGGCACATAGTAAGAGTTTAATAAATTCTGGCTATTTTCAAGATTATTACTATCCACAGAAACTGTATATACACATAGTATTCCTTTTCTACCACATTTACTATTATAGTAGACACGTAAAGTAATGGAAAAAAATCTGCAAATTAAATGCTGTACATGTTAAGTGCAGTGTGGTATCCTGGAGCAAAAAAAATGATGTTAGTGGAAAAACTGGTGCCATCTGAGTAAAGTCTGCAGCTTAATTATTATAATTTAGTGCCAAAGCGAATGTCTTCATTTTGAGCAGTGTACAAAGATTATGTAAATGTTGACACTAGGAAAACTGATTGAAGACTGTACAGGAACTCTCTGTACTGTTTTTTGCAACTTTTCAGTAAATTTACAATTATTCCAAAATAAAAAAATTCAGTTTTTAAAATGCACACATAGTTGCTGAATATGCAGTAATGACAAAGTTGTGCTAGGCACCGTGGAAAATCAAGAGATAAGGAAAATATGACTGCCTTCCAAAATATGACTGTCTCACTCTGAGAACAGGATGGCAATGAGCTTACCATCAACTGGCCAGAATATAATAAATGTCTTAACGGAAGTGGAAATGAACTCTCTCCAGCCTGATATTAAGGACCTGCTTCATAAAGACCCTTGTTCTCCAGAATGAAATGTTGGGTAATAAACTGACACAGCTTCACAGTTTGTGCCTCTTTGAATGGCTACTCTGCCTGGTGGGTGTTAAAGAGGCAGGATGCATCGAAACCGGTTTAGCTCAATGGATAGAGCGTCGGCCTGTGGACTGAAAGGTCCCGGGTTTGATTCTGGTCAAGGGCATGTACCTTGGTTGTGGGTACATCCCCAGTAGGGGGGTGCAAGAGGCAGCTGATCGATGATTCTCTCTCATCGATGTTTCTAACTCTCTATCCCTTTCTCTTCCTCTCTGTAAAAAATCAATAAAATGTATTTAAAAAAAAAAAAAAAAGCTGTATGGCTCTGGAAAAATCGCTGTGACATCTCTGAAACGTTGTTTCCTCAGCCACAGTTTTGAAAATAATGATGCTAATCCTGAAAAAAAAAAGTGTAGAGGATTAATAATAACATAAATAAAATGAAAAGCTATCAGTAGGCTTGAGAATCTAAGTTATTCTTAAACATAGAGATACAAGGACACACTCCAAACTGAGGAAGGAAAAAAAAAAGGATGTTATCCTTGGTGACTCTGGTTCGTTCCTATCTTCCTATCTGATCCGGTCTGTTTATGTTCCAAAGGCATGTTGGCATCAAATCAAGTATCTCGTCAGACTGGTATTAGTTTTAATAATTAATTACTAAACAGCTGGTTTTTCAAATATGTGGGAAACAAAATTCTCAACTCAGACCTCTTGAAAATATTTTATCTTATCAAAGACTTGTCTGTCAGTTCCCTCATGACACACAGTTCCCTGAAAATGTTATGAAGGCCTATGCATACACACACAGCAGAGGCAGCCCCCACACACACACTCACCCGCTCTGCCCTTTGGGAGCTCCGCCCAAGCCCTGAAGCCAGAAAATGTCCCTGGTGGAGGAGAGTGTCTTCTAGAACCAATAAATATTTTTTGAATAAATAATGGACCCAGAAAAAGTTCAGTGGAAAGAGATAAAAATCTTGTACTCACTCCCTTCTGACTCTCTGCTCTTTACCGGGTGTGCACCATTGTAGAAAATTACTTTCATCTCTCTGAAACTTTGTTTCCTCATCTATAATACTGGGAATGGTGACATTTGTCTCTCACTCCCAGTGACCTCCAATATTAGTTAGGTTGCTTTTGGCTGCAAGTAAAAGAAAACCTACTTAAAGTGAAACAATCCAGACACTTATCATCTCACATAACAAGATGTCCAAAGGGAGATGGTGCAGCAGCTCATTGATGGCTGGGCTCTGAGGCAGCCTCTCCACAGGTCTCCTGATGGCTGTATCACATCCCCTCACGACAGTCTTAAACACAAAAAGGATTCCCCAGAAGCTACTGGCATATTCTCCTTTAGTTTCCAGACTTCAACCATATACCCACAGCTACATGAGCACAGAAGGGATTCTTATAGTAGTTTATATTGATCATTGATCATTGATCATCCCCTCGTGCTGGAGGAAAGAGTCCCCCATTCCCGAAGCACCCTGCATCCCATAAATGAACAAAAGGGGATGTTGAACATCTAGACAAAAGAGGAAATAGTTATTCAGTAATAAAAATAGTGATAGTTGTTATTTATTGACTGGAGGTCCAGTGCTTGAAATTTGTACATGTGGGAGGGGGAGAGATAGGGAGTGTCCCTCAACCTGGCCTGCACCTTCTCCAATCTGGGACCTCTCAGGGGATATCTGACTGCCAGTTTAGGCCCAATCCCACAGGGATCCCTGGCAGTCAGACATCCCACAAGCTGGTAAGTAGAAAGGCCAGGGTTTAAATCCAGGCCAATTGGCTCTAAAGCCTAGGCAATTAACCATTAATCTTTGTCAGCTTCCCCCAGTGGGGTCTGCCATCCTCTCTTTTGGTAAATCAGTCCTAGACCCTCTGAAGTAAAGTCTTAGACAAGTGAAATGAATACTTAACAATTGAATAAGTACTTGAGTATGATTGTCATGGCACATGCAAAGCAGATAATTTCTAATGATAGCAATAATAATAAAGCCTGCCTATTGTAAGCCAGGGGTCTATTGTAAGCTGGTCAAGTCTACATCAGGTTTTGAACCTGAGTCATTCAAACTCCAAAGGCTGCACTGTCCCGCATGGCCTCAGGGTGCTCTGCCTGAGTATAGCAAAGAGAGGGCATTGGGGAGAGGAAATCTCTGAAATCCTGGGAGTGGAGTGAGAGGTCTGAGGAGTGAAGCTCAGGCGTAGAGGTAACCCGCACAGGCTCTTGGGTAGAAATGAGAAAGACGGGTGGAGGATGGGAAAGCAGTGAGTCTGAGAGGAGAAAGGACTGAGAGGGGCCTCCACCAGGAGCTGCAAGCTAAAGCAGGTATCCGCAGTAAACCTAGCTGACCACAGTCATCATTGGCTGCTGTGGAGAGAGGATGAGCCAGTTTTGTTCTGAGAGAAGAAAGAGGACAAGGTGAAAGGATACACCAGAGGGGGTGTCCTTATCAGGCCTCAGGGACCCAAGTGTCCAAAGACATGAATTCTACGGCCAACAAAAATTAGTTGCTAGCACTTAATAAGCCGATTCCTCATAAAATTCTGCCTTGTCAGCGTCTCTTGACAAATAATCAGACTATCTGGTTCTAGTTTTTGGAGCTCTCACTTGCAGAGAGTAACAGGTAATCTGAGCTGGAATGGCCCCCCTCCCCAGCCTTCCATCAGCTTCCCCAGGCCCTCCAGTTTCACTCTCAGCCTGCTTACCGCATTCACATTACATACCTGCCTGGGCCCTATTGTCATTTTATTTTATTTTTTCCCCTACCTTTAATAAGCAGCAAGATCTTAGCAGCGGATAATTTTGGATAGTGAAGTTATTGCTGTTTTTTTTTTTTTTAAATCAACAAATTAGCTAACTGCATTTTCTAAAGATCCTCCAATTATTGTGTGTTGCTTTTAAAAAATATATACATTTTATTGATTTTTTACAGAGAGGAAGATAGAGGGATAGAGAGTTAGAAACATCGACTCGAAAGGATCATTGATCAGCTGCCTCTAGCACACCCCCTACTGGGGATGTGCCCACAACGAAGGTACATGCCCTTGACAAGAATCGAACCCAGGACCCTTCAGTCTGCAGGCCAACACTCTATCCACTGAGCCAAACCGGTTTCGGCTGTGTGTTGCTTTTTAATAGCAAAAGAAAACGTGAATGCTATTTTTATAACTACCAATTCCACAGATATTAAGCGAGGTGTTGTGGCTTGGCAGGAGCCCTCATGTAAAGACCCAAGGGTCTGAGTGAAGTCAGGCTCAGTGTGAGCCAAGACCATGACACAGTAGCTAGAAAACAAAACAAGACATAGCAAAATCCTGGCCGGTCGTTGAGATTCATGGCCCCACGGCACTCTGCGTGGGTCAGGCCTCATGGAGCATAAACCACATTTTATTGGAGAAAATAATAACCTAGAAAGAATTTGTTGCTGGGAAACCAAGATGGAAGGAGTCTAGAAGTCAAGTTATTTGAGGGACAGTTAGGAGAAAATAGACATTTTTAGCTTGGGTTTGTTTGTTTTTTACCAAAACCAGGGTTTGGAAAGATGAAATGTGGTCAAAACAGCCTTCCCCAGTGTTGATGTAGAAGGCAGGGAAGGCCCCAGTAAGAGTAATGGGAAAGGGACTCAAGTTTGGGAGGGGAGAGGTTTGTAAATATGAATTTATGCAACATGGTTCTGCCATGTGAATAGGAAATCTCCCCCTTCAGGCAGAAATGGTCTGGCAGCCCATTTTAGGTAGAAGTTGGAACCAGGTGACCTCAGTGTGGGCTCCCCCCCCCCCCTCCCCAGGTCCGAGGGACCTCTCTTCCTCTGTTCAGGACTGTTCACAACCACCCAGGTGCAGGCCACCAGGGATGACAAGAAGATTTAATAACAGAAAGAGATGACTCGGGACTGATAGTGGCTAATTTGCTTCCATTTCCCTAAAGTAATATTCCTTATGAGACAAAAAAACAAAGTATTTCTCAGCAATTGAAATAAGCAGAAGGTACATTAGCCATATGCCTATCAAAACATGGAAATGTCTTCAACATACCTATTGCAGAGAGCTCCCAGGCTGTTAAGTTCAAGTTTATAATGTTAGCATTTTCAGGGAAACAATCCTCCCAAGTTTAGATAACAGTGGGCATTTGCTTCTATGGTCAGAATTCTGATCTCGTTTTCTTATTTAAACATAACCATAGAATCTTGTACTTTTAAGATGCTGGTCTCTATAGACAACTAGTCTGTCCTTATGTGAGCACAGAGCTCAACGTTTTCCCAAAGGATTATGCTTCTTCAGATGGAAGAAAGTGAATCATATCTGAGAGGTCCCTGCTAACATTCCTAGTCTAAGCAATTTCTCTGGTGAAGCACTGAACAAATAAAAATGTTCTAGGCCTCAGTGACAGAATGATGAGAGGAGTGGCACCGTGGGGAGGGTTTGCCACAGAGACAAATGCCTGAAGCTGCAGATTCAAGATATCTGGGAGCCAGTGGCTAAGGGAGAGCTGTCAATCAAATTTGCAGGAGAGTAGCGTCTTTAGAGGTTCTTACCCAGAGGTCTCTGACCACGCACACTCTTCTTAATATAAAAGGTGGATAGAGGAGTAGGTATTAGGTTAGTTAGCACTGTGTTCAGAAATTAGCATAGCAGCAGTGCCTAACTATGCTCCCTCTTTACTTCTGCATCCATTTCTGCTCTGCTCTGTGCCCTGGTAGAGTCCCATACTGGCTGGTTCCTGTTCCCACTGGGGGGTACCAGGAGATCAGGACACGGAAAACGTAAATCAAGGGCTCCCGTCCCATTCCATCTCACTCTGCGTGTTTGGCAGTGGCAATGTACCTCCATCAGTACTGTTCTATACATTGGCCCCGCTCCTCTTAGGATCCAGCTCTTGCCACTCAGACTCAAATTGGTCCTGCTGTGCCTGGACTCCCAGCTCCTCAACAACCTTGGCTGGTTCCCTTAACAGTGTCCGCACCCCTACAAATAATTTCATCATTGGTCTCTACCTGCACTAGATCCCCTTTCCTGCCAGATTCTGGCTAATATAGTTGCTCCCTGGCTTTGTGACCTTAATTATTCTGAGTCTTAGATATGCCATTTGTGAAAATGAGAGCAAACCTAGTATTATCATATGGCACCTGGGTCTCTGCCCTATCTTTTATTTTAAAAGTACCTTGCCGAAACCAATTTAGCTCAGTGGATAGAGCGTCGGTCTGCGGACTGAAGGGTCCCAGGTTCGATTCTGCTCAAGGGCATGTACATTCATTACAGGCACATCCCTGGTGTGGGGTGTGCAGGAGGCAGCTGGTTAATGTCTCTCTCTCATCGTTTCTAGCTGTCTCTCTCCTCTCTCTTCTCCCTTCCTCTCTGAAAAAAAAAATCAATAAAATATATTATAAATAAATAAATGTACCTTAATTTGGGAAGAGAGGGGTAATACTCTGCAGAGTGGTGAGCATGTGTCTGAGAAGATATCCAGGACCTGGTCAATAACAGCATCCAACTACTTGGCAACAGTGATTGGATCTAGGAAGATCACATGACCCAATCAGAGCCAATGAGATACTGTATGTCTACATTTTAGGTCTATGGAGCAAAGGGGCTCTTTCCCCCTAGACTTGGAACCGCAAGATGTAAGAATGGAACTGCTGGAGGTCAAATGTAGCGCCTGCCTGAGAGTAGCCCGCAAATAAAGCAGAACTGAGAAATGAAGAGCTTGATTGGACCCCTGGATGTAGTCATGCATGCACGCCACCAACTAGGCTTTTCACTTTAAGCCAACAACAAGTTATTTTTGCTCAATAAATTGTGGAATTGTATTTTGTGTCATTTATCATAAAGAGCCCTCACTGATGGAAAATTACATATTTTATAAAATTTCAATGAGGATTAGAACTAAGATATGTATTCACTTCTATCCTAGCAGAGTTCAGTATCATTATTTCAAAGATAGAGACTTATTCACTGTAAGAAGCAACTGTACCACAGACATTTTGGGTAAAAAAAAAAAAAAAATACTGTGGAAACAATCTAGATTTGAAAGACAAGGATTAGAGTTCCCCAAGGTAGAAAAAGAACAATCGTCATCTCCTGGGTGGCCTCGTTGTGCAATCCTAGATCTGAAATTGTGAATTACCATCTGATCTGAGTGTCTATAATCACTAGACCAAGAAGCTGTAGGCAAGATTAACATGCTCATTAGGAGAATGGGCCTGCATACTCTAATTTTTAGAATGCCCAGCTAAGACTGTTAAAGGAAGTATGTTATCTTGTAGTAGATATAATAGCATCTCAGTGATATCGCTGACAGTTGTGGGTAATTGGAGAAAGTTCCCACCAGTGTTTTAAAAGCTAAGTCTCTCTTCCAATTCACCAGACCATTTCATCCAACATATTCTCTCCCCTGCTCTCCTAGTTCTCTTCCTAGGTATTTCCTAGGAGGGAGAGCCGGAGGGAGGCAGGGGCAACTTGGCTTCATCTTCATATCATTTTCATATCATTTTCTTTACTTATTCTCTCATTCACTCAACCATGCATTCAAAAGCATTTACTTATTATCCACCACCTACCAAGCACAATGAGAGACACCGGAGATACAAAGTAAAAAAGAATCACGGGTCTTATGCTCATTACCTGGTGGGGAAGGCCAAGGTAAATGAGTCAATTAATCATTTTAATGGCAAGACAGGAGTTTTGCCCTCAGAAATCATTTTTAGAATCAAATTGTTTTGAAATAAATTAAAGAGCGAGTTCTGTTTCTTAAAGCTTGAAGACCTGGTTTTTATCTATGTTTTCAAGTGGAGGCAGGGGTACGTGTGTTCCCAAGCTGCTGGACACTTGAGACCAGAGGAAAGAATCTAGTTATCAAAGCTAATTCTGGAGTTACACACAGACAGAGGATATCTGGAAGCCCAGAGTGAGAACCAGATCTCTGAGGCAAAGAGGTCAGAAGAGAGGACAAATAAAAACCACCTTGCAGGTCAAGGGCACAGATAGTAGTATCATTAAAGAATGGAAGAGGGAACTCATATGTCCTAGAAGTTGTCTTCACAGAAAACATGTTGTTTTTACATGGCCAAAATATACATTAATTTGATTTATGGATCAGAATTTAAGTAAACTGATATTATCAACTTCTGACATTTCTAGCGTATTTTGGTGAAAACACACACATATATATTCATATATACCCCACACACATAGATATATTTTTAAGTTGGAAATTGGAGTGTTGGATCTTTTGCCTTTTACTTACCCCACCTCTCACCTCAGCCAAAAATTTCCCTTCCTCTGGACCTCAGGGTACAGAAAGGGGAGGGAATTTCCAAGGCTCCAGACTGCTAGGCAATGGCTCAGGGACAATAGTGAGAGGAGGCTTAAGCAATTAGTATAAATTTAAACCTGGGCTTCATCTGCACAACTAGACAGTCAACCCATAGCCCTTCACATGTCCATGCAATGTCTTTCAAACCCACAGTCCCCAGTTAGTTTATTCACTGACAATTGCTGACATTTATGCTCTTTTGCCATTTAAAATTTCTATTTTTTTCCTGTGTGATTTCACTTAAGTGTTTGGGCATAAGGTAGTGGGAGGGGCATATGGAAGGGGCCAATGCAAGCTGCTTTTCTTCAGCTCTTCTCCCTGATACACACACACACACACACACACACACACACACACACACGACAGTCCAGGTCCTCTCTACCTGCTGACTGCCTGTTTCATCCAGGGACATCCAGAACAGGCACAGAGGGTTGAGCCTTGGAAGGCCATAAAAACATTAATAATGAATGGATAGATGGATGGATGGATGGATGGATGGATGAATGATGATGATAGTGCTAACCCATATTGAGTGCACAGTTTGGCATGCCAGACCCTTTTCTGAGCACTTTACATGTATCTTCACTAGAATTCAGGTACTAGAGGGAGGTACAATCAAGAGGAAATGTAGGCACCCAGTGGCTAATGACTGTCGGAGGTTATAGAATCGGGAAAGTGGCAGGATTGGCCCCCAGGAACCTGGCTCCTGAGCCAAGCATGGAACTCAAATCCACACCAGTGTTCCAACTGCCACCTCCTCCTCTCCAGCCCCATACACCTTGGGCACTACGTTCTCCTTCTCCGGCAAACGCCATTCCAGAGCACTTCCTCTGTGGGTGGGTGACCAGGCAAGAACACAGCTATACTGGGATGAGACTCCCCAACAGCTGGAAGAACGCACTTGCCTCTGTCAGGTCCTGGCTAAATTTGTAAGAGCATTAACAGCATGAGCTCAAAATCTCCTTGTTCTTGGAATAAAGTACAACTATTTCTTTTTCTATAAATACCCATGAAATAAAAAATGAGAGACAATAACTTAATACTTTATTTTATAAAATTAAATAATCAAATTCCTCCTAAAAGGAGAACATGACTAGATTTTAAAATGTCTTTAACTCTATTTTTAGCCCTTTAAAAGCTCTCTGCACAATCTCTTGACATTTTCTAATTTTACTGTTTGAATATTTAGAGTAGAAAATTACCTTTTCCTCATGTTTCTTTCTCTTCAACTCATGTGAAAGAATTTATTACTTCAAATGTCAAATCTGCCTTATTGGTTTACTAGTAGTTGTTTTTCACGTAATACTACAACATCTCAAAATGTTCATATACATATTTTATTACATTAAAAATGTTCACCGTATTGTAAATACTAAAAGCATGTTTATAAAGTTCTCTATGGTATGATACCATTTGTTAATAAAAAAAAAGTTAAGAAATATATGAATATATTCAAAAAAGAGAAAGAAGCAAATTGAAAAAAAATGTACATCAGAATATTATTAGCAGTGATTATATCTGAGAACTTCATATGTGAGCATTGAGAATATGGAAACATTTTAATCCCCAATTTTTCCTTATACCTATTTTCTAAATTCTCTGTATTACTTTTACAATGAAAAAAAAAAAAAAAACCCCAACCATACTCTTCTTTATAATAAAAACTAACATTTGAGTGACAGGCCACTACTCTAGGTGCTTTGCAAGTATTCACTGAAATATAGAGGCAACCATACTTTGGTAAAAACTGCTGTTTGAATTTTAACCCTGCTAAGTCTGGCTCCTGCCTGATTAAACACGGAATACTTACCTCAGCTTCCAGGTGGAGACCTGGAGGCTAAGGCAGTTTTCCCTTGCCTAGGGGCCAGGACCACAGGAGATTAATTCCCACTGACTCAGTAGCTTCAGGGATAGAAACTGTAGATAACCTTTAGAGTCTAACCACTAAGCTCTGCTTCTGTGTTATTGCTATCACAAGATAGGGCCACATTCCAATGTCCAGCAGGTTGTGCCTGGGAACCGACCACGCGGGCTGTCCCCAGTCTTTAGAATTTAGTCTTTAGGATTTAGGAACAAAAGGAAAATTCTTGCAGTTTAAACCTTTAAAAGGAATTGCCTACTCCTGAAACGGGGCAGTGGTGTGGAGACCACCTGTGTGTGGTGCTCTAGCGGCTGTCCTGGCCAGTTCAATAAATCCTTGCCTGCTTTTTTTAATTAATCATCAGCCTCTGGTGGTCTTATTTTGACCCCAGGTTTTGACCCCATAACATTCACTTGTTTTCATTCTCACGTGAACTCTTTGAAGTTCTGGGTCACATTCAGCTGTTATCCCCATTTTACAAACGAGAAGAGTGAGGCAGAGAGCAGTTCCATGGGCCACACAGCTAGGCTTCAGGCCTGTGCTTGGAACCACTTCCATGTCTGGAGCAATAAGCCTTCCACTTAGGTTTGCTTTCGTTGTCCTACCCAGGAAGACAACAACCCAATACTCTCTGTTTTATTTATTTATTTTTTAAGAATATTATTATTTCTTTTCATTATAGTGTTCTGTTTCAGCCAGTTTGTAAGTTTGGTAACTTTTTAAAAATATATATTTTATTGATTTTTTACAGAGAGGGATAGAGTTAGAAACATTGATGAGAGAGGATCACTGATCAGCTGCCTCCTGCACACCCCCCACTGGGAATGTGTCAGCTACTAAGGTACATATCCTGACTGGAATCGAACCTGGGACCTTTCAGTCTGCAGGCCGTTGCTCTATCCACTGAGCCAAACCAATCTCGGCTCATGTTTTTTTGTGTTTTTTTTTAAGTTCTTTGACCTGGAACCAGTCTTGACCTAATGTTGATCAGCAGTCCACTCATATCTCTTGGGTTACAATATTTCTGAGAAACAGGACACTGAGATGTCAAAAGACAACTAACACAACAGAGCAGCAGATGCCATGTTCCAAATGTGAGTGTTTTAGGAATCAGAGGAGGAGAAAGGTCCCAAGAAAATAAAGATCACCACAACCTCACCATCCACAGATAGCCACTGGTGAGAGCTTTTTATTACAATCTATTAGAATGCTAATGGCACCATGGTGTTTCATTATTTGCATCTAAAACTACTTTGTTTTTTTAACCCCATTCTGTTGGCTATTTAGTTGTTCCTGATTTATTTTTTTGCTATCGGGTCTAGTAATATTTAATGTCGTTTTTATACATTCGTTTAAAATCTTGCTTGGCATTGACTTGTATTGACATAACCTTCAAACATGTGGTATCTACAGAACGTGTGAAGTGCAATTAACAAGTTTTGCTTGGAAAAGTTTGTGTTTGGTTTGGTTTTTGTTGCAAAACTAGGCTAAGAAGATGCGGATGAAGAGCATATTCGGCACTGCATGTTTTACGAGTTCCAATTAGGAAGAAAAGCAAGTGAGGCTGCAAAAAACATCTGTAGTGCTCTTGGTCAAGATGCAGTTAGCGCCAGAAAATGCCAGCGTTGGTTTGAGAAATTACGCGAGGGAAATTTTTCGTTAGATGACAAGAGTGGTCGAGGCCGTGTGTCCAATTTTGATCAAGAAGCTCTTCAAGCTCTTTTGGTGCAAAATCCTCAAATTACCCAACAAGAGCTTGCTACAACTTTAAGTTGTTCACAAAAAACAATTTCCAATCAATTGCGTGCACTTGGCAAAGTCCAAAAGTTTGGAAAATGGGTTCCTCATGAGTTGACCGACAACAACTGTAATCAAAGAGTCACAATTTGCAGTTCGCTCCTCTCTCGTCAAAACCGTTTGCCGTTTTTAGAGCAAATTGTTACCGGAGATGAAGAATGGGTGCTGTATGTTAATTTGAAAAGGCGGTCTCAATGGTTGGACAAAAATGAGGCTCCACAGCCCACGCCAAAACCTGACTTGCATGTGAAAAAAGTGATGTTGTGTGTTTGGTGGAATTTTAAAGGAATTCTTCATTATGAACTTTTACCATCTAACCAAACCATTACAAGTGCAGTGTATAGTGTCCAATTGGAAAGGTTAGCCCAAGCTTTAAGAGAAAAAGAACCCGCGCTGATTAATCGGAAGGGCGTAATTCTTCACCACGATAACGCACGACCGCATACTGCAAGAATCACTGCTGAAAAACTGCGCCAGTTGGAATGGGAAGTTCTCCCTCAACCTGCATATTCTCCTGATATTGCCCCTTCCGATTACCATTTGTTTCGTTCTTTGCAAAACTTTCTTCTTGGAAAAAAATTTAATAATGAAGAATGCCTCAAAAATGCATTGACCGAATTTTTTACATCAAAATCACAAGAATTTTACAACAGAGGGATTAAAATGCTTCCTGAGCATTGGGCACAACTATTAGAAAATAACGGCAACTATATTGTTGATTAAATTTTGCTGTATTGTTTAAATAAATTCGATTTTAAAAGGTATTAGAAAACGACATTAATTATTACTAGACCTAATATTATAAGCAAAGCTATAATAAACTATCATGAGAATAAATATCTTTCCACATCTATGCTTTTGTTAAAACTATTACTGAAAGTGGTATTCCTAAACCAAATTTATGTGTATTTTGGTAGATTTTAATATATGTGGCCAAATTGCCCCCTCAAAATGCTTATTGTCAGACACTTACCAGCCAGCCATGAGGGTACCTGTTTATTTGCTCATTGGAAATAAAGATGTGCTGCCAATTATAAAGAAATCTGCTATAAATATCTGTGTGCCAATCAGTTGAAAAGATAATCTTTGTTCCCTTGCGTTTTCTTTTCTTTTCTTTTTTTTTCTTTTTTTTTGTCAAAGGTCAGTTGATCATACTTATGTTATTCTATTTCTGGACTCTGTATGGCTTCTCATTGATTTGTTTGACTTTCCTTTCACCAATAACACACTAAAACGGCCACCTGGGAACATGAAGTGGTAGCCCTTGCTGGGAATGCTGGAGCTGGGGGGGAGGGGAGAAAGAAATTCGCACTGGCACATGGAGCCACTGAGACTGTATATCTGTACATCTCCTATGTGAGAGACAAGTATATCATATCTTACTTAAGACATTGTTTGTAATATTTAAAATGATATATAGCTAAATCTCGCTGTAACTAACATAGACATCTACCCAGTACGAAAAAAAAATCCTCTTTTCTCTTAAAGTTAGTCTGAGTGTATTAATATCACTGGCAACCAAAAAGTCCTCACTGAGTTAGATATGTGCTATATGATGTAGTGTGTAATTATACACACTTATCTGCATGAGCACATATAACATGCATCCATTCATTCAAACTGTTTAGAAAATAAGAGCATATGTGTGTGTGTGTGTGTGTGTGTGTGTGTGTGTGTGTAAAGTTTAGAAGTAATCCAAAATGTTGAAAGGAATATACATATTTCCAGTCTTGGGATTAGGCTATAGTAACAAATATATATATATTCACACACTTCATGTATAGTTAGCAAACCAAGACATTTTGATTTCATAATCTAAATGTATATGTATATATGTATATATACATATATATGTATATATGTATAATACATATATATGTATATATACACATATACGTATATATGTATATATAGAGAGAGTATAAAGTCAATATGTATATATGTATATATATTTAGAGTATGAAATCTATATATACTATATGTAGTATATATTGATTTCATACTCTAAATATCATCATATATATGTATATATATATTTAGAGTATGAAATCAAAATATCTTGAAATGAAATATATATATATATATTTAGAATATGAAATCAAATATATATATATTAGAATGCTGGAAAAAAATTGGTCAAGGATAGAATTTTAATCATTTTCATTTTAGAGTCTGGGTCACATTCAGTTTGGTTGGCCTGTAGCGAAGTCCAAGGGAGCAGTGCACTGGTCTATTCTGATGGTGGCTGTTATTTGCTGAGATAATTTGTACCTCCGTGCTCTTCACATTGAATCCTTTTATATTTATGACAACCTATGAGGTTGGTGTTTTCAGTCCCTTCTCAGGAGTGAAAATTGAAGCTCAGAAAGATTAAATAACTTTTCTTTAAGATCTAACAACTAAGAAGAAATAGAAAGAAATAAGATTCTACTCCCTCCCTTAATCATTTATTAATGAACTAATGTTTTTTGAGTGCATAATATGTAATGTGTGCACATTATTGTGCACAAGATATGTGAAAGCTAAAATGCAGCCTCTGCCAACAAGGAGCCAGGAGGCTTAGTGGAGGTACAAATTCAAGAACAGAAAAGGTGCATATGCTGTCCCATACCAGGCTTATTCTTAAAGCCAGCAGTTCCAGATAAAACCGAGAGATGCAGGATGAATCGCAAGAGAACTTCACTGAGGAAGGATGGGGCTGGAATAGGAGGGGAAAGACACTCCAGGATAATCCTGATCAGTCTTCAGGTATGGAGGTGGGCATGAGGGTAGTATGGGTGAGGGACAGTGAGGAAATGCCCAAGCAGAACCAAGCAAGTTGGCCCACGAATGCAGAGAAGGCAGGTAGAGCCAGAGGGCGAGCCATGTTGGCAGGGCTCTGTGATTCCAGCAGAGCCTCATGGGTTTGAGGCAAGGCCACCTCCAAGGCCAGCTCCTTCCTGGTTAGGGAACCATGCCATTTTCATTTCATAGTCTAAATAAGATCACGTTCCATGTTGACTCAGGTTTGGATAAATAACACCATAAATCGACTGGCTTAGAGGTTCTAAAACGTCCCAGACTTTGTTTACACAGGGAAGGATTTCTCAAAGGTCACCCCCCCCCACTGCTGTAGTCACCTTTATATATATCTATGGTCAGTATTATTCTTGTTCCATAAACTTAAAATAGGAGTTGACAACACCATTGGGTTTGAAAAGGGGAAGAGCTTCACATTTTTGTGTACCTATAGCCAAATGTGTGGGGTTTTTTTTAAAATTTATTTTTTATAAAACAAGATCTGTATTTTTGGAGGAACTGCATTTCCTGAAATGGATTTAAGCAATTCACCAGGTGTGGCTCCACTCCTTTTTTTATGTAGAGTCAAAAATGAAGTTATAGAAACATACTTCAAGTGAAATATTGCTTAAAAATATTAATTAAAAGTTGTATGCCATTGAAAGAGCAAAATACAATCTTTAGATTATAACAGGAATTGGGGGTAGGGATGAAGAATTGGAGGGAGTACAGACAAACCTGAGTGAGGCAATATCAGATTTAAGTCAGTTGTGTTTTCTGTCATCTCTAAATGCTACATAAAAAGGTTAGTCACGGAGTAGCCATCTGGGTTATCAGATGGCCTGTGGAGGTATAACAGTGCTTGTGTTTAAGCCTTATTCTATTTCATAATGGCCTCAAAGTGCAATGCCAAAGGGAAGATGTAAAATGCTTTCTGTATGTGAGGAGGTAAAAGGGGGGAAAATCTTATGCTGAGGTTGATAAGATGAACTGTAAGAATGAATCTTATATTCGTGAAATTGCCTAATTTATAAACTACACACTATCATAGGTGTATACATATAGGAATGAAGATAGTGTATATAGGGTTGAATACTATCCATAGTTTTGGGCACCCACCCTAAGCATCTAGGACTTATTCTCCTACATACAAAATGAAGAGCAGGACAATCTTAATCTCCCATGTAGCTTGGCAATATTGCTAACTGGCACCTTTCTTGGCAGTCATGGGACTTAGTGCACTTTTTCATCTTAATGCTAATAAAAGGTTCTGATCCTCACCTACATGCCCAGGAAAATAACCCCAAATCATTATCTAAGAGAATTTACCTTAGGGAGCAGGAACAGCCATTAGGATCTCTCATAACTTGAATGTTTCTTAGGCCTGGGAGCAACTCAACTATTGCAATTGCTGGAGAAAAATTAAGTTAATTACTGGATTTTCTGATTTTAGACAGCATTGTACATTCCTGTGTGAATTTATCTCCCTTTTGTTTCAGAAAAGTTCCTCCTCCTTGGATGTTCACCAGTGGATTGTCTTTGTCCTGGAGACAGTTTGGCAGGGCTTAGTTCATGAGCTAAGAAGACAATGGGAAACCAGTGGGTTCACTGATTGCCTTTTCATGTTTTTTCCTTGACTTTCCTCACTTGTTATTATATCTGTCATTTCTGTCCTAACCCTTCCCACTTCCCAAGACTTAGCATTTATATTACTCAAGTTACTTTGCCCACAAAAATTGCTTCCTACACGGGGTTCTATGAACTTATTTCCAATACCACACAAGTTAACACTTTTGCTCTTATCTTGTCCATGTTTTTGTCTATTTCTTTATACAAGCCTTTTCAATCGAGCTGGAATATAAGACTACATTAACAGAGACAAAGTCCTTAACTTGTCCTACAATTCCAGTAATTCCTGACATATCATTTAGGTCACAGAAGATGGTAGAAGATACTTTTTGATTGATGAAAGAGTCACCAATTAATGAGCAATTTTATTTTTGCCAGGAACTGGAATCTAATATAGTACCTGCAGCAGGTATAGAAAAAGATCAACACTTAGAATTAAAAATCACCTCATGATTTTTGTGACTCAGGAAACAGGCTTGTCTCCACTATTCCTAGCACTGTCTGATTTCTTCTGACAATCCAGTAGGAGCCCTGTGAAGAGTGGAGTAACTTGGCCTTGTTAAAACTTAACAGAAGGAAAACTGATAAAGAAGTAGCATAAAAAAAAGATACCTGAATTCCTTAAAAAATCAGAAAAGAGAGAAAAAGTTTATGGATTTTAGGCGTTGATAGAATAAGAAACATGGGACAAATCTCTGAAATCATCATTTTACAGAAGAGCAAAGTAAAACTCAGAAAGTAATTTGCCTGAGGTAGATCTAATACTGGAACCCAAGTCTCTGGCCTCTTCAGTCTAGGATTCTTCCTACTCTGATTATGATTTGTTTTTCCTCCTATTTTCCTAATAATCTGACTAAACAATGCACTCAATAATTGTGCCCATTTTCTATCAGGAGACAATCCATCTTAGAGGAAGGAAAGATATAAAATGGAATGTTCCTAGGCCTTTAGTTACCATGATACACCACTTCTCTTTCTTCATGCCAGTCGTATGACTCCACTTTTATATTCCATAGCTCTTAAATCAATACTAAGATTAAAACTGAACAATCCAACCAAAAAAGCATAGCACTAGTCCAAGTTGGGGTTAATATTAGGAATGACTCATGAGGCAATTCCTGAGAACTGAAAACATTATGTGATATGGTAGTGTTCTGTACAAGTGGGCTCCAAATCCTTCATGAACGTCCTCTGAGGCCTAAAAGTATGATTTGGTAAACAGTCTCATAAAATGGTTTTCTTAACTTAATCAGTCATTATCAAAGTTAAATTGTTGTTGCAGTTGGTTGTGTGTGGTCCACTGGAAATAGTTTAGGCATGACGCTGTGGTGAGGACCACTACTGGAGACAGACCATAGTTAGTATTATGCAGCTGGTGTGATGAACTCAATCGTCAGTTGTTGAGATTGTCTACATCTTTAGAACATTTTAGAATGCTAAGGAGAGACTATTTCAGTAGCCAAGGCCTCTTGTTAGCTTAGTTTGGTGAAATAGCAAAGTGTCTTGATAAGTCCTGGCTCAGAATGTATATGCTATATGGTACTTGCTGAATTGCTCATTTTACACCTGGAAAATAGGGCATTCATTTTACTTCTTCACTAATGGAGTCAATAAGTCAGCACTCTGTGAGTCATCATTGTGGGAACAAACAGCAAACATTCTGTTTTTCCAAATGAATTTCCAGTGGAGAATAAGAAAATTTTTAGAGGGAAGATACACAGTCCCAAGCAAACACTTCAGGAAAAGGCTTGAATGACAATCTCCTCCAGGCCCTTTATGTCAGCTTTACTCCTTCTCCCAAGGAGCAGAATATGGTGATTACTATCCTTATTTTCATATGAGAAATGTGAAATTTTGAGAATTTGAGAAATTTGCCTAAAATCACCTTTAGTAAGTGATAGAGTGATGGAAGTGAATGTGACATTCACATGTAAAACCTTATGAAGTTTCTGCCGTATTTTATTGCTTGCCTTATATCAATCAGACCAAACCAAATAGAAGGCAGACTTGCTTGGTTGTTAACTCTCATGAAGCAAAAAAGAGAGAAGACCCAAATAAATATATCCCCTTTTCACATAAGAACAATAACACACACACACACACACACACACACACACACACACACACCAAAAACAAAACAAAACAAAACAAAACAAAAAAACAACAACAAAAAAACCTCAAGTAGCCAAAACATTAAATATGAACAACTCTCTTATTAGTTCCATGGGTTTGGTTGAAGTGGGAAGTGGATGTAAATATGTTATCTAAAGGTTATTTTAAGTTTCTGATAAGTCTGTGTAAATATCCCACTTTAGAACCCAAGGCTCATTGGCCAAGGATTATCTTCTCCCTTTACCCTTTGTGCCAAAGTTGCATCTTTAAGCCTGTAACAGTATTTCTCAAACTGTATTTTGATGGTAATGAGCGTGCAGAGGAAAGAGAAATTAATTTAAAAGAAAATGTTAAAAATAAGTTGAGAAAATATCAGGATACTGCTATTCTATTTTTGGACTTCTCTAGGACTTTAATATACCAATATTTATGGACTTGTTCACAAGCATATTTGACCATAGGAACTTTATTTTTAGAGGGATGCATCTATGGCCATCCTACGTCCACTGGAACATTAGAAAACATTACCCAGTACAACAATATAAAAATCAGTTACCTGGCCCAGCTGGCATGGCTCAGTGGTGGAGTGTTGACCTATGAACCGAGAGGTCATGGTTTGATTCCTGGTCAGAGAACATGCCCAGGTTATGGGCTCAATCCTCAGTAAAAGGCATGCAGGAGGCAGCCGATCAATGATTCTCTCTCATCATTGATGTTTCTATCTCTCTCCCTCCCTTTTGTGCTCTGAAATATATATCTATAATAATAAAAGGGTAATATGCTAATTAGACCATACATCATTCTGGACATCCTTCCTGAGGTAGCTGGGGCCTGAGGGAAGTCAGCGTGGGTTTTGTGTGCCTGATGGTGGCTGGAAGAGGGAAGCCTGGGTCCTGGGTGCCAGAGGGAAACTGGTGCCAGCAGCCGGGGAAAGGAAAGCCTGTTCTTGCACAGATTTTCATGCTCTGGGTCTCTATTATGTATATATAAAAGTTAGTTCCCTGGAGATTCTAGTGTCAGAATTTCCAAGTTTTGCAAGATGTAGGAAGAAAGGCTTCACTTGTGACTGAAACTTTTGTGATTAATAACTGAAGAAAATGCTTCCAAAATGAATTAAGTCAAATAAACATAATACAGTGTTTGTTAAAGGAATCTTCAACAACAAATCTAGATCATTCTATGTATGACTGGTTCTCTTTTTATCTCTCAGGACTTCTCTGACCATTTGATTTAAAGTTCTTTTTGCCCTCTTCACATTTATTTTTAAAAAATATATTTTATTGTTTTTTTACAGAGAGGAAGGGAGAGGGACAGAGAGAAACATCGATGAGAAACATCCATCAGCTGCCTCCTACTGGGGATGTACCTGCAACCAAGGTACATGCCCTTGACCAGAATCGAACCTAGGACCCTTCAGTCTGCAGGCCAATGTTCTACCCACTGAGCCAAACTGGTTAGGGCCTCTTCACTTTTTTTGAGCCAATTTTTAGCACATGATTCTATTTAATTTTCCTCATAGAACTTAATCATCATCTGAAATCATCTTGTTGGATTTTCCATACTTAGAATATGAGATTCATGAAAGTTGGGTCTTATGATACTTACAGCAACTACTACAGTGCCAAGTACAGTATATATATATAATAACAAAAGTTGTTTCATTCACTCATGTATTTATTTATTTGGCAAATACTTATTGAATACTTCCCTTGTGCCCCAAGCCATTCTGGTTCTGGGTGCAACAGTAAGGAAAACAGACATCAGTTCGCTTCTTGAAAATTGTCTGTACATTAGTGTGTTTTTGTTGTTTTGTTTTTGTGTGTGTGTGTCTGTGTTTTGTTTTTTGAAAATTAAATGAGACTTGCCAAGTTCCTTTGAGAATGGAATATTTCGTCGAAACCGTTTTTGGCTCAGTGGTAGAGCGTCAGTCTGCGGACTGAAAGGTCCCAGGTTCGATTCCGGTCAGGGGCATGTACGTTGGTTGCAGGCACATCCCCGGTAGGGGTGTGTGTAAGAGGCAGCTCGTCGATGTTCTTCTCTCATCGACGTTTCTAGCTCTCTGTCTCTCTCCTTTCCTCTCTGTAAAAAATCAGTAAAATATATTTTTAATAAAAAAAAGAGAATGGAATATTTTAAAATATTGTAATTGTTATTTAAAATATTAATAACAAATTTACTTAATTCTGTAAACATGAATTTCCATATGATGTTTTTATTGTAGTTTGTTGTTATTTATTTAAAGGAGAAAGGACAAAACATTTATGAATATTACCTCATTTAATCACAGCAACCACCCTATGAAGGGGAGACTATTATATCTATTTAACACTTGAGGAAACTGAGATTATGGAAATGGCTTGCCCAAGACACTTAATTAGTAGATAGGTAGTATCTGAATATAAGATCTGTAATCAAAGCCCATTTTCTACCACAACCACTGCCTTCTGTGATATTAGTAGAATCCAACAATTACTAAAAGAAGAAAAGTTAGAAGCATAAAAAAAAAAAATGAGTCAGTGGGACCGTCGTGTCTCATTAGTAACTATATAAATTCTCTCTAACTGATTTTTTTTTTTCATTTATGCTCCTTTCTAGCTCTGGGCAGTGCATCTTTCTACATAATTCTGTCAGGGCAGTGAGTAGGTGCCTGCACCACCTGAGAGATAGTGAATTTCATATTTCTGACACCTGCTGTCTTCTTGATGAATAAGACCAAAAAGTGCATTTCATTACATGGATGCTGCAAAGGGAAGATAAGAGCAATAAAAAAAACTGAAGGAAACAAACAAACAAACAAACAAAAAAATAGAAAAAACCCAAGTTCCAAATGACCTAAATTTTTTAATAATATATTTTTATTAATTTCAGAGAGGAAGGGAGAGGAGTAAAAATATAGAATATCAATGATGATAGAGAATCATTGATTGGCTGCCTCTTGCAAACCCCCTACTGAGGATCAAGCCTGCAACCTGGACATGTGCCCTTGACTGGCGTCAAACCTGGGACCCTTCAGTCTGCAGGCTGACACTCTATCCACTGAGCCAAATCAGCTAGGGCCAAAATTACCTAAATTTAGAAATCATTTTGAGTTTCATTGTTCAAGTTACAAAATTTGTTTTTGTTTTCCAACTGTTCAAGTTTTGCAGTAATTTGATGTGTAGACATAATCTTATCAGGTCTCTTTGCCCTTTTATGTATTAAGTGGATAGCACTATAAGGTGTTAAGCCAGTCCTAGACTGCTCATCCCAACATCTTTAATGTGAGATCATGAACCCTTGTATGTTTCCATGGAATTTTGTTGTTTTGGAATTTTCTGTTATATGCAGCCAAATATAATCCTAATTGAGATAGTTGGTGTACACCCTTGAGACTTAAAATAACCAAAGAAAAAGTGGTGATGTAACTAATGATGAGAAAAAAAGTTAATAAGGAAGACAAAGTGAAAGGAAGTGATGAGTAGAGTTGGGATATGGCAGAAGAGACAGGAGGAAGAGGAAAAAGAAGAGGGAGAGGAATAAAAACAAAAGAAGGAGGAGGAGGAGGAAGAAGAGAAAGAAAAGAAGAAAATCAGGAACAACAATAAAAACAACAAATAGTGATACAAGTAGAAGATTCCTTTCAAATATAGAGTGAAACTCTTCAGTTGATATTCAAATATTTTCCAAACTTTGTGTAACTTTGTAGCTCCCTGTACTCATTGCATATAATTTTCCCCAAAGATTTCATTATTACATTCTGCTGTTGTTCCCATCAAAACCCATAAAACTGAGGTTCAAAGGTCCTATTGCATATAAAAGCCAGCAACATTTTAATCTTTTAAGGTAACTTGATCAAACACAAAGTTCATTTATTAACTAAATTTTATCAAATATTACTAACCTTAGCATTCTACTAACGTTCCCACTTCCCTCACTGAGGCCAAAGTCTTCTTGGGGGTTCCTATCTGACTTAACAGTTCTTTCAAGCTTTGAATCAAAATCCCTCGTCTCTGCCTCCTTGATGCCCCAATCTGGAGTAGCTTGGGCCTCTGACTAGTCTGCAGGTCCAATGCTGTCTACAGCAGAGTAGTTGAAAGGAGTTGGTAGCAGGATAAAGGCCCTTCCCTAAAGCCGGACTATAATTCTCCCCACATTGATATCTAGCTAGGCTGGTATGTGAATTACTTTGGACAATGAAATGGGAGAAAAATAAAACTTAAGAAATATAAAGCTTCCTGTTCACCCCAGATCAGAAAATGATTCTCTAGCAGAAGGAAGAGATAAAAGGAAAATAGCCAAAAGAGGTCACAGGGAAAGAGGAAAGAGGTGACCACAGGATCTAAAAGGAATGAAGGTGGGCCCAGCCTCTAGTCCAACAACGCCTTGCTTTGCCAGAGGACCAAGAAGGACCCAACTGAGAACCCTGGGCCCCACCCTTATGAGTCCTGTCTATTTCCTGTACTCAAGAGCCACGCTAATTTTTCATCCTGCTGTGACAAAATGAAGACTTTCCTTAGCAGTAATCAGCACGACTCCTATCTATTCAATTAGTAAATTGATATTCATTTGAGCCCTGTGTCTTTGCTTTGGCCAAGTTTGACTTGCATTGTGTGGATAAACTCCCACCCTTCTCCACCACACCCATGTCCACCACTCTCAACATTCAAAAAACATTAGGGGGTTCATCCAACCTGCAGGGTGGCACTAAATGGTAAGAGGGAAAGGCTTCAGGCTTGGGACTTGGGTGGGTTAAATTCACTGAGGCTGAGATCCTCCCTAAACTGGCACTGAGGTCACACATATCTCTGGGAAGCTTAATCCCTCCATTGCTCAATCTTTGGTTTGGCAGCTGTCTTCAGGCTCATGTACTTACATGGGTCTGACCTGCAGTAACCTACTCTTGTCTTCATTCGCAGGTCCCAGTACCTGAAATGACTACACCAAGTCATTCTTCTGTTTCTTTCACACCTGCAGCCAGCCCAGTCCTAGGTCTAGCATCCTTGGCTCGCCAGCATTTCCCTTCTGCAGATGAGCTGCTTAATTTCTGGTGTAAGAATTAGAGGGGTGTTATCAACCACCGAGCACTGCATTACAACTCCACACTCATATGCTTCAATTTACTAGAATAGAAAACTATAGTAAAGAAAAAAAGAAAGTAACAGAATAATATTTTTTAAAAAATATGTTTTATTGATTTCAGTGAGGAAGGGAGAGAAAGAGAGAGAGAGAGAGAGAAGCATCAATGATGAAAGAGAATCATTGATTGGTTGCTTCCTGCATGCCCCCTACTGCGGATTAAGCCTACAACCCAGCATGTGCCCCTGACCAGAATTAAACCTGGGGCCCCTCAGTCCACAGGCGGACACTCTATCCCCTGAGCCAAACCAGCTAGGACAGAATAATAAATTTTTAAAAACTGTCATGGAGTTTTATGTATGAAACCCACTTGCTTTTCCAAATCAGAGGAAAGTGATTCCAGTGCCACCCCCACCCAACACCATCCTCTTTGGAGCTTTTGAAGCTAGTGCTGGTGTTATTAATTTGTACTGAATGGATGCTTGGCAACAGCCAAACATGGTGTATTAAATATAAAACTACTTTCTGAAGTAGCTCAGAATTACAAAAACAAGCTCATCGGGACATGGCTCAAAAAGCGCCATATAAATAGAACATAAAAATTTGAAAAATATGAAAAGAGATTTCATCACATTCCATTAATTGATGGATGAACTACAGTAAATTAAATCAGATAAAGTTTTAATCTGGTTTGAATTAATTTTGTTTCATTTTATTTTATTTTATGGTGCTTGTACTCTAAAGTAAGAAAACTCAATTTGGTTTTCATCATAGTATGATCACAAATAATTTTAAACTGATATTAATTTTAAATTTACTTAAACCTAATCCAAAGAACAGCACAACATTTAATTTATGTTACAAAACTCTTACATAAACATATAGGATACAGTATCTGCTGCAACTAACAAACCCCAAATTTTAGTGGCCTACTATGGTAAACGTTTATTATTTATTGTCTTTACGTGTCATTGTAGCTTGGACTGGGAGGAGGTGACCCTTCTCCCCCCAGACTTCTTGCATCTGTGGCTCCACTGTTTCCTCGGAGCCACTCACTGGAACCCTGATGCAGGCAGAGAACAGTGGTGCGTGGGAGGTATTTTGAAGGCCAAACCTGGAAGTGGTGCACGTCAATCATTTATCTCCACATTCCATTGGCCAGAAATCAGTCTCATGATCACACCTAACTGCAAGGAAGGCTGGGAAATGTAAGGCAGCCTTGTTTCCAATAGGAAAGGGGAATCGGTTGGGCAAAACCGTTTTTGGAGATCTATGTGGAGATTGGAAAAGACTCTTTGCTCAGCAAAGGAAAACCAGAGAGAGAGAAGAAAATGGCACTGTATGGAAGGGAAAAGCCACAATGCAAAGGGTCTGCAGTTTCTTTGTTTTTCCAGAATGAAAGAAAATGTGGATGGCAACATTAAAAAGAGCTGAGGGCATGCCTCAGCTCAGGTGACAGAACCTCCTCTGTGCTCTGGAAGGTGTGGCTATAACACCCACCACTGAGCAGTGACTCAACTCTTCAGCAACCCTAGTGGTATATATAACTAAAGCAGTTATATCAGATTATCAGCATTTATTAGGTTTAATTAGGCTCCATTTTCTGTCTTTTCCTATATCTAAATTTATTCATATGCTCTGTGACAAGGCTGCATATCCCATATTTCAGAAAGTCCCAGGAACTTGTGGTCTCTCTCTGTCTCTGGTAGGAGTAATGAGCAGCTGTTGAGAAGGGAAGCAGAGTGTGGGCTGAAATATGTTATTAAGAGCAATATTTCATGGACATTAATTGTCTGGGAGAATTTGTGGACCACTGAATAGATATATTCCAGCCATCAGGCCTTACTGTTGCTTAATGGAATGTTGATAGAATTCATATTTTCAAAGTGAAATCACTGGAGCATCTTGGTTACATGGCTAACAAGCTAGACAAGGTGACTACTTTTTATTACAGTTTAAATCCCCTTCCTCTGATTATGTTATTCCTCCCAGTGACGGCATTGGTAGGAAGTATGAAAATATTTAGATATTTTTAAAGTAAGAGCTGAAAATGCACTAAATCATTCTTCTTGTGGATAGTTTTGCTCTAAGATATTTATAAGCTATGTTTTTGCTTATAAATTACTGCAAGATATGATTGCCTATTTGGTGTTCTGAGATGTGGGAATTTGCAAGGCTTTGATGGAGTATCTAAAGCATCATATGACTCACCTTTTTGGAGTAAATCTCTGATGGTGCCCCCAGAACAGTGGTCGGCAAACTCATTAGTCAACAAAGTCAAATATCAACAGTACAATGATTGACATTTCTTTTGAGAGCAAAATTTTTAAACTTAAACTTCTTCTAATACCATCTCTTCAAAACAGACTGGCCCAGGCTGGGGTATTTTGTGGACGAGCCATACTCAAGGGCAAAAGAGCTGCATGTGGCTCACGAGCCACAGTTTGCCGACCACTGTCGTAGAAGAAGCAAAGACATAGTTAGCACAGATCCTAGAGCCCAAGTGTCTGGATTAAATCCTGGTTCACCACCGACTACCTGTGTGCCTTTAGGAAAGCCACTTAAACTGTTAACAGAGCAGGACGTATAAATACGTCAAACGTAAACAATATCGGGTACGGGTAGGACGTATGAATACGTCCTTGAAATATATGTTGCGCCCTGAAACAGGCGGGATGTATATTTCTGAACAACAAAGGTATTAGTCATCCATACATGTCTCGACATGAATTTAAGACACGGAGGGAATCAGTATAATTTCGCTATTGAGAGTGGTGGACGTGTTCTGGGTGAGCAGTGACGGGTATGTATTGGGTACTTACACTTACCTACCTATTTTCGTATTATATATTATTTACTTATATTTTTTATATTCTCAACCTTTATATAATAAAAACATATAAAATTGATCCAATTATCAATAATTTTGTCAGAAAAGTTTAAAAGTTTTTATGTATTTGAACGAGAAATATGCGTAGATGAATCTCTTTTATTATGAAAAGGGAATTTATCTTGGAAACAATATATATCTACAAAAAGAGCTAGATTTGGAATGAAGTTGTTTATTTTGAGTGAAAGCCAATCTGGATATGTACAAAATATAATTTTATACACAGGCAAGGACACAAATTATGGTTCGAACTACCCACAAGAAAAACAATCAACAAGAATTGTTTTGGAGCTAACACATGACTTACTGAATAAAGGGTATAGGATTTACTTAGATAATTTCTATACTACAATTCATTTGGCTGAACTCTTGGTCAAAACAATACAGACATTGTTGAAACAATGAGGATAAACAGAGTCGGAATCCCCAGTGAAATAAAAACAAAAAAATTACAGAAAAATGAACATATGTAAGAATCAAAGACAAACTTATGGTTTTAAAATGGAAGGATAAAAAAAGACGTATTGATGCTCAGTTCTATTCATAATGACGAAAAGACAATGATTGAAAAGAGAGGAAGAAGGCAAGAAAAACCGAATGTTGTCCTGGATTATAACAAGAATATGGGTGGCGTAGTTTTGGGAGATGGAGTTATGGTGGCCTACACGGCTGCCCCTAATAGGGTAAAAAAATTTTATAAAAAAATTTTTCTACGATTAATTGATATGTGCTGCTTCAATGCATATATTATATACAAAAAAGATAAAGGTCATTTGGATCGATTATACTTTTTGATAGAGTGTGTAGAGAAATTGGTAGATAACAACATAGTGAAAACCCACCCAAAGACATCAACAAGCAGCTCTGCATCTAAACCATCACGCTTAGCTGAAAGGCATTTTCCAGAATAAATGAAAAGCGATATAGGAAAAACTAAATCCAGGAAATGCTGAGTTTGCTACAAAAAAGGTGTTAGGAAAGAATCTACATACTGGTGTCTGGTATTGTAAGGTAGCACTATGTATCAACAATTGTTTTAAAACATATCACACGGAAGTTGAGTTTTGAATTTTTACATCTATATTTCAATTTTTAAACTCAAAATTTCTATTTTATTTGTGTGCTTTTGTTTATTGTTCTGTAATTGTTAACTTTTTTATATTTTTTTATTGTGTATAGAAATAAAAAAATATATTTTTTGTAATCTTTATAATTGTAAAATTTATAATTTTTTAATTCGATGTTTCCATTTTTTTGTTGGTATTCTTTTCTATTTGTTTGTAATTTTGTATTTTCCTTTGTGCTTTATATATAAATAAATGAAAAAAATTTTTCATTTATTTTAATTAAGTATAAATAAAAAAATAATATAAAATAACGTCCACTGGGCATGACATACTGACACGTCCTAGTGAAAGAGTATGCGCCTATTGTACGTTGCGTAATTAAAAAGGGAACTCCCCGGTTAACAGGTTAATGCCCACGAGCCTCAGTTCCTCTTCTGAAAAATAGAAATAATGCTGTACCTATGTCATGGGGTTATAATAGGCACCTGATGTTAGATGGGCACTTGAGAAGGATACAGTCTAACTCCTTTACTACTAGAGCCATCCTTGAGAGCAGGGTCTCTCCTTTCTCTCACTCTCTCACTCTTGCTTGTTCCTGCGCTCTCTGCCCAGTGCCTGGCACTCTGTTGAATTATCTTAGTTTATGGATGGATGGATGAGTGAATGAGTGAGTGAATATCCTCAAAAACAGTTTTTGACTTTTCATATAGCCATCTGAATAACACATTGATATAGAAAAAGCTTAGCAAAGTCTCAATGTGTAAAATCTAACACAATGAGAATGATTTTATGAAGTTTAGTTCATTTATGTTTCAGACACTGGTCTAGAAGGGCTGATACCTCATTTTTGTTTTATTTTATACTTATGTTTCCTTTGGGCTGGATGAGAAATGAACACAGCATGAGAAAGAATTCTGGGAATGCAACTCGGGGCTAACAAACTTTTCTGTCTTTTATGTTTGGTTTTTGGTCTTTATCTTCCCCCAAAAAGTATTTTCATGGAAAAGGCAGTTCCAGGATGCGTTGGTGCCTCTTCCACAAGAGAAAGAAGAGGGCGCAGAGATCCCTAGAAATTAAGTTAGGAAAAGAAGTGAAATTGTTCACAGCAAGCTGGTTCGGAGAATGAGAGTTACAAAGTTCTCAGAAAAGAGGCATGTTTGTCTAAAACTGCAAGTAAGAGTCGGGACAGCAGTGAGAGGAGACCAGAGGAAACGAGAGGAAACGCAGAATGGCTGTGCTTACACCTACTGGAGAAAAAACACAATTGGGCTTCTGCAAAGAAATGACAGCTAGAAGTTTTCTAGGTCTAACGGCACTGAGGGCTGCAGTAATCATTGACTCCAATTTCCAGGGAAGCTTACAGGTATGAAAAGTTGATCCAGACATGTTTTTCACCATCATTGTATCATGACTGTGATCCACTAGGTAGGTTACAGGGTTCATAGTGATTCCATCTAAATATTAGGCTGAGGCAATTATTGGAATTTTCCAATTGGAATTATAGACTAGGAAACTGTGGTTGCAAGAGGAGGAGTGTAAACCAGCTAGTAAATGCATGAAGCAGATTTAGGATGGAGAGGTTTTCTAAATTCAATGTTCTTTCCACTTCTCCAAGCTGCCTTTCCTCCCATCCTCTTCATTAAAAAAGGTGCAGAAAGGCCAATAGCTGTGGCTTATTTACCCCACAAATTCTGCTTTAATGGGTGACTATTAATGCAATATTTATGTCATGACCATGTGCGTACAACAGAGGACATGAGGCATGTAGAGGGTCTGACAGCGACACCAGCCTAGGCCAGCCTTCTCGGGTTCAAGGAGAAATGAAGACCCATGAGGTATGACTGGGCTGTCAATAAGGACTCAGAGCTGCTTCTCCAAGCTGAGTCCCCCTCTTTCTTCTGGGCTCTCTCAGCAGCAGAGTGGCTGCTCTCTGTTGAATGTTGCAGATAAAATCATGTTCTTGTACTTTTTTTTTCTTAGGTGAAAACTGTGCTTCCATTTATTCTGAAAGGGAAATAAATTGAAAAGTAAAATGCTATTGGCTATTTCTGTCAGTGCAGGAAACTATAAAACAAGTACCCCCGGTTTCATAGCTATTGTGCTCAATAGAGTTCTGGAAACTTCAGAATGTTATTGTATGAATCAATTTGTCACATTTCTTGGAATTAAGGACTAAAATCAATATTTCTGTATTGAGTGTGCTTCTTATTTGTTCTTGAAAGAAGAATGGGAAAGCATGGGAAGTGCTTACACAATGCCAAATACAAAAAAAATCAATCAACATTTATTATTATTATCAGCATCACTATATCAAGATGTATAAACCGTCAGAATGCTCTCATAGTGCAGTTTAACTGAGCTGTTGCTTCTTTCCTCTCCTGCTTTAGAAAAATGGAATGCAACTCTTTCTCATCACTTCCTGGGAAACATTTTCAGTTTAAGCCATTTCTGCCTTTCAAGTTTTGCGAAGCTGTGCTATTTATGAGACTTTGAGGCCAAATCTTAAAGAACAAGAAGAATTGAGTTTCAGGGACACCACGTGAGCCTTAGAGAAGTGGGGAGCAAAGAGAGGCTCTCCATAACTAGAAAGAGCTCCCGCAAAGCTGGCCAAGAATCAGACAGCTGGACCTTGGAGATCTAAGTCTGACGGAGATGGAGACCAAGGACATCCAGGCAGAAGGGAGCACAGGCTCCATCCGGTGTTGCTAGCCATACTGGGCAAGGTGCAGAAACCACAGTACAACAGCAAAAGTAGAATTTTAACTGCAATGTTATGACTTTAAAAAAGGTTAATGCATATTGGCTATCAGTCATTTTAGTATAATCCAGTCACCCTCTTGAGCGGGCATGGAGTGTCCCAAAAGCAGGTATTCCTGTGAATAAAATCTGATCAGAGAAAAGAGGACCAAATGCATAAAAAGAAGAGAACTTCATTTCTGAGACTGTGCAGGTTGCCTTGTTTCTGCTGTGGCAGCAAACCATGAGCAATGCACTGTGGGAAAGGACTCTTCTCCTCTCTAATGCCCATGGACTCAGGCAGACAAATGCTCTGTTTTTTTTGTGGCTGCAGAACTTCCGTCACAATGTCAGGGGGAGAGGAAAATACAGTGTACATCCCTATGCCTGTGTTCGGAATTGACACATCATTTCTACCTACAGCCCATTCTTCAAACTGGTCCCAAGATCCTGAGTAACTGTCAAGGCACAGGGAAGTTTGGGGAAGCACTTAACACTCAGAGGGCAGTGAAAGTCTTCATGACACAGAGCTTGTCTAGCCTAGTGTTTTTCAAATTGTGCCTCGGTGATCCCTGGGCTCTGCAGAGGTGTATACCTAGTTCTGTGGATAATGATGTACAATCAACTAAATGCTGAGTCAAATTTATCATCTTTTATTTGCTTTTTTTTTTTTTTTTTTTTTTTTTTTTTTTTTTTTAAATTGGGGGATCTATAAATGAATATGTCATGGAAAGAAAAGTTCCGTTGCTGAAAGAAACCAGAAATTTACTCATTTGTTCCATTGCTTGCCTTCAAAGAACGCTTCAGTTACACCATTGCACTCAGAGGACTGTTTCATTAGTCACTGAACATCCTTCAAGGGCGTATAACATGACATTTCTCCTGCTTGGATTTCAGCCTCTTAAACAGCAAAGTCAGGATGTTATCTCCACGTACCTATATAATTCGAAACATGACTCTCTTTCACAGCAACCACCAAAAAAAATCTAAGGAGCACCTGCATGAATTGTGAGGCAAACTAGCTATGTGACCTCCAGTAAGTCACTCAGCCTCTCTGAGCTCCACTTTCTTCATTTATAAAATGGGGATGGTAGTAGAAACAGACCTATGCATTGTATTGTTGTTAGAATAAAATAAGTGGGTGGATGAAATGGGCTTAGGAAGTTCCAGGCACATAGTCATTAATCGAGTGATCAAAGGTCATAGTGGTGGTTTCTAGAAAGTGATAGGCATTTTGTCAATAAAACTAATTGCTTACGCGTAAAATTGTACTCCTGTCCGTTATAATCCATATCCATTTATTAAAATGCCAAGAAATAAGACTGTAAAATGAATAAAACCCTAATAAGTTTTAAAAAGTTATCCACGCCCAATAGTTAGTGGAGAAAGATGGAAACATTTATTCTAAAAACATTTTTGAAACAAAGGGAATTGTCCTAAAGAAAGCCAGGTGTCCTGGTCCACTCCTATCTGTGGGCTCCAGGCTGCTTCACCAAGTCTGAGCCCCCCGTGCGCAGTGTTCACTTGCACCTCAATTGTGAGTGCTGTCCAGCGTCCTCCACTGGAGCCAAATACATAGCTAGAACTCTTCTAGAAAGGAAAACCACTGTTCAGGGTTACTTCCCACTATGGTCTGAATGTCTGTGTCCTTGACCCCACCAATTCATGTTAAATACTAATCCCCAAAGTTGATGGCATTAGGGGAGGGGCCTTTGGGAGGTACTTAGGTCTTGAGGATGGCGGCAACCTAAGGAGCATCAGGTGGAGGAGGACATAGAGGTAGAAAAAAGCTAATAAATATAGTCAGCTGGGGAACTAGGCTCCCTGTGACGCTGAAAAATAAGTGTTGTGGGAATAAATGAGAAAGCTAGGCAGGTAGAAGGCTCTGGCCAGAGATAGATGGTCCATCTTTAAAGCCTCAGAGGACAAACAGTTATGGGTGGAATGACAAGTTCTAGTGCAGGTATGTGCTGGGTGACTGCAGAGCTGGTTAGGTGAAGAGAATGGAATTCTGAATGTGGTTTTGATCATATTTTAACACAATGTGAGACCACCTACATGTAGAACATTCCTGTGGAGATAGCCAGTGTGGCATGTGATTAAAAAACAAAACAACACACACACACACACACACATCAACTCTCCTTTCCCTTGTTCCAAGGAAAAAAATGGACACAGATTTTAACTTCCTTTTTATTTGGTAGCAGAAACAAGAGTTTATGCATTTACTGACAGAACTGCAGAATTAAATCGTGGCGCTTTCGTTTTTTTAACCTGAATAAACTTGACAGCTAACATTCATCCTGATCGAGCAATGATGAACTAGACACTAGCCCTGAGTGGTTGCAAATTCAGCTGAAGTGTGCATCATCTGCAAATGCAGCATTTCACTGTGAGCCTTCCCTGAGAACACACCTGGCGTCTTTAGAGGAATTTGCCAGATTAGTCTGCAACTCTCAGACCTGCTGGGGACTTCTACATTTCCTCAGTCCCTTCGGTCTCCAGACCCCTGAGCCTGCAAAGCTGATTTACAAGCTGCTGCCTAAGCTTTAAAATCACTGTATTAGTCTGGAAGAGTTAATATACTCCAACTACTTAGTTTTCTGCTAGGGAATCATCTGCTCGTTGGTAGGAAACAGCTGACTAAGCAATCATTATCATTTGATTGCCATGAGATAATTCTAGCTCAGGGAGCAAATAATTCAGAGGACAGCATGCACTACAAAGCTTACTTACTGTGAAGTAAAGAAGGAAAGCAGCTTTTTATTTAATACTAAAGGACAAATCATGACATCACTGACCACTCTGTTATTATTGCCATATTTTCTCCTGAACATGACAGAATTTCTTTTCTGGATTTCACAGAGAACATTTCAGGCATAAGTCTCAATAATGGAGCTAAATGTTGTTATCTGCCTTGACACATCATTATGTTTGTGTTTCTATACATTAGCAAAAATAGTATCTTAAACTGTGATTACAGACACATTGAGTCAAGAGTGCTTTCACCTTAATTGAAATACATACAAATGAATATATCAATCTACACACATTTATTAAATATGTCTTTTAGGGAAGATGCTGTCCCAGATGTAGTTGAGTGTAGAAATGAGTGTTAAGACTTGATCCCAATCTTCACAGGTCTTAGAAACCTGTGAAGATTGGGAAGATCTTCATTTTATTTTTACTTTTTAAACAATATGTTTTTATTGACTTTAGAGAGAAGAGAAGAGAGAGATAGAAACATTGATGAAAGAGAAACATTGATCAGTTGCTTCCTATACACCCCTATCAAGGATCAAGCCTGCAACTCAGGCATGTGCCCTAATAGGGAATTGAACCAGTGATCCTCCTGGTTCACGGGATGATGCTAAACTGAGCCACACTGGCTGGGCTATTCATACTTTTAGCATCAGCCATGTTCACAATAAAGAATTATAGTGATAGAGCTTGATAATTCCAGTTGCTAGTTAAGAATCATATTAAGAAAAAATAGCCCTAATCAGTTTGGTTCAGTGGAAAGAGTGTCGGCCTACGGACTGAAGGGTCCCAGGTTCCATTCTGGTCAGGGCATGTACCTTGGTTGCGGGCACATCCCCAGTAGGGGGCGTGCAGGAGGCAGCTAATCTATTTTCTCTCTCATCAATGTTTCTAATTCTCTCTCCCTCTCCCTTCCTTTCTGTAAAAAATCAATAAAAATATATGTAAAAAATAAAAATAAAAATACACATTTCCAGAAATCATTATTTAATGTTTTTTTATGCTAGCCTTTCTCAACACAGAAATTTAAGTATGTTGCCTTCATGGTGAATTAATGTATTCAGATTTTCATTCAAATGGCATTATTATTATTTGAGGTCCTAATATAGTTTTACATAAACCAAATTCCAACTTCTTAAGAAATGCCGCTTCTTCTTGATCATTTAAACATTTTCTGTAAATCACATATTCAGGTTTTCATATCAGTGAGTGATGTCAGATTCTTGGTCTACTCTTGAGGTCGCAAACACAGGCACCATTTGGACATTTTTCTTGAACTAAATACTAAAGCAAAGGCTCAGCAGCACGTTTTAGTTGAGCTCAGGTCTCGGTGCTGCCAGGCCCGTGGGTGAGGGCAGTCACCCTCCAGAAGGCCCGGTCCTCCGTGACTCCAGAAGATGTCACTTTCTCTGTCTATATTCAATTCGGCATTGTCCTTCTGGCTGCTGAACACCCACCAAATGGAGGGAACTCTAAGAGCAGAAATGCAGAAGAAATGTGGACATCAAGAGATAGACAAAACCAACAGTTTTAGAACGACAGTTTATTCCGTTATAATTATCCCTAAAAGATACAGAATTTACATTTAGAAGATTGAAAGTGTTTATGTGATGAGTCTTATCAATTTGAGCCTCCCATTCAAGGGACAGAAAAGAAAGCAATCCCTTCTTCTAATGGCCACCCTCATCAGCTACCCACCCTTCACTTTGTCTGGCTACACAGGATACCACAAACAAGACTCTACATTTCTGTCCCCTAACTGGGACACCTTATTTACAATCTCTGGGTGAGACCTCTATGCCATGTAATAGAAGTTTAAAAAGCAAGGATGACATCTAACCAACTGAGCAGGTATAACTCGTTGGTTGGGTGTCACCCTGTGCAACTAAAGGTTGCCATGTCGATTCCTGGTCAGGGCACATGCCCGGATTTCGGTAGGGAGTGTGCAGGAGGCAGTGGATCCATATTTCATTCTCCTACTGATGTTCCTCTCTCTTTCTTTCTTCCTTCCTTTCCCTCTAAAAATTAGTATAAAATCTTAAAAATAAAATAAAAAGCAAATGAGGTGTTGGTGGTATGAATGAATCACTATTACAGTATACCCAAGGTCCTAACTTCCAGAAGGATATTTTGTGGGTTCCAAATGTTCTGATTTCTTTCTCTCTAGTTATGAACAAGGAATAAATGTGAATGGAGATGAAAGGTGGGCAGTTTATTGCAAATAATACAGCGGTTGCTGAGGCTTGGGAGCTTGAAAAAGAAAAGCTATCTATTCTGCCAACCGTGAGGGTTGAGGGGGAGATGAGAAGTGAGGAAGGAGGAGATGGATCCAATTTAAGTCATCAGTCTACCATCAAGTGTGAGTGCAACATGGCCGGGAATGGGCTCCTTAGCCAGGAGCCTCTCAGAGGAGTTGGTAGGATGAGTGCAGGGTTTCTGTGGATCCTGTGGAATTGCAGCCACAATTCTGGGTGTATGAAGAGGAGTGGGTTTTTCTAGAATGGGAATCCAGAGGTTTTATGCCACCTACTCTGCCCAAATGTATAAGAGAATAAAAATCAACCGAGCAAACAAAACCAACCCCACTGTGTTAATACAAATGTGCTTGCTTTTGCTATCCAACCATGGACTCTGGAGAACTTTGTGTTTCCTTATTGTTTGGTTTTTAATGGGAGAAAATGGAAATTCAATGAATTTCTTAAGATCTTCTGAAGTAAAATAAAACAATGGGCTGTTGCAAAATTAAATTGGGGTTTCTAGCATTTGATTTTTGCTATTATGACAAGCATATTCCTTTTCAAATCCGGTAGTCTCTCTGCATGTTACAAAATGTTCAGAACATGCCCTGGCAACCGTCCCCTCCCATATCCTACAAGAACATGGACATTTGAAGGTCATTTCGTACGGTTTTTGATCACCTCATTTTACAACTTAGTTACACAGGCCCAATAATTACATAATTTCCATTGATCTTTCTCTTTCTAGAATAAGAATTTATGAAATAGAATGCCCTTTGAGATCATGAGAATTTACTTAGCCCTGTACTTTTGACAAACTGAGATAGCACGTCTTTAAAAAAAAGTTCTTAGTCGTATCACACAGAACTAGGATGTATGTAAAATAATATAATAAGTACAACTAGTAACAGAATTTTTAGCTAGGAGGGAAGTGCTGGGAATATCTTGCCTGAGGATCTGGTCACAATGACTGATTGGGGTAATGTGTCTCTGACAAAGGCTATCGTTTTGATCTAAAAAGGAGCTTCTGTGTCTTGCTGCTGGGGAAATAGTTGACATCCCCGGTAAAAATTTGACATCTAACTTGGGGACCAGGGGCCAGGGACCAGGATTTGATGCCTGTAAAGCCTGGCCCTGATCTTCATTTTGCTAAAACAAACAAACAAACAAACAACCCTGTCTTCAGCTGAGAATCTGTGTGAAGAGTATTTGACTCCTGTTTCCTTGGAGGATTCTAAAAGCTCCTCATGACTGATAGTTACTTGTTCTCAAAATAGAAGCACAAAAGAAATTAGGGGAAAGTGCTGAAAGGTGCACTTTTGTGAGTAATACAATATTGTCTGTGTCACGTATGCACTTACATAATTTCTATTGAAATGTCACCCAAGGGTTTTATTTATCCTTCCATAGATTAGCCTCATTATATCAAGCTTAAACCAAAACACAAGATGCTATGTGAATAGCCCTATGAGTGCAATGCTTAGTTTTTTAATTTCACTTTTAGTTTAAATAGCACCTTTTATCCAGAATTTTCAAAATGACTTCCAAAAATTTGGAATTAAATTGCATTTCCCCTTGGACAATGGTCCTCAAAGTGTGGAATCCAGAGCATCATCATCAGCAGGATTAGGACTCGTTACATATGCAAATTCTTGGACTTCTCCCCAGATACAACAGACCAGAAAGTCTAAGGGTGGGGCCAGTATTCTGTGTTCTAACAAAGCCCCCAGGTGATTCTGATGCTCCCACCAGTTTGAGAGCTATTGGTCTAGGAAACAGAACTATAGAAAATGATGGGAACATTCAAAGGTCAGAGGCTGGAAAGGTCAAGGCCTTTTCACTTTTGTCCACTGTTTTTACACTGGATTAGTTTTCTTCCATGCCATTCTTTTCAAATGGATCAAGGGCTACAACAATATTGTAGCTGATGGTTCATTTTGGACCCACAGCCATATCTTTCTAGGGAAACAAGCCCAATATCAAGGCCATGTTTATCTAACCCTGGAAAAGAGATTAACTTTGGTATACTCATTGAAGAGGTCCCAATACTAAGTGGTAGAAATACTGCTAAAGGGTCCTGGTCTTGTGATGATGGAGCAGGTAGATTAGATGTGGAATGAAGGGAGTATCTTCCTTCTTAGTCTAGTTCAATGTTAGACACTGTTAAGAGAGGGAATGAGTAGCTCATCTCTACTAATTAAAACCAAGATGACAAAATAAATTGATGAACAAAACAGATCCAGAGACATAGAAGCATGGACCAGACTGATAAATCTCATAGGGAAGGTAAGTAGATGGGGAGGAAAAGATTAACGAAAGAATTTGTATGCATATATTTGCATAATCCATGGACACAGACAATAGTGTGGTGAAGGTCTGGGCTAGAAGGGCTCAATGGGGGAAAAATGAGGACATCTGTAATACTTTCAACAATAGAATTTTTTAAAAAGATAAACAAAAATAAAACCCAGGGGTGAAAGTTCATATCAAAATTTAAAAGTCATACTATTCAAAATTCTGAAAATACTCACCTGTTTTGGCAATGGGTCCAGAAGACTGCAGTCATAATAATAAAATAATAAAATAATACACATTTCAATCTCTAACATAGCAAACCATCTGCAAGAAAAATATAAAATTGTTACTTGGTTATGAAAAGTGCATTAGTATCCTCTACCAAAGAGAATATCTAGAAAGTACACATATTTCAGAGCAAATATGCTCTTCTTTGCAATATAAGTTTTTACTATTGAAAGTATAAAGGAAGACCTTAGTCTTTGCTTTCACAGGATGCCTCATTTTATTGTGCTCCACTTTACTGCATTTCACAGATGTTATGGTTTTACCAATTGAAGGCAAGATCTCCACCAGAAAAAGAAAAAGAAAAAAAAAAAGATTATGATTCACATTACTGGGGAGGTCTGGCACTGAACTCACAATATCCCTGAGATGTGCCTGTATAAAACTGTCTACTCAGTAAGGTAGTTGGGATGATGAAATTGTTTAAAAATGTATGTAACAAGCTTAGCCAATACAAGCTCTTAATAAATGAAAGCCTGGTTCTCTTTCTAAGCTTAGATCTGTGCTTTCCAATATTATTAATATAACCGTTAGCCACATGTGGCTATTTAAATTTAAATAAACAAAAAAAATTCAGTTCCTCAGTGCACTAGCCATATTTCAAGGGATCAATAGCCATAAGAGGCTATTGGATACTATACTGGACAGTACACATTTAGAACATTTTCATGATCACAGAAAATTCTATTGGACAGTCTTGTCGATCTAGACCCTTATTACCCACTGAAATTTATTGCCTAAATGTTCTATAGGCACCTCAAGTTCCCCCAAAATTATGTACAAATACTACTGTATTAGTTTACCATCTACTTTGTAAGACACATACAAATAGAAACAAACAAACAGTACAATGGAAATGGAATTCCATTTATTTTTCTTTTACTCCAGTGGGTTGTCTTGAATTCTCCAAAGGATATTCAAACCCTTTTAGAGGTCATAGCCCTTAATGAATACAATTAGCCCAAGAGGTTGGAAAACTGGAAGTCATCATCGATTCCATCCTCTCCATCACCCTCCATATATATACAATTAGGCACTGAGACCATTTTCTGTATCTTCTAAATAATTCCCCAGTCCCTCTCTTCTCCCTTTGTCTCCAGTACCTCCACTTCTCCTTCAGTGTGGTACTTCATTTATTTCATGAATCAGATAATTACTGAACCAGTTTAGCTTCCAGATTGGTCTCTCTGCTTTCAGTTTCACTTCGCTACACTCTAGCACTGGAGTGAACTTTCTAAATCTTAAATCTATCATTCTACACACACACACACACACACACACACACACACACACACACACACGGCATGAGAGAGAAAGAGAGATGCTTCCTATTTTCCTCCAAATGCTATAGGAGAACACAACCAGTTCTCAAAAGTCTGCTGTTTCCTAATAGTTTCTCTTTGAAACCTACATTCTTGCTACACTGTATACATGATGGTCCCTGAATGGTGATGCTCTCTTTTGCAAGCTCTTTTCCTGTCTAAGGCTCAATATCCTTGGGAGGCAGTCCCTGATCACTTGCCTCTGGGCTGAGGTGCCCTTCCTCTCTACTTCTGTGGCTTGCTATGCACATCTCAGTCAGAACATCTATGGCACTAAATTGCAACTACTAGTTATTTGTCTCCTGGAGGAAGAATTACATTGCTGGGCCTTCACACAGTGCATAGCATACTACTGGTGCCCAATAATGTTTACTGAATAAATGAATAGGTGATGGAAGGTGATGCCTTTTACAAAGCAGATTCAATTTCCTGTCCTTTTCAACCTTCTCTGTGTTTCTGTGGAATATGACACATCCATCAACTAACGTCTTTATCCTACAATCATACTATATCCCACCATATTGCAGTTAATCTTTTGTATGTATTTCCTCTTATAGACTACAATCTTCACAAAAAACAGAAACTATGTCTTATTTGTTGTTGAATCCTCAATGTTTGTTGATTGAATGAGTGAATGAATGAGTATGAATGATCTGATATTCCTATCAGGCAATTAGATTTGTTTCCCATTGGTATTCTTGAAACATCTTGCCCATATTTTATTTCAAATGAAATCTGGATCACTCAAGTGTTGTTATAACCCACTTGGATACCACATCCATTCTTCATGAATATTTATGATGCACATTTAACCCTATTTACTTGTAAATGCTAAAAGTAATTTATTCCAACAGAGTATCAGTGTCTTTGAAACATAATATACCCCATCTTTACTGATTCAAATTAAAATTCAGCAGCAGTTCCAAGAAAAAGCAATTTCGCTAATTTGTGTACAGGTTCAGAATTTCTTACAACTAAATTTTTGTCAAATTTCTTACCAATTATAACGTCCACTTGTGCCCATGATGAAGTATCAGGAGTCAGTTATCCTACACTCAAACACTGGGCAAGATTCACAATGTAAAATGAAAACTTCCCAAAAGAAAGGAAGAAAAGAGGTGAGCCCTGTGACTGACTCCGCTTATTGCCCATGGTAGTTTCCAGGCCACACTATAAGGAGGAGAAAGCCTCCCACAGACCTGGCAGTCTCACTACATTAAGAAGACAGAGGATCAAAGTTCAGGAAAGTGAAAGAAACTAGAATTTTCAGGAATGAACATCAGAAAGGACAAAGTTTCACAAAGGGAGCAAGAGTGCGCCAGAGAGCTACCCAGTGGGCTCATACGGCTAAGAAGTGATCTCTGCACGTGTGAGAAAACACTACTGAGGCTAGAGAAGGAAGATGAAAAAGGAAGTCAAAGAGCAATAAGCTGAATAATGCCCAGAGGTCACACAAGTCATGAAAGAGTGCATTCCCACAAGCTAGAGTGGGAAGATCTTATAACACATAGGCCATTGGGTAGAGTCCTTAAAAGGCATTTCCTTAGTAGTTCAATTATATTACTTTAAATTGAATGCCACTCTGAATTTACCTTAAAGCCTAAGAACAATAAAGCCTAAAACTAAAGAAATACAATAAAATCTAGTATCCATGACACTTCAAATTTATGTTCTGCACTTATTCAAAAATTACCAGGCCTGGAAGAAACAGGAAAATGTGACATATAAGCAAGAGAAAAATCATTAAAAAGAAGCAGATGCAGAAATGATAAATATTGGAAAGACCAATGAAAACTACTTCACATGTTCAAAAGGTAGAAGCAGGATGAAGAGAGAAATGGAAAATCTAAAAAGAAAATCTAAATTGAACTCTTAGCAATAGAAAATATAATATCTTCAATGAAAATATGCTGGATGGATTTAATAGAAGATAAGACACTGCAAGAGAAATTATCATAACAATGGGAAATATTCAAAATTAAGTATTTAGATTAAAAGGTCTGAAAAAAGAGATGGGCCAGCTTGGTTCAGTGGTTAGGGTTTTGGTTTTGATTCCCAGCCAAGGGCTCATACTTGGTTGCAGGTTCCGGCCCAGTGAGGGTGTGTGTGGGAGGTGACCAATCAATGTGTTTCTGTCATGTTGATGTTTCTCTCTCTCTCTTTCTCCCTCCTTCTTCCTTTCCAATCTCTCTAGAAATTAATGGAAAAACAAACAAACAAAAAAAAAAAGACTGAAAAAAAGAAGTGAACAGAGTACCAGTGACCTATACAAATATCAAGTAGTCTAACATACATGTAATTTAGAGATGCAGATAGATGGGGAGAAAAAAAATATTTGAAGAAGTAATAGTTGAGACATTTTCAAATTTGTAAAAACTGTAATTTACAGATCCAAGACAATCAATGAACCCCAAGCAAAATAAACATAAAGAAAACATTGCCAGAGCAAATCACAATCATATTGCTAAACACACACACACACAAACAAAAAAAAATGATAAAGAAAAACTCTAAAAAGCAGTCAAAGGAAAAAAGACTCAATAAATAAAGAAAAACAGAATTAAAAATGATCACAGACTTCTCATCGAAAATCATGAGTGCCAGAAGATAAGGGAACAACATTTTTAAAGTATTAAAAGAAAAACAGAAATTGTAAAAGTACTATGAAGAAAAAGTACTAATATGTTTTTATAATAATGCACTACTGATAATAGAAAGGCCATTCTGGATAATTTGGGGCTAAATATTTAATTTCATACACACACATATATCTATATATCTATATCTATATCTATTTCTATATCTATATATACACACACATATATATATATAAACAGTTTTGGGAGATATGTGAAAGAGAGAAAGAGAAAGAGTTGAAATGACAGCCAACCATTCAGTTGACAACAGGACAACAAACCTTCGGACACACTAAGGGAACTGGACATGTTGTGGGCTACCATATTTTATATAAGGAAGACCTCTGATGAGGTGACAGGTTAGCAGACTCTGGAATCAAGTAAGAGAGTACCACATGTGAATATCTGGGTACAGTATTCCATGCAGAGTAATTAAGAGAAACAAAAATCCAGAGGAAGGAGAACGAGAAACAATGAGAAAGCAAGTGTTGCTGTAGATGAGCAATGAGGAATCTCAGAGAAATTTCCCAGACACATAGAGAGTCTTGTGGCACATTAAATACTTCATTTTATTCAATGAGATGAGAAGACATTGAATAGTTCTGAGTAAATTTGCCTTAAATTATAAAAGATGCCTTCTGGCTGCTACTTTAAAAATAAAATATAAGATGATGTAGATGGAAGCTAGAAGACTGATTAGAAAGCCATTACAATTTACCAGACAATAGAAAGCAGTGACTTGGACCAGGATGGTAGAACTAGTCATGAGCCATGGTCAGTCTGTAGGGTGGATTTGCGTGACAGACATGGAGACATAAAGTCAAAGATGACTCCCAGTTTTTGACTGGGGAAATGCAAGGATACAGCTGCTATTTACCTCCACAGTGGGGAGGACTGAAGGAAGAACAGGTTAATGAGTTGTCACATGAAGCTCAGTTTTGGACCTGGAAAGTAGAGCTTGCTAAGACCAGTGCCCTGAAGACATCTGCTGCAGATATTGAGTCCAAGCTGGGTAAATGAGCCTGGTGTTCAGGAGGGTTTCTCTCAAGGATGAGGACATAAGAGCTACAAATACAGTCATTGCTATTCAGACAATTATTTACAGCCACGGGGCAGAATGATATCACATGGGGAGCGAGTCAAAAGGAAAAACATTAAAAAATCTGAGGAGAGGGCCCTGAGATACTCCAAAATTTGGAGGTCAGAAAAGTGAAGAAGATGAGCAAAGGAGAGTGAGAAGAAATAGCCAGAAAGAAAGAATAACAAAAAGAGAGTGATGTCTCCAAAGCCCCAGAAAAAAGTGTCCCATGGAGGACATGAGCCTCTTATCAGAGGAGAGGAGTCAGGAGTACCAACATGTGAAAGTCAACATTCAAGTTCTCACTTACAAAAATGACCAGTTCCCACCGCTCCCTTTCAGGAAGTAAATTAGATGAGATCACTCTTTCCAATAAATTCTGTGTTCAGTAGAGTAAGCAGTGACTCCCCAATATTCAATGTTTACCTAGCAGCACTAGAGAAATGTAGGCTAAGTGTATATTTATAAATTATAAAACAGTGTTATAAGTTCCACTTTATTCAAACAAATCCTGCTTTCTTATAATTGCTTTTAGCCCTTTTCTAACATGAGTTTGCTGTGGACCCTGCACTTCCCTGAGCTCAGTCCCCTAAGGCCTGGGTGGAGCTGTAAGAGTGGAGGCACTTTAGCTCCAGCTGGTGTGGCCCAGCTGTTTAGAGTGCCGTCCTGTGCACCAAAGAAAATTGCATTCCGTGGGTAAAACTGTAATTCAGGCTCTTGGAGAATTCATATTGTTCATTAGGGGGGCTTTAATAATTTTTCTTTTAGTATTAATTATGACAGTATTATTAATTAGTAATATTACATTATAAACATTTTGTTAAGGTGAACTAATAATACATATAGCAAAATAATATGTGTTAAAAATTTATTTTCTCACAATCCAAATATTTGAAAATTCTTGTAGAATTACCTCAATTATCCACTAAATAAAGTTAATAGTTTTGCAATGCAAAAAAATATTTGTGTTTTCAAGCCTTTACCACGTTATAGAATTTTGTTCAATATCTATAATATGAGACTAACATATATATGTACCTGTGGCATTAAAAGTTTTTTATGCCAAAGAAAATGGGTTCATATATTTGTGTTTTTACAAAAGCTCTTCAAAAGCAATCTGAGCTATTTCATGTCAGGAATGCTTTCCTAATACCACTTCTAATGTCAAAACAGTGAGAATAATGAGGCCTATTACTTATAACAGATTTATTTTTTACATTTACAAGAACAACATTACACATCTACAAATAGAGCTCATTAAAATATAAACATGCTGAAAATTCCTTAAACACTTAGTCCTTGCCTATTTTCCCCACTTGTAGATAACTGTTCAAGGAGCGTTCGCAGGCACTGAGAACACCACGTCTGACAAAACACAGACTCCAGCCTCACACCATTAGTAAGGCACGTGGAGAGATGGAGAGGTAACTATCTCAGATAAAGGTGGAAACGAAAGGCCTGTTTGGAGTCTGGAGAGAGCGCTCCCAACTTGGAGTAATCAATGTTGACTTTATGTGGAGGTGAAACTTGAGCTAGACCTTGACAGAAGGACAGGCTTTAAATAAGCAGACATGTTGAGTGAGGGCATTCCTGACCTAACAGATAGCACGAGCACCGGGAGGGATGGGCTGTCGTTAGGGGACAGAGGGTGGACCCTCTGGGGAGGGCTTTCCCAGAGGTTCAGAAGGTACAAGTGGTGTCAGAATTCTAGGGGCACCAGAGTCTGAAGAGAATGGTGATCAGAGATGACAATTTAAGGAAAATTAAATATGTAGTCTGTATATAGTGAGTAAGATGGACTGAAAGAAGAGACAACGGAGCCAGGGGAGAAAGGATCTTATATCACCTGATGCTAAGACACAAGACCTGGTGTAGGAGGTGGAAATGGACATGGAAAGCCAAAAAGGGGGAGGGGTCAAGGTGACTCTAAAAGCCCTTGAGTCCGGGAGAACAGTGGTCCATTGAAAAGGAACAGAGGACTGAAGGAATGCGAGGATTAGGGGAGATTGATGACTTCAGGTTTAGGTGTCTCGGTTGCGAGACTGAATCCTTCTCTTGGAGTCACTGTGGGCCATGCCAGCATGGGCTGGAAAACGGCCACGGTTGCCAGGAACAAGGGCTCTGCAGTATATTCCTAGTTGCTACCAGCTGCGGCTTATGAAAATAGAATGATCTTGCCCTGGAATGCAGAGAAGGGAGCATGTAGACATACTTTCACAGGCACCGCCACTGAGCACGGCTACTCAAGTTAAAGGGAAAGTACTTTTCCCACAACCTCATCCCCCTAAGAAAGCTTTTAGGAAAATATAATCAATTTGGTGGCAGGAGGAAAAATAATATGGACCAGAATTTCTGAAACTTTAGCATGTATCAGAATCACATGGAGGACCTGTTAAAATACAGGTTGCTGGGCCCTAAGTTTATGATTCTGTACATCTGGGGAAAGGCCTGAGAACTTGCATTTTTCCAAGTTTACAGGTTATGCTACTACTTGTGGGGGAGTGTCACACTTTAAGCATCACTCATCTAGAGCATCTTGACAAGGTGAAAGGAGAGAAAAAAATGTCAAAAGAGAATAGTTTATCAAAGCTTTTAGTTTGCTCACAGAACTAAGATTATGAAGAATTTCTCAGCTATACCAGAAACCCTCTGGCTGGGGTACCAAGCTTTTGGTTGATGGTCAGGCCACAGTCTGGTAGAGTGAGCAGGTAGATGCCCATGTTAATAAGGGGTGGGGGGAAACCAACAGAATAACATGGGAAGAGAAGAATGGGATAAAGTTGGAAGAGGAAAAAGAAGAAAACACATGAAAAAGAGGAAAGAATGAAAAAATGGAAAAGGAGGTGAGAAAGCAGATGAGAAGACAAAGAGGAAAGAACTGAGGAACCTCCGCCATTCTTGATGTGAGATTCCGTTTTCTGTGTCATTGGGAAGATCAGAACGGGCTCCTCGTGGGAGTTTTACAGAGTGACAGTGGGATGGTTCCAATGGCATTGCTACAGCTACTCCTCCTGGAAGTGAAGCTCCCATATGTAGGAGCTATGAGCTAGAGATGTGGAAAAGAAGAAAGAAGAAAGAAAGAAGAAGGAAGAAGAAGGAAGAAGACGACGAAGATGAAGACAAAGAAGAAGAGGAAGAAGAAGAGGTGTCAAAGGACCAGTATTGACTTAAGATCAAAAGAAATCATCTCGCCGAAACCGGTTTGGCTCAGTGGATAGGGCGTCAGCCTGTGGACTGAAAGGTCCGGGGTTCGATTCCAATCAAGGGCATGTACCTTGTTTGCGGGCACATCCCCAGTAGGGTGTGTGCAAGAGGCAGCTGATGGATGATTCTCTCTCATCAATGTTTCTAAACTCTCTATCCCTCTCTCTTCCTCTCTGTGAAAACTCAATAAAATATATTTAAAAAAAATCACCTCTTAATATATGTTAAATCTCAGACCTTCTAAGAAAAATTTAAGAAGTGGCATTTACTTTTGCTTTGTGATATACCCAAGGTAAATGAAATTCAGCCCTTTTACAAAGCACAAGATATTTAGAAAGCTATTAACTGATGTGGTTAGTATATGTTTATGATTTCATGGAGTTTGATAAATTTTTAATTTTTTTTCTTTAAAAGAAAATTATATTACTTCGGATGCTCTCAGTTGCACGTGACAGAAAAAAACACATTGGGCTGGTTTCTGTACTGAAGGCAATGCATGGCGTTATGGATCTAAAAAGCGTGGAGCTGGGGCTAGCCTCTGGCAGAGACCACTGTGGCAGCCACGTTCCCGGGAAGCCAGGCCGCTGCCGCCGCCGCCGCACTGTTCTATGGTACCAGCTTCATCCCAACAATACCTCCTTCTGAGTCTCAAATAGCTGCCAATAAGGAAGAACTTGGTTTCTAAGATCAAGTCCTTCCTTATTAACATCCATCAGGGAATGGTTGGTTATTTTTGACCTGTATGTCCCAAAAGAAACTTCAATAGTTCATTGTGCTGCTTAAAACACATGCTAACACCTAAACCAAGGAGGGAAGGAGGGAGGAACCAGGGATAGGAAGTGAGGATTGGCTTAGGGAATTGTACTCCCCAGGGACAGAGTTGGGGGTGGAATCAGCACTACAGGCATATTGTGTTTGGCCTGTTGGAGGTGGAATCAGCACTATAGGCATATGGTACAGTTTTCATGCCGGTCTTCTTTTTTAGGAACAGTAGACACCTATTCAAGAGCAGTCCCTGAGAAGTGGGGTGGGGGGAGACACCAGCCCGAAGTCTCCCTTCTCGCCATAGAGAAATCATGCACCACGGAGGGGCCGGAGATCGGAGATCGTTGAAATCTGCTCAGAAAGGAGCATATTTATTTTAGCACTTTGGCCTATCAGAGTCTCAAAAGTCACTCTTGAATGGCTTCTTTTGTTCTTCAGAGACTGAAACCTTAGGCTCCTAATGAAGTGTCAAAATGAAATGGCTAAGAAGGTAATGACAGCAACTCGGCCAGGGGTCTCACAGCTCCTTTGTGTGAGTTGCTGCTCCTTAGTAAAGCAGAAGGAATAGAGAAGCATGGCTGCAAATTCACGGAGGGTTCTGGCAGCCTGGCTCAGAGTCCTGGGATTAACCGGATCTGCCATGCCTACCCTCATCCTAACCACTTTATATACCCACCAGGACAAGTTCACGCTGTGGTGAAAATGTTAGGTAACCACTGTATAAGCAGATGCAATTCTATTTACCAACTGGAGTTGAGGGGATGCATTAGTTTATGTAACAAACTAGAAGCCCAATGCACGAAATTCATGCAAGAGTAGCATTCCTTCCCCTGGCTGCCGGCACTGGCTTCCCTCTGGCACCCGGGATCTGGGTTTCCCTCTGGACGCTGACAGGCACCCAGAGCCTGGGTTTCCCTTGCAGCCCCAGCTTGGTCCGGAAGGTCATCCTTCGAAAGGTCATCTGGAAGGACGTCTGGTCTAATTAGCATATTATGCTTTTATTATTATAGATTCCTCAAAATGTGGGCTAGGAAAATTGGATTTGCAATTGTAATATGAATAAATAATACAATAATTAATAAATAATAATACAAGAATAAACTCTATTCTGGGTATTCACAACTGTAAACCTACTTTTGCCCTCCCCATATACTGAATTTGCAACATGTCGAGAAACCCGTAGGGATCTCAGTTTGCTCACTCCTCAAAAGTGACCAGCTAACAGTACTTCTCAAATACAAGATTGTGTAAAGCTATTTCATTAGGGCACAGTTATTAAAATTACATCATCTTTAAAACAAACATACAGAAACAACTGTGCTCAGAGCCTCACAAACTCCAAATAGACAACTGACTTGCAACCATTAACATACAGGTCCATTACATTGCTATGACTATTTCCTTTCATCTCTCCTAAAAGTTTGATACCACTGCCTGTGGGGAAGGTGGGCTTTCTTCTATGCCGTTTATTGATTATTCCCATCTAGGCCATAGAGCCCCTTTAAATGCCCTGAACTCCTATGGCGATTATATGACTCACCTGGCATTGCTCAAGTGCTATCTTATGAAGTTAATCAGGCTTGTTTTCCACGTTGCCATGTTTCATCTCCCTAACTACATGATATGCAATTCAGGAATGTTATGTTTCTTTGATTCGCTTGGTGTTTACTAAAGTGACTTGAATTAGACTATAAACTTTTTGAGGGAAGGGACTTTGATCCCTTATTTTGTTTTCCAACGTAACTCCTAGAGCTCTACCCTGAAATACAATATATTCTCCATAAATATTTATTGAGTGAAATAATAACCACACTAAACCAGGTGCTCAAGAGGTATTAGTTAGGTTGAATAATACTACTACCAATCTACTATCAGCTGGACCTATTTTTGGATTAATTTTCCAACAGCTGTGTGATTTTCATTAGTAATTCAAAACACTTCCATGACTTTGTGGCCTAGTACTGCCCTGTGACACAGGTGAGAGCCACATACACACAAAAGGCTGGAAATTGGTTTCTGTTCCCAAGGGATCCATGCTTCTTTTCCATTTCTCAAGGACTGCAGCTGTTCTCTTATATACCCTCTTTTTGTCTTCTTGTCCAAGCATGCCTTTCCAAGTGGGGTAATCATGCCAACAATCAGCGTGACTATTTTACACTAGAATTTAACCCCTATCAATTAGCACAATGAGACAGCCACCCAGGCATCCTCATGCATGGATGGGAACCAGGGAAAATCAAGGCTGCTGGCTTGGTGTTCCAGAGATTGAGTCTAGCAAGCACATCCCTTTCTGCCAAGATCATCTACTCTCAGAGACACCCACATGACACTAAAATTCCCTTGTCCTGTTTCTCCATTTAGATGAACAGTTTTAGAGGAGAATGTCCATTGTAGTGGGGCTCTTCATTTTGCATGCTACCAATGCTGAAGTCTGGGAGTTCATGCTGCTTTCTTCTGCTTTTCTCCAGCGTTAGAATTACTAGGAAGGGTTCCCTTGCTGTGTGTACCCAGCTTCAGGAAAGTGCCCAGCAAAGGGTTCTTCCTCCAAATGCATTTCAGAACTCCGACTATGTGGAGTAGGTACTACAGTTCTTCCATTTCAATGTTTCTCTGGCAGTTGATGGCAGCACTGACTACTTACTTGGTAAATTCAGCAAAATATTCTGTGTTCACTTGTGTGAGGGGTTCTCCTGCTGCCTCAGCAGCCTGGACTCCCAAGGGTGACAGCTGCAAGGCCACAAGACTGTTCCTGATGAACTCTGATGGTCAGAAACTTTACAGGCAACTTTCTCTGACTCACTGCGTGTTTGGTACATGAGAAAGTAAATTGGCTCCTGATACACAAATTAAGAATGGGCACGATTTTCTGGGGATTATACTAAGTGTTTGTGGGATTAAATTTCTATCACAGACCTGAATGGTCTGACTCAATTGGTCAAGTGTCCTCCCATGCACCAAAAGGTTGCTGGTTTGATTCCTGGTCAGGGCATATGCCCAGGTTGTGGGTTCAATCTCAGGTTGGGGAGCATGAGGGAGGCAACTGATGGATGTTTCTCTCTCACATGGATGTTTTTTTCTCTCTCTCTCAAATCAATAAAAACATATTTAAATCATTTCTAGTGCAAAATTTCTACAGTTTCTATATAACATACTACTGATTGAGCTGAAATGTCATGATTCTATGCATGGTATCCATTACTCTCAAACCGAAGCAAATGTCTATCAGCCTCAACAGATATTACACTAATGTCCTAACAGCTCCTCTTAAAAACAATAGTCATTGATTGACCACTGGCCCATACTACATGCTCTATTGTCACGCATTTCATACCTCAGTTTAAAATATTTCTAGGTCAGCTTCAAAGATGGTTATAATAAACTATCTCGTTGCAATTGAAGATATATACTAAAGGAACATGAAAAAGGTAATATTCTTTTTAGAAGATCTACTCTTACAAAAATGTTACTTAACAGTGACAAAAACAATAATGCATTCTTGGCTTAAGAACTGCTTATCTAAAATAAAAATAATAGTGAGGGGAAGGCAATGGTAAGATATGTACACATATAATACCTTAATAAAAAATGAAAATAAAATAAAAATAATATAAGAAGCAGGTGTGTGTGTGTGTGTGTGTGTGTGTGTGTGTGTGTTGCTATTATTGTTGTTTTCCTTTGTCCTACTCTGCTCCTAAAGTATTGGATACTCAATTACAGTGTTCACCTTGGAAGTTTTCTGGTAAATATGTCAGCATGCTTTCAGCTATAAACAATAAGACCTTCAACTCAACTGCCTTAAAAATCATGAACATTAATTATATGTTATAAATATATTATTTTATTATTATCCTATATAATATTGAGGGAATATGCTAATTAATCCTCATGCACTTGCAAAATGATGGTGCCCACAGCCAATAAGAAGGGAATATGCTAATTGACTGCCCTATCCTCAAAGATGGCAGCACTCACAGACACAACATGGAAGCGCCCTGTCCCCTCAGTCCCACCAGGACAGCAGGTGTGCAGCAAGGCTAGGCCTGCCCCTAGGTGAGCCTGGCCACTCCACACACCTGCCTTAGATGGTGGCTGCCCAACTGCCCAGGGCTGGCCCAAGGTACAGGCAAGCCTCGGATGGTGACTGTCCAGCCCCCCAGGGCTGCCCGAGGCTCAGGTAACCAGGGCCAGATGAGGCTTGTGCTGTTGGCAGTGGCAGCAGTAGAGGTGTGATGGGGTGTTGCCTTCCCCAGATTGTCAGATTGCCTACAGCCCCTGAGGGCTCCCCAGACTGAGAGGGGGCAGGCCAGGCTGAGGGACCCCCTGCTCTAGTGCATGAATTTCCATGCACTGAGTCTCTAGTTATTTATAAAAGTGAAAACATTTATTATCTAGCATGACAGGAAATAGATGAACTCCTCAAAACTGCTGGTTCAGTGACACAATAATATCACATAGACTAGCTTCTCTCTATATCTCTGTCCTTGACTCCATAGACTCCACACCATCATGAGGCTGTTCCACTTGAATCTGCTGCTAATAACAACTGGGCTGCATGCTTCCTGTTCACATCCGAAGGGAAAGGACAAAGTGGGCCTCTCTCCTCACCACGGAAGAAAAGTCTCTCCTTTCAATCTGATTGGCCAGTTCAGGTCAACTGCCCAAGCCAAATAGTGTCTCCAGGGAAACACTATGTAACAATTTGCTTACCCTTAGGCTCCTAGAAGAACTTCTAAAAAGGGAGAAAGAATGATCATGGCTGGCTGAGACTAACTAAAACCATTTGGGGGAGGTGTATATTACTAAAAGCATATTGATAAACATGAACCAAAGGAGGGGTAGAGCCGATGCTGTGGAGAAAGTCATAATTGCAAATATGGATGGACATTACTGTTCCAACAAGAAAGACAACTGACTTCTTAAGTTAAGAAACTAAAATTTTTCTGATATGCAATTTTTAAAGGCTCTGTACATCCACTGAGTGAGATTCTGTTCCAAACAGGTGCCAATAATCCTCTAATAGAATGGTACCAATAACCCCCTACCAGAATCAGCAGCAAGAAGAAGTGGGGCTTGTTTAAGGCAGAGTGCAAGTTTTAAGAGGCCAGGGACCATGTCTGCCTTCCCCACTGCTCTGTCACTGAGGCTTAGAACAGCGTTTTCAACCGCTGTTCCGCGGCACACTAGTGTGCCGCAAGATGTTGCCTGGTGTGCCGTAGGTGCAGACAAGACAAGAATTTTATAATTTTTCACTATTTTGTTTACTTAATATTTCATAATAAAGTAATTATAAAATACTTTCTTTGTGTTTATTTGATTCCTATTCAAGAGAATTACTTTATATATAGTCAATATAGGCACAGAGTTAAATTTTTTAACATTTTCTAATGGTGGTGTGCCTCGTGATTTTTTTCATTAAACAAGTGTGCCTTTGCCCAAAAAAGGTTGAAAAACACTGGCTTAGAAGAAGGCCTGGAACAGGCGAGATGTTAAAATAAAGTGTCTGCTTAAACACATAAATATTAGATATCTTTCATTCAATGATAAACTCCTGCCCCAGAACAGGGCATCACACTACAGAGAAGTACTGGGTGCCAGATTAATTTAACTACCAAAGGTGTCAAAATTTTTTTTGATAGAACCAAACTAACCCACTAAATAAAAGCCATTTAGTAAGCTGCTGCTATGCTCCATGCTAATGACATTCTGGACTCTGAACAAATGTCTCCGAAAAGGCTGTTGTTAAAGAAATATCACACCTGCCCAGCAGGCATGGCTGAGTGATTGAGCATCAACCTATGAACCAGGAAGTCATAGTTCAATTACTAGTCAGGGCACATGACCGGGTTACAGTCTCAGTCCCCATTGTGGGGCATGCAGGAGGCAGCTGGTCAGTAATTCTCTCATCATTAATATTTCCACCTCTCTCTCCCTCTCCCTTCCTGTATGAAATCAATAAAAATATATTTTAAAATAGAGAATCATTATACCGACAGTTTTATCTTTTAAAAAGGTGAAACTCAAACGCCTTTTGAGTTATTCTTCTATGAGAGCTGAGCATCTGAAACATAAACCTTGAGCGCCTCTGGCAGCTGGAACTGGAATACTTTGTTCTCCTATCAGAAGCCACTTTAGACATTCCCACAAAGACATCCCACAAGATGGCCAACCAAACAAAACACGGTCTCTGGCTTGCCCTGTCGTTTGATAATAAAGAAAAGACAGACTGAGCCAGAACTCCCCCATCTCCCCACAGACTCTGTGGGTGAGCGTGGCCCGGCTGTCTCACTGACCTTCCTGGACACTGGTACTTCCCACTTCCAAAGGCCACGAAGCCGTCCAAGAAAGCATGCTTCTCTAAATTTGCCTCTTTCCAACGTTCCTGTGGGAAGAAAACATTTTCCCCCCCCAAATCAGCCTTATATAAATAAGCTTAACTTTATTTCTCTAGGCTAAAAATGACCTTGTACAGCTAATCCTTGCATATAAAGTTGCAGGCTTGTTGGTCATTTTTTCCGACCTGTTATTAATATCAGCCACGATTACGCTTTTGGAACATAACTAATAAATAAAAGGGTTTAAGAAGAATTCTGTTAAGTGGCAAATGTAGATGACCATGTAAATCAACCCCAGGACAGACTCCAGAGAGGAAGAGTATTTACAACAGGGCCTCAGGCCCCATCCTGAAACTGCTCTTGGTGATAAATTTAGTAACAGACAGCTGCTGACAGCCCTGTTGGAAGGAGCCTGCATGCAGAACGGATACATCTGGATGCCATTTTTGACAGTTTCACCTGAAGGCAGAGAATAGATCAAATGGCCTCTTAAGATGCTGTTCAGCCCAGACACTCCCCCAATTCTAAGAAACAGCAGAACAGTTTTAATTTGCTTCATTTTTATTTTTCGGGCTCCTCAGAAACCAATAATGAGAACAACTGTCTGAAGAACATGAACTCAGTCTTCTGTGGGAACTAGGCATGTTTACTCTAACACGCTCTGCTGGTTTCAGATAAAAATTTATTGTAAAGTTGCTGAAGCTTATTCCAGGAACTTGCCTATCTGATTTGTTATACATGTTATGCCATATTGCAAATCTAATCTGTATTTTCACCTTTGTTACTAGAGTAATATGCTGCTTAATGACACAGTCCTAGTTAGTTTATGAATACATACTCCTGGCACAAAAATAAATTAAAATAAAAAGAACGATGTATTATTGAAAAAAAGTAACTTACGGGTTTGAACAGTTCCGGTTCAGGAAAATACTTTGGATTTCTATGTAGCCAAAATGGAGACAACATCAACAGGTCACCAGAAGGAACAGTGAAATTCTACAATAGAAAAATTGATTCCAATTTATTTTTTTGAATTCTGTTAAAAAGTGTTTGGGTCACTAAAAACAATGTTATGACTATATTGTGGTGAAGGCACATGCATTTTATAATTAATGGCGATAAACTTTAATTCTTTCCTGGGTAGACAATTCTATTTTCCAACTTGGGAGATGACTAATTTATAATTCTTATTTTTTAAATATTCTTATTAAAAAAAAAAAACACTTTTAAAGATTTTTTTTTAAGAGAGAGAAAGGGAGAGGGATAGAGAATAGAAACATCCATGATAAAGAAACATCATTTCTGCCTCCTGCACATCCCCACTGGGGACTGAGCCTCCAACCTGGGCATGTGCCCTGACTGGGAATTGAAGCAGTTACCTCTGGGTTCATGGATCAACACTCAGCCACTGAGCCACACCATTTGGGCACTGATTTCTAATTCCAATGATCAGTTACTGAATATATATATTTAGTTACATATGGGAAATATTTGATAAATGTGAAAATTTCAGAAACCAGTATAGGTCCATTCTAATGCAGTTTTTGATGCTCAATGCTGAGGTTTACAGCAAGTGTTCTAGAAAAACCTAACTCTGCGATAGGATATTGGTCACAGCACTAAGGACCGGGGCAGCAGGTGTCCTGCCCCTGGGGTCAGGGCAGGCCCAGTGAGTTCTTTGTTTTTTCATTCTTGCAGCAGCTGTTACGGGCAGAAGGAATATGAAGCAACTGGTTAGTAAGACACAGGACGAAGCAAGTGTGGTGCGTTTATTTGGATGGTTTTGTGTTGGGTGCTGTGGTGATTGTGGGGCTGAGCAGTGGGATTCATTCGACAGGAGAGTCTGCCCAATCCTCCTGCATTCATGTTAAATAAGCTATCCCAAGGAGTAAAACCATCTCATAAAATCACCTTTACGCTCAGGAACCACAGGGCAAAGAGCTCTCCTATGGTGTGTGATCTCTAGGTAGCTACCAACTTTACAGAGTGGGGCTGTTTTACTGGTAATAGCAACTCCCACCGCCAAATATCAGAAGCCACATCTATTTAACCCTGCATAATTTTCAGGTGTCCTCAAGATATTTGCAAAACACGAAGCTCATGCATCTAGAAATAACACCTTACAATTAAAAACATGTCTCCTTGTGGTAGTAGGAGGTTGAGTAATGGGAGAGGTCATTAGTTTTTGGCCCAAGAGAACCCCCTGTTGGCTCTGATGGGAACTGAATGTTGCTTGAGTTTTGTAATTTCAATGCCAGGACAGCTGGATAGTTAGATCCAAACCTGGGAAGAGAGAAGGCTTTCTGGTGCCCTCTTAACCATTTTTTTTTTTTTTTTAAGTTGAAAGAGATCGGTGAGATCCCAATTTGTGTTTCATTCCCTCTGCAGGAACTGAAGCTAGAGAGGTCATGACAGCTCTGAAATCAGCTGGGGGCAGGGCTAGAGGCAGTCTGTCCTTCCTTTCCCACCAAGCAGTCCTCTTTAGAGTCAGTTGACCTGTGATTATGACTTGTAGGCTGCTGACTGCTGAGGCCCACAAAGCCAGCTAATAAAGAAAGACGTCAAAGGGGGCCTGGATAACACCATTAACATCAGCAACAGGGAGAAGACCAAAGAGACATGCCTCTTGGAGCAGCAAATGCCAGGCTGACAAATGGCATAAAGGGATGCGCGAGCTGGTTGTATCAAAGGAACCCTCTGAGAGAACAGATATCAACATGCCTAGTCTAAACAGGCCCTGCCATTATTTGCAGGATGGATGAAGGGTCAGATCAAGAGGGAGACAAAACAGTAACGACAGGAACACAGACCACTAGCAAAGAGAAGTCACAACTTGGTGCAATGATAACGGCATCTCTCAGGTAAACAGAATGGAACCTGGCCAGCCCACCACATAGGGATGCTATGAGGCCAAATGAGCTTCTAGTCTGGAGAGGAACAAGAAGGAAGGGCTCTCTGCTATATCCTCAAGAAGAATTCTGAGAGCAAAGTGGGTGCAAGGAATGCAGAATATGGAAGAGAAGGGAGGAGTCCTATAAAGACAAAGCATCAGCAGGAGAAGGTCCAGAGCACCTGGTTTCCCTCCTAGCTCTTGGCCAGGAGCTTAGCTCTTAGCCCTTTAAAAGTTAAAGACTATTTATTTCTTCCTATTGTGTAGTCATTGTGAATAATTCCCTCTCCAATCGCTGTTTAATCTTTCATTGGCTAGATTAAATCATAATTAATCTGAACCTTTTCTAATGTTTTTCCTAGTATAAATGCCATCACTAGAGCCTTCTTCCTAAAAGCATTTTTCATACAAAATCGTTTAACAGAGATATTCAGAAGACACAGGACATGAATATTTTAATGCTATTAATACCTGTTGCTTAATTGCTTCCTCAAATTTTGTAAAAAATAAAAATATCTCTAACTACAATATGAACATGTCAATTTCATTACCCTCTTATCTGCTAGTCTGACATTTTCAATAGTCAAGTTTTGATTGCCACCTAAAAGTTTATGTCTTTGTTGAGCATTTTCCATGTTGTTTTCTTCTATAAACTTTTGTGCATTAATCTAGGTAACCCTAGTGCTTTACTTATGAGCTGTAAATTCTTTATATATTAAAATTATGTCCCCTTGTGTTACAAATATATTGCTATTTATTCTTAATTTTTGGTTTACATTTAGTCTGAATTATACTTTACAAAATAAGACATGTCAATTTTTAATATGGTACATTCAAACCTGTTCATCTGCTTTGTAATTTCACTGATTAATCCTAAATTTATAATAGTGGCTACAATATTGGCTTTCTCTACAACAGTGACTTTCAAAGGTGGGTTAGGGATTTCTAGGAGTCCCCAAGACCTTTCCAGAGCATCTGCCAGGTCAAACATCACTCCTGAGTAAAAATACTCACTCTAAGTACAGGATACACCAGTGGATTTTAACATAACTTACTGCCAAAATTCACTGATATATTTTCAGATTGCAACAAACTTATAAGAAAATACCACTGAGTTTTAGTGTAGTATCAAAGAACAGCCACACATATTTGAAAAGGCTACTAAAACACTCCTTTTTTGGCTACATGTCAATGTGAGGCTGGATTTTCTTCATTTCCATCAATAAAAACAATACATCACAATAGACTGATTGCAGACACATACATTGGAATTCAGATATTTTCTATGAGCAAGACATCAGATTTACAAAAATTTAAAAACCATGCTACTCTTCACTTTTTATTTTGGAAAGTATGTTTCTTAAAACTGGGCTATTAATTTAACAAGTAATAGAGTTTCTTGTTCTTTTTAAATGAATTACTAAATATATCCTATAACAATTTCTCAGCTTTGGTTTCTAACACAGTTAATATACATAACTCACACAGACAAAAGCTATTTGGGATCATCAATAAATTTGAAAAGTATAAAGAGACCCTGAGACCAAAAGTTTCAGAACCACTATGTTAAAAAAAAAAAAAAAAGGTACCCTCTTTTATTTATTTATATTGAGAAATCATTTGTGTATTTGTTTAAGGGCAATTTATAACTTTTAAAAATTATTTATTGTTCAAAGTATTACATATGTCTCCCTTTCCCCTCACTAACCTCTCCCAGCCTGTCCCCACACCCCAGGACAGGCCCTCACACATGTATTGTCTGTGTCCAGTGGTTATGCTTATGTGCATGCATATAAGTCCTTTGGTTGACCTCATAACCTCCCGTCCACCCATCTTCCCCTGCCTTATCTAGTCTTCCCAAACCACATATTAATCTCTTTCCTCTTCGTGAATTTATAATTATTTATTCTGTTAAATTCTTATGTATAAGGGGTTTTGTTTCTTTGTTATCTATTGAATTACTCTATTGTTCTGACAATCTGATCTGACACCAGTGTGATGCCATTTTAATTGTTTTAATAACATATTTTAATAGTTTTATAACATTTTACTACCTCAAGAAGATAATTAATATGCCTTAATTATTCATATTTTCCAATACTACTTTATTACTTGTTTGGTATTCTTGCAGATTAACTTTATACTAAAAATATGAAAACTTGAAAAGAGAGTATAGGTAGAAGTTTAAGAGTTTTCAAAAGGTGGCATAATAAAGAGAAGGAAGAAATTAAGTAAATCTGAGAAAGCAGACAGTTGTTAATTTTAATAGAAAAGAATACAAAAGCAAAAATGAACACTGATACTCTGTTCAGACTACGCAGAGGAAGAGCAGTGGGAGAATACTTCTAGCATTCATAGCAAGACACCCTGACCAGCTGTCCAACAGGAGGGAAAATATGAATGAACCTCTGTCACTGCTCAATACAGATGGTTTCCTATGAAATGTTTTCTTTAATCCAAATTCTTAGGAATGAGTTAGTATATTCAGCAAAGGCATAGTGAAAAAAATGAAAGCCATACACAGAATTGAGAATAGGGAACTGATTAAAAAACTTAGACTCTGTCAGTATATTAGATTATTATGCTGCAATTCAAATGGTATAGATGTCCTTTATTGATATAGAAAATTATTTGTGATCTATTATTAAGTAAAATAAAAGCAGACTATAAAAAAATTAACACAGTAGGACCCCAATTGAATTTTAAAAAATGCACACACTACAGGAAAAGAAAATCTGAAATTATAATACCAAAGGTAATTATAATACCACAGGGGTAATCTTTGTCATGAGATTATTAGCAATTTTTTATTTCTTCTTTCATCTTTTTTTTTGTACTCTCTTGTTTTTTTCTAATTACCATGTATTACTTACATTATGAAAACTCTGCAAGTTATTAAAGTTAGAGGCTCATCTCCCCAGGGAGAAATCCAGGTGCTTGTGGGCTTCCTAAGGGGAAGGCCACATTTACAAAAGAAACAGTGAGTGCAGGAAACACTGTACCTTTTATATCTGTGAAGACCATGTTGTTGGAAATAATGAAAGGAAGGATGGTGACATTCTGGGAAGATGCAGCCTGAGCACAGGTATCTGGGCTGCCCCACCACTGAGACACCATCACAGCTACTGGGTTCTGGATGGAAACTGAACAGGTAGTAAGTAGCCTCATGTTCTCTAGAAGAGTGAGTGTAAGGAAATGGAGATATGAGACTAATAATGATTTAAAATAAGTTCTTGATTTGTTTTAGATATCCATTATGTCTAATTAAAATATTTTATCCCATAGATGTTAGACTTTATAAGAGGGTTGTATATCATGAATCATAAGTGTATTTATACCCTTGGACCAGTAATCCACTAGTAACACATAATTTAAGAATAATCATTATAAAAAGAAAATGGCCCTGGCCAGGTGGTTCCATTGTTGGAGTGTCCTCCATCGCACCAAAAGGTTGAAGGTTTGATTCCTGGTCAGGGTACATACCAAGGTTGCAGGTTTAATCCCCGGTCAGAGAAGGTATGGGAGGCAACTGATCGATGTTTTTCTCTCATATTGATATTCTCTCTCTCTCTCTTTACCCTTATCATTCTCTCTCTCTCTCTCTCTCTCTCTCTCTCTTTCTCTCTCTCTCTCTCTCTCTCATCAATAAACATATCCTTGAATGAGGATTTAAAAAAAGAAAGAAAAGAAAATGCACTCTGTACAAAGATGCAAGTAATTACCACATTAAAAAATGAAAAAAATAAAAACAAAAACCCCACAAAAAAAAGCAATCTAAATTTTCAAGAACCAAGAAATAATTAAATATTCAATAAGCTATTAACTCTATGATGATTATGTGGCAATGAAAATAAATATGAAAACTCCCTAAATGCATAAAAAGTAAAAAATAATGTTAACAACTTTTTTTTAATGACATTTACACTATGACGAGAACTAGATTTATTTACTGACGTAATACAAAGAGAATGTTGGACAGTTGTTACAGTACAGTCATGGGGTTGTGGAGTTGTGTATGTATAAGTGTATATGTATAGGCATGTGTTTGAGCATGGATGTTTCTTTTGGTAACGTTGTTGAAATAAGTAAAATTAAATTTTAAGAACTATGTGGTGTTAACAGCCCCAACAATCTGACAGGGATATGATGTTAAAAGCTCCCCCAAAAACTACCCATTTAAGGGCAGAAAAGGAGTTGAGGGGGTTGAAGGGGTAGTGGAATATACAGTGACCATATCAGTATCAATGTTAAGCTTGACCAGCAGACTGAGTTGCTGGTCAAGAGAGAAGAAATTTTATGCTGAAAAACAAATACATTTGTGTCAGCATGCTTCTGTAAAATAAAAATACAAGAAAAGAGAAGATCAAATACAAGAAAAGAGAAATATTCAAGGAAATGAAAAGTAAAGTGAAGCCGAAACTGGTTTGGCTCAGTGGATAGAGCGTCAGCCTGGGGATTGAAAGGTCCCAGGTTCGATTCCGGTCAAGGTCATGTACCTTGTTTGTGGGCACATCCCCGGTAGCGGGTGTGCAAGAGGCAGCTGATTGATGAATCTCTTTCATCGATGTTTCTAACTCTCTCTCCCTCTCTCTTCCTCTCTGTAAAAAATCAATAAAATATATTAAAAGAAAAAAAAGAAAAGAAAAGTGAAATAAGCAGGAGCTAACATCTACCCAGTGGAAAACTCCTCCTGTGGAGGGGACCAAGGGGCCCAGAAGACAAGCTTCAGGTGGTGGCATAGGAGAAGCTAAAGGAAAAGAAAGAGGATGAGCACAGAATCCCAAGGGACAAAGTAGCGTTTATGTGAAGGAAGTAGAATTGGGGTGTAAGTGTAATTAATCAAATAAAGATAAATGAACAGCATGAGAATCTCCAAAGGCAGGATAGCAGGAGCCAGAAGGAACATGATCTCAGAGGAGGTGAGTTATATTGGTTAGAAAGTTGTGTGTGCCTAAAAGTTTTTGGTTTGTGTCTGGGAAGGAAATCTATTTATGAAACAAATTAAACACTTCTCATTATACAATCACCCTGTGATGATCTCAGATACTTAGCTAATGAAATAGCACAGCCAGGTGTTATGTCTGAGAAGAGGGGGGCAGAGCTGCCATATATGTGGCAGGCAGAGCGAATGGTTAAAGAAGCACAAGGTGAAATGTGTTGAAACCACATAAACCACACTGAAACTCACAGGAGAGAGAAGAAATCCAAAAGCAGCAGGAAAAAAAATTGTGTAAGAACTTAAATATAAGAATCCTTATGGGTTTTTTCTTCTCGATTCAGTCATGGGAATGGTTAGTACAGATAAGATGGGAACTTTTTTTTAAAATTGATCTGAGAAAGAGAGAGACATGGCTTTGTTGTTGTTCTTATTTATTCATTCATTGGTTATTTCTTGTATGCGTCCTGACCAGGGATTGAACACACAACCTTTGTATATAGGGACAACACTCTAACCAGCTGAGCTACCTGGCCAGAGCCTGAAATGCAACCTTTAAGGGAGAGCAATTACATTCTTCAAAAAACCTGAAGAATGAGACAGAAAGAGCAAATGAGAGAAAAATAAAGGAATTAAGGAAGAAAAGAAGAGAGCTATACTGATGACCTTTTCTTTTCTCTTTCATAAGGAAATACATGTGATGGGAAGGAAGAAAAAAATGGGAAGAAACAAGAGTGGATGAAAGAAAGGAATGTGAGTGCTTATGAAAAGGGTACAGAACAAGCATAAAACAGCTTTGAAGAGACTGTCTTGGTACAAAAATCAGACAAAACAGTACAAAATAAAAAGTGAAGGAAATTACAGACCAATAACTCTCATGAGCCTGGATGCAAAAATCCTCAATAAAATGTTAGCAAAAGACACTAACAATGTATAAAAATTATATACATCATGATCAAATGAGGTTTATTCTAGGTATCTACAAAAAATCTACAGTCAACATTATACTTAACAAGGAAAGACTAAATGTTTTCCCATAAAAATCAGAAACAATGCAAGAATATCTGCTGTCACCATTGTAATTCACCACAGTGCTAGATGACAGAGCCAATGCAATAAGGCAAGAATGCAGGTAGGAAGGCAGAAATTAAGATATTATCTACACAGAAGCTCATAAGGAACCTACAAAAATACTCCTAGGACCAATAAGTGAGGTTAGCAAAGTTGCAACATACAAAAAAATCAGCTGTATTTCTACAAACAAGTAATGTAAAATTGAGCCTTAAAACTTGAAAATATACCATTTATAAAATCTTAAAAATAACTGAAATATTTAGGTATAAATCTAACAAAACATGTATAGATCCTGTGTAATACAATAAAAATGAAGATGCCTGCTGGCAGATAAATGATTGTGTAATTCAAATAATTATCTCCTAGCCAGAATATAAATGAGGCTATAAAATAATATGAGTGTGCAAAAGTAAGTTTATAGTTTTTATAAAGAAAATAATAGTTAATATATAATAATACAAGAATAAACTGTGTTTCACATACATAGAACTGTAAACCTGCTTTTGCCCCATACTGTAAAATGTAAATATTTATAATATATGTATATACTTATTTTTGTATATTTATGTTATAAACACGTATAATGTAAATAAAATTATAGTAAAATTATAGTACTAAATAAAATTATAATGCAATAAAATTATAGTACTATTCAGACAAATAAACACATTGTTCTACTTAATTGCACCAAAGTTCTCTGACTATTTCCTCTGAAAGCATATTCTTTTATACTCTTAAAGTAATTAAGAATTTGATTATTTAAAAGCAAAAACTTTAAAATCACACTAAAACTAAATCCTGTAATTTATGTAAGATCAGCCAAAAAGCAACATCTCTTCTGAATTTAGCAAGTTGCAACCTTTATAAAATTTGGGTGTTGTTTTTTTTTGTTTTGTTTTGTTTTTTTTGTGTTGTACCACTGCAAAATGTTCTTGGTTTAAATCCAGGCACTCTCATGCTGTGTGTAAAAACAGCCAACAAGAGTGGAGGTCTGACTTAATGTGATCTTCCAGGCTCTAAGTCAAATCATTCTGAAACAATATTTTGTTCTGCTTGATTGACTCAGCAAATATTGACCTGAAATTCTGCCATGTACACATACCTTTCATGGTGCACTTCAGAATTTCCTCCTCCTCTGCCCATAAAAAGGACCTCTCTCCCTCACTCGGATGCTGATTGTTAAAATCAATTGTTTGTTCCCATATCTGTGATCTGTGGTCTGAAACTGTCTCTAGTTGGAACTTCGCTTGCACATGAATTCCTCAACCTATGGCTGCTCAGCAGTGAAAATATTATCTCATCCACCTGCTTGATTGAAATAGGATTATACTAATTTTAACACATAATCACATAGCCAAAATGATTATTAAAACATTATATTGTAGCTAAAATCTTCACCAATGGGAAAACACCTACATTGACAAAATGTTGCTGTACAACTCTTGTTAGTGATCTATTACTAGGTCATTCCGTGCTACTGGAACTTAAGGAATTATCTAATAGTATATGGAAAAGATATATACATTTTTTCCCCCTAGAGAGATTATTTTAAAGTCAAACCAAAGCTTACCAAAATTTTAACTGGTTTCATCACTTTTCTAGTAATGGCACCTGGGGCTCTTAAACGAATTGTTTCCAAAATACACCATTTAATTAGAGGGAGTTTCTTCAAGTCATCCTCAGACACTTTAATCTTATCTTTACCTGTAAAAAGAATTTAAAAAGAAAATGGACTTAAAGCGACCAGGAAATGATTCTAGGTAAGCTCATAAACATAGGTTAGATACTATCTCTGACGCTAGTGTCAATAGTACTATTACTCTTTAAATACCAGCTTTAGACATTTATTGCTTCTTACCAAGATAAAATGTATGGCATAAAAAACGAAGTCAATGTTGCTTGCTTGGTTCTCACAATCCTATGTCTGTCAAATGACTAAGACAGGCCCTGTCAGAAAGGTGTTCAATTTTCACCCATTTCATACTTCCTTGTCCAAATTCTCATTTCACTTAAGGAAACAGCAATAATATAAGACTGACGTCAAAAGTACAAAGAATATGTTCCAAGAAATCAGAAATACCAATTAGAAAGGACATATGCACCCCTATGTTCATAGCAGCACAATTTCCAATAGTTAAGATTTGAAAACAGCCCATCAGCAGATGAGTGGATTAAAAAACTGTGATAAATCTACACAATGGAATACTATACTGCTATAAAAAAGTAGGTACTTTTACCATTTGCAACAGTATGGATAGACCTGGAGAGCATTATGCTAAGCAAAATAAGTCAGTCAGAAAAAGATAAATATCACATGATCTCACTTATTTGTGAAACATAATGAACAACATAAACTGATGAACAAAAATAGATCCAGGGACAGAGAATCACTGAACAGACCATCAAACCTCAGAGGAAGGCCGGGGAGGGTGGTGTGAATGTGGGAGGAGGAGAACTGTAAGAGATCAACCAAAGACTTGCATGCATGCATATTAGCATAACCAATGGACATGGACACTGGGGCAGTGGGGGCTTGTCCTGGGGGGTGGGAGTGGCTGGGGAGAGGTGGACGGTGGAAAAAGGAGACATATGTAATACTTTAAATAATACAAAAATAGAAAAGAAAAAGAAAATAAGAGAAGAGAAGAGAAGAGAAGAGAAAAGGAAAGGAAAGAAAAGAGAAAGGAGAGGGGAGAGGAGGGGAGGGGAGGGGAGGGGAGGGGAGGGAGGGGAGGGGAGGGGAAGGGAGGGGAGGGGAGAGGAGAGGAGAGGAGAGGAGAGGAGAGGAGAGGAGAGGAGAGGAGAGGAGAGGAGAGGAGAGGAGAGGAGAGGAGAGGAGAGGAGAGGAGAGGAGAGGAGAGGAGAGGAGAGGAGAGGAGAGGAGAGGAGAGAGGAGAGGAGAGAAACTGAAGAAACAATTGCCTGGAGTACAAAGTAAGAGATCTGAGAAGCCATCTGGCTTACTTCTTCTATCTCTTCCCTGCTGATTCATTTAAGTTTTTGCTTATTTTTAATCATACATTTCAGAAGTTTCCCCCCAAAATATTAGGAAATGGGTGATGAGACACGTGTATTTCATCTGGAGTGATGATTCCTCTAAACATAGATGCATCAGATGTTCCTAAGGTAACATGCATAGCTTAGCTAATATTCAGACCCAAGGCAACTGAAAAAGAGTGGAGGCCAATCTCTTTATCATCCCAAAGTATGGGCAGGGCCTTAAATCAGATTAGACAATTTAGCTAATGATGGTATTTCAAGTAAAATGTTTCCATTTTGAAAATTAAAACAACTGAGCTTTCAATTGGTTTTGCAGTATATGCTCAATAAAAGTTAACAACATCATCAGTTAAATTAAGTCAACTTCCCTATCTGCTTCCCAACTGTACTGGGAATGGCTGGGTAAGAGTGAAATATAGGGTCTCAAGCATGTCTCTCCTACATTCTAGATGAGGTTTTTTTTAAAAGCAAGCCCGTCTGCATGAGAGGTGGGTCCATGGTGCCTGGGACACTCTATGTCAGCACATGTGGAATTCCTGGAGAGTTAGAAGCAAATGTCTTTGGTTAGTAGAGTCTGGGAACCAGGGCTTTTGGACTCTGGTTCTACTGATCTCCATAGGGGTGCCTAGACACTCTGGTAAACTCGATAGTTTCTTGACACAAATAGGGACCAGGGCTGAGTTAGGCTCTACAGGGTTACAACAATGAAGGTTTCTTGCAACACATTTAGTATCACAGGAGGTAAGAGACAAGCTCATAGTTAACCGGTATACCACGTAGGCAAGGAAGCTATTCTGTGAGGTGTAAAATATTCTGAGAGTGAAAGGCAGGAATGCTCACATTCAACTGCAGGTAAAGCTAAATATTCTATGAGTATCTCTCTCTAAAGCTACAAATATAATTAGTTCCTTGTATAAGTAGATCTCAATAAATACATATTGAATTAACAAATGGCCCAACTTCCACATGGAGAGATGAATGGTGGATATTCTAGGCAAACAAAAGATGAAGAGCAAGTCCCTAAAAAAGTTTGGACTCTTAACAGTGAAGATTCTAATTTCCTTTTATTTTATTGTACTATCTTTTATTTATTTTTCTGACCTCCTTTGAGAAAAAAAAGAGATTTTATAAGAGTTATTATTAGAGTAATTGAATTATAAAGTGCAAAAATGTTTTGTGTTATGTAATATAGAAAGAAAAGCTTCTTTTGAATTGAATATAATATTTAAAATCTATTATGACCTATAAAAATATGAGCTGCAGACTACTCTTGGAGAATAAATGTTTTGATAAAATAGTTTTAGTTTCTCAAAACCCAATGCTATGTGGGAAAAGCAAGGTAGTATTCTTGGATTATTCAAAGAAAAAAAAAGGAAATATGCTAAGTTTTCAAACAACATCTTTAGGTTAAAGACCTTTCTTATTATAACTCTTAGAAAAGGCTCTGTACTCATACTGTGCATATTTCAATGCACATCTGTGGTTTGTTCCCCCAGCGTTTTGACTCTAAAATTAGGAGGCTTCACTTGGAAGCATGACAAGTTCATCAGCAAGTGCGCTAGAGCCTAAAGCCACCCAGGACTGGTGCAGAAGACATTAGGGAAGAAATCATGGGTGATTTCGAGTAAAATTCAGAGACTATCATTTAACCATGGGCATAAATGCAATGAAAATCAAACCAAATATTAGGATATCTGAAATCAAATAAAAGAAGTAACGCATTAACTATAAATTGTATTTGTTAAGGTTATATAATTGATTAAAATTTTATTATTTCACCCATTTATTCACTCAATAGAAGTTTGCTTCATATCTGTTAGGTGCTAGCCTATGCACAGGTGCCATCAGAGACAGGAAGATAACAATACTAATTCATTGAACACCTAACATCACAGATACTTCGGACCACTTCACTTATTTCTTATAACTATCTGCCAGCTATCAAGCCTCAGAGAGGTTATTGTGTGTGAAGACAAGCCCCTGTGCTGCAAACCCATGTCTACCTACATTGAAAACCCTTGCCCTTGATCACTGATCTCCATAGGGGTGCCTAGACACTCTGGTAAACTCGATAGTTTCTTGACACAAATAGGGACCAGGGCTGAGTTAGGCTCTACAGGGTTACAACAATGAAGGTTTCTTGCAACACATTTAGTATCACAGGAGGTAAGAGACAAGCGCATAGTTAACCGGTACCGGTTAACTATGCGCTTCCCCTCAGAGGAGAAAGGAGGGAGAAAAACACAGCCATTTCCTTAAAGGAGCATGGACACAAGGACCCAACATCATATCTTTCACAAGAGAGGATTCAAGTGTCAGCTATGTTCCTTGCCTCCTGACTAGGATTGGAGTTCCATCTCCTAGTAAGCCTGCAGGGATGAGGGACGCTCACCCAGACAGAAAGAAAAGGCACTTAAGTACCAAAATTAATTATAAAAAAATGATTTCTTGACTAAAGAAAATAAACACAGATCAAATAAACCACCAAAGTGTGACAGATGGCTATTCTGGTGCCTTAATATTTAAGCCCCTGCCCCTTACACACACACACACACACACACACACACACACACACACACACGGAATATAAAATATAGAAAATCTGTTTATATAGTCCTGGGGTAATATTACATAAGGGTTTAACTAATAATTTTGGGGAAATAATCCATGTTTTGAGAGAAAAGAAAAGAATGATAGATATTTGTTGAGTCATTCAGACCTTTTGAGATATATTCTTAAAACACTGAATCAGAAGGTGGGGTTGCAAAGTGGGGTTGAATACTGAGGACCCCTGTGCTTCCACAAATGAAAGACAGATGTAGATGCTATCAAGGGACACATGGGAAGATGAAGAAAAGCAAATAATAAGTTCCACCGAAATTTAAACAGTGCATCCCTCCACATCCCCTCCACCTCTTTCTTTGCTTTTGAAAGCATGGATTCTCAGTTGTTTGTTGTTCTCTGCTGTGAGTTAAGCTTTCCTTTGCAGTGGCTGCCTTTTCATATTCATAGAGCAGCTTCTTTAAAACACTTAAAGGTTTATGCAAAAGGTCATAGCACACATGAAGAATGAACCTGGGGTAAAAATGTATGACATAAAGGTGGAAAAATAAAGAAATTCATGCAATAGCCTTAAGCAATGATCCCTATCAAAATTTGGTCAATAAATTTGTGTCCAAAATGTTATGGTAATTTATTTAAAAAGCAAAAGTCAAATAATGAAAATTAGTGTTTATTTTAGATTGTTATTAGGGAAGTTATGTAATTGCTTTGAAAAAGAAAGCACTTCTATGACTTCTAAAAAATAATGAAGCAATGACTTCAGCTGTAGAAAGAGATTAAGGGCAAGAAACTAGTTTTCTGGCATATTTTCTCAACCACAGACCTCAAGAAAAACTTCTGGAAAAATAATCCATTTTTAGAGAACAGAAACAAAGCTAAAGAGAAATAGTAAATAGTTTATAGTAATCCACAGGGAATAAAATCAGTATCTTACATTCTTCCCTTCATTTCAGGAATTTTAAAAACTCAATATTTTAAGTAATGTTCAAAAGTTCAATTTTTAAAAATTATACCTCTATTTTATGCCAGGAATATAGTATATAATAAAAGGCTAATATGCAAATAGACTGAACTGCAGAACAGCTGAAACAACTAAACAACCAAACAACTGGTCACTATGACATGGGCTGACCACCAAGAGGCATGTGTGGAGCATGGTGGGTGTCGGCCACAGTGTGATGATAGAGCAGGTGAGCAGGGGTGCCAGACCATGGTGGGGGTGCCAGTTGCTGTCATTGGGTGAATTTCTGGTGGTTACTGAAAATTCTTTGCTTCTGTACACCACAGTCCAGACTGGCACTTGCACCTGCTGCAAGCACTGGCCACGCTTGCACCCACAACTGTCAATAGTATTGTAATAATATGGACGATGCCAAGTGGATACTGGAAATAAGGGCTGGGGGGAAGGGACCATGTTGTAAAGTATATAACTATCTAACCACTATGCTGAACTCCCAAAACTAGGACAGGGAGAGACCATAATTGAGAAACAAAGAGTAGTAGAAATAGAATACTGAATGTAAACTGTACCAGAAAAATACAATTTAAAAAATGTACTTGTTTAGAAATTTGTTTTCAACTTGAGCTGAGTCATGTTTCCCATGCCTAAGAATTAAGGTAATAATAAACTGATAAGCCATCAAATAAAAAGGGAGGTGCTGTTTTGGTTTTAAGAAGGGAGTGATAGCCGAAACCGGTTTGGCTCAATGGATAGAGCGTCGGTTTGGGGACTGAAGGGACCCAGGTTCAATTCCAGTCAAGGGCATGTATCTTGGTTGTGGGCATATCCCCAGTAGGGGGTGTGCAAGAGGCAGCTGATCGATGACTCTCTCTCATCGATGTTTCTAACTCTATCTCTCTCCCTTCCTCTCTGTACAAAATCAATAAAATATATTAAAAAAAAAAAAGAAAAAAAAAAAAAGAAGAGAGTGACAGAGAGATTACTGGGCAATGAGACCTGGATAATAGAATAGGACTGCACTTGCATAGGAAAGTTGAGCTTTTAAAAATGCAGCCTACTACAAAGGGAGTCCTTCCAATCTCCAGTCTACCACCTCCTCCTCCTTTCTCCTTGCCCCCCCTGCCTTTTCCTCCTCTCTCTAGCAGATGTCTTGATCTGATTCTGATCCTTCTGCACACAGTACAGGGCAACTCAAAATTTATGGCATCTGAAGACATAGAATGGGAATTTATTGGGTACCTATAGTAGAGAGTATATGTAATTTTTTTAACACACACACACACACACACATACACATGAGGGAGGGAGAGGAGAAAGAGAGATAAAAAATGTAATGAAGTAATTAAAGAAAAGAGCAGAACAGATAGATCCCTGGAGGTTAGCTAGGTCCTGCTGTCTCATTCAGATATCTCACGGAAACCTCTGGAATGTGAAGAAAGGGCTAATAAAAAGAGGCCCAGTCAGGCAAGCTCCAGAGGTGAGAAGACCCTTCTCAGAAACACATGGCTTGCTACAAAAGATAAGCTACGTCCACTATGATTCTGCACCAATGGTCATACACTAAGGCCATGAATTAGGCACAGGCACATGACTACTACTCCAGGAATATTTTCTGAGTATGCACAGTGTATAACTAGAGCTGTAGTTTAGGAACCAATTTGAAATGGAATTAAGTTGGAAATTGGCTCTAAGCATCTTACTTCAGACATGCTGAGTAAAATTTGGCAAGGAGATTTATTCATTTGTGTCATCAACTTCATAGCCAGACAACCTTTGGTTCAAATCATGGTTCTACCATTTACTAGCTGTGTGATCTTGAGTAAACAACCTAACTGGTACTTTATTTCCCTCTTGTTTAAAATGGTGATAAGTAATATCATCCTTTAGAAAGGATGATTCCAGGATTGAGTCGGTAAAAAATCACTTAGAAGAGGGCTTAGTACTTAGTATATGCTCTGTGAGTATTAGCTATTCTCTATCCCCTAGAGTAATCCTACCTAATAAAAGAGTATATGCAAATTGATTGTCACTCCAAGACACAAGATGGCCACCCCCATGTGGTCAAAGATGGCTGCCCCCATGTGAACACAAGATGGCTGCCATAAGATGGCCTGCAGGGGAGGGCAGTTGAGGGCAGAGTGACGAGGCCTGCAGGGGAGTATAAGGGGGACCAGGCTGGCAGGGGCAATCAAGCCAGCCGGGGAGCAGTTAGAGGTTGATCAAGCTGGCAGAGGAGTGGTTAGGGGGTGATCAGGCTGGTAGGCAGAAGTGGTTAGGGGCAATCAGGCAGAGGCAGGCGAGGGATTGGCAGCCAGCCGTCCTGGATTGTGAGAGGGATGTCCAACTGCCTGTTTAGGCCTAATCCTGGATGGGTCCCAGATTGGAGAGGGTGCAGGCTCAGCTTAGGGACATCCCTCCACCCCCATGCACAAATTTCATGCACCAGGTGTCTAGTATTAGACATAAGTAGCCTCATGCTGTATTTTTACTGCACTTCAGCTCCTTTACAAAATAGTCAGCTTATATGAAAGTAATTTGCTTATTTCTATAAACATTCGAGAAAATTTTATTATTTCAAAAAACAACGATGAATATTTGAAAAAAGAAAAGTTGAAGTCATAATAGTTACTAATTTCATGATATGGGAAGATTACAAAATTTCATACAACTAATATAATTGTATCAGTTTGGTTATAGTTAAGACTTATAAGACAGGCACTGAGCCATGTACTTTATATTTGCTACTAGGGGCCCAATGCATGAATTCATGCACCTTGAAAGGAACTGTGGGCCACAAGGTTGGGGTGGGCACAGGGGCAGGTCTCAGCCCATCCTCCATGCCCCAGCCTGGCCCCTTCAGCTGCTGCCCTCAGACCCCCGTCTGCTGACAGCCCTGCTCACATCACTGACACCACTCCCTTGTGCCAACGACAGAGCAGGCCCCACTTGCACCTGCTGATGGCGCAAAGCAATTGGGGCGGCGTCAGCAGCGGGTGCGAGTGGGACCAGCACTCTCATGGGGTGTTTGCAGTGGCTGCTGCCCCAATCACCCCTCAGGAGCAGGGGTGGTGGAGAACCCCTCAGGGCGATCAGGATTAGCAACCACTGCTTGCACCTGCTGATGGCACTGAGTGATCAGGACTGGCACTGGGCAGTGGCAGCAGGTGTGAATGGGATCAATGCTGGCAATGGATTAGAGAGGAAGCTGCTGGCCCTGATCGCCCCTCAGGAGCAGGAGGAGGTGGAGAAGCCCCGAGAGGCGATCAGGGCTGGTAGCCACCATTCACACTTACTGATGGCGCCAAGTGATTGAGGCTGGCACCAGGCACCGGCAGTGGGTGTGAGTGGTGGCTCCAGCACCAGCAGATGTGAGGGGGGCTGGCGCTGGCAGCAGGAGCCAGTGGCTGGTGGGACCGCAGCCTGCAGGAGCAAAGAATTTTCAGTAACTACCAGAGGCTCACCCTGATACAGTGACCAGAGCCCCACCTTGGTCTGGTGCCCCTGCCCCCCTTCTCCATCATCCCACCACAGCCAATGCCCACCATGTTCCACACTCTGCTGCCTGCTGCTGATGCTCGCCATGATCTGCGCATACCTCTGATGGTTAGCGCATGTCATAGCGACCTATTATTCGGTTGTTCCACCATTCGGTCTATTTGCATTTTAGGGATTTATATATATAGATAGTCTCCCAATAATTCCATGAGATGGGCATTATTATTTTGCCATTATTTCAAAGAGAAAACAGGTTTCAAAAATTTGGTGACTTAGATAAGGCTGGGTTTAAACCCAGGAAATCTGATCTCAGTTCTTACACTGTGTTTCAGAGGTTATGACAAGGTATTGAAATAATATGTTGTAATTTATAAATTCAAAGTTAAAACTAAATGACTAATTTCAGGAATTATACCCCAAAACTCTTTATCAAAATAAAATACTCTTTATCAGCTTCCCCGTGACACGATAATGTAGGCTACACTGAAGATCAAAGGATAAAATAAAATGTTAGGCAAGAAAATGCTTTACAGAATTAAAACTCTGAGAAATGCTAGCATTCCTTGCCACTCACATGGATTCTTGGGTTTGCAACTACTCAGCATCCCATATTACTGATTAGATATTGGCTGAGACAAGGGTTTTGCTAACTCAAAAATTCAGTGCAGAAAATTGTCAGAAACTTTTTTACATAAAACACTCATGTCTTCTGAACTGTTTTTTTATTTTTTTAAACAAATTTTTTTTTAAAAAAATATTTATTTATTTATTTATTTATTTATTTATTTTTCTTTCTTTCTTTCTTTCTTCTTTTTTTTTTTAATAAGTTTTTATTGTTCATATTATTACAAATGTTCCTTTTTTCCCCCCCCACCATTGCTCTCCTCCACCAGGTTCCCACCCCGCCCTCTGCCCTTTCCCCACTCCCCATTGTCCTCATCCATAGGTGCACAGTTTATGTTCAGTCTCTTCCCACGCCCCCCTCTCCCCTTTTCCCCAAGAAGAGAGAGGGATAGAGAGTTAGAAACTTCAATGAGAAAGAAACATCTATCAGCTGCCTCCTGCACACCCCCTACTGGGAATATGCCCCACAACCAAGGTACATGCCCTTAATTGGAATTGAACCTCGGACCCTTCAGTTCGTAGGCCAAAGCTCTGTCCACTGAGCCAAACTGGTTAGATCCTCTGCACTGTTTAATGGGATAGGAGACAGAGCTGCAAATGAAGGCTAGACCAAGACACCCATCTCTTAAAAATACAACCTTATATTTGTTCATTAAATTCATTCAGAAAATATTTGTTAAGTAATTTTTTGGTTTTAGGCAGTTAGAGATACTATAGAGAGCACAACACACATTGTTGCTGTTGTTGGGAAGATTATGTTCTGGTGAAGGTGGTGGAGGATAGATAAATAAATACAATAAATAAATAACCATGCATATGAAGGAAATAAGGAGCAAGAAGAGCCAGAGAAGCAAGGGGCAGAGCTAGGGAACATGTCATTAGATAGGATCAGTATACAAGTCCTGTCTGAGGAAATGACACTCATGCTGAATGATTAGCAAGAACAAGGGAAAGGTTCCAGGCACAGAAAACCTACAGAATTCTACAGCGGGTACACATCTCCAAAGAAACAATAGAAATATTCCTTTCTCTCTGCTAACATCTGCTAGCTACTCCCCAACCTGCTTTTACACGATAGAAAAGCAATTCATGAGCTTCCTTGAGAGCACCTTGCACCACACCTCACGCCCCTTCGCAGCCCTGGCATTTCTCACAGTGCCAAGTCAATGAATGGATGAGTGAAAGCTTCATCCATCTGGCAGGTTTCCTAAAAGAAATCTTAAAACATATGGTTCAGGGTTATGTCAGCTAAAAAAGGGACTTTGAAAAATCCCTCTTTAGAACCAATGAGAAATAGGGTAAAAATAGCCAGGATCACTTTTTCAGAACTCTGAAAATTAACCATGGGCTTACAGCAATTCAGGGAGTGCAAATCCAAGAAAAATGTCTGAATCTTGGTAAAAACAGCAAGCTTAATGACATTTTAGCTTGCCCCTATTGTGACCTCCCCCCCTCAAACTCCCCAATAACCTTGAATATCGATATTTGCATTCATATTGCAATCAGTTGCCCTGCAGCCACCAGAGGGGGGAGGATAGGGTTGGAACTTCTGCGAAGCTTCATTCCTAGAAAATTATCGTTTTGTTACCTGTGTGGCAGTCTCCTGAAAAATCCCACTTGCCAAGACTGTCTTGACCTGATCTGACTTAGGGCTCCCCAGTGGAAAAAGTCTTTTCCTCCAGGATGTTGGCTGAAAACTTTTAAAGATAATTGTTTAACTTGGCAGCTACCTGAACCAATAGATAACAGTTGGGACAAAAACAAGTAAACCCAAAATATTCAAATAAAAAGCTAGGAAATGAAATGTCCTATGGGCTTTGGAGAGTTCCAGGACATTCCTGGAAATATCGAAGGCCTTGTTCTTGTGTAGTACTGAACAAATGCCCAGGGCTTTACTCGTGCTCTGAAAAGACATGAGAAGCCCCAATGTTTCAACAAGGGCTGGCTTTGAGGTTCTGTGCAAGCAGGAAGTAAAAGCTAAGGCAGAATTGTCAATTGGTTGGCCATGTGTTGAAGTAGGCCTCAATATGCGCACAGAGTCCCTTGCCAAAGAATGGGAGAGTTATTGGTTATCAATGTAAAAATACTCCCCCCAGCCCAAACCGGTTTGGCTCAGTGGATAGAGCATCAGCCTGTGGACTGAAAGGTCCCATGTTCGATTCTGGTCAGGGCATGTACCTTGCTTGCAGGCGCATCCTCGGTTAACGGTGTGCAGGGGGCAGCTGATTGATGTTTCTCTCTTGTCGATGTTTCTGGCTATCTCTCTCCCTTACTCTCTGTAAAAAATCAATAAAATAAATTTAAAAAAAATACTTCGCCCAAGTATCTGTTGACCACTAAACTAACAAAGCAGAGACATAAGTGCCACATATGATAAGGAATACAAACTAAATCATTAAATGAACAACAATAAGCAGCAATAACAATAAACCTGAGAGGAGAATCTGATTTCCAGAGTTGCCACATTATGATATTAAAAATATCCAGTTTTCAGAACTGCGAAATGCGACAACAAAATAGATCACAAACGAAAGAAATGGAGGACAAAAAGCGTCTGGATATAGAGTTCAAATCTACGCTTACAAGGTTTTTCAAGAATTTCCTAGAAAAGATGGATAAGGCCTACGAGGATATGAAAAGAGATCAACTAGAATTAATAAGGAGTCAACAAGAAATAAAGAATACATTGTCTGAAATAAAAAATATTTTACAGAGTCCTAAAAACAGAAGGGAAGATCGCAAGAATCAAGTCAAAGATTTGGAACATAAAGAGCCAGAAGACACTCCTCCACAGAAGCTAGAAGGCAAGAGAATCCAGAAAATTGAAGATAATGTAAGAAACCTCTGGGACAACTTCAAGCGAACCAACATCAGAATTATGGGGGTCCCAGATGATGAGAGAGAGCAAGATATCGAAAACATACTGAAAGAAATAGTGATAGAAAACTTCCCCCATCTGGTGAAAGAATTAGACTTACAAGTCCAGGAAGCACACAGAACTCCAAACAAAAGGAATCCAAAGAGGACCACACCGAGACACATCATTATTAAAATTCCAAGAGCAAAAGACAAAGAGAGAATATTAAAAGAAGCAAGAGCAAAGAAGGTAGTAACCTATAAAGGAGCACCTATACGATTGTCAGCTGACTTCTCAACAGAAACCATGCAGGCCAGAAGGGAATGGCAAGAAATATTCAAGGTGATGAATAGCGAGAACCTACAGCCAAAAATAATCTACCCAGCAAAGCTATCACTCAGAATCGAAGGCCAGATAAAGAGCTTCACTAATAAAAAAAAGCTAATGGAGTTCATCACCACCAAACCAGAATTATATGAATTGCTGAAGGGGGTTCTTTCAGAAGAGAAGGTAAACAAAGATAAAAATTATGAACAACAAATACGTAACTATCAACAAGTGAATCTAAAAACCAAGGAAATTAAAAAAAAAATCTGATGAACAATATTAACTGTTGAATATAATAGAATCAGAGATATGGAAGGGGAGTGAACTGACGATTCATGGGGAAAAGGGGAGAGGGGGGCGTGGGAAGAGACTGAACATAAACTGTGCACCTATGGATGAGGACAATGGGGAGAGGGGAAAGGGCAGAGGGTGGGGTGGGAACCTGGTGGAGGAGAGCAATGGTGGGGGGGGGGGGGGGAAAGGAACATTTGTAATAATATGAACAATAAAAACTTATTAAAAAAAAAAAAAAAAAAAAAAAAAAAAATATCCAGTTTTCAGCCGAAACCGGTTTGGCTCAGTGGTAGGGCATCGGTCTGTGGACTGAAAGGTCCCAAGTTCGATTCCGGTCAAGGGCATGTACCTTGGTTGTGGGCACATCTCCGGTAGGGGGTGTGTAAAAGGCAGCTGGTCGATGTTTCTCTCTGATCGACGTTTCTAGCTCTCTATCTCTCTCCCTTCCTCTCTGTAAGAAAAATCAATTTAAAAAAATCCAGTTTTCAGCAAAAAAATTATAAGACATGCAAAAGAAAATATGAAATAAGACATGAAACAAACAAAAAAAAATACTGACCATACAGAGAGAAAAAAAGCAATCAATATAAACTATCCCTGAAAAAAGACAGATATTGGACTTACTAAAAAAAGACTTTAGATGTTTTAAATATACCCAAAGAACTGAAAAAAATCAAGTAAAAGAACTAAGTAGAGAATATCAATAAAGATATAGAAATGATAAATAATAAAGATTAGAATAGAAATAAATTAAGTATAAACTAGAATATCAAAAGAAAAAATAAAATCAAACAAAACAGACAAAACCAAAAGTTAGCTCTTTGTCCATAATACTGGCAACTCTCTAGCTACAATGACCCAGTGGGAGGGAGGAAAAAAAGAAAAAGAACACATTACCAAAATGAAAAGGAGAGATGTTTTCCTTGTGACCTAACCATGAAAAAGGATTATGGGGAATACTATAAATAATTGTATGCCAACAAGTTAAATAACCTAGATGAAAGGGCAAATTCCTAAGGAGTTACAAAACTAAACTCAAGAAGGAATGGATAATGTGAATATCCTTGAAGTGGAGATATTTAATTTCTTTAAAACCCTATCACAAAGAAAATATCTGGACTAGTTTACTTAACTAGTGAATTCTACTATATGGTTAATGAAGAATTAACATCAATCCTTTAAAAGTCCTACCAAAAAATAAAATAAAATAGAATAGGGAATGTTTCTGAAGATATTCTATAAAGCTAGAGGTATCCTAATATCAAAACCACCCCACAACATGGCAAGAAAACTATAGACTAATATCCCTTAGTAATGTTAGTGTAAATTCCTCAACAAAATAATACTAACAAACTGAATCCAGAGATATATGAAAATTATATGTCTTATATGGATTATACTCTGTGATTAAGTAGGATTTATCCCAGGAATACAAGGGTGGTTCAACATCTGAAAATCAATTAAAGTAAAACATAGCAATATAAAACATTATGTTAAGTGAAAGAAGCTAGACACAAAAGACCAAGTATTCAACAGTAGTAGCCTTTATCCTTAAACTTGTTTTATAAGAAAGTTAGGCAAAGTGTCTGTGATGGGCTCTAGGGGTGAGTTTTGAGGTGAGAGAGATGCAGAATTGGAAATTGACTGAAGACATCTCCAAGAAGGAAATAGTGATCTTGTGATAAAAAAGAGCATACAAATGGGAAAACTGCCATACTGAATCAGATCCTTGTTCCATGCACTCTAATGTTCCTTCTTTGATAGGATCCTTTGTATGGGTACACGGATATCTTCCTTGATATTAACCATCAAAGACCTGTAGTCTCCTCTCACAACATCTAAATTCCTGAGCTACTACTATGGCTTATGCATGTGTTGATCCGAAATACAGAGGCATGGCAAGAAATATTGATTTTTTTTTTAATAAATTGTTTTCAATTCTACAATAGTCTCGTAAACTGGAAGCATTGACATAAGTATAGCTGGTACTACATTTGAAGGAGCAATTTTCTGTCAAAGGAAAACAATAGGCTCTAAAAATAAACAGAACATGGAGAAGAGAAAAAGATTTCTCTTTCTCCATTAGCACTGTGTTCAATAATTCAAGCTTCAAGCATTGTAGACATTTAGATTAATGTCATATTTAATTGTTGTGGCTTGGGGTCAGAGAGGTTTCCCACATTATTCCCACCATTCCCATCTGTACCTTTTTATTTCCTAAAGACCAAGAATTTGGAAAGTCCTAAATGAGGACAAGGCTCTAATGAGGAAATGGTACGGGAGAATTTGTGACAATCAAGGACACATTCCCTCTTATCATCTGAAGACATGCAGGTATGCGCATACATTTCCAATAGCTTTGTAGATGAACGCTCCGTGAAGGCAGCCTTCTCTTCGATTTTCTAAAATATGGCCAAATCTACCTTGTGAGCACTCTTGGTCCTCTGTGAGAGTAATGCTCACCATTTCTAAGCTGAGATCCAGCACCTGCTGATTCACACTCAAGGCTCAAAACTGTAGGGCTCAGCCTAAACTGGTTTGGCTCAGTGGTAGAGCGTTGGTCTTTGGACTGAAAGGTCCCAGGTTCGATTCCGGTCAGGGGCATGTATGTTGGTTGCCGGCACATCCCCGGTAGGGGGTGTGCAAGAGGCAGCTGGTCGGTGTTTCTCTCTCATTGACTTTTCTAGCTCTCTATCTCTCTCCCTTCCCCTCTGTAAAAAAATCAATAAAAATATATTTTTAAAAAAAACTGTTGGGCTCAGATACTCACATTGGTCAAGCCAATTTGCTTTTTGGTTTAGGTCAGCAAGAAGTAGTCAAAATTAAATTAAAAATTCCAAATAAGATATTTTTAGCAATCATGAAGGGGGAGAGGAAAAGTGTTAATTGTCATGATCCTTTTTATCCAATTATTATATTGTTTTCTTCCCCAAAACCAAGTCATTTGTTACTCTTTTCATATTAGAATGCATAATTTGACATACTAAGTTTTTTTTTTTTAAATCTACTCCAAAACAAGTCAAATTATACTGAGTAAACAAGTAGCTTAGCCCTCTCCCTTCTAGATTATTTCTGCTTTTTAAAACAAATTACAAGAAAAGAATGGAGTCTGAACCAAAAAAGAAAGGGAGCAATTCCTATCTCTGGCGTTAATCCTGAAATCTCTAACAACTGTAACTTTTAAATGAATTCCTTTGGTGGTAGAATGTTGTCTGATTTCCCTACCCCATTAGTACTGTTATGTAATATATGCACTATGCATCATATTACTTTTATGAAACAAGGAAAATCCTGAATTCAAAAACTATGGACTTGCAGCTCAATTGAAGTAAGGGGCCAGAAGACCAGGAGAAAAAGCCCTGCACATCATATATTTAAGGTTACGTAGGGAAGTTGGGCAAATCACTATCTCCCTAGCATTTATTGTCATCATTTGGAAAATAAGGGAGTTAGGCAAGCTGACCTCTATAATCCTTGATAATAATTAAATTCTAGGATTTTACCTGACCCATGTAAGTCCTACCACACATAAATGATGTTCAATTTTGGACTATATGGAATTTCTATGAAATTACGGGCAGTTGACTTTGCTCGCGATATGTAATGAGCACATATTAGTTGATGTCTCTTCACTTATGTAATTTAATTCCGTTTTAGTACCTGCTGCACCAAACACAGATGATATGCCTTCCATAATGGCTTTGTAAAGACTGGGTTGAGAGAGGATAAATCCAAGTGTCCAAAATGCAATCTTAAAAAGAAAAACATACATAAAAAATTATAACCTTTTTTGAAAGTAAACAAATGCAGACTTAGTATTAGGCTCAAACATATGTAATACATTCAATAATATTTTTTAAAAATAAAAAATAAATAAAAGAAGCAAGGAGATTGTTTAAATTAAACTTAAAAGCACGTTAGTAAAGAGCATCTTTGAAAATAACTAAGTTTTATGAACAAAAGAGACAGTATTCATCTCTAAGAGGTCCAATTTATAATTTTATTCTCTCTACAGTTTCACTATGTTGTTTACATAGATTAATGTGCATGAAAAAATGTGAAAAGTGGGATTTCTTTTACAAATATACAATATAAAATATTATATAAGAATACAGTGAATATTTTTTGTTTTGCTTATTTGTTTTGTTAATCCTCACTATAGGATGGTTTTTTCATTGATTTTTTTTTTTTTTTTTTCCTTAGGGAGAGTGGCAGAGAGGAAAGGTGAGGAGGGAGAGAGGGAGAGAAAGAGAGAATCATGATGTGAGAGACACATACATGGATTTGGTTGCCTCCTGAACACACACCAACCGGGGCCAGGGATCAAGCCTGCAATAGGTATGTATCCTTAATTAAGAATAGAACACGAGACCCTTCTGTGCAAGAGCCAACACTCTAACTACTGAGCACACTGGCCAGGGCAGGCATACAGTTAATATTTAAAAACAAAAAACTATGCCACTTAAGAATGTTAATCCAAGTCCAAAAGAGAAATATTTTTTTAAGATTTTATTTCCTTGAAATACAAAGGAATTGTCAAATCATATTCTGCAAATGAAACATGGAAATTTTAAGTAATCCCAAGATACTGTATCTAAACTCTCATAAACTAAATTATGAGAGTACTCCATATAAAAAACGGGGTCCTTTTACACCCTACTGAACATAGTAAGGTGCTCAAAAGTTCATAGCTTGTTACTGAATGCAGTATGCTTGCCAGTTCTCTCTCCAGACCAAACAGAAGTATTTCAGATCTTTCCTCACTGCAGTAAAATAAAATTATACTGTTACACATCTCAAAAACTAGCTTTTCCTAAACTCAGGTAAATGTTTTCCCTTCTATTTTTAGGCTACACAATATAGAAAACCTACTTAAAATCATTAGAAGAAGCTTGAATTATGCTTTCTTTTTTTTCTTTCTTTCTTCATAAACATTGTATTGTGAAAGAAATTTCATCTAGGAAAACCAGTCCTGAAATACGACCCAGACAACACTTTGTGTCACTTAAGTCTGTCCCTTTTGTGAAGTAACTTTGGGTACCTTAAAATAATTCCAATACTCCCCTCTGTGGTCAAAAGAGGAAGAGCAATTATGTGAAAGGAAACACTCACAAAACCAAGGTCATTGCTGCTTATTGTTTCCCCTCTGAGACATTAAACTGCAGGGAAGGGATCATTGTGTTAAACCCAGGCCACCACAAGGTGGGGGGGGGGGGGGGGGGGGGACACTTTCTGTAGCATTTTCCAGATTACAAAAGAATTACCCTAGAGGTGGATCATATAGTGTGGTTTTACAGTAGGAGTAAGACTCCCAGAGAGCTCTCTTCTCCTGCCTCCCCATTCAGGCCTGTTCTACATTTTTCATAGATGGAAGTGCTGAATTACTGTATTTAATTACCGTATTTTTCGGACCATAAGACGCACTTTTCCCCCCCAGAAGTGGGGGGGAAAAAGTCCCTGCGTCTTATGGTCCAAATATAGCCTACACATATACTTTAAAAAAAAAGTTTTTTTACTTGCCCGGCTCTGTGTGGTCTCTGTGTGCTTGCCCGGCTCTAAAATGGTTCTAAATGCTGCTGTTTACTTTACAGGGTTGATTACATGTGTTTATGACTGTGATGTTGGGTTTTAATGCACATAAAATATTTTAGGACACTATTTGTTTCAGAATCTTTTTTTCTTCATTTCCCTTCTCTAAAAACTGGTGCGTCTTATGGTCCGGAGCGTCTTATGGTCCGAAAAATACGGTAATAGTGACTCCATACTCAATTCATCTTATTTAAAGAGTCATAGATCATGCTGGGGGTGGGGGGGTGTTAGGGGAAGGCTTAGTGACATACATAGCTTTTCAGTTATGCAAAAGAAGGGCCTAAAGTTCTATGTGCTTAATTAGACTTTTAGAGATTCACCTATAATACCTTTTTATAACAAATACAAGAAATTTAGCTAAACTATAAATAGCTGCACAATGGTGCCAGTTATAATTTTAATGCTTTTTTTTCTTAACAGATTTTACTTCTAAAAATCTTTACTTTCTACTTTAGAAAACCAAATCACTTTTTAAAAAATAAACAGCATGCAAAAAAGAGTAAAAATTACATTCATTACTGAATCAACAGACAAGAAGAAGCGACCTTGAGATCTTTGTTCACCAACATGTGGGAAAGGAATTAAGAAGTGCTCCCGAAGGCACCATTTTGCCAAAGGGGTCAAGTCCATGGTGAGGGCTGGGTAAGAAGGGGAAGGGCCCTGGCTCAGTGACCTTCAGAAGCAGCCACTCCCATGCCTTCCCACTGCTCTGGAGAGGTAAGAACAAAGGTGACAGGGACAGGGAGGAAAGCTCTGCCTCACTGTGTCATTGAGCAACATTTATCCCTTCATTCAAAAAACGATTTAACAAATACTGATGGAGTCTCTATAACATGTTAGGTAGTCTTTGACCAATCACGGTAAACATAAATTGGCATAAGTCATAATTCCTGCCCAAAGAAGATTCACATCTAGTTGGGGATATGAGATGGAAAAAAATCTCTAAATATAGAGGGAATGGGTGGCACAGACAATAAAGTGAAGGTCACTAGTGAAAGTGTTTAGAAAAGAGCTCCAGGGAAGATTTTAAAAAAGGAAAAATGTCAGTTTTGAGATTAGAATTGCAAAAATGTTCTTGAAAAGTTCTTGGAACTTGGAAATGTTTTTAGCATAGAAACAATTTCATAAATCATGGCTAATATCTTGGGCCAATCCACCAAAGTTCACCTGGGTGACAATGGTCCAGAGCGTCTTATGGTCCGAAAAATACGGTAATAGTGACTCCATACTCAATTCATCTTATTTAAAGAGTCATAGATCATGGTCCGTCTTATGGTCCGGAGCCCTGTACCAAGGCCCTGTACCAAGCCTATTGGAAGCTTGAGCTCTGAGCCCCAAGGGCCTCTAGGCAGATCACAGAGTAGGACAAATGCTAAGATCTGATGTGGGAACCAAGAAATGTCAGGACCACCACCTACACCTCCAGCAGGATGTTCGGCAGCTCTCCAGGCGGTGATGGAAGACCACAGAAACCAGGACAGCAGAAGCCGCGCCTACCCTGGGGCATGTGAGCAGTCACGTTTTAGAAGCCAGGATAGTTGGTTACTAATGAAAATAATGGCTGATTGAAACCACGGCTTTACTTTTTATAAGCGAACACAGCTAATATTTATTAAGCGCCTATCTTGTGCCATGGACAGTTAGCTATTTCCGTTTATTACCAATATAATCTGCACAATGACCCTATGAGGGAGATATCATTAAATCTATATTACAGATGAGGACACTGAGGCTCAGTGAGGTTCAACAAAGTACCGGCTGTCACCCGGCACTGGGATTTGGCTTTGGAACTGACCTAAAGCCTTCCAGGGTCTCTGCCTACATACCAGCTGCCCCTTGGATGTGCCAACAACAGCCAGCAAGATGGAACTTTGAACAATCATCAGACACTTCCTTTCTGAAGTTAAGGATTTAAATTCTTTCAGACCACTGCCAGGAACAAATTCCAATGTGCTGACTTCCCCAGAGTCAGATCAATGGGGCTTTGTGTCCCTGTCCTCTAGGAGACTGTTCTAATGGGATCTTGAAAATCAATCCTGTGACAGGAGTGGCTGTTTTGTTGCTGCTTTGGAGTTGTTTTCATGTTCCTTTTTAATTTTGCTATTGCTTCATCAGCTTCCAAGAAAATTATGTAAGGAAAAATCAAAGATTAATATTCTTTGTACATAAAAAGGGGAAAGGATTAATTAGACTATTTTATATATTCTAGTGGTTGACAGGCATTTGAGCAGAGAAGCTGAAATGTCTATTTCTGCTCTTTACCCAATGAGTTTGAAGCAGGTTAAAGGAAACTAGAATGTCAGTAGTTAGAAAGCCTTTAATAGCCTGGACCTTCATAAGAGGAAGAAGATATAAATAATACTTAACATATTTTATTTCTATTTGTTTGAAGAAAAAGAAGAAAAATGACCACATTTATCATTATAGATGATCTGAATGTTCCTGTTAAGGAGAAAAATAAGTGTATAAAAAAGGTCACCTTTTAATTTCTCAGATAATGTAAATGCAGCTTAGGTTAATGTGAAATCCTCCCAACACAGGAAGCCAGCCAGTATGGAACCTGAAGAGGCAGACAAAGCTCATGGCTTTAATCGAGTTCATAAGAGCTTTTAAAAAATTAGTTACACAGTGTCCACTCTCTTCAGAAGTATTGTGCATTCCAGTGCCACCAGCTCCATTTACAGGGAAGCTTACAGGACCAAGATGGCAGGTAATAAAAACAGAAGGAGACGGGGATGGGGAAGACAAAGAACTCTTATTCAACAGGTACCAGATGGGCTTATCTTGAATCCTCAACAACAACCTTGCAGAGAAATGAGAGTTACTATTTTTATTATTATTTTTTAAATATTTTTTATTAATTTTTTTACAGAGAGGAAGGGAGAGAGACAGAGCTAGAAACGTCGATCAGAGAGAAACATCGACCAGCTGCCTCTTGCACTACTGGAGATGTGCCCGCAACCAAGGTACATGCCCTTGACCGGAATCAAACCTGGGACCTTTCAGTCCACAGACCGAAGCTCTACCACTGAGCCAAATCAGTTTCGGCGAGAGTTACTATTAATAAGTACCAAGTCCTAGGACCTCACTAGGAGTTTCCTTATCCCCTTTTTACAGAGAAGGAAATGGAAACTCAGAGGTGAAATTACCTCCGTGAGATTCTATAGCTGTGACTGGGGATACCTGGATTCAAGTGCAATTCTATCTGAAACTATCTGTTGACCCACTCACTCCCCAATGAAAGCTAAGGGTCAAGCCTTCTTCATCTCTGCAGCACCAATGCTAAGCACACGGCCCTGCAGAGAAGTGCTCCATAAGCAGGTGTCACAGCTGATCCAGGTGCAAGCTTCTTCCTTAGCCTGTGACACGCTGCACTTCAGACACAGGAATTGCCACAGATCTCCAATTTGCCTCCTTGGCGATCTTATCAGATTTCATTAAATATTCAGTTCAGACTGCAACTCCACTGCAGTCTTTTTCTTTCCCATAAGGAAAAAGGAAAGGAAGGCAGGGAGGGAGCAAGGAAAGTGAAGGGAACATTGAAAATGCATAGACTGAAAGGCAGCCCTTATTTTGCTGACATACTTACAGGGACGGCATTGGACAAAGAAGCCCAAAGGAGCAGAAGCCCGTAGTTTGGACTACGCTCATTTGTTTCCATGTCTATGGTATCCAACAGCACCTGCATTAGTGTCTGTTGAAAGAAATAAGTATTGTCAAACCGCAGTTATGTGATAAAGACTTATGTTGATAAACAACAGACCGCACATTTTTCTTTTATCCAAAAGGTATTATTTCTGCCATTCCCAGACTTGCAAATTGCAGCATGCCAAGGGATTTACATACTTACTCCTTGTTCAGTGATTAGGAGTAGGGACTCTGGAGCTCAGCTCCCTTACTCTATTGCTTCAAAATCTGCCTTAGTATTTTTTTTAAGACTTTAATTTTATTTTATTTTTAGATTTACAATAAAATTGACAGGAAGGTACAGAGATTTCCTTATAACTCTTATCCCACTCATGCGCAACCTTCCCAATTATCAACATCATTCAGCAGTAAATTACATTTCTCACCAAGGATGAACCAGCATTGACACATCATAATTACCTAAAGTCCATAGTTTACTTTAGGGTACACTCTTAGTGTTGTACACTCTATGGGTATAGAGAAATCTATAACGACATATATCTTTCCTTATAATCCATTCACACACTGCAGGGCATCTTGGTTCCTTCCAAGTTTTGACAACTATGAGTAAAGCTGCCATAAGCACTGCTTTTGCTACACCCCAAATCTGGTAGGCTTAGTTTTCATTTTCATTGGTTTCAAAATATTTTTAATGTCTCCCAATTTTTCCTCTTTGACCTGTGACTTATTTAGAAGTATGTTGTTTTGGGATTTTCCTTTCATTACTGTGAGAGGGCAGGGCGGGGTGAGGCTAACTCCTGACTCCATTTTGTACTGTGGGGCAGGGTAGAGCATCGGACTTGGCTCCCTGGTGGTCCTTGGGGATCACAAAATCTGGGCGTAACAACTGATTTTTAGTTTAACTACATTGTGTTCTGAAAGTAGGTATGATTTTTATTCTTTCAAATTTGTTAAGCTGTTTTATAGCCAAAAATGAATAGACAGAGCACAGAGGATTTTTAGGACAGCAAAAATACTCTACGACAGGGGTCGGGCCTATGAGCCATATAAGGCCCATGAAATCATTTGGTCTGGTCCTATCAAGGCATTAGGGATGAGTTAATCGAATGTTTGACCAAATACAGCAGGCTAATTTTTAAGCTGATCATTTGTATGGCCCATGACTGATGTTATAAATGTCCAAATTACCCTTGGCAGAAAAAAGGTTTCTCTCTCCTTCCCTCCCCTCTCCCTGCTCCATGTGGATTGCTTAGAAGGAAATTGATAGCATTGATGGATATATTAGAAAAGAAGAAAGTTTTAAACTCAATAAACCAAGTTTTCACCTTAGGAAACTGAACGAGAAACAAATTAAACCCAAAGTTGGCAGAAGAAAGAAGAATTAGAGCAATCAATGAAACTAAAAACAAGAAATCAATAGAAAAATATTAATGAGATTAAAAAAATGGCTCTTTAAAAAGATCAATAAAGTCAACAAGCTTCTAGCTTTAAGAGAAAAAATCGAGACAGAGAGAGAGAACAGAAATTACTAATATCAGAAATTAAAGAGAGGACATCATTATAAAGCCCATGAAAATTAAAAAGAAAATAAAGGGCTCAGCTGGTGTGATTGAGCACCAACTGATGAACTAAAAGGTCACAGTTCAATTCCCAGTCAGGGCACATGCCCAGGTAGGGTGTGCAAGAGGCAGTGGGTCAATGGTTGTCTCTCATCATTGACATTTCTATCCTTCTCTCTATATTCCTTCCTCTCTCTGAAATCAATAAAAAAAATATATTTAAAAGTTAAAAATATCTTCACTAATAAAAGAGAAACATGCAAATTGACCATCAGCTGCTATGCCCACCAGCCAATCAGAAGCAAGTATGCAAATTAACCCAACAAAGATGTCGGTTAGCCCTAACCAGTTTGGCTCAGTGGATAGAGTATTGGCCTGTGAACTCAAGGGTCTCAGGTTCAATTCCAGTCAAGGGCATGTACCTTGATTAGGAGCACATCCCCAATAGGGGGTGTGAGGAGGCAGCTGGTCAATGTTTCTTTCTCATCGTTGTTTCTAACTCTCTCTCCCTCTCCCTTCTTCTCTGTAAAAAATCAATAAAAAAATAAAAATGAATAAAAAGATGTTAATTTACATTTGCAGGCATGGAGCGAAGACTGAAGACAGCATAGAAGGAAGCCAAGCACTGCAGAAGGGAGAGAAGGAGCGGAGAAGGGAGGGAGAGAGGTAGCAGAAGCTCTGTTCTTGCAGGAGCCTTCCTGCAATGGGCCTCTACTATATAATAAAGAGATGCTTTCTACAACTCTTTGCCAACAAATATGATAACCTAGATGAAATGATCACTCCCTTGAATGACACAATCTGCCAAAGCTCTAAAGAAATAGATGATCTAAACAGGACCACATTTGTTAAAGAAATTAAGTCCATAATCAATAACTTTCCAAAACATAAAGCACCAAGCTTTCTACCAAACATTTAAAAATAAACTTATACCAATTTTTGTTCAGAGTATAGTAATAGAGGGAGCACATCCTAACTCATTTTACAAGGCCAACATGACACTAATACCAAAACCAAAGACATTATCCTATCCTACTCTTTCCTATACAATAAAAGCCCGGAGACCAAACAGTGGAATGACCAGAATGCCTGGTCTACCAATTGCTATGACATGCACTGACTACCAGGGGGGCAGATGCTCATTGCAGGAGATTCCCCCTGGTGGTCAGTGCACTCCCACAGGGGGAGAGCAACTCGGCTGACTGGGATGAGTGGTGCCCCCACAACTAAATATAGAGCAAAAATCCTTAACAAAATATCAGGTATTTGCTTACTGTTCTCTCCATTCTGGAGGCCAAAGGTTTGCCCTGTATCATCCCTCTCTGGTGAATCTAAGAGTTGATTTTTCAGTCTGTTCAGGTTCTTACTTAAGAGGATGAAGTGACAACCTCCAAGATACTTTCATGAGCAACTAGAACTTGGCTGTTATTTAAGAATTGGGTAACCCCAGACAAGTTAAATTCTCTGTGCCTCAGTTTCATCTATAAAATGGTCATAGGATTGTGTAAGTATTAAATGACTTGCCATTTTGAGAAATGTTAATCTCTCTCTCTCTCTCTCTCTCTCTCTCTCTCTCTCTCTCTCTATTTCTCTCTCTCTCTCTCTCTCTCTCTCTCTCTCTCTCTCTCTCTCTCTCTCTCTCTCTCTCTCTTCACTACTCTTTGCAAAAGAAACACAGTTCTCTGGAGCATTCAGGAGAAAACTTTACCACCATTCACCATGCAGTTTCTCAGGCTATACCCCATGAGAGAGAAAACTGCAGGGCTAGTGTTCTATAGATACTGTTATTCTCTGAAACCCTGTGAAAAACAGCATGAGGAATGAATTCAGACACTAGAGAATTTTTATTAAATTACCTGTGCACTTTGAGCCTTAAGTAACTCAGGCGTAGGTGATAGAAATAATATAGCTACTGTCTAGTCATTGCTTGCTAAGGCAAATACCATTTCAGGTGCTTTACAAGTATTTTATCCATTCAATCCTCACCCGACTCCAAGACATAAATACTATCTTCACTATTTTACATTTGAGTCAACTGAAGTCCGATTAAGTTAGGGGACTTTGCCAGGGACATATATCTTCTAGGTGATGGGCTGGGATACAGATCCTGCGAGCTTGGCACTAGCTTCAGAGCCCACACTCTTAGCTGCCTACTCTACTGCCCCCTAAGAGGAACAACCCATAATTCTCAAGGATTAGGTTTTGGAGAGCTGCCTTGTACCATATGTAGTAGTTCTGCTTCAGATCCTACAATACAGAAAATAACTATGAAGTCACTATCAGAGAAAATATATGATGAGAGACAGTTGCCGTTACTTACTAAGGCATGTAATGTTTCAAAAGTGACTAACTATTCTGATCCCCAGCTTTCTGGTTTTAACAACCCCCAATTTTCTGGGTATGAAAGTTGTGGAAAATAAATGAGAAATGAATCTGTGTAACACTGTGCCTTGGCATGGAGTATGCAACCCATAAACGTCAGTAGTGACTTATTGTTATTGTTTTTTGTAACAATGGGTTAGCAGGACTGAAAATAGTTTAAGTATAAATTTCATTCAGAGCTGGTTTCTATCATACTTACAATGGAAGCTATTATAACACCAAGTTTATTTCTCATGAAAAATCCTACAGATGTATTTCATTATTTTGATATTCTGTAAATGGAAATACTCGTTTAATATACATTTAGACACATGGATGAAATCACCACATTTGATATTTCTAATGTAATAAAATGGGTGTAGAATATTTGAAAAACAAAAACAAAAAACTTCTTTTAGTCCTCTGCGTAAGTAGGCCATTGAAATCCACTTATGCAGAACATAACAGAATCTTTTATTTTCTTCTTAGCCCACATTAAAAAAAAAAATGTGGGTATCAAAACAGGAAACTTCTCAAGGGAAACAGAAGCAATACATACAAAGATGAAGTTAAATTGCTTGTGACTATTCACACTGAATTCTGTTCCAAAGCCTTAAACAATGAATGAGCATCAATGAAAGTTCAAAATTTGTCTTGATTCAAATAGGGAGTTAGAGTGGCTATGATTTAAAAAGCCTCGTTGTCTTCATCTCATGTATTTTAGGGAGGGGAAAAAAAGATAAGATCTACTTACCATGGAATTATCTTTTTCAGATTTTTTTGCTTTTATATCTGGGATGTTTTTCTCAAAAAATGCTAGAAACCACCGTTTGGATTTTGACCAGTTTCTAGGTGAGAGAAAAAAAATGTGTATAAATTAATTTGAAAGCACTCTAGAAGTAATAGGTCACAGTATGAAATGGGGGATGTCTAGAGAATTATTTCTCCAAATTTTTCATCTTCAGCTAGAATTTCATGAGAGGTCTACCCTCAGACTTATTAGTCCATAAGGAAAATGGAAAGGGACAACTTTAGTGTTTTTTACAGATATATGTTTGAATTCCTATAGGATTGGCAATGAACAAGAAAACAAAACCCAGAGTAAAATACTTTTACTCTGGCTGTTGTCACTTACAGAAGGATGAAAAGCTAGCATGGGGACCCATTGCTGTATTAAACCAGGTAAAGTGAACTGGCTATGTGTTTTTAATCTTTTTGACCATCAACCACCATAAACCAACTGCCAAGAGATAAAAAATCATGAGCTACTTTGTATTCGAGCCATTTTATAAATTTTTATCTGAGTCACTTTAAGAAATGCATTTAACCACACCTACTTTTGCCTCAGAGAGAATGAGGATGACCATGTCTGATTCTGAGACTAGACACATTGGACAGTTTAACGCAGGTCCAAACTGTGGCAATGAGTGTGATTATAAGCTGTAAATGGGATAAGACTCAAATAAATTCTGCACTTCATTCTAATATTCACATTCATTTCCTTTTCTTTCTTTTCCTCTCTCTCCCTCTACTTCCCTTTCAAGGATTTGCTCCTCGAAGTTAAAAAAGAAAACATGCATATCTCTTCTGTTCCTCCTTCAAAAACAAGCCAGTCATAAAAAACAGTTATCTCTTTTCCACTAAACTGTTATATCTACTTTGAACAGGGAAATGAGAGGCGCATGAATTGCTGAGAGGAGCTTGGTCAATGAATTAATTATGGGAAACAACTTCTACCTTAGAAGACATTCTGGCATCTGCGTTCCATATTCAAAACCTTCATCATAAGTTTGAAACTGCTGGTAGAACTCCATGATTTTCTTCTTGTTTGTCGGAAACAAACCTTTTTTAAAGAGTGTATTTACACTGACTGGATAAAGGAGATGCCTATGAAAGGAGAAGCATGCGAAAAGTCAGACCCAATGACCAGGAGAATATAAAGTCAGGATACAAAAGAGGGCATTATTTAATAGCTATATATATATATGGAGTAGAAAATAATACATGATAGATTTTTTGGGGGGAAAGCTACCCTTCACAGGTTTTAATATTTGCAAATTGTTGTCAAGATGACCAGGGGTGTCCAGCTGGTGTGTCTCAGCAGTTGAGCATTGACCCATGAACTAGGAGGTCAAGGCTCAATTCCCAGTCAGGGCACATGCTGGGGCTTGGGGCTCGATCCCCAGTAGAGGTTGTGTAGGAGGCAGCTAATCAACGATTCTCTCTCATTACTGATGTTTCTATATCTCTTTCCCTCTCCCTTCCTCTATCTAAAATCAACAGAAACATTTTTAAAAAATGACAAGAGTAACTGAAATTGTAGTCTTATTTACCGGAAGATTTTAAAATGCTTTCTAAGCAAGCATTCTTAGATTCTGACAAATGTTAGACACACAGAAATAAATTGATTCAATGCAATTTTAAAAATCATTTATTTAACAGATAATAACTAACATACAGTCCATGCCTTTCGATAACAGAAAAAAATAATCAAAGAATCAAGGGAGATATTAGTCACCAAATTTCCTAATGTCTACAGGATCCTACAAATGTGAACCATTCTATATTGAAATATATTACGTATCATAAAGTTTTACCATAAGTGAATAGAATTATTACTGTGGCATACTTAAGTAAAATAATATCAATGATTGCTAATATGCCCTAGATTAGTAACACTGAGTACTGTTAATTTCATTTTTTATTTATTTTCTCCAAAGTTTCAAAGATAGCTGAGAATTTGCTGTTTTGTTGTACATTTGGGGCATGCCAAAAGTTTGATTGGTTAGTTGTTTTTGTTCCTTTCTTTCTCTCTCTTTCTAACCACTAACAAAACATTAAGTGTTGTTCTGTTTCCTGACTCTGAACTATTGAATCCCACCTTTGGCATCCCAGTATCCCACTGAGATGGAAAAATGCCCAAGGTTAATTCAATTTCCCACATCTCCTGTGTACAAGAGAAAATTTCCTCCTGGTTCCCATGCCCAGACTTCCATTTGCCAGAAAGCTTCAGAAGGTGGCTGACTTGCTTTTTCTATCTCATCTGCCTTTCAGCACCTCCCCTCCAGGAGGCATCTGGGGACCTCTGTTGACTTTACCTCAGTAAACTTTTCATGTCTCATACCATCTCTTGGACTCTCTACTTCAGTGGTTCCCAACCATTTTCTGGCCATGCCCCACCTAAGCATCTCTAAAATCCTGATGTACCCTCTCTTTATTCCACCCCCTCCCCCATGACATATGATTCTTATTATTCAAAAAGTGAACTCCTAAAAGGCCATTAACTTGGCCTAAACAAACTTCCAAAGAATGTGGCATCCATGAAAGAGAAAAATAAAAGAACAAAAAGACAGCTGAAGTACTGAGGAAGAAATCACTAAGAAATTGTTTTAAAATAATAATATGAAGTGATATAAAAAAATAGCGAAGTTTCAAAACATATAATAGAGAACTGAACTGCATAACTATGTCAATACATATTTATAAACAGTATGAAGCATTTAGAACCATAAGAAATGCAAAAAAATCACTGTTAATAACTCATTATCAAATTGCCCCCCTTAAAAACCAAATTGCCCCCCTGTGGGGCATGTGCCCTACATTGGGAAACACTGCTCTGTTTGATGATTCTGCCCTCTCCCTTGTCCTTTCAACATCCACTTGTTATAATAATCACAAATTGCACTGAATTTTTTATCAAAAATCTGATGGATGCATGACAATTGTAAGAGGTAAATCCATACAGAGCATATACAATTGTATGGCATGACTAAGAAGAAATTACTATACATGTATTAAGTGTGTTGACTTATCTGCTCACCATAAAAATAGAGTACTCAACTGAAACCTGCCCATCAATTAGAATTTAAAATATTAACATAATCTCTTAATTGCCTAGTTAGGTAGACTTTATTGATCCACCAGATAATCTCTGAAGTCCAATGTATAGGTTTAAAATGTTTTATTCCAAAAAAGCAAAATGAACTAATACCAGTTCGTCTATTTACCTTACTAAGATGGTCAGGTCCCTTGTCCCATGAGTGCCTAAGTTCTCCAGTTGCTCCTGTAATTCTTCAGCTAGTTGTCCAGTAAAATGACATAGGTTGAAAGTCCCCATTTTCCCTTTCATCAGGATATAAAGTTTTTCATGCAGTGTTAAAAAGACATTCTTTGGAATTGATGCTATAAACAAGAAAACTATTTTTAAAAGAAGCAACAACTCCTTGAAGCAGTCAATATACTAGTACTTCTATGATTTGATCAGTAGGGAATATAGCCAAAGTTCACCAAAAACATAAAACAACCTCCTGGCAATAAAACCAGGTAAAGATTCAACCTATATGGTAAGATAGTAAAAGTCTGTAGGGTCATTTACTCTAAGGTATAATCTATAAGTGGGCCTCTGGGAAACATAATTCTAGTGATGTTATTTTCATGCTTAAACCTTTCATTGGCTTTCTATCAACTTTTGGACTCTCTGGTGATATTTCCCCCTTTAAATATACATTTCAGGTATATTGAAAACACTGTTTTATAGAGCCCAGCTTTTTCATGAGCTGTTCAAGCTGCTCATAACATTCTCTACTGGACCAACCTCACCCTCATCCCCATGCACGCATACCTACAAGACCTAAGTTTCTCCTGCTAATTTCTATTCCTCTTTCAAGCATCTTCTTGAATATTACTTCCACCAGAAGTCCTTTCCTCACCCCATGAATTGCTTTTGCCCCACTGTTTCCTTCATATTAGCGTTCATGTTCCTTCCACAATACACACTCCTGGTGTGGTTGAGGTAGTGAGAGTATAATTAGTGTTTTTATGCACTATTCCTTTATATTTTTCTTTAATCCTATTTTATTTTCTTCAAAGTAACTTTTCAAAAAATAATTTTTAGTTTTGTATTTCATCATTCTATTATGTATAGATTACATTTTATATAGGTAATCTAAAAATAATTTTTAGATACCCTGAAGCACTCATCTTCTCTGTGGGAGGGGAATACATGAGAGGAAATTCGAAGCTGACTCAAAAGTAAATATTAACATACTTCATCTATTGAATAAAAATATTTAAACATGATGCCAAAACCAGTTTGGCTCAGTGGTAGAGCATCGGTGTGTGGACTGATAGGTCCCAGGTTCAATTCCGGTCAAGGGCATGTACATTGGTTGCGGGCATATCCCGGGTAGGGGGTGTACAAGAGGCAACTGGTCGATGTTTCTCTCTCATCGACGTTTCTATCTCTCTATCTCTCCCTTCCTCTCTGTAAAAAAATCAATAAAATATTTTTAAAAATATTTAAACATGAAAGCCACCAAAAAGGGAGGGACAGGTATAAAAACTTGATCACTTTCATGTACCTGACAGATGAGTAGGTTGGTATATATTTCTTAAGGATACGTGGCTTTATAGATCAAGAAATTTAAAAATATTTATATTCTTTGATCTGAAATTCCATACTCAAAAATATCTAGAAGTATACTAAATATCATAAAATTTAAACATGTGATTTTCATAAAAGCAAGGTGAAAAAATAATCGTTGTACTGGTCATTGAGAGCTTTTAAAATCAACTTTTTTTGTCTTAATGGTAAAAACAAAAAATGCATGAGAAGCTACATGAAAAGGAATCTAAGAAAGAAGCAAAGAAAAAAAAGCTATAGTCAGTAGAAGCCAGCACAGACATGGTGACAACAACCGTGCAAAATGAATCAGATGCCAAATGAATCAGCCCTACATTCCTGGGAGGACAAAGGGCTCAGCAGCATGCACATGTGTGACCGGGAAGAAACAGAGGAGACCTTGACCCTGCGAACACACTAACCAGTGCAATCCAGAGGTCACTGCAGACAGAGACTTGGAGAAAGGGCACCACTTACCTTAGTAGCCCTATGGATTATGTCAGGAAATGCCATTAGCAAAGGGCTTAGTAAGCAGTGGAATTCTACTTTCAGGGAGCAGAGCAGTAAGATGTGATCAAGCCAAGAGCTACAGCCTGAAGAACACTGTATGCAGAGTAGCAGAACAGTTAGCCACATCATGGGAGCTGTAACAGGATACAGATTCCAAATATTTTCCAAAGAAAACATCAGTGAGGTAACCTCATCTCTTTCATGTGTCTAATTGAGATCTAACTGATCTCAATATAAGCTGCCAATACTTTGTTTTTCAATGACCAAACTCATTATACACTCTCTTCTCCTTCTATCCCTACTCTAAACAATAAAATCATGGAGCTTTGTCATTCTTGATATAGGAGTAAGGATGTAACTGGTACTTAAAACTACTCGTGGATTCCAATGTGACATTTCAAATGAACTGAGAATATTCTTTACCTGTACGATAGACAGGATCTTGCACTGCAAGTTCAAAGTTTACTTCTTTGGATTTTAGAAACACATCAATGCCCTCTTCTTCAGTAACAAAGGTCATTCGAGTTCCCACAGCAAAGACTGTAAATATTGGTCCATACTGAAAAACACACATAAATACAGATCATATTAGTAAGCATTTCTGATAACAAAGTTACTGGGCCATGGGTTAGGTTTAAGACACACTAACCCCAATGCTGAAGTTATAGTCAAGAAAAAAATTATAATCATTACATATGGTCATTAATTTTAAATTTTGACTGATTTGGCCAACTCTAATACTTAACCTCCCTTCTGACCATATAATTACTTAGCTGCATCTTCCTTTCTTGGAGTCCAAAATAATAATTAGAAGAAATTACTAGACATTTTACTAAATATTATAATATTTGAACATTGTTTTCAAGTTTCAGTACGTTATAAGTAACCTGTAGTTCAACTTTGTTCAAGAAAAATATACAAAATTGTTGACTGCTTTTACTATAAATTCATGGTCTTTCAACAATGTCTTGCAATCCTAAAAAGTTCTCTAATGTGTTCACTTTCTCACTTTCCAAATGACTGTTTTACCTGTACAACTTGCGCAACCTTCTTCACTGTGAGGTAGTGATTCTGCTTTGTATGTCACTGGGAATACAGAAACAATCAAGTAAGAGCACTCTCCTTCTTACCACCAATCCTGCAAAGTTTACACATTTGTCCTCTTTCTCCATACTTCCCTCTGGTGAACAGGTGGAAGGTAAAATGCCAACACCCCTTCTAGGCTCTCTTACCTTCTTTTTGTCCTACATTTCTTCCTTCTCTCTCCTACATCATCAGTTTTGCCCTTGCTATCAGATCATTCCAAATAACCCACAAACATACTCTAGTGAGGGGTTTGATTCCAGAAAGTCCATGACTTTATTAGGGGAAAAAATATATAATTATTTTCCTTTCCCCTGTGGCCACAGTGACATTACCATACTTCATCCAACATACACATTGTTAGAACCACCACCCTTACTTTTATCAGTGAATACCACTTATGCTCATTACTACTTCAATATTACAGTCATTTCTAGATATGTCATGAAAAGACATATGATACACTGTTGAACACTATCAGGCAGCTGAAGGCTTAATAATCATGGAGCTACCAAACAGGAAGATTCACTAGCGATCCATATGTTAGCAGCAAGAATGGCAACAGGAGTTAGACTGGACCTTGGGCTCAGCAATCTGGAGTTATGACTAAGAAAGAATTCAGAGCCACGACAGACTATAAGAGAGTTTATTTACAAAGTCACAGAGGTAGAAGAAGAAGTGAGCCATAGAAGAACTAGGCTCAGTAAAATGTGCCTGAGGAAAAGGGGCAGGGAAAGGCATGGCATGCTCCATAGAGAGAGCCCCACTGGACCCTGGTCTAGAGGGTATTTATCTGGAGGTCTCAGGGGAGGATCCCAATAGAACAAGCATCCGCTTTCCACCACTGTGTCCATTTGTGGTTTCTGCAGATTGGCTGGTGCCAAGGCAGGGGTAATTAGTCAATGCAGCTGGTGCCGAGGCCAGCCATAGGGTCACTTGTCTGGTTTGGCAGCTTTTCTGGGCCTGGAGCTAAAACACAACTGAGGCCTAGATGTAACTGATTTGAGTCAGAACCTCATTGTTCTCAATGCATAAAGGGCTGTTCTCCAGACCCTTTGTTCATTCCCCCTCTAAAGGGTCTGACCCACATGACTTAGCAACATGCTAGGGCGAGAAAGATCAGAGGAGGGTCCCAACCACATGACCAGAGATATGAAAAGATGAAAAGTCAGATGAGTCTTACCCCATGACCCAGTAATAAGCTAGGGGAGGAAAGGTTACCCTGGGGGCAAGGTCCTGTTTTTTCAGGTTTGCCCATTGCTAAGCGCCCTGTTGACCTATTTATTACCTGGCCCACCCTCCTTGCTCTGCTCATGGCTGTCTAACTGCCTACCACACTGGCATCTACACTCCTTTCCAAAATTCCCTCTCTACAATTGTTTGCTAGTCAGTACTTAGAAGAGGAGTAATTTTCATTGTTAAAATTTTGTCCAAAAGAAAATCCTTACATTTCCATTAGAAATGTATCCTTTTGTAACACCTATTAGCACCAGGCCACAGGGTAGAACAGCCAAATTCAAACACACTGAATAGCTGAGATAACTGCTGACAAGTAATATTTACAGTAACTTATTGCAAAATGACCACACAGTGCAAATGGCCATGATCAATGTTATAAATTTTGTTGACAATGAGTTTTTTCTGTCTTATTTGCCTTCCTTCTGTTCTCATTTTTGTGCAATGTCAACACTCTAAGTATTACAAAGTAAAGGCAACCACATGCAGTATGTGTAGATTCGATGCTTGTATTTTTTTGTTAAACTTTTTAGTTTGAGATAATGTAGACTATCATGCAGGTGTAAGAAATAACAGAGACCCCATGTACTCATCACTCTGCTTCTCCTAGTGCTAACACCTCTCAAAGTGATAGTACAGTATCATAACCAAGCTACTGACACTGATAAAATCAAGAAAATAGGTCCCTTTTATAGCCACACCTATTTCCCTCCCATGCACAACTTCCCCTTAACCCTTGGCAGCTACTAATCTGCTCTCTATAGACTCTATAGAGTAATGAATTTTAGCAATATTATAGAAATAGAATCATATATTATGGGAACTTTGGAATTAGCTTTTCCCCCCACATGGCATAATTCAATTGAGATCCATCCACATTGATGTATCAATAGTTCATTCCTTAATATTTTGAGTAGAATTTCATGATATGAATGTACCACAATTTAAACATTGTTGAAGGGTGTTTGTGTTCTTTTCAGTTTCAGACCATTACAAACAAAGTAGCTATGAACATTCACGTACAGGTTTTGTGTGTACACAAGTTTTCATTTCTCTAGGATAAGTTCCCAGAATATGAACCAGCATTTCCATCAGCAATTCTACCATCTGACATTTTGTATTTTCACCAGCAATGTATGAATGACCCAGCTTCTCTGTATCCTTATTAGCATTTGGGTGCTGTCCTTATTTTTCATTTAGCCATTCTGATAGGTGTCTTGTGATATTCCATTGTGGTTTTAATTTACATATCCCTAATTGCTAATGATGTTGAACATTTTTCTATGTGCTCATTTGCCATTTGTATGTCCGCTTCAGTAAATTGCCTGTTCTTGACATTTGCCCATTTTTAAATTAGTTGGTGGTGTTTTTTCTTTAATCTGGAATGTTGAGAGTTCTTTATATATATAACTAATCCTTTGTTAGATATGTGGCTTGCAAATATTTTCTTTCCGCCTATTGCTTGATTTTCATCCTCTTAACTGTGGACTTTCATACTAAATATTCCTCTTTAACAAATATGTTAACATTAACAAATATGTTAATATTTACTTTTGAGCTAGCTTCCCATTTCCTTTCATGCATTCCCCTGCCACAGAAAAGATGAATGCTCCAGGGCATCTAAAATTATTTTTAATTCACCTATGTAAAATGTAACCTATATATAATAGGAGGATGAAATGCAAAATTAAAAATTATTTTTTGAAAAAGTTACTTTGAAGTAAATAAACAGGACTAAAAGAAAAAAGAAAAGCATAATGGGTTTAAAAAAAAAATACACTCTCACTACCTCAACCCAACCAGGAGTATGTATTGTGGAAGGAGCATAAACACTAATATAAAGAAAATAGTGTGGCCAAAGCTATTTGTGGGGTTATGAAACTAGACATGTTTATGCCTTTATAATATAAATCTATATGGAAGACAAAACAAAACACCACTATATTTAAAAGAAGAAAATGGACTTCTAATTTTGATAGCAAAATTGTGGCAACTTCTGATGTTTTCCACTTCTTTCCTGGAAACTACACAAAGCCAAAAGGAGAATGAAACAAACATATGCACAAACAACAGACTCAGCTAAACAATAAGAAGGAAATCTACAAACTACAAAAGCCACCACACACGAAACCAGCAGAATGGGCTGTGGAAGCTCTAACAGTATAGGAGGGAGAAATGAGGAATGTCCAGAGAGTTCAATACTGAAAAGCTCAGAAATAAACACTCAAGGATAGGAGAAGGCAAAACTCAGAGCTGGAACCACTCTGTGATAGATGGGCTAAAATAAGCAGGCCATGGATACTGAGCGAACTAGCAAAGGATCACACACAAGCTATTCAGTGGGTTCCAGAAGCAGCGACTTCTAAACGTGAAGAGGCACCTGAGAAGACAAGAGTCCTGTCTCTGAGCAGCAGCAGCTGTGGGAGAAATGAAGTGAGAGTTCAAGTGTGGAAGGGCAGGCCCTGAAAGGCAGGAGCCTTAGGTCATGCTTGTGAGGAGGCACTATGTTTTCACTGTAGCAAGAGGATAGAAAACTTAAGCTGGGAAACTTGGAAAGCAACTACTTCCAACCAAAACCTCTTGTTGATAGCTAGTCAAAGACAACTCAACTTTTGAAAACATGGTTAAACAAAAGGGAAAAATTCAGCACTATAAGAAAGAAAAGAATAACCTGATTAAAAAAAAAAAAGCCCACTAACGTATTTTGCTAACGAGTACATGAGAATTGAAATACAAATTTATTGTTGTGATTTGTAAAAATCAACCTAATAATTGTAGTTGCAAAGAAAATAAAGCATGGGTGCCTCTTATCCTTAAAATAAGAAACCAGGGGGGGAAAAATAGCCAGACAAAAGAGGAAAATTAGAAAATAAAGGAAGTCAGGAAAGAAAGACACAATAAAGACATTTCTGAATAAAAGAAAACAATTACATTAAGTACAAGTGAGGCTATACACCCCACACAAAAAGGCCTAAGGAAAAGAAAGTATAGAAATGTGAGAAATGCAAAATGGAAAATAGAAATAAAGATGAAAACAATTGCAAGGGAATGACAGCCATGGGAGACAGGCCAAAAAGATTAAACCTAAGCATTATTGGACCTCTTTACCTAACTCCAAATTCATTTATTCAACTGCTTATCTCAACATCTCCACTTGGATGTCAAAATCCCAAACTTCTACAGATCTAAAGCTGAACTTTCCTTCCAATGAGGTCTTGCAATCTTGTCCGTCTCATTTGATGGCAATCTACTGTCTAGTTTCTGAAGTTAAACTCTTTGAAGTCACCTTTGCCCTTTTCATGCTCTTACACACCACATTCAATAACCAGTAAATCTTGTTGCTTCCACCTTCAAAATGTACCCAGCTGTTTTCAAACTGCCACTGCTATGCCCATTGCCAAAACCACCATGACCTTCAGCTTAAATTAAATAACTTTCAAATTGTTTTTCTTCTTTTATCCTTAGGTCCCTGTTTTTAACAGAGCTGCCAAAGCGATCCTTTAAAGTTTAAATCAGATCATATTACTCCTCTGCTCAAAACACTCAAAAGCTTTCCTTATTTACACTTTCAATCTGATAATTTATAGATATACCATACACAGAAATGACATTTATTGCTACATTTTTTTATAATAACAAAATAAGAGGGGGGAAAACATGTCCATGAGTCAGTGACTGCTAAAGTGAACTATGTTTCAGGGAATACTACTTTGCAGGTTTTATTTCTGTGTAGGATGTGGTAAAACCAGGTGAGCCAAGGTTCTTACTGCTAATTTTAAAAAGGTGAATAAATTCCAAAGGTCATATTTTTAAAAGCATTAGAGAACTGGGAATACAATAAAAACTAAACGGGCTAAAACTTCACAGAGGAGAGAATTGTACAGAAGTGAAAAAAACAATAGTTCACTATTTATTTCTCTGGTGAATTCTGGGTATGGGCTGATGGTCAGAACTGAAATAGGCACCTTTGGAAAATTGATAGTTAACATAATATTTAATGGTAAAATGTTGAACATTTAACCTAAAATTGGGAAAAAGACAAGCTTGTCTATTCTCATCACTTTTATTCCACAATATATTAGAGCACCTACCGATTGTAATAATGCAAAAAAAAAAAAAAGAAAAGAAATAGAAGACATGAACATCATGATGGGGGAAGAAAATAAATTTATCTCTTTGCAGGACACATTGTTTATGTATAAAACCTCCTATGAATTTTATTAAAAAAACAAAAACCAAAACCAAAAAAACCTACTGGAACTAATAAGTAAATTTAGCAAGGTCATAGGATACAAGTTAATATACAAAAAAAAAACAAACCCTGCATTTTTTATGTGCTAGCAGGATACAATTAGAAAGCTTAAGTGAAAACAATTTTATCTATAACTAGAGGCCCAGTGCACAATTTTATACACCAGTGGGACCTCTCAGCCTGGCCTGTAGGGTCAGGCCAAAATCAGCTCTCTGATATCCCCCAAGAGGTCCCAGATTGCAAATGGGCACAGGCAGGGGGAGTGACCCCACTGGGGTCAGGAAGGGATGTGGGAGGTTGGCCAGCTGGGAAAGGGCTGTGGGAGTACTCCAGGGCATGTCCAACCCATCTCACTCAATCCCAATAGGCCAGATCCCAGGAGCAAGCTAAACTACAGGTCCAAGCGTCTGCCCCCTAGTGGTCAATACATGACATAGGAACTGGTCGACTAATCAACTGTCTGCCCCTGGTGGTCAGTGCACATCATAGCGAGTGGTTGAGTGGCCTTAGCATATCATTAGCATATTATGCTTTGATTGGTTGAATGGCTGATTGGTCAACTAGACAATTAGCATATTAGGCTTTTATTATATAGGATAGCCTCAAAAATATAAAATTCACAAGAAAATAATTAATAACCACAGGCAAGCCCTCATTGTAAAAACTATATGTTATTTCTGAAAGAAATTAAGTAGCTAAATTGAGAGATACACAGCATTCATAGACCAGAACAATTAATATTGTTAAAAAGTCTATTCTCCCCTAGTTTTTCTACAGATTTACCAAACTTCCAATCATAACTCCAGCAGTCTTTATAACAGGAATTTTCAAGCAAATTTTAAAATTTATATTCAAATTTAAATCTTGAATGTCAAAGCAATTATTAAAAAATATGTACAGAAATTTCACTACCTGATTTAAAGACTTACTATAAAAACATAGTATTTAAGACAATTTGATGTTCATAAAGGAGTGGTCAATGGAATAGGATAGAACAATGGAATAGGATAGAAAAGCTAGAAATAGAACTACGCACATACAATCAACTAATTTATGGAAAGCCACAAAGGCAATGCCAAGAGGAAATTCCTTCAAGAATGATACTGGAAAAATTGGACATCCAGATGAGGGGGGGAAATGAACCTCACCCCTTACTTATACCACACACACAAAAATTAATACAAAGTTGATTATAGCCCCAAATGAAAAATGCAAAACTAAAAACTTCTTAGAAGAAAATAAAATAATCTTTGTGACCTTGATTGACCTTTTCAAACAAGCTTCTAAAAACATTCCCTAAATATTATCAAAATCATACTCCTAACAAAGGCAATATATATGTAAATATATAATCTTACCTAATAAAAGAGTAATATGCAAATTAACCATCATTCCACTATACCAACAAGCTATGCCCACCAGCCAATTAGAGTGAGTATGCAAATAAACCCAACCAAGATGGCTACAGCCACAGAGAACAGGAGGGAGGCTTGGGTTTCCCAGGCAATGGAAGAAGCCATGCTTTCCTCCTGCTCTTGCCAGCCTAGGCCTCCACTCAAAGCTACAAAGTTTCAATTATAGAAGGTAAACAAATCCAAACAGAAATGGCAGCAGCCAGGGAGCTGGAGAGAGCAGGCTGGGGTTACCCCCCGCCCCCCTCCCCGGCAACAAAGGAAGCAAAGCTTTCTGCATACCCTGGCTGACACAGGCCTCTGCTTAAGGCTATAAAGTTTCAATTTTAGAAGGTACATATGTCCCAATAGAAATGGCTGCCAGCCATGGAGTGAGCAGCAGGCTTGGCTCTGCTCCAGGCTACAAAGTTTCAGTTGTAGAAGGTAAATAAATTCCAGATAACAGGGCCTCTGTTTTGTCGCCAGGGGCATGGCTGGCCTAAAAACCACCATAGGCCCCTCGCCCAGGCTGTTCCATACCCCAAGGGAATCCCCACCCTGATCCAGAACATCTTTCAGGGCAAACCAGGTGGCCCAGTGCACCAGGCCTCTATCCTATCTAATAAAAGAGTAATATGCAGGTTGCCCATCACTCCAACACACAATATGGCTGCCCCCATGTGGTCAAAGATCCTACCCCTATATAAACACAAGATGGCCAGCAGGAGAGGGCAGTTGGGAGGGACCAGTCCTGGAAGGGAGGACAGTTGTGGGCAATCAGGGCAAGCAGGAGAGGGCAGTTGGGAGGCACCAGGCCTACAAGGGAGGGTAGTTGGGGGTGATAAAGCCTTCAGGGGAGGGCAGTTAGGGGTGACCAGGCCAGCAGAGGAGGGAAGTTGGGGCAAACAGGCTGGCAGGGGAGCAGTTATATATCAATCAGGCTGGCATGGGAGTGGTTAGGGGGTGATCAGGCTGGCAGGCAGAAGTGGTTAGGAGCAATCAGGAAGGCAGGCAGGTGAGCAGTTGGGAGCCAGCAGTCTTGGATTGTGAGAGGACAGTTGGACATCACTAGAGGGGTCCCAGAGTGGAGAGGGTGCAAGCTGGGCTGTGAGATACCTCCCTCCCCCGTGCATGTATTTTGTGCACTGGGTATCTAGTAAATATATAAAAGGCTAATATGTAGAGCGTATCCATGGCAGTTCGACCAGGAGACTGGAAGTTCGATCTCTCACTATGATATGCACTGACCACCACGGGGTGGTGGAGAGAGGCCCTGACTGGCAATTGACCCTGATCACCAGCCAGGCCTAGGGACCCTACCTGTGCACAAATTATGTGCACCGGACCTCCAGCAGGAGATAAAGGAAAATTTATTTTAAAGATACTGTTTTGGCTGAAACCGGTTTGGCTCAGTGGATAGAGCGTCAGCCTATGGACTGAAAGGTTCTGGGTTCGATTCCGGTCAAGGGCATGTACCTGGGTCGCAGGCACATCCCCAGTAGGAGGTGTGCAAGAGGCAGCTGGTCAATGATTCTCTCGCATTGATGTTTCTAACTCTCTATCCCTCTCCTTTCCTCTCTGTAAAAAATCAATAAAATATATTAAAAAAAAAAAAAAAGATAAAGATACTGTTTTGGTCCTAACCAGTTTGGCACAGTGGATAGAGCATCAGTCTATGGACTGAAGGGTCCCCGGTTGGATTCCAGTCAAGGGCATGTACCTTGGTTGTGGGCACATCCCCAGTGGGGGGCATTCAGGAGGCAGCTGATTTATGTTTACCTCTCATCAATATTTCTAATTCTCTATCCCTCTCCCTTCCTCTCTGAAAAAAAATCAATAAAATATATATTTTTTAAAAAGATACTGTTTTGCTTCTATTAGACTAGCAAGAATTATGGTTCCTTGTGTGGGCCAGGATATGAGGAGCTAGACAATCCCCTACCTACACTCAAAAGAAAAGAAATTGCACATACTGTTAAGTCATTTTGGAAGGGTAAAATGGTAACATAAGCAATGTAAATGTTATGTTCTTTGGGCACTTCCATTTTTAGGAATTTATTCTGAGGAAATAATCAGCTAAGTGCAAGAAGCAACACACACACACTATATGTGTGTGTGTGTGTGTATGTATATGTATATATATATATATATATATATATATATATACACACACCCTACCTAATAAAAGAGTAATATGCAAATTAACCACCACTCCACTATACCCACAAGCCATGCCCACCAGCCTATCAGAGTAAGTATGCAAATTAACCCCAACCAAGATGGCAGCCACAACAGAGAGCACGAGGGAAGCTTGGGTTTCCCCGGCAATGGAGGAAGCCAAGCTTTCCACACACCCTGGCCGGCCCAGGCCTTCACTCAAGGGTACAAAGTTTAAATTATAGAAGATAAATCCCAAGAAAAATGGCAACAGCTATGGAGCTGGAGAGAGTAGGCTAGGGTTGCCCACAGCTATGGAGGAAGCCAAGCTTTCCACCTGCTCTGGCCTAGGCTTCCACTCCAGGCTACAAAGTTTCAATTATAGAAGGTGAATAAACCCAACAGAAATAGCTGTCCTCCTGGAGCGAGCAGAAGGCTTGGCTTCGCTCCAGGCCACAGTTTCAATTGTAGAAGATAAATATATCCCAGACACCAGGGCCTCCGCTTGGGTCGCTGGGGGGACATGGCCGACCTGCAAACACCATAGGTCCCTCACCCAGGCTGCCCGATGCCCCAAGGGAACCCCCACCCTGATCTGGGACATCCTTCAGGGCAAACCAACTGGCCCTCACCCATGCACCAGGCCTCTATCCTATCTAATAAAAGAGTAATATGCAGATTGATCTTCACTCCAACACACAAGATCAAGATAGCTGCCCTCATGTGGTCAAAGATCCTGCCCCCATGTGGACACAAGATGGCCAGCAGGGGAGGTCAGTTAGGGGTGACCAGGCTAGCAGAGGAGGGAAGTTGGGGGCAAACAGGCTGGCAGAGGGGCAGTTAGACATCAATCAGGCTGGCAGGGCAGTGGTTAGGGGTGATCAGGCTGATAGGAAGAAGAGGTTAGGGGCAATCAGGAAGGCAGGCAGGTGAGCAGTTGGGAAGCCAACAGTCCTGGATTGTGAAAGGGATCCCAAGATTGAAGAGGGTGCAGGCTGAGCTGAGCGACACCCCCTCGCCCCTGAATTTCGTGTATGGGCCTCTAATATATATATCCATCCCAGAATATTCAGTGAAGCACTGGTTGAGATAAATAAAAAAAATTGGCAATATTCTATAAACTCTTTTTGCAAGAGTCACTATATTTGAAAAAGTACAAAAACAACCATTACTAATCTTAGTACCCGATGAAAATGGATTTCATCATCATTAAGTAATAACACCAGTGGAAAATACAAGGCCAGCAAAATTTGCAAAGACCAAGTTTGTAAACAATTTTTTTTTTTTTTACAATGAACTGGTGTTGACTCCTATTTGGATACTAATTTACTATGCGTTTTCATAAACTGAACTTATACCTGTCTTCCCCAATTACTGCAGCATTTACTTAATGTGTACACAAAGAATTTTTTTTATGATGAAGTTATTAGCACTCATAATGTCTGCTTCCCAAAAGGCAGTTAGTTGCAAGCTGCACTGTACTTCATAACTGATAAAAATCCATTTAGTTTTTTAAAACTATGCATAAGACATAGCTATTCATTGAGGAATTCATAAATGACTAGATCGTTTAATTGAAGGCAGCAGATATGTTCCCCGAGTTCTAACATTGAATTTGAGATCCAATGAAATAAAAACTAAAAAAAGTAAACATTACCTTCCCTGGTAACCCTACCTGCTAAGGCCTCTTACCTTGATTCTTGCTTTCTCTATAAATTCCAGAGGGGCTTTCCCAAACTCAAATGCAGCTCCAATCCAAGGAATCCAGCCTCCGATGCACGGGGGACCGCTCAAGTTCTTCCACCGGAGGAATAACAGAAGAGCGACGCATCCTAGGATTATAATTACTGACGGGAAAATTAGTTCCATGTTTTTGTCTGGCACCTTCCAGAATCAGAGAAGGAAAAGTCCTCCTGCCTTGGCACTTGTTCCTTCCCTCTGGGAATCGGGAGCATCCACCGGACTGGACCTCGCAATGTTTCCTTGATGCAACTTTGGCAGCTTTATTCGCTTTTCCAAGTGTAGTCTCCTTTCCCCGCCCCAATTTTTAGATGACTTTTGCATCATCGCTCCCTCCCACTTCTCTTTCAGATCTTAGCCAACCGGTCTGTGGTGCTGAGGCTGGACCGAGGTCGGAGGGCGGGTTCCGAGAGTCAAAGGGGGAGAAAAAAAAAAAAAACACCCACAAACATGCGTTGTTGCCATGGATACAGAGGGCTCAGCGAGCGCGAGATTGCGGCCAATCAGAGAACGCGGCTCAAGAGGCGCAGAGTGCGGAGGACTACATTTCCCAGAAGCCTCTGGGGCTCCGCGTTGTTTATCTGTTCTCTGTCCTCTGGACCACTCCATCCCCGGCTGTTAGGAAGGTTGCGGGTTCACAGGGCGAAGCCGGGAGAGGGTCGTGGACGCCGCCACGCCCTTGGCCGGTTGAGGAGAGGCCGCCCCGGCAGGGTGGCACGCCAGCGGTGGCGCCCGCGCCGGCCAGAACGGCTGCCTTGTCGTCCTGTCCTGCTGCTGCATGTCGGTCCCCGAGGATGAGGAGAGGCTTTTGCCGCTCGTCCAGAGATGGCCCCGAGCCAGCAACTTCGTTCTGTCCGGCTGCGCGGCCACCGTGGCCGAGCTAGGTACCCGGACGCCCGCTCCTGGGCCTCTCCCGCCGGTCGTTGTGGCGCCGCCCTGGAAAGAGGGGTGGCAGCGGGGGAGCGGGGGAGGGGAGGCGGGACCGGAAGATAGATGTCTTCGTTCCCGGGTGTGTGCAGTCCGCGAGGTTGCGCCCTTCCTTCCCCACGTGTCCAGCAGAGGTGGCGGGGTACGGGCAAGGCCATCTTTGTGTGGAGGAGGGAGTGGGGGGTCGCTGAGGTCTTTGCTTTCCTAATTTCGTCTCCCTCAGAGGTGTGCAATTGCACCCAAACGTGTGCTTTTAGGAGCTTCACCGGTTGTCATTCCTCTTAAGGAGTCATTTCCCCTTTAGTGAGGATGACCTTTTGAAAAACAAAATCCACTTTTCATCCTTATTGAAATCATCTCATGGATGTCTATTCTTTTTTCTTTAAAAAAAACAAAACTTACCTTTACTGTTGAGATTATTACATATTTCCCTGTGATTTATGTTCTTACACAGCCTCACTCCACATTGTCTTTTGGGTCCAAATTGTGGAACCAACTTGTGGGACTTAAGTATTAACGGGTCACACTTAATTGACTCGGCATGTACTCAGCACCTGTCAGTTGGCCACTTGGAGCTTAACTCATCTATGTTTACCTTGCAGGATTCTGGAAGGTCAAAAGTATATAAATACTAAATCCAAGGCAGGGCCCCCTAATAATCGTGTTATTAGTATAATTACTGCAACGCTAGAGACTGTGGAGATATAGTTTAAAAGACCCAATTCTGACCTTACAGGCTGGTGGGGAGACGCGTATTATTATAATGAAGGTATTGTTACCTATCAGAAGAGCATAGAGATGAGCAGGTACCTCTGTGTAAGCAAGTCAGGGAAAATGGAAGGCCACCTAGAACAGACTGAGGATGCCCTCACATGAGCAGGTGGTGTTTCTTCCAAGGGTTTTTGTGAGTAGTGCCTACCGTTCCCTCTGAAGCCTTCCCTGTGAATTTTAAGATTACCCTTTAATTTTGTTGCCCATTTAAAACAAACAAAAAGTAGCCGTCCTGATCTGTTATCATTTGTAAATATTTGTCTTGTTCTAAAGTGAGTTAATTTGTATTTCCAGCCCAGCCAGCACCTTATCTGTTGTCTCGCCCTTTGTGCTCCTGCACTCTTGCCCTTTAAACCTTCTCCTTTTTCCTCTGTCCACCCCAAACTCATGGAGAATTACTTTCATTCATTGTTTTTACTGAAATATAATTGATCAACTTTTTCTTTTTAATTTAAAAGCAGGTTGCTGAATGATTAGATATATTTCCAGGTGGGACTTTTTATTTTGTTTTGTCCTTTTGTTTGTTTTTGTTTGTTTTTAAAATTTATTTAAACTGATGTTTCCCCTCTGACCAAAGGCTTGTATTTCCTCTGTTAAAAATTCATAGAGAGTTGTTAGGAGGCTGGGAGAATAAAAACATGAGATGGTTTTGAGTGCAAAACAATTTAGGATCAGAACCTGGAGTAGGATTTAAGTAACTAGCAAGAAAAACAAAAATTTTTTGAGAGTCATAACCTATGCTCAAATAGAGGCTCCTAGGTCTTAAGACTTTTCATATTTCAATGAAGTGTTGCTTGAATCCTCTATATGTTAATTATGTCTGTTTTAGGGAAACTATTGGCAAGATATAAATTTTTCCAAAGACTAGTATCAAGATTTAATATCCTCTTCAACTCTGTTTTCTTTTGGAAAGACATAGCTATGGTTTTGTATCAAGTGGGTGTCATTGAAAAACTTATGTAATATTAGCAATGTTCATGAACTTAACTGAATCTGGTCATCTCAATTATTTGGGACATTGTGTATATAAAGTTATGAGCTTGATATTCCTACTCTGGGCTAGTTAGCGCCACTCTGTTTCAAGGTAAAAGGTCTATCTGTAATTCAAAATGTAATCATTAGAAAAATAATTTTCAAGGGCAGTTGGTACTTGTAAGGAGGCCATGCATAAAAATTGTCAGTGCTGGAAAAACAACATGTGCTTTAATACAAGGCCAATGAGCATGCCATCCTCGTATATAAAAGATGATATTTTTAGCTCCTTATTGCATCTTCTGTGTCTCAAACAAGTTAGTGATTCATCTGCCTGTGAACATCATCTATGAGATTATAGAATTCAGCTCCATCTGGCATTCAGAACCTAGGATAAGTAGTACAGTAGTCTAAAAGTCACATTAGCTCTAAATCACAATTGCAGTCAAGAGTACATTACAGACTATGGATACCTGGAATTACAACCATCGGAAAGCAAAACTTAAGAACAAAAAAGTAGATTTTAGACTGAAATTTCTGAACAAAAAGAACCCAAGCCTTGTCACTTTTCCTCCTGGCGATTGGGATGTGCTCTGGAGCAGTGGTTTGTAAATTTGGGAGTGCATATGGATCAACGGATTCCCATAGCCGATTCTGATGTTCTCTAAAATATGAGAATCACTGATCGTGTGATGAAAGTATTAGTCCTGTGATTTTAGAATTGTTGTTTGTTCTTCTGATTATTGTGGGTTTCAACTCATTTTGTTTCATTTGTATTAGCAACCTTTCCCCTTGACCTCACAAAAACTCGACTCCAAATGCAAGGAGAAGCTGCCCTTGCTCGTCTGGGAGACAACGCAAGAGGACCTGCTCCCTACCGGGGCATGGTGCGCACAGCCCTCGGGATCATCCAGGAAGAAGGCTTTCTAAAGCTTTGGCAAGGAGTGACACCTGCCATTTACAGACACGTAGGTATTTATCTTGATTCTGGCTGGTAAGTTTGTTTTGATTTCTGTGTTTGTCTCCTCTGCTTTTCTCTTTGGCTCTATCCAAAAACCAGTTAGTTTTTTTTTCTACTTATGTGATAAATGAATATATAGTCTCTTAAGAAGAAGAAAATAAATTCCCAATTGTTACCAAGGAATTATTGCACTAAATTTTTAGAAATACATATAGAATTATTTAGGGATGAACTGTCATAATATCTGTAATATATTTTAAATTAATTAAGAAAAAGCACACAACATGAAGCAAATAGGGCAAAAATGTTAGCACTTTATAAATCTGAGTTATAGATACTGAGGAGTGTTATATCATTTTCTCTACTTCTCCGTATGTTTCAAAATTTTCCCAATAAAATTCTTTTTAAGTTTAAGAAAAAAAACCATAATTTATGTATTTGTTTATTTTAGAAACATTAAACACAAAATTAAAAATGTTTATGTTCTTGAAAATTAAATATATTTGACCACAATTCCACATCTCACCAATACATTAGAAACCAGGCTACTCTGAAAAGACAGCAAGCAAGAATGACTGTGCAACTCTGGCAATAGAGTTCATGTTAAAAAGGTGCTTTTGGTTGCCTCAGTTTCCCAGACTACCTAACTAGCTAGCTATGTGGGCCTCTGGTCACTCTTAAAGGAAAATAGCCATTAAGTACACTGTAGCCAATGAGAACACTTTTCTGCTCTGCTTTATGAGTGGCCCTCATAAAGACAGAGGTGTTGAGTTTTCAGTTTGTGGACAGGGGAACATAAACTTGGCTTCAAAAGGTAGTAGGGCAGTCCTGAGCAGTGGCTGAAGCATCAGCCTGAGTACTGAAGGGTCACCCTGGGCATGTACCCCAGTTGTAGGTTCCATCTCCCCCTTTCTCCCCCTCTCTCCCTCCCTCCCCCTCTCCCCCTCTCTCCCTCTCCCCCTCTCTCCATCCCTCCCCCTCTCCCCCTCTCTCCCTCTCTCCCCCTGTCCCCCTCTCCCCCTCTCCCCCTCTCTCTCTCCCTCTCCCCCTCTCTCTCTCCCTCTCCCCCTCTCCCCCTCTCCCTCTTCCTCTCTCTCTCTCCCTCCCTCCTTCCCTCTCCCTCCCTCCCTCCCTCCCTCCCCCCTCCCCGCCCCTTTCCCTTTTAATCTCTCTATAAAAAAAATTATCAATGGAAAAAATATCCTCAGGTGAGGATTGAAAAAAATAAAAGGTGATAGGACAGGTGTGGCATTTTACTCCTCTATATTCATCATGTTTCCTCAACTCTCAAAGGGACCCTTGGTCAGAGAACTACCCAGCAGTAACTTCCATCTTACTCTTTTTTTTTAAAATATATTTTATTAATTTTTTTTACAGAGAGGAAGGGAGAGAGAGAGCTAGAAACGTCGATCAGAGAGAAACATCGACCAGCTGCCTCTTGCATACCCCCTTCCGGGGATGTGCCCGCAACCAATGTACATGCCCCTGACCAGAATCGAGCCTGGGACCTTTCAGTCCGCAGACCGACGCTCTACCACTGAGCCAAACCGACTTCGGCCCATCTTACTGTTTTTAAAGCTTCAGTTTTTCAGATGAGTACATTTGAGTGCATTCATCAAGAACTATCCAGAAATGTGCAAATGTATTTTGGTACTTTGTATATATTTTTTAATATCTTGAAATATTTCATCAAACTTCCAGAAACACCAAGAAAAATTCTCTATATGAATAGTATGTACTGATTTTAATGATGTTTATTTTTCATCCTTTTAAAAAGTATTTTCTCCTTTGCTTCCCATTGTTATTTTGAATTTCACTTCTTTTCATGTATATTTTTGACCACCATATATGGTTTTACAGTTAAGCTTAATTTCATATATTTGACACCACTGAAAAATGACTGTAGGATAATAAATTATCCAATAAAGGTCTACATGTTTATTGAATGAAAATGCCCGCTGTTTACCCAGCTCTGTACTAGGGCATGTAAGGTAATGAAAACCTACCTTGAAAACCTTATGGTCTGATGAAAAGGTGAGCAAGAAAATCAAGTCCATTTCTAATCAGTATTATGGATGCTGACTTAGGTGTGTGCCTGTGTGTTTCCGTGGGAACACAGGGGAAGCAGCGGGTGCCATGACAGCCTAGAACACGAGAGCAAAGGTCAGAGAATGTTTCTGGAAAAGTAGTTCTCTGAGTTGAGTTTTGAAGATAGGAGGAGTTAGGAAAGCAGAGAAGGGAGAATCCATGCAAGAAATACCAGCCAGCATGTGATCAGGCCTGAGACTGACAAAGGCATGCCACCTGTGGAGAGCCTCAGGAAGTCCATGTGCATCCGTCCTCAGGCACAGGCTCCATGAGGAAAAGAGCCAGCTGGGGAGGTCACCCAGGCCAGGTCAGATGTCCTCGTATTTTATTAAACATATAGCTGAATCCACTTCTTTCATGCTTTCTCTTACACAGTGTACTCCGGAGGTCGAATGGTCACATATGAACATCTCCGTGAAGTTGTGTTTCACAAAAATGAAGATAAGCATTATCCCCTTTGGTAAGCTCTGTTTTGAAAATAAGATGCTAGTGCCCCTAAGCTTTTAATGTTTTATCCATTAGATTTATATAAAATTATGCATTGTATCGAAATGGCCTCAAGTTACAGGCTTAAAATAATAAATGTTAACAATATAAATCCAAATAATTGACCATTTACTGCATTTTGTATACTCATGTATATATGTACATAAAATTATGTATGTATTTAATATTTTAATATTAAAAATTATTTTAGATCACATTCTATATTCCTTTTCCTATTGAGAATTCCTGGGCTTTAGAGTAAGACAGAAATGGGCCCAAATTCCTCCTCTACCAATGTGTAACCTGGGCAAACTATTTGAATTTCCACTCTCTGTGGTCCTTTAACTTTGCCCTCTGTAAACAGACAAATCATCCACTTTCCTCTGATTTGTTTGGGTCTGTTCCTCATTTTGTCTTACATGTCATATGCAGGGGCTGTACCAGCATGGTACTGTTTACTCCAAAACTTGTGAAATTAATGGTCACCTTTAAAAATGTATCTCCTTGTATAATCAGGAAATCAGTGATTGGAGGGATGTTGGCTGGTGTGGTTGGCCAGTTTTTGGCCAACCCAACAGACCTAGTGAAGGTCCAGATGCAAATGGAAGGAAAAAGGAAACTGGAAGGAAAACCACTGCGGTAAGTTCTCTAATTAATTCACACCTTCTTTTCCCCTTTGTCTCCATCGTATTTTGAACATTAACCTAATGGACATATGCATGTTTATAATTCACCATTCAGTAAAGACATTCATTTTGACTCTTAATTTGGAAATTGTATCCATTATGAGGAGAGCTAAGGCGGATCTTTTCTTTGATTGATGAAGGTGCACATGTTCTCTACCAAATTCTGTGTGTGCTGCCTTTCCCAGCCCAGGCAGCAATTAAAGAGTTTGATCATTAACATTTGCCCTGCTGTGAATCCTGATTTAGCCATCATGGCCTGGTGTTGTTGAAGTCAATTAACATTTCTATTCTGTGCTTCTCTGTCTTTACAAGGAGCCATCTTAGAAGGTGTGCCTGATGGTGAGACTGCCTGGCTCATAGGTGCCAGAAGCTTAGCTTAGCTTCCCTTTCTCCTTGAAAGAAGGGAAATAGCAAAGTTGACCTTGTAAGTTGTTCCTGCTTCCCTGTCCAATCTGCTCCTCTTCTTTTTACCAAGGAAGTGTGGAAACCACGCCTTTGTGATCACAAAGCCTCCTATTCCATTACACTGTATTACCGAAGTTTGCCTTTCTTCCAAGGGCTTCATGTTCAACAGTTTTTAAAAATGCTGCTTGCCAGTTTCCCCCAGGAAAGGGGCAAAGTCTTGCAGATAGATAGCTCCCTCTCAGGAAAGAGGAAAAGTGCCGGGCACTTTGAGCTGAGTGATGGGGGTCTGATCCTCTGAGACTGCAGGTCTGCGGCTGAGCCAGAGGTGAAGGAGGTTTGGAGCCTCCTTTGGAGTTCGCTCCTGACCACGGATCTCCGCTCTGCTGCTCCCGAGCTGACTCAGTGGAAAACGAGGTTGGGCTGGGAAAGAGCCTGCACCACACAGGAGAAAGGGAAACCACTCTGATTTAACCAAGTAGTTCAACAGAACCCCAGGGTCTATTTTGTCACCTGGCAACAAGGTCTAATGACTCAGTAGCAGGAGAAGTGATGTGGCCTGGTTGGATATAGGAAGAGAACTAACTATTGGAATCCAGAAATAATCTGAATTGATTGCCTCAATTTTTCCCCTCTCTCATCTTTAATGTTGAAACTTTTTGGTTTGCTATAGTAATAAAAACACTGAATATTGTTGTAAAGAAGATGAATGTTGGGATCAGATAACCAGTGTTTACCACATTTTAACTCTATAACCTTAGTCAGTTTCCTAACCTCTCTAAGCTTCAGTTTCCTCAGATGTAAATTGGAGTTAATAATACACACTTCATAGAGTTCTCAAAAATGAAATGTACCATATGTGTATAAAGAAGTCTGGTGTTTAATAAGTGAACAATAAATTTTAGCTATGTTAGCCATTTATGACCATACCTCCCATGTAGAATCACAGTAATTATGCATGCCTAATAAATGTCATATTTACTTTTCAGTGCGAATCAGAAAGTGTAAGTCCTGAGCAAAAGCCACACAACACAGCTAGTAAGTAGGAAAGGTAGCATATGACTCCAGGTATTTCTAACTATATCAAATGTAGATCTTTATTTTATACCAGAGGTTTCCAGATTTGGTTCATGGTTCAGTACCATTTTTTAAAAAATATATGTATAGAAAAACAAGCAAAATAAGAATAAAATAGTAAATTTTGATAAAGCCAAAGTATTCTATTTTAAACCTCATATGATGAGGTTGTCCTTACTTTTTGGCCTGAAGATATTTTTTTTAAAAGATTATGTGAGGATCAATGTTATTTGGCAAAATTACAAAATTTGTAGGTCTCCCATAAAGTAGTAAAATAAACTCAGAGGTATGATAACTACTATTCCTTTCTATAATTAATATGTGCACTGATTATTTAAAATATCAAGAAAACAATTTTAATGTGTTCAAAAATCTGAGAAGAGGTTGACACAGCTTATAAAGATTTTCATTAAAATGTTTTAATTAAATGTTGGCCTTTTTTCTAAAGGATTTTTAAGTTTATCTGGAAATTAGATTAAGTGGATTGCTTTAATTTCTAACAATTCTTAGTAATTAAGATGTTATTTTACTCCAAATCATAACAGCTATATAGGCAAACTTATCCAATTACATTCCATACAAAGGAATGCATGAAGCTTTTATATTTCGTTTTTATTTTCCCTTAGATTTCGTGGTGTGCATCATGCATTTGCAAAAATCTTAGCTGAAGGAGGAATACGTGGGCTTTGGGCAGGCTGGGTACCCAATGTCCAAAGAGCAGCGCTGGTGAATATGGGAGGTAATGGAAACTTCATTGAATTCTGAGAAGTATAATAGCCGTAATAATTATTGGAACTCACCTCAGGAAAAATAAAAAATGGTATTTTTTAATAGCATATATTGATAATAGTCTTCTTTTATGTTGCACTGTCATTGAGAATTTTCCCTAGAGCATTTTCACTTTTTGGTATGGCATGTGAAAAGGATTCCCAAAAATAAGCAAATTGTGACAATCCTAATATTTAAAGAGCCAGGGTCTGTTATGACTGAAACTTCCTGATGGACGACCATACACCAGGCTAGGGTCCCAGCTGGTGTGACAGATCCAGCTTCCTGCCATGTGGTAGTGGGAGGGAGATGTGGGAATGGAGCATGTTGCCATCGGACTGACTCTAGGTCCCTCCCCCGGCCTGCAGGCTCTGGGGAACCAGAGCTATGCTGAGATGGGGCTGGACCCTACATGAGGTGTCCCGGATTGTGAGAGTATGCAAGCTGGGCTGAGAGATTGCCCACCCCCCCCACCCCCCCACCCCCCCAGTGCATGAAGTTTCATGCACTGGGCCTCTATAATAATAAAAGCGTAATATGCTAATTAGACAAGAAGTCCTTCCAGACAACCTTGCTGATGAAACCAGGGCTGTGAGGGAAGCCCGGGTTCCAGGTTCCAGAGGGAAGCCTGGGTCCTGGGTTCCAGCAGCCGGGGAAAGGAAGGCCTACTCTTGCATGAATTTCATGCATCAGGCCTCTAGTAAAGATAAAAGACCAAATTATTTCTAAGGTCTCCTCTCTACTCCATACCTTCTCTAAGATTCAAAAGACACTCACTGATGAATAAATGAGTTATCTTCCTTTTCTTTCTATTGCCAGATTTAACCACATATGATACAGTGAAACACTACTTGGTATTGAATACAACACTTGAGGACAATATCATGACTCACAGTTTATCTAGGTAAGTGGTTGTTTTAGTTTTAGACATTATTTTTTCTCCAGATCACCTTCCATATTTGACATATGCTTTTTTTTTTTGTCTCTTGATTGGGAATCTAGGGATATCATACTTAGAGAAAGGTGATAGTATATTTATAAAAAGCAATTTTCTTAAAGTTTGTTGCAGTTAAAATGGAGAAGATAGAGACGAAGTTGTAGAATGTTGTAGATTAAACTTTCCCAAATATTTGCACCTTGGGGCCCTGCCAGGGTCAGATTCTAATGATCATTGAGCAGACGTGTTTGAGCATTTTCTATGTTAAAGGCATTGTGCAGGGCCTTTGTAGTCAGTACAGAACATAAACCCAATTCCTTCCCAGGACGTTTACTAAGACAGAAAACCAGACAAGCTTACAAACATTGTACAGTAAATGACTAGTTACTGTAGAGTTTGGAGGAGGGAGAAGTAATAACCACTTGAAGGGGATATAATTAGATATGTGTCTTGAAGGGCTGTGCTTTGATAGACAGAGACAGGAAGAAGGGCATTCCAGGAAGGAGTAATATGTACTTTAACCTCTTTGCAACAAATTCAAATATCCATTAGAATGTGTTATTTTGAAGATGTCTAATATCCTTAACATTAGAGTGGTTTTATTTTGCTCCTGATCTTGTTTCCAAATTCTAGCACCCTTTCTGGTATTTGGACAACCACAAAAATAGTATATAGTGCCAAACCAATGATATTTGGAAATATATAGGTATAGATACAAATGATTCCTAATTCAGGTTCACTTTAACTAAATATTTCTATGGTAGTTTTTCTTCATTCTCCCTCTTGTAAAATCAGTGTTGTCTTTAGTGTTGCTAGGGCAATCTTTTTATATGTCTTTGCTCACTGTTCTTTCCCATTCCAAACTCTTACCCAGGTGTGTTCACAGTCTACATTATTTGGCCTCTTCACAGAGCACTGAGGATTTCAGGGCTCCTTCAACTTTTACCTCCATCCCCATAAACGTATGTGTTGTATCTGTAGTCACCGTACTTTTCTTTCCTTCACTATCTTTGTGCATGCTGTCCCCTCTGCCTATGAGACCTTCTTCACCAGTTGCTACCCAGTCAGTCATCGTGAGAATTACCTTTCCATATTCTTGTCTGGACCAGTGTATGCTGTACTATGGGAGCAGATAAGTCAGGTCTTTCCAAAAGTCCCACAGTGATATCATCTCTGTTTCTTTTACCTTGTCTTTCTAACCAAATAGTCTGAAATCCCACACTTTTCACCTAAGGTTCATGGATTTCCCAGCAGGAGTAAATCTGTTTAATGTACACTACTCCACCTTCCAGGTATATCTTTTTGGAAAGACTTGAAATTTCCAGCTGTATATATTCCAGCCCTAATCTGAAATAGCTTTATTCTCTAAGGTTTTGAGAAAATGGACTGATTAGTATTTGGCTCATTTTTGAGCTTCACCCACTGGATCAGGTTTTTAAATGCATTGCATGAGTATGTATGGTATGTGAAGGCAGCTCAAAATGACTTACTGTGAACGCAAATCTAAGAAGGTAAATAGTGCTGTGTGATCTGAAAGTTAAAATGAATGCTCATGGAGGCGTGAAGGGGACTATATAGCTCTACAATCAGAGAGCTTTACCCAAGCTGCCAATATTTGTGGAAAGGAGATCAATATGAAGAATAATAAAAATTGTGTAAGCTCTGAACTACACACTTCAACATGGTGAAAATGGCAAATTGTGTGTTATGTGTATTTTAGCACAGTTTTTTAAAATGGTGTAAGTAAAATGAAGTCCTGGAGTAGGGCAGGAGCAGTAGAAGCCTGTGGCCAGGATTTGGATTTGGTGAGGTGGGAAGGCAGGTGACAAGGTATGTTAATAGGAGAAGCAAAGAAAACATGGGATAGCAGTAGGATTAATGGTCAGGAAATTATATAGAACAGAAAGACCAGAATAATCCCCATTTTTGTTTTTGTGAGATTATGAGGCTATTAGGTAAAACTGAGAAGATTAGTCTCTATTGTGTGAAGATTATACGTGAGCATGGTTTTTCAGTTGATCCTGAAGAGTGTCACTGATTCTGACAAAGTGCTGATGAGATATTTAATCTAGTTTAGTAGAGAACCATTGGTCTTCTAGAGAAGACTCGCCCAGTCACCTCTGTCTATTTTCACTTTCACTATGTCCTGGGCCACATTTTGGGCTATTACTAGCAAGGAGTGATAAAAGTCAATAGCAAAGTATCCATGCCCATTATGAGTAACTTGATGAAATATATCTCCTGTTATTGCCTTATCCTCTTACTTTGACTGTAGGTATCATATCATAGTTGAGGCCTTTTTAATACATTATTTGCCCTCTTTTAATATTTATTATTTTTAAAGATGTCAGGCAGATCATACTGTGGCATCAAAACAATTTGATAAGAGGATGAGGCCCTCAGCAGTTGCATCCTTCGGTCTCTGTTTAATATTTTACACCATGTTCCTTTCCAGCTTTCCATTAGCCAAACAAGCTCCTCTCTAGGCTTCCATGATCCCAGACTGTGGACTCAGCTGCCAACGTCTGGGTCTTGGGCCTCTGTTTTCTGTGATCAGGTTGGCCACCCCTCTTCTCATCAGGTGCCTTTCTCTTAGAAAACTTCAAGTAGTTAATGAGTTGTCTATTTATGAAATTTTGATTATGTTCCTGTATTGTCTCTCTCATGTCTGTACACACCATGTACTTATAGTGGTTTCTTAACTTTCCAGTCCCACATTTACATAATCTTGATTTACTATGCAGTTGACATCCATTTTGTCTCTTTTTAGTAATTGACAAGAAACCTTTAACAAAAGGGAGAGATTAACCTTGTTGGGTAGAGAGAGGAATAAGCAGAAATTTCTCAACCTTATGCCTGAGCATAGATTGAAGAAAAAACTGGGAATTTTCCAATTATGTGGGGAGCGGGGCATTCCAAATGAAAGAATTAAAGGCATGGAGGTATTGGATAGTGTGGTAAGTACAGAGAACTACACTTAATTATGGCATTAGAGCGTAATGTTCAGAGAGAATACTGGGAGTAAAATCAAACTCCTTCAATGGCCTTCATGGGCTGCGCTCTGTCTCCTTCTTTAGTCTTTCATCTGGATGGACCCTCTTCAGGATGCTGCAGCCATGTATTGTAGTTACTTTCCACCTCTGAGACACCGAGAGTATTCCTGACTCGGGGCTTTTACTGTGTTCTTCCTTCTGCTTGCAGTGCTCTTCCTCCAGGTCTTTGCATAGATACTTTCTTCTCTGCTGTGACTCCCTATCACATTACCCCGTTTTATTTTTTCATAGTACTTACCAGCACCTTACTCATTTTTCCTGTGGAGTGTAAGTGCCTCAAGGGCAGGATCACATCTTCTTGTTCTGCCTATCCCCAGTAGGTTTTCAGTGTATAATTGTCTTGTTTTTCTTTTTAGTGGAGATTTGTATAAGTTATCCACTGACTGCTTGATTCAGGCTGTCCAAAACATTCTTTTGTTTTTCCTTCTTTTCTACTTCTTTAATGAATTTAGCATTTATTTTAAGCTAAAAGGGCATTGTTATGAAAGATATTAAATTATTTAGTATTCTATTCTTTCTAAATGTTAAATTCCCTTTTATTAAAATTTATAAACTGAAACATATTATCATGCAATTTCATGTATTTGTATTTATAGCTTCTGTTCTGGACTGGTAGCTTCTATTCTGGGAACACCAGCTGATGTCATCAAAAGCCGAATAATGAATCAACCACGAGATAAGCAAGGAAGGTAGGTAGAAAGTCTTCAGTGTCCATGTGTCTGAATGTCTCTAATACCATTGATCTTTAAAGATGCTTCCCTGTTTATTCTTAATAGAAATGTATTTAAGTGTTTGTGTGTTCAACCAGGAAGTTGTTTTTATGCAATTACTTGCTCTTTGTCTGATGAAAAAGTACTGTGCCTTTGGGGAAATGAGCTAATTTAACAATCATATTTAGACAAAAGATATTTATTGTGACTTTATTGTTTTCAAGGAGGTTTTGAAAACATACTCTGCTGAGAATTTACAGAGTACTTTCTTCAGAAGCTTATGACTTACAGGTAACATGGAGAATTTGATCTGACATAAAACAGTATTTTCTCTCTGGAAGAGATCAGGTAGAGTGAATTCTAAGTATAAAACCAAGGGTGGGATGAATCAGAAGAGTCAACCTTAAAAATATCTTTAAACTCAAAAAGGTGATCTGTATACAGCAGGTCTTCAAATAATGTCATTTTATTCAATGGTGTTTCCTTATAATGTTGATGAGATGCCGTAGGAATTTAACTCTTGTTTCTATTAATTAGCTTTTAGTGAATTGGTTTTGTGAATACACCATTTTGCTTGAAATTGCAGAACCTATCAACATTAAGTGAGGACTTACTGTATACAGAAACACAAATAGTATTTGTTGTAAACAAGCAGGAAATATTTTACTTTTAGCAAGTTTCCTTAGTCTATTTTTAGTTTATATTTATTTATTTACACACAAGGTATTTAACAGAATTGTCTTGTTTCCTTTTCAGGGGACTTTTGTATAAGTCGTCCACTGACTGCTTGGTGCAGGCTGTTCAAGGCGAAGGGTTCATGAGTCTGTATAAAGGCTTTCTGCCATCTTGGCTGCGAATGGTAAAGTTCGGTCTTTCCTTCTGTTTTTGTTTTCTTTGTACTTACATTACTTTTGATCTATTTTCTTTTCTAGCATGGCCCTGCCCCCAAAACACAGTTCTTTCTTTTTGTTTTCTTTGACTTCTCATCAGAGTCCTATTACCTTCTTTGGTAGATTAAAGTAAAATAATTCAGTTACATCCAGGAATTAATAGGTTGATACTCTGTTGTTATAAAGCCAGTGGATAGATTCTTTTGCATTGTGAAGCCTTTAGTAATCTATTCAGGCAAAATATTGTTGTTTTGGACAGATGTACTGATTTAATACTAGAGATCATTCCTATGGAAATGCTAATATTTCAAATAGAATTTGTTAGTTTGATGGTACATGTTGCATTACCCATTGATATGTATTTAAAAATGCAGAAATAAAGCTAGTATTACCAAAATCATTTGGTATACAGTCAGTACTGTGCTAATCATTTTTTATGGCGTAACTCACGAAATTCTCTCAACAATCTATTTAGCAGGTTACTATAATCTCTCTCTTTCATAGAGGGGGAAACAAAAACAGAGTTTGGATACCTTGGAGTGCAGGTGGTTAACCAGTGGAGTCGGGGCATCAAAGCCAGTCAGCCTGGCTCTAGAGGACATAGTCTTTTTTTTTTTTTTTTTTTTTTAAATATATTTTATTGATTTTGTACAGAGAGGAAGGGAGAGAGATAGAGAGTTAGAAACATCGATGAGAGAGAGTCATCGATCAGCTGCCTCTTGCACACCCCCTACTGGGGATATGCCCGCAACCAAGGTACATGCCCTTGACCGGAATTGAACCCGGGGCCCTTCAGTCCCCAAGCCGACGCTCTATCCATTGAGCCAAACCGGTTTCGGCGAGGACATAGTGTAATTAAGGAGGTTATATTAGTGCTTTGCCAGTGGTATGACCAAAACACTGTGGGAACATAGATAGTGGAGTAAAAATTCCTTTAACTATTTAGGATACCATAAAAGCCTTCACAGCGGTGATACCTGATCTAAGCTTTGAAAGATTGGTAGGCATTTGTCAAGAGTAACATCTGTATGGGCATCAAAGAATGGGCATGGCCATCAAGTCACATGTGGGCCTGATGTTCAGAGAACTGCAGAAAATTCATTGTGGCTGGGGAGCAGGCCTCACAGGACAGTGGTAGGAGAGACTTCTAGAGAAGTACTTAAGGACTCTGCTGAGAAGGACCTTGTTGGCCAAGTTCTGTAGTTTACTTAATAGGTGTACAGGTTAATAACGGCAGATTCTGTAATCAAAGAAAACATGATAATTTCAAGAGAAACATCCAAAGTGCTTTATTCAAAGTAATGTCCAAAGTTAGTTACACATTTCCACCATTGTTCAGGTAATTTATGGATACTGTCACAATAGAACTTTTGATTTGAGGCAAACCATTCAGAGACCCAATTTTCCACTTCTTCGTATGTTTTGAAGTGCTGCTCAGAAAGTGTGTGTGCCATCAGTCAGAACAAGTGGTAATCTGAAGGAGCAAGGTCTGGTGAATACAGCGGGTGGGTTAATACTTCCCAGGCAAGATCTTTTAATGTGTCTTTATCTGGTTTTGAAATGTGTGGTGGTGTGTTGTCATGAAGCAAAATTACTTTGCCATGTCTTATGGCATATTCTGGTCATTTCACGAACAGAGTGTGGTTCAAATTGATTAGTATTTGTTGTTGGTAGCAATGAGTATTAATAGTTTCACCTGGTTTTAGAAGCTCACAATACACCACACCTTCTTGATCCCACCAAACACAGAGCATTGTCTTCTTTCCAAAGTGATTTGGCCTTGCAGTCGAACGTTGATGGTTGACCTGGATCAACCCATGATTTTGTGCATTTGGGATTCTCAAAATAAATCAATTTTCCATTGCCAGTCACAATTCGATGCAAAAAAGACTTTCTTTTGTGCCAATGAAGCAACATTTTACTGACGACTTTTCAGTTCTCCATTTGTCTTTTGTTCAGTTGATGTGGCACCCATTTTCCTTCCTTTGAAATCTTTCTCGTTGCTTGTAAATGATCAGAAATTGTTTGCTGAGCAACGTTTAATCTTTCTGCAAGTTGTTTTTGAGTTTGACACACATCTTCATCCAGTAATGCTTATAATTGTTGGTCTTCAAACTTTTTCAGTTGACCTGGACATTCTTTGTCTTTCACATCGTTTGTGTCTTTAAAGCGTTTAAACAAGTGTTCATAAGTATCGTGGGATGGAGCATGTTCACCAAAAAGCTTCCCAAAGTATATGATAACTTTCAACTGCACTTTCCTTCAAAATAAAGTAATGAATTAAAAACTTTCCACAAATGCTCTTTTTTTTTTGGCATAAAATTTGAATTTTTAAGCATAAAAATACTTGTGATTTAACACCGTCAGGAAATTTGACACATGAGTTTTGAAGCTTGCTGTCAATACAAGAAAATGGCATACAGATCAAATTGATATATATCAAAACCCAGCTGAACTCAGTCCCAATCCCTTCCATCAGGTAGAAGCAATATGAGCTCACTTTGCTCAATCCCTGGTTAACATACATTTCCTCTGCATATAGTTTGGCTGCTATGTCACTAACTTGAGGGAGAAGTCTAATGATCAGAGCAATTAGAAATAAATGCATAATCCATTCTTTACTAAGGCCTCTGCTCCTTGCTCCATTTAAAGTTAAGTTCTTGGTTCACTTCGTTGTTATTGTCACAAGAATATGATATCATCACAGCTTCACATTATTTTACATATGTCTTCAGACATTTAACTGACCCAGGTGTGGTCTCCTAAATCCACTCTATAGTATGTAAATTCTCAGTCTGTCAAGATACATTAATATTTCCAAACACATTGACATATACATTGCTTTACAAACTGTCTAACCAAATACATTCTATAGTCTAATTGCTTAAGTTTATATCTCTAGTTTGCTATTGTTTTTCTCTGATTAACATTACCCATCACCTATGAACCAAACCATACAGGAATGGAATCCAAGGCACCCTTTTTCTAATGGTTACTCCCAAAGTTCACTCTGTGATTTCCCGTGTCTTTTAGCATTTTATAACTATTGTTGAATAACCCTCACTCCCTTAAGTGTAATTCCTTTTGGCACAGTTATAACTTCATTCAGGTTAGTCTTTCTGAGCTGGAAGTTCTCTATTTAACATGAACTTTACACCCATTTTGTGATACCCTATGTGTTGGTTTTGTCACCTCTCAGAATATTTTTTCATCTTCACTTCCAAGTCTTTAAGTGCCTCTTTGTCATGCTCCATATACACCAAATGTAGAGGAGCCAGCCAGGAATTCAGACATACTCAGCCTGAGCCTATAGGCAGTTACATGCAGTGAAAAAGAACTATGAAATGGAAGCCAGAAGCCTGTAGTCTAGACCCACAACATGTTATTAGGCATTTGATTGCTAAACCTCAGTGCCCTCATTTGTAAAACAGGGATATCAACTATAAATTGTTCAGAGAAAATATATGACATGAAAATGTTCGGTGAGAAATAATGCTACATGAAAATATTTTGTGCATTATAAGGTGTTTTGCAAGGGCAAAATAAAAATATTTGTTTTTAGCCTAGGAAGATTAAAATGACTTTGTCATTTAAAGACGTTATACATGTATGTAGAATATTCAGAATTGCTTTGAATTTGCACTAACTTCTTTGGTTAATCTTGCAGACCCCTTGGTCACTGGTGTTCTGGCTTACTTATGAAAAAATCAGAGAGATGAGTGGAGTCAGACCATTTTAAGCCCTTAAAGAGACAGTGTTCAGTATCAGTGAAATACGGGCATCTGCAACACCCCCCTATTATTTCTACCTCGTTAGGAAGACACCTTCCGCTGCAGAGACTGTGATTTATAAGGGACAGCACTTTGTTTTTCTCTGGAAGCCCGAGTTCTCTGACTCCTCTTTGTTCAGAAGCAATCTGCTTGGATAACACAGGCCACCCAGTGGACCCAGCAGAGCACTTTCTAAAGAAGATGCAAGCCTGACCTCTTCCCTTGGGAGAGCTGACCTTTGAGACATTATTCTGTGCTGAAGAGAATAACAGGAGAAGTGCCAGAGGGAGACAGCAGCTCAGATCTGGAGTAGACAATAGGGATGGGAAGAATACACACATACATAGTGATGAAGAATGTATTTAACTTGTTAATTCACATTCCTGTTGTTGTTAAAGTGCACATACTGTACATTAAATAGAAGTGAATGAAAATTCGTGAATAAATACTTTGAATTTCCCTAGTGTTGAAGGACATTAATGTACCTTTTTCTGCCAGGAAGATGAAAAAAATTAAGGAGGTAGGATGTTTAGATTTGAAGGAAAGAAGCTGCTTTCTGTCAGGACCCTGTTGTTAGTTAGACCTTTGTTAACTGGTCCACACTCCACGCACCTGTTGAGGACTTCTAATAGCCAGAGACTGAAGCTTGATGAAAACAGTATTTACTTTGTCCCATGTCCTCTTAGAACCTGGATTTGTTGCTAGCTCTCAAGAAACGTCAATATATTAAAAATTCAACTCACTTGATTAAAGTGCAGGTGAATAGATCTTTTTATATAAAGCATCTTGTTATCATAAGCCCTTTAGTGGCAATTTAAAAGCAAGGCTGACGTTAAGTCAGCCAGTTCTGACATGTATCCTCTCGTTTCCCCCTCCCTAACACTGAGGATTCTAGAAGGAGAGAGCCAGAACTCAGAAATCACACTGAGGCTGTCTCTAGCCTGAATCTTACTCAGTTTGACAGAGCTTCCTGCCAAAATGTGATAAACTGCCTATGATATAGTTATATCCCCCTCCAATCCCTGAATCATGTCCATTTTCTAATTTTAGAAAGATGAGAGAGTTCTTCAGATTCATCCCTATCCACTTGCTCCCCCAACACCAGACAATGGGCATGTCTGAATGGATGGCTACAGTTATGGGTAAATGTCATAACTGTCAAAATAGGAAAACTCAGAAAGCCCTCACCTTGAAGTTAACCAAACAGTTGCCATAGACCTGGTTGCTGTTGAAAAGGTTTACAAGTGTTCTGTGGTTGCACTAATGCACAATCACTGCCATTCAAGAGGGGAAATGTACTGTAAAATATATTTTCATGTGATGTACTAATTTGCTGATTTTTCTGTACAGTTTGCATGAAATCTTTAGGTGGTGTAGTTTCTGACTGCATTTGTCAATCTGGATGCATCGAGTTGTTCAATACATTTAAAATAATATTACATAATTATATTCCCAAGTATTATGCATTAGAACCATCTGGGGAACTTTGGTTATTTTATGTTTTATAACAATTAAAATTAATTAAAGACTTAATTTCTTCTTATACTGGATCAAAAGAACTATATACAACTGTACCATAAAAATATTTATTTAGTTTTATTCTTGAGGGACTTCAGGTGAAAACACTGCTTAAGTACCAAGATTCTTCTTTAGTACCTGGACTCATCATTAATGACTGGAATTTTTTAACCTGAAATGACTCCCTGGGACCATCTGGTTTAACCCTTTCATTTTAGGTGTTAAGGAACTAATACCCAAAAACTTAAGAGTTTTTCATGCTTGTAAGTTACTTAGTAGCAGAGCCAGGATAAAAATACATATCTAATTACAAGTAACAGCTATTGTACAGATTTTTCTTCATGTCATTTTTTGTCTTATTCATGTTAGCTTCTGTTGCCTTTAGTGTAAATTTTAGAATGGAGTCACCATGCTTTAGTTTGAATATTAAGACCTCATACTCTGACCAAATCCTGTATATTCAACACATAGCCCATCACACTCACACTTTTCCAGTGAAATCATACTCATTTATGTATTTTGTAACTTTGCTTTACTTTTACCAACTTGAAATCATCTTGCTTCTCTATAAAAGTAAATAAAAAGGAATAAAAAGTTCAGTAATTTTGTGTCCATACTAAAAGACTTAACCATTTTAACCTCACATTCTTATATTACTTCAATATGTGGTTTTATCTTCAGTTCAGAATTGATAACACTTAACATCTAAATTTCTTTTGCTTAACCTCCACATTTTTTCTCTTCCCAAATAATTTTTTCTCATTGAAATATGTATATTACTTTTAGATATGTAGTTATTTATTCTTTATAAATGACTTAGCATATATATCCAAATAAAGAGTTAACAGTTCCTAAATTTGCTTTTAGTAAGGAACCATGTGTCTTTATCAACTTCTCCAAATGTGTATTTTATTGTGACTAGTGTAGGATTATGTCTTTATGTCTTGTTTTATATATATATCACTACTCTTTAGTAGTATTTCTTTGATATTAGGTACTCAAAAAATGTTGATTACAGTTACATGCAGCATGATTCAATTAAATTTTTCTTCATTATTTTTACAATCTATCATAAAACTAGTCTGAAATTTCTTTCACCTTGCTAAGAAAAAGTAAACATTCAGAAATGTAAAAAAAAAATAAAAATGCTGTTCTATTATTTTTAAAGATTTAAGCACAACCATTTATTAACAATTTAAATAGTTATGTATGTCTTTCTTCTTTAATGAAAATAGATTCCCTCAGGACCTGTGGCTAAAAAAAACCAATTTGGGGGGCACTATTTAATTCTCTTCTTTCCAGTTAAACATTGACTCTTAAAAATGATTACCAAACAAATGTATATTATAATTAAATGCCAGATAATGTGGAAGTAGGACAGTGTGAGTTCTAAAGACCTTGATCAGATTTGGGATTCTACTCTGACAAAGTCTAACTATAATCAGTTTCCTTTACTTCTTTGATTTCTACTTCTTGATAAGGTGAAGTGATTGAACTCTAGAATCTTAAATTGCATGTACTTGAAGGGGGCCATTATATTTATGCCATGTGGAAAAGATAAGATTAAAAGTATTCATTGGGATTTGTTTTTTCCTGGACTTAATTGATTTGTCATATTTCAAGATTGGTAAATGTTTATTCAGACATTAAAGTATAACACAAACTTGAAAAAAAAAGTTTGAAAAGTATAATGCATTTTATATGGCTGGCCTGTCTCTCATTGAGAAATGCACACAGTAGCAGTCATCTTCAACTCTGGGCATGTCAGCCCATTTTTTTCTCTTCAATTGGTCCTTTCTACACACAATAAAAATTAAAATTCTCAGTACCATATGTAAGAACCTCTCCATCTGACTTCATTTTTCTAACCTTTGCATTTCACTGCATACCTGCACTCTACCTCTTTTACATGCATTGCTCACTGATTTCTCTGGAGATGCTCACAGCTGCCTTACAGGCAGTGTTCACACTGGGCTCTTCAACTGGCTTTCCACTACCACCACCACCCAGCCCTCCTCATTTCCATCAGCTACATCCAGAAGTAGCATCTAGAATGATCTCTGAGGACCTAGACATCTTCAACCCCCGTCCTCACACTGCCTCCCCTACTGGGGCTACATGTCTGAATGTATGGGTGTCTGCCTGTGTCCCCTTAGGTACATCTCTGTTTCTCTTACAATTCAAACAAGAGCCAATAAAAAGATATTGATTGAATTCAGAGATTTTTGGGGGGTGGGGAGAAAAAAAATTATGCACATATGGTTAAGACACTTGTTGTTTCTTCCTACTGTCAGAGTAGTAATTGTTAAGTCAGTAACACTTGATTTCATGAGTTTCTTGACCATATTAAATGCTTAACTGTATTTTCCTAAGATCACATGTTTACATGTATGTAATTAACATTTCAAAGAGGTATTCATCAGTTTAATAGCTGTTCCACAAAAAAAACCTATAACTTGAAAGTTTTAAGTAATACAAAATACTTGGTAAGTTGATTAGTAGTTAATACATATATGACGAGTTTATGTTATTCATTTTAGAGTGTCTATGGAAATTATATCACTCTTTTGGCCTTCATTGATGCCATACAAATAAATGCACATTTTCCCCGCTCAAATGTTTTTTTTTTAATTTTTAGGGATACATGATTGCTTTTCTCTCCCCATACTTTACCTCCAACAGGCTGCTGTGATTGTCAACAGCAGCAGGATCCACTTTGAAGGTTTGATAAAAGCAGATGAAGATGCTTAAAGAGGTGTTTTTGCTGAAAATATAACAGGAATATATGTGAGTAAATATAGTGCATTCTAATTTTTTAAATAAATGTTTTAAGAATCCTCACTGGCTGTTAAGGGTTTTGTTTTGTCCTGATGTGTAGTTTTATCCTGGTGTACTTTTAAGTTAAAATGATAAATTTATGTATCATTTTTAAATCTTAATCTTTATTTTTTATAAGTGAGAAAGAAACTGGCTTAATTTAGGATGTCAGAACTGAAATAATTATTTAAGAAAAAAGGATGCTACCTTATCACTACACTAAATCCATTTCGGCTGTTAATCCTGTTCTCCCTACTAATATAGTTCTGCTCTGACTACAAAGAATGGATAGCTGTTAATTACAAAGATGGACATGCTCAGGAGCTGAGGACAGAAGGGGCAAATAAAATGGGAATTGCTTTAAACATTGGAGAATCAGTTCCTCCTCTTTTTTAAAAAATATATTTTATTGATATTTTACAGAGAGGAAGAGAGAGGTATAGAGAGTTAGAAACATCAATGAGAGAGAATCATAGACCAGCTGCCTCCTGCACACCCCCTACTGGGGATGTGCCCGCAACCAAGGTACATGCCCTTGACTGGAATTGAACCTGGGACCTTTCAGTCCGCAGGCCGATGCTCTATCCACTGAGCCAAACCGGTTTGGCAGTCCCTCCTTTTTTAATACTATGTTCTACTTTGATTACCATGATACTATTCCCTCCTGTCACTTATATTTTCCATTACTATTTTTCAGTCTCTTTTGGCTATTTATTAAATTTTGGTTCTCAAGATTCTAATTTTGGCCCTCTTCTCAATTTCACTCTCTCTCTCTAGGAAAAGCCACAAATTTCTATGATTTCAGCTACTGCCCTTAGGCTGGTATTTCCCAAACACATAAAAGGCACTAATAAATGGTAGGCACTCATTATCCGTGTTTCTACTCCTTACTTATTTCTCAAGCTTTAATAGTGTTTTATCAATTGCCAATTATATATTTGCAGCAGGATGGCCCACAGTCCTGTGACCTCAAGTTTCCAATTATTAAGTAATTTTTTTTTCCTGTACAACTTCCTCCCTACCCTTTAAAATGTGCTCTTCCTCCAGGATTCTCTGTTGTATGACACAGTCAGTACAGCAGCCAAGAAACATGGGGACTTCTTTAACTTCTCAGTTGCTTTCTTATTGTTCAAAATGTTTAAATCCATTTATAAAAAAGAGATCAAAGTCTCTTGTGAACATAGACGCAGTAAGTACCACTTCACACCCATTAGGATGGCTGTTATAAAAACAAAATGCAAAATAACAAGTGTTAGGGGTGACATGGAGAAATTGGAACTCTTGTACATTGCTGGTGAGAGTGTAAGATGGTACAGCTGCTATATAGAACAGTATGGGAACTTCCTCAAAAAATTAAATAAAATTATCCTATAATTCAGCAATTCCACTTCTTGGTGCATACTCAAAAGAATTGAAAGCAGAGATTTGAACAGGTGTTTGTATACTAATGTTTATAGCAGCTTTTTTCAAATAGCCAAAAGGTGGAGGCAACTCAACTGTCCATTGATGGATAGATGGATAAGAAAAATGTGGTATATACCTAAAATGGAATATTATTCATCCCTAAAAAGGAAGGGAATTCTGAGACATGCTATATCATGGATGAATCTTGAAAGTATGCTGCATGATATAAGCCTGACACAATGGGCACATAGTATCTGACTCTACTTATGTGAGACACTACAATAATCAGAAAGTAGAAGAGGGTTACCAGGAACTTGGGTGGAGGAGAATGAGGAGTTACTGTTTAACGGGTAACTAGTTTCAGTTTGGGATGATAAAAGAGTTCGGGAGGTAGATAGTGGTGATTGTTGCACGATAATGTGGATGTACTTAATGCATACTAAATGGTTAAAGTGGTAAGTTTTAAGTATATTTTACTAACATTTTTTAATCTAAAAAATTTAAAGTATGTGAGTATAGTTGTAAATATATATTAGCAAATTGAATTCAGCATTATAAAGAGGACACTACATCATATCTAAGTGTGGCTCATCCCAGGAATACAAGGTTAGCTTCAACATTTAAAACTCAATAGCCCTGGCCAGTGTTTCTCAGTGGTTAGAGCATCATCCCATGCACTGAAAGGTTGTGGGTTCAGTTCTCACTCAAGGGCACATACCTGGATTGTTCCCTGGTCCTGCAGTTGGGGCACATTCAGGAGGCAACCAATAGATATGTCTCTCTCACATCAATGTTTCTCTTTCTCCCCTCCTCTCTCGCACTCCTGCTCTCTAAAAATCAATGAAAAAAGTATCTGAGTATTTTTAAAAATTAATATAATTCACCTAATAAACAAAAAAGAGAATCAACCATCTCAATAGAGTATGAAAAGTACATAATATAACCCAATATCCTTTCATGATTAAAGTTCTCAAAAAAAACTTGGCAAAGAAGGTAACTCAACCTGGTAAAAGAGATCTAAGTAAAGCCTATACCTAACATCACATTGGTGAAAGACTGAAGGCTGTCTCCCCACAGGAACAGGATAAGAATACTCAGTCTCAGCATTTTTATTAAAAATGTACTGCAGGTCTTAGCCATTGCAATGAGGCAAGAAAGAGAAAAGGTGTATATATCAGAAAGAAAGACATAAAACTACCTTTATTCACAGGTGATGTAACTGCGTAGACAATCCTAAGGAATCTACCAAAAAAGCTACTAGAATTAATGAATCTTAGCAAGATCATAAACTAGAAGGTCAATACACAGAATATATATTGCAGTAGCAATGAAAACTTGGAAACTAAAATTTTTAAAAGTATAATTTACAATAATATGAAAAACTTAGGGATAAACTTAACAAGATACTTTGCAAGGCTTCTTCACTGTAAACTACAAAATATAGCTGAAGAAAGTAAAGAGCTCAATTAATGGAGAGAGGAAACCATGTCCACGGATTGAAAAAAGTATTGCTCAGAAGTCAGTTCTTAAAGTGATCTCTATCTACAATGCAATCCTAATAAAAATCCCAACAGGTTTTCTTTTTTTGGCAGAAATTGACAAGTATACTCTAAAATACATATGGGAAAGCAAAGGCTGGGCATTCAGGCCATAAAAATAAATGAGAGGAGTTCCTGCTTCCAGGAAGGTCACACTGGTAGAAGGAAGAAATAGTAAACAATTGCAAGCCATGATAGGTAATGTAACAGACATAGGGTAAAAGGAAGAGAAAGGAGAGTCACAAGGAAGAGAAAGGAGAGTCACGAGGAAGAGAGATTTCAGCTAGACCTTGCTCGACATCTTTAAATCAAATGCTTTTTTTACATGGTGATTGGGACATTAACTAGAGTACACTTGGAAATGGAATTGAATCTTTAAGAATGAGTGTATGGGTAAAAGTTTAGCGCCCCCCCTCCCCCCCCGCTTCCATAGAAAAAACTTTTTATTGCACAGGTATATACACAACAGTTAAATTTGTGAACATTTACAGGCATGGAGTTCAATACCAAATCTTTATTGCATTCCATACACTGTACTGTGCACTCCTGTTTTGGGTTCAGCCCAACAGGAATGAGACACAAAGTTATTGCTTTGTGAACAGTGAGTTTCGATTAAATAGAATATTTGGCATTAAGAACAGAGCCAAGGATCCTAATTTTTAATACCCTATAAAAAGTATCTAGCATCTTCAGATGTCAAATCCTGCATATAGTAGGAGGCAGATTCTATCTTCTTAGCAACTAATAGGTGGTATTGGACACAATAAAATATGCCCTTGTTCAAAGGGGGGCCTTTGAACTTTACAAAATGTATAGAAACAAAGCTTGCTGATGATTTTATGTTTCAAAAAAAAAAACTTGGAACCTTAACTCTTCAAATGGAATGTTCTTTGAAATGACATGTTCCTTTAAGGTACTGAAGCTTTATTTGCATATTTATTTCACATCTTGTCGATCTGAGTAAACTTCAAAAGTCTAGCTTTTCAGAGAAATCATATTCATTCTTTCATTTACTAGTATTCATTAGAGGCCCAGTGTACAGATTCATGCACTGGTGGGGTCCCTTGTTGTAGCCCACAGGGATTGGGCCGAAACCAGTAGTCCAACACCACCTGCCACTCCTGCTCATCCCAGCCCCACTTTCCATGCCTCCCCCCACCCCCCAATGCTCTAGACTGCAGTGGCCAGCCATGAGCCCTTCGACCTGTGCCTAACAGTTGGCTGAGCAGCGTTCCCACTGTGGGAGCTAGCTAACCACCAGGGGGCAGCTCCTGCGTTGAACATCTGCCCCCTGATGGTCAGTGTGCATCATAGCAACCAGTCACCTGGTTGCCTAGGTTGCCTAGGCTTTTATATATATATATATTCTGTGATACTAGTACTGTATATACTGCCCCAGCCCCCAGACTAGATTCCAGGAATGCAAGAAACAGTGCTTGCCAAAAGGAGATTTTAAGCTGGTGGATGGCTAATTGTAACACAAATAAGAGTGCAAAGTAAGCCCAGGTGCTCTGGAAGTGGGGAGATCTCTAATCTGTGTAGATGGAGACACTGAGCTTCACTCCCGTAGACGAGGGTTATACGCCTTGACTTCATCTACATTGTATCTGATATTTCATAATGTGAAGGACTGAGATGGAAAAGTATGAGAAACTAAGATGAATGTTTCTAATGTTGCAGATGAGCAGAAATCCAATGCAGACATCTCTGTGAGCTACTTATAGGGTCTGCCCTTCTCCATGCCACTCTCTCCTCCTCGACAAATGGAGTCGTCCAGGGACTCCCTTGATAAGATTTAGGTGGGGGACAAACAAGAGTTCGGCCAAGAGACCCTCTGCTACAGGAGATACAGCAAGACTTTGAAGTCACGTTTCTTCCTTTACTCTTGACCTCCTTTTATGAGCCCAGTTCTGTCCTCACTCTGGGAGTAAATGAAGAATAAATGCCTGAAAAGCTAGGCTGCCAGTTAGGCAACCTAAACAGCAAAGAAACTCCCACTGGACAAACATGGGGAAGGAAGCATTTAGGTCTCCATATACTAGAGTCTCATACTATTTATTTACTTATTTATCCTCACCGGAGGATATTTTTCCCATTGACTTTTACAGAGATTGGAATGGAGAGAGAGAGAGAGGCATCTATGTGTCCATTGGTTGAGCCTGCAACCAAGGTGCATGCCCTTGAACAGAATCTAATCTGTGACCAACTGTTCATTGGATAGGGTTGCAACTCTATCCACTGAGCCAAACGGGTTAGGGCTCACACTTTATTTTAACCCCTGTAACAATTCAGGTGATCAAAGGGGTTCGCAGAAAGAGGGTCAGCAACCTGCTCCAGGTCACAGCAAACGTTGTCCTATGTAGGACACAAGCGCATATCATAGGCACCCTGAGCCCAGGAGCGCCTGAGGGCCTGTGGGTGTTGGGGCCCTTTCCCCCTGGCGAGCCTGCGCCTGGCTCACACTCGCTGGACAGCCCCAGAGGAAGCAACTCTCTGGCCTGGGCCTCCCAGCAGCCCGTGGCCAGCCCTTCACACTGTGGCCCTCAGAGTGGAAGGCGCTCTCAGGAGAGGCAGGTCCTGCCCCAGTCCTGGCCTCCTGAACAGTCCTGCAAGTCTCTTCTGCCCTCCTGCCACCCCCCTCCCTGGGTTCCCACCGCTTCCCTCCAGGCCCGCGGCCAGAACCCCGGGCGCCGCGCGCGCAAATGCCTGCGCGGCCTCGCAACCGTGGGCTCAACCGTGGGACGGTTGGACACGCCGCGGGGGTCTTACCAGTCGGTGCGAGTCCGGCCCGGAGGCTGGACGATTGGCACAGCGCCTCCGGTGGCCTCGCAGGGGGGGTCTTCCCAGGGCTTGGGTCCAGAGCCTGGGTTGTGCTCCCTCCGGAGGCGCAGGGGGTCCGCGGGCCTGGCCCGCCCTGGCCGCGCCGAGGAGATGTGCTCCACACCGGGGCTGCCCCCGCCGGGGGCCTCGCTGGCCCTGAAGGTGTCCTTCGTGGCCGTGCACTCTGAGGTGATCCCTGTGCAGCTCTGGGGGCTGGTGGGCGAGCGGCGGGAAGAGTACCTGCGGCTGAGCCAGGAGATCCAGGAGGCGTCGGCCACGCGAGGCCCGTGGGCGCTGGGCGGCGCCTCGGCTATGCCCGGCGAGCTGTGCCTGGTGCAGGTGGGGCACCGCTGGTACCGCGGCCGCGTGGTGAGCCGGCAGGGCCAGGACAGCCGCGTCTTCCTGCTGGACGAGGGCCGCATCATCACGGCGGCCGCGGGCTCGCTGGTGCCGGGGCGCAGTGAGTTCTTCCACCTGCCGTCGGAGGTGCTGGGCTGCGTGCTGGCCGGCCTGGTGCCCGCTGGGGGCGGCGGCAGGCCCCAGCACTGGCAGCCCGGCGCCCTGGACTTCCTCAGCCACCTGCAGGGCCAGGAGCTGCGCGGGCAGGTCCTGGACGTGCTCCTGCCTCACCGCCTGGTCTTCCTGGAGGTGCCCGCGCTGTGCCAGCAGATGCAGGAGTTGGGCCTGGCCAGGCAGGTGCCGCACAGCCTCTTCCGCTCGCTGCTCAAACGCTACCTGCCGGCGGCGGCTTCGGCGGGCTCCTCCAGGACCCACGTCTTGCAGCGGGTCCTGCCCAAGCAGGACAAGCCGAGCCTGGATTACTTCTACCCGCAGCTGCAGCTGGGCGTGACGGAGCCCATGGTGGTGACGCAGGTGTGCCACCCGCACCGCATCCACTGCCAGCTGCGGAGCTTCTCCCAGGAGATCCGTCGCCTCTCGGAGAGCATGGCCCACATCTACCGGGGTTCCGTGGGGGCCGGGGATGAGAACCGCACGAGTGGCCCCTGGGAGGGGGAGGAGGAGAGCCCGGACAAGTCGGGCTCACCGTGTGCGTCCTGCGGGCTGGACGGACACTGGTACAGGGCGCTCTTGCTCGAGACCTTTTGGCCCCAGCGCTGTGCCCAGGTGCTCCACATAGACTTCGGCCGGAAGGAGCTGGTGAGCTGCAGCAGCCTGCGCTACTTGCTGCCCGAGTACTTCCGAATGCCCGTGGTGACCTACCCCTGCGCCTTGTACGGCCTCTGGGACGGCGGCCGAGGCTGGTCTCCGTCCCAGGTCGGCGGCCTGAAGGCACTGATACTGGGCCAGGCCGTGAATGCCAAGATTGAGTTTTACTGTTCCTTTGAGCATGTGTATTACGTCACGCTGTACGGAGAAGACGGGGTGAATCTTAACTGTGCCTTTGGGGTACAGTCCTGTTGCCTGATTGACAGATTCCTCCACAGCCCGGGAACAGAAGAGGAGGAGGAGGAAGAGGAGGAGGAGGAAGAGGAAGAGGAGGAGGAGCAGGAGGAAGACGAGGAGTCCGAAGCAGCCCTTTACTGTCAGTCTCTGACTGAAGAAGTGGAGGAAGAGCTTCCCCTCCCAGCCCTGAGGTCTGTCCATTTAAAGATCAATACCTTCTACGATGCCCAGGTGGAGTTTGTTAGAGACCCTTCTGAGTTTTGGATCGGGCTGAGGAAGCACAGGGGCACCTTCAGCAAGCTGATGAAGAGGATGTGCAGTTTCTACTCCTCGGCCAGGAAGCTAGACGGGGTGGTTTTGAAGCCGAAAGCTGATGACCTCTGCTGCGCGAAATGGATGGAGAACGGTTACTACCGGGCCCTGGTCACCAGGTTGGACGACAAGAACGTGGACGTGTTCTTAGTCGACCGAGGCAATTCGGAGACGGTGGACTGGTGTGACGTGAGGATGCTGCTACCTCAGTTCCGAAGGCTGCCAGGTTTGGCTCTGAGGTGCACTCTGGCTGACATTTGGCCTGTGGCAGGAACCTGGAGCCAGGAGGCAATTTCCTTTTTTAAAAAGACTGTGCTCCACAAAGAATTAGTTATCCATGTCCTTGATAAGAAGGATAAGCAATATGTGGTGGAGATTCTGGATGAATCAAGAACAGGGGAAGAAAACATTGGTAAGCTAATTGCTCAAGCTGGATATGCCAAGTATCAGGAATTTGAAACACAGGGAAATGTCCCTGGATGTACCCTCTTCCCAGAGCATGTTTCAAACCATTTCAGTGCTGAGAAGAACAAAGTAACTTCTGCCAAGGGAGATAAAACGACTGCATGTGTTTCCGACACTTTGGCGGACACCATAGTTGGTACACATGGTTCAATGGGGCTAGTTGTGGATGAAAAAGAGAAAAGAATGTCTGTTTATGCTCCTCTTATACAGAATTTCTTGCCAGGCTTTTCTTGTGAGGGAGAGATAAAAGTTGGAAGCACAATGGAAGTCAAAGTGTCTTATGCTAAAAACCCAGGCTATTTCTGGTGCCAACTGACCAGGAACATGCAAGAATTTAAAGCATTAATGTGTGATATTCAGGACTATTGCAACAATACCCCTACTCCTTACCAGGGGACCACCCCTGCTTGTTTGGCAAAGCGAACAGCAAATGGAAAATGGTCCAGAGCTCTGGTCAGGAGGACACAATCTTCAGAGGATGTCAAAGTAGTATTTGTAGATTATGGAAATAAAGATACAGTATCTGTGGAGAATATTTGTTCAATTAATGAAGAATTTCTCAAAATGAAGGCTCAGGCCTTTAGGTGCAGTCTTTATAACTTAATTGAACCAACTGGTCAGAATCCTTTTGCTTGGGGAGAAAAGACAATAAAATTTTTCCGTGAATTTGTAGTCAATGCATGGAAAGACAATCTAGAATTAAAATGCACAATATTTGCTACTGCATCAACAGGTGACAAGGAACTGTTTTATATCGTGGATTTGCTAACACCCTTTCAGAGTGTAAGCCATATCTTGGTAGAAAAAGGATTTGCAAGACCAATCAAACTTCCAAAGCCACTGGGCTTCCCCCTTCAGCTATGTTCTTACTACTATTCAACACATGATATGAGAGTTGGAAGTGAAGAATCAGTGCTTATAACACATGTTGACGAGCCTTGGACATTTTTTTGCCAGTTGGGGAGAAATGCCCATATTTTAGAAGAGTTGTCATGTTCTATTATACAATTAAATAAAACTTTGCTGAACGTAAAAAAAGCACCCTTGATCCCGGGAGACTTGTGCCTTGCTAAGTACACTGACAGAAATTGGAGTAGGGGGATAATGATAGAAAAAGACCCAAGCAAAGTATTTTTTGTTGATTTTGGTAACATTCGAGTGGTAGCAAATGATGATCTGCTTTCAATACCTAGTGATGCATATGATGTCCTACTTTTGCCCATGCAGGGAATTAGATGCTCCTTGTCTGATATTCCTGACCATATACCAAAAGACATTACAACATGGTTTCAGGAGACTATTTTAGGCAAGTTATTGAAGGCTGTGGTCGTAGCCAAAGATCCAGATGGAAGACTGATGATAGAATTATATGATGACAGTATTCAAATCAATGCTAATATTAATGAGAAGTTAGCATTGCTTGGTTACAAAGGTAGGGATCAAAAAAAAGAAGAAAGTGAAGTACTCTCTGCAACAGAAACTCTTGATGTGAAAAAGAAAAATATGAAGTTGTCACCTATGGAATATTTAAGCAAACCAGTAGAGAACAAGATACACAATATGGAGATTCTGGCAGAGTCATACAAACCTAAGGATAGTTCAGCAGGTAAGGAACTCATACTTTCACAGAGTTCAACAAAGACAAACATAGTCCCTCAACATTGCAACTCTGTGGGCAATAAAAAGAGTGAAGTGTCTTCATTTATAGAAAAGAAAGAAGCAAGGAAAGTCACGGAACTGGAAGTCACTCCTTCAGAGAGAAAAAGAGGAGGTTTCTGTAACAAAGATTTGCCTCTAAAATTCTCTGAGTTCCCACAGAAGACTGTAAAGCCTGGCTTTAAAACAACTGTGTATGTTTCTCATATAAATGACCTTTCAGACTTTTATGTGCAACTAACAGAAGATGAAGCTAAACTCAGTCGTCTTTCAGAGAGATTAAATGATGTTAGGAGGAGGCCCGAACGCTATGCAGGTCCACCTTTGCAAAGAGGAGATATAATATGTGCCACTTTCCCAGACGACAATTTGTGGTACCGTGCTGTGGTCAAGGAAAGACAACCCAGTGACCTTCTCTCTGTGCAATTTATAGATTATGGCAACGTTTCCACAGTTCCTGCTAACAAGATAGGTAAACTTGACCTTGTTAACGCCCTGTTGCCAAGGCTGTGCATTCACTGCTCCTTACAGGGGCTTTGGATTCCTGAGGTTCTAAACTGTGAAGAAATGATGCGTTACTTCTCTCAAAGGACAGACGAGGCTCCAATAAAATGTGAATTTGTTAAATTCCAAGACAGATGGGAGGTTATTCTTGCCGATGAACATGGGATCATAGCAGAAGATATAATTAGCAGATATACTTTCAGTGAAAAATCGGAAATAGGATTTTCCCTCCAAATAATGAATGGTGCCTTTTCCAAGTCGGCCAACAAAACAGACAGTGACACGTCAGTATTTCTTAACTGGTATGATCCCAAGATGAAGACGATAAGAGCTTATGCCACTGTGGTAGATGGGCCTGAATATTTTTGGTGTCAGTTTGCTGATACTGAGAAACTTCAGTATTTAGAAGGAAGACTACAAGCTGCTGGAGAACAGACACCAGATTGGAGAAGTTGTATCTCATGTCCTCGCGTTGGAGATCCTTGCATCGTGAGATACAGAGAGGACGGGCACTTGTACAGGGCGCTTATCACCAATATTTGCAAAGATTCTCTTGTGTCTGTCAGGCTTGTGGACTTTGGGAACATTGAAGACTGCGTGGACCCCAAATCCCTCTGGACCATTCCTTCTGAGCTTATGGCGATCCCCATGCAAGCCTTTCCCTGTTGTCTCTTGGGATTTCATGTTTCAGAGGGTGTGTGCCCTCAAGAGGGAAATGATGTGTTTTATGAAATAGTAACAGAAGATGTGTTGGAGATAACAATCTTAGAAATAAAAAAGGATATTTGTGATATCCCTTTGGCAATTGTTGACTTGAAAAGTAAAGGCGAAAGTATTAATGAGAAAATGAAAAGGTATTCTCAGATTGGTATTCGAAACAGTGATCTGCCCTATGAAAGAAATGGCCCAGGGATAAAGGGAGCTCTTAGGTTCCCCGGTCTTGATGTCAGAGGTAAGAAACCATGTAGTAAGGCCGGACAAGAGAAAACATTGTATGTGGAACCACAGGCAGGTGAGCTTTCTGCAAGAATTGAGAAAGATTTAAACATGATTGAAATAAAACCAAATAAATTCCATGATCCCAAAATGGATACCATTTTTAAAGCTTTTGAAAACCCATGCAAAGATAAGACTGGCACTGAGGTCCTGGAAGGTAAAGTAGAGTGCCATTCAGTTGAACAAATGACAGAATTGAGTGTGTTATTTCCACATGCTGATGAAACAGAGGAGATTTTAGAACTGAATTCACTTGAGGTGCGGCTTTCTCCTGATGATGAATCCAAAGAATTCGTGGACCTGGAATCCATCGAGTTACAGCATTCCCTCGTCGGGGATGAAGAAAAAGAAGAGCCAGGCCTGGTGCCTCCCATCGAGCCACTCCCCCTGGTCTGTGACCCAGAAGCCACCCTGGAGCCCTTCATGGTGCAGCTGCCCCTCACCTGTGAAGCCGAGAAGCAGCCAGAGCTAGACTTGCCTACAGCCCAGCTGTGCCTAGAATCCCTGGGTGCAGAGGCCGCGAGAGAGCCAAGCTGTGTGGAATGGCTTGATGACCAAGCTGGGTTGCCATCTCATCTCCATGGAAAGGATTGTGATCTCAAGACACAGATCGAAATGACTACATCTAAAGAAGAATTTACAGAATATAAAAGCAGAGATGACATTTCCTCGTTGACGTCTCTGTTTTCTGAGGAAGAACCCAGAGATGAGCGGAAACACGGTGCTTTCCCAGGGGTCCCAGGTATGTGAGTTTTTCCTCTCACTTTCATTTAGGTTTAACCTGGTGTTTTCTTATTTGTTTACTAATTTGTCTTAAAAAAATTATTATTTGAATTTTTAAATTAACTTTTTTTGGGGGGGAACAGAGTAAAACCTGAAAAGAGAATTCGATTTGGAGGGTATTTTTAAAAATATATATATTTTATTGATTTTTTACAGAGAGGAAGGGAGAGTGATAGAGAGTTAGAAACATCAATGAGAGAGAAACATGGATTAGCTGCCTCCTGCACACCCCACGTTGGGGATCTGCCTGCAACCAAGGTACATGCATGCTCTTGACTGGAATTGAACTTGGGACCTTGCAGTCCACTGACTGACGCTCTATCCATTGAGCCAAATAATTTAATTTTAAATTAAATTGTAAAATTTGTGTAAAATAATACTTAATATGCTGGGTAAAATGCTGATTTATTTTGTGTTTAAAAATCAAATGCGTAAAGTGTGTTTCCAAAAAGTAATCACATTAAAATATAAAACAAAAAACAATACCTTTAAAATAAAGAGGTTATATTTTTTGGTGTTTTTAAAAAAAGTGTGGGTTTGGGTTTTTTGTGTGTGTTTGTGTGTGTGTGTGTGTGTGTGTGTGTGTTTTCCAAACATTACTATAGGCATGAATTTATGATAAGGATCATTTCAGCAGAGTTTTCAAATTTAACTGTTTTGTTTCATGCAGGTACTTTGCCATTCATTTAGAATCCCTTAGACAAAAGCTAGATTATGGAGCCTATACAAACCAAAAAAGTTAACAGCCAGGAGTAAATATTGGAGGGCATTTAATGTCATTAACTTTTCTCTAAATTATTATTACTGCTATTTTCTTGGCTGCTTACTAAGATACAAAGTTAGATTAAATGGCTAACTTTTAGTTTGTTTTTTTAAATCAATGTAACTTTTCAATAATTGTTATATTATTCAACTTGAGTTATTGTACAAAATAGAGAAAACGATAGACTCTCAGGAGAATAAAAATCATTATAACTGCCTCACCAGGAAATGACCACCGTTAACACCACGGTGTGCTTCCTTTCTGTTGTCTTTCTGCTTATGTGTGTGTTTATTTACAGAGAGTTTAAAAAGCCAAATAGAGATCATACTATCCTACAGTGTTCATCTCTTAAATATGCCTTCAAAATAATTTAGTTCCATAGTATGCCATCATGTGGATATATGATGACTTATTTAAATATTATACTAGATTTTTAGTCTTCATTGTTACATTTCAGAATAGTAATAGCTTTGTGATAAGATTGTCTGTTTATTTGCAATGTGCTGCTTTGCTATAGAAATGGTTGTTGCAACCATAGACCACACCACCTCTGGCAAGAACAGCCTGCTTTTTGTAGTAGTTTTTAATGTTAGAACCAGACACACACCTTTAAAAAACACAACACATGGTGATAGTTTTTTGTTTGTTTTTGAGGAAAATGGTAAGGAATTATATGGGGAGGGACCCTGATAGAATTTAAACTAAACCCAGGAAAGATGACAGATAGAACATGTTGTATCTTACACAATACCGATTATATAGGAATAGCAATGGCAGATTAGGAAATGCTTTGCTCATGCATCTAATATTAAGGAATGAAGAGGTATGCATTGGGTCTTACTCTGTTCAATCTGGCAGCTGAACCAGAGAACACGTACACTCTGAAAGGATTTACTGTGGGATCCAAATGTGTTGTGTGGTCAAGACACACATGGTCTAAATGTGAGATTTTGGAAATAGCTGAAGAAGGCACAAAGGTGAGTACAGTTGAAGTACTTTATCTCAAAATGTACCTGAAGACTGTTAAGGAACTTTTATAAGCTGAGAAAATGCAGTTACACAGATGTTCAACTGTTCATTCCCCCTCCTATTTTGATGCAGTGCAAAATATCGTTTTAAGAGTTCATAGATGAGCATCCTAGCAAGAAATTGTGCTAGGCTTTCCTCCTTACCCCTAAAATTCTATCAATCACCAGGTTCTACACTTTCCACTTCCCAACTGTCTAAATGTTTTAGATCTCTTGCCACTGCCTTTGCGGAGTCTCTCATTTCACAACCGGATTATTCTAATAACCTTCTATTTGGTTCACTTCTGGCCTTCCTTCCGTTGATCTCCACACTGCCGGTGTGCAGTTTGTCAAATGCCAGTCTGAGTACATCATTCCTGTGTGTCAAAGTTCTTGGGGACTTGCACTTGAACGTGTCTCTCCTGTGACCTGAAAACCACTTGTATCAGAATCACTTAAACTGCTGGTTTCCAGGCTGTGCCCTGCCTGGCTGACTCAGAACTTCTGGGAGTAGGACCAGGACTCTGCATTCTTATACCATTAAAATTTGAGAGTCGCTTATCTAGAATAGAAAAGTCAAGCTCATCAACATGACATAGTCCTTTGGGTTAAAGTGTCAGTGTACCTCTCCGATATCTTGCTCCTTTATCTTTTGTACTTTACATCAGATGAACATCAGACTTCTTGGTTTCTCATATATGTATGATTCTGCTTGGCTTCTTTGATTGATGTATTTAATAATGCAGTTAGTTCTATTTGCCTGTATGCTGTTCCCTGCCAAACTGGTTAATCTCCACTTATCTTTAAAATATTTACTTTAGCCATTGCATCTTCCAGGAAGCATTCACTTGCTTTATTTTCTAAATTTCTTTACCTCTCCCTTTTCCCTACCTTCAAAGGGATTTATGTCTTTTGTATATTTTTGTATCTCCTGCTGAAGAAATCTATTATACAATTTACTGTTTAGAGATATGTTTCTCCACTAAATTTTAAACCTTTTGAGATATAAATTTTATCCATCTTTGATCTCTAGGCATGTTCAATATCTAATTTTTGAACTAAAGTAAGATTGAATTGAAATGTAAGACTGAGATGTAATACAAGTATTTTATTGCCTTTTAAGGTATTTCATTTTTTTAAAGGATTGTTGTGGTATAAGAATCAGTTACAGTTTTTGGAATCTACCAATATTTATTACATTTTTTTCTATGGTAGGTTTTGAACCTTTCAAATGGTATGGAGGAGATAGTGAACCCTGAGAATGTCTGGAATGGCATACCCAAATTGGATAAGAGTCCATGTGAGGTATGGAATTATAGAAATAGTAATTAATGAGAGCATTGTCCTTCATTTTGAAAGGTGATAACTATTGCCAAAGACCTTGTGTTTAGGAATAATGGGGGTCTTTACTGTAATGACAATGAAAAACAGCAATAACAGAATCAATGTTTCTGGGCTTTATGCCTCATATCCTTTTGGACAACCTAGTTATTAGTATTTTACTCTTTCATTTTCATTTTGGGACTTAAAAAATTGAAATTGTTTGGTGTCCATGACCTTTATAAAATATGTTTGATGCAGAAAATCTAGGACAATGGCAAAGTTAAAAAGAAGAGAGTATCAGTCACCTGTAATATATTCATTCAAAGATAAACATGTTGGTCAATGTGGCTTTCCTTTATAGTTTTTCTGATTATATGGAATATAAACATACAATCTATATATTTTGAACATAGTTTACTTTATTCTACATACAGTTTTATATTTTGTTCTTCATTCAAGATTATAAGGTGGGAAATTTCTGTTGTCATTATGATATGTCTGGGCATTTGAATTTATCCTGTTTGGATAAATTTAAATCTCATGAGGCATTAACTTAGGACTACTTTTTTGTGATACATTAACTCACCATGGTCTGGGATTCTATTTGATTACATTAATTTTTTTTTATCTGAGCTATTTTCTTTTACCATAAGAATAGGTCTTATGAATTCATTTCTGTACAGACATCACATACATGATGCTATTAGGAGTTGAAAGCATCCAGGAGAACTATTTCTCTTCATGAAGTCTTTATTAAACCTTCTGTGGCTCACCAGGGATAATGTGTTTGAAAACAGCCCTTGAACAATGTACCAGACACCAGAGTTGTGGGAGTTTGGGAGCTAACCGTTGGAAGAGGGTACTTCATTCCCTGTGTCAGATGCTCCCATGGAGATGGGCCAGAGAAACGAGTAGCTGAAGGATAGAAGATGTACTTGCAGTGATTCTTCACTATAAAATCAGATCCTTTTTAAAGGATTACTTTTTTAAAAAAAACAATTACTTTTTATTGTTTACCATTTTTATGTTTTTTTTATATGGTTCCCTTTCTCATTTTAATTATTTTGTGTCTACAATGAAGAACTGATTGTAATCCAAGGGTTTGTTTTGCTGGTATATAGTCCAAACATGAGGGAAAGATCTTTCCTTCATGTCATTGGATGATACCACCATCAAAGGAAACTTTTGTTTATAAAACAGATTGTCAAATATTAAAGATACCATTACCCTGAACCCTCAAACAGAAATGGTTTATCAATTAATTTCCTTGTCTATCACTAATAAGAAAAAAAGAAAAAACAACAACTCTTTAGCTAAAATGTTAAATGTGGTTAGGAGGATAAATAGCCAAGAAGAGGAATTCTTGAAATAGGAAATGCTTGTTGATTGAATTAACCTTGAAAATTAGATTGTGAATCTGACAAATTCATAGTTTAAAGGTTTTTTTCAGTGTTAATTAGCTTATATAATATGTTCAAATCATCAATGCATGTTAAATGGTCTCTTGGAATTTCTTTCAGGATTCTTAGTTTTATGTGTATGGTACAGTTCATTTTGGGGGAGTTCCTGGTCATTGCATGGTTGTGTTCATAAGTAGCACATTTGTTCTTAGAATTGAGCAGATTATGAATGAAATCAGCTCTTGGTGGTTTTATGTGAAAAATACGCTCTAGTCAAGGAGAACAACGGACTAACTGGCTACCAGCCTTGTTAACATCATTCTAGCAAAAGAAGAAAATATGCCCATTTTGTAATATTTTAGAGAAACTTTATCTGATAATAGGTAATGTGTGAGAACCAAAACACTAAAAAGAAAACAATTTTATAGGGATAATTCTCTGCAGTAATTAGAATACTCACTCATCCTCCCTCCCCATTTTGAGTGCATTACATTTGTGGTGGTCACTCCCATGAAACTAATTTTCTTGTGTGTTTTTTCTGTTTCTTTCTCAACCTCAGAAAAGGAGCCTTGAGGTAACATAGATGTAGCTGTGGATCCAGTCAGAGCTGCTCATAAAAAAGAGGCATGGCTTCCAGACCAATAGAGTGTTTGAGTAAATTGAGAGCCTGGATTGCAAGAAATTGTCATGCTTTGGAAACTTTGATATGTGAAAATCAAATAAGTTGACTGTGCAGTGTATTTATAGTCATATTGCTGAATGTATATGGGTTGGAGGGTGTCTTTATTTTGCTAACCAATTTACTAACACATTAGGTCATATTTTTAAAAATTATTTAAAATATAGTGTTTAAACAAGTATAGGTTTATGACAAGTATATTATATGATGCTACTTAGGAGGATGGTTTTGTAACTCCTTTAAGATTTTTGTTTTTGTTCCGGTAACTTTGCCTTCTGTTTAAATATTTGACTAATTGCCTGTTTGAATTTGGAAGTATTCCAATATGACACAATATTTGAATAAAGTTTATCCTTAAAAGTGTAGTGGTCTCTTTTCACTAAAGAGGAAATAGAATTTTGGAATATCCATAGTAAAGGAACCACAATTCTACAGTTGGGGAAAAGAGAGCAGCATTAAATGCTAGCTCTGGGTTTAGTCACTTGGCTGGTATTTTAAATGCATTTTCTTATTTACTCCTCAACTCCAGGTGCATATTAATATTGCTCATATTTTATAGGCGAGAAAATGGAAACTTTTTACAGAAGCTAAATAACTTCATGAAGTCTTTAATAAACCTTCTGTGGATAACGTGTTTGAAAATCAGCCCTTGAACAATGTACCAGACACCAAAGTTGTTTGGTCAAAGAGCTAAAAGCTTTATCAAACCGGACCCATCTAACATCAAAGTCCATGCTTTTAAAAACATGGCTGTGAGTGGTAGTATGCAAGGTCCAGATCCTAGCATCAGGAAACAGATTCTACTTACTATATATGCGACCTAGGCAGACTATATAATTTCTTTGAGCCTTGATCTTCCTCATCTGTGAAATGGGGATAATAAAACCTTTCTTGCAATATTTTTAAGATTATAAATAATTTATGTAAAGTACCTAAAAAGGAATAGACATTAAATAGGTATTTTATTATTTCCCTGAAAGATATTCAGTATGCACTATACTAGGGTTCTGTGTTTTTACCCTTAACTCATTGGGTCCTTTCAGCAGATATTTTCTTTTTTCTGCAGCAGCACAAGCCACCAACAAAGGATTTTAAAGAGGTGCTAGTGAGTGGAACAGCCATACAATTGGAATGGTTATCCATTTCTAAAATGAGGTTTGTGACATAAGAGTGGGGAAAAGATGTTTGCATAGGAAACTTTATCAGACCTTGAAGCTCAAAGGGAATAGTGAGAATAGAGAAGCTTAAAAGCTGGGTGTAATTTCAAAAAGCAAAAAGGAGATGGTTTTGCATTTAACTTAATGGAGGTGGGTAAGTATACCGTTATTCCTGAGATAATGGACAGACAAGTTTGGCTCAACATGCAGGAAACATGGTTGTGAATTACTGAGAGAAATGTCAGAGAAGGCATTTCAGGGCCAGATTACAGGAAGCCTGCAGTTTCATGCTGAGGAGTTGAAACATTTTAAATCTGAATGGCTATATAGGATAGGAGAAACCAAATTTCTCAAAATGTGTCTTTGTGCACCTTAACACATTAAGACAGGCCAGAAGTGCCATTTCAGAACACAATTACTTAGTAACTGGGCAGAAGGGGTAGATATGGAATAGTCATAGTGAACCAAGTTTCTTACCAAGTATTGATTATCCCTGTCCACACAGGCTTAATTAACTATGAAGAAATCAGAGCACATGTACACTTAAGGAACTGTTTGACATAGAAATTGGGACTCAAAAGAAATGTTGGCTAAGAAAGAAACTCACTATAGACTGATTCACTTGCCTCTCAGCATAACCATTATTGCTTGTCTCATTTTTGGTTCTTTAAGTGTATTTCTAGTATCACCTGAGCTCACTCATCTAGGGGAAATGATGAACAACATAGACTGATGAACAAGAACAGACCCAGAGACAGGGAAGCATCGATCAGACTGTCAGACCTCAGAGGGAAGGTAGAGGAGGGTGGGAATAAGGGAGAGAGATCAACCAAAGGACTTGTGTACATGCATATGAGCCTAACCAGTGGTCATGGACAACAGGGGGGTGGGGGCATGTGTGGGGAGGGGTTTGAGATGGGAATGGGGGAGAGGGATGAGGACAAATATGTGATACCTTAATAAAGTAATAAAAAAGTAAAAAAATAAAATAAAAATCAGAGGAACAAGGCTATACTTAGACCAAAATATATTTAGCTACTCGGTGGTGTAAGTTTTTATATCCTTTGGGAAACTAAAAAAAAAGTGTTTCCCTTGACTCCTGCACATATCTATACTAATAAAAGGGTAATATGCAAATGGTCAGGACATTCTTACAATAACCAAACAGCAGGCTGCTGCGTGAGGCGACCAGGTCAGCATGGGTGGGAGACAGTGTGGGGTGACCAGGCTGGCAGAGGGAGGGCAGTGAGGGGCGACCAGGCCAATGGGGGTGGGGGAAAGACAGTTACAAGTTATCAGGCCAGCAGGGGGAGCCATGAATGGCAATCAGACCAATGGAGGGACTGTTGGGGGTGACCAGGCCATCAGGGGGGGCAGTTGGGGGCAACCAGGATGGCAGAGAAGGGCAGTGAGGGGCGGCCAGGCTGGCAGACTTCTCCTGAGGGGTCCTGGATTGGAGAGGGTGCAGGCTGGGCTAAGGGGATCTCCTCTTCCCTGGGCATTAATTTCATGCATCGCCTCTAGTAAGTGCATAATGTTTAAGGAATTCTCTTCCCTCCATTTATTGTGATATTCTATTTCCAGTACTACCTATGTAATTAAAAAGATTTATTAAATAAAAATAATTGAAGACCAGCCGATGTGACCTAGTTGATTGAGCATTGTCCTATGCACCAAGAGGTCACTGGTTCAATTCCAGGTCAGGGCCTATGCCCAGGTTTTTGGCTCAATCCCTAGTAGGGGGCATGCAGGAAGCAGCTGATCAATGTTTCTCTTTCATCAATGTTTCTCTCTCTCTCTCTAAAAATTAGTAACAATAAAAAAACATATTTAATAAAGTAATAATAAAACATAAAAATAAGTAAAAATAATCAGAAAATAAAGCAGTTAAAAGTGACTCTGAATGTTTTCTTTGTTAACCCTGCCTTTGGTGAATAATAACTGAATGTGATATGTAGCTGCTATTTCTGCTCTGTCTTATGCACCTTTCTTTTGTAAGTAGGATCTGCCAGGAATAAACCATTAAGACAAATACAAACAAATCACCCATTTCCTTTAATCTGCTTTAATTTGTTGCCCTTGCCTATCTCCAATAATCTTACCCTTGTCCATGCCCCACTTAGGCATCATGTTCAATTGTATAATATCAAATTGTATAGTATCACTGTGGTAAAACAATGGCTTTATGACTGCTTGATCTGAGTTTTCTTAAGATGACCAGAAGCAAAGGGAAGTGCTGCCAAATTCTACCCAGATTACCATGTTGCTAAAATATAATTCTACTGCTCATAATAATAAAAAAGGCAAGAAAATATATATTTTTAAGGAGTGTTATGTCCTTGTAACATTTTTTTATTGACATTATGCCTGTTTTAATATCCTTGTTCATTAATGTAATGTAAAAACAGTTATTAACTTGATACTAAAAAAGGATCACTTAGTAAAGAGTAAAATTTAGGCTGGTAAGAATTTTACATAATGTAGTCTCCCTTTATATTTAAAGGAAAAAATATTTAATCCAAATTTCAGTCACTATTATGGTAGAGCGATACAACACACACTTTTGAACAGTTTTAAAAACAAGACTTTAAAAAGCACTTTTAATCTAAATTCTATTTCTCTACACTTGAAGAGTTTTGTAGAGCGCCATGGATGTTGGTTGTGTCAACATTGGTCCCTGGAATAAGGTGATCATCTTTTCCTTCAACCAAATAATCCCATTTATCAAAATCTTTCTGAAGTCCTGGAAAATATAAATGTTAATAAACATTAAATTTTCGAGTGTTGAACAGTTGAGTGCCACTAGGTGGCACCATAGCATCACAAATTACATAATCTGTGTACTGATCAGGGAGACAAGGTATTTTGTGTCCAGTTGCTGCATCTGAAAGAGATGAGGTGGATGCAACATGCACAGTATCCTCAACACGGAAGTCCACACCAGGCTTACTTACCAGGAAGACTGTTGGCTCTAATAGGTGGACTTACTGTCTGATATATAGTATGCAATGCTGCAAAATTAAATTTTCTCAAGTTTTTAAACCAATTTCACTGCTATGTTAAATTATAAACCACTGGAAAGAGTTAACATGAAGATGGTGCTATAATAAAAGACAGTTTTGTTCTGCAAATCATCTGGCTTGTGGAATGAAAGAATATTTGTTTCTTACCTAAATGCTTTTGTAAGAATGCTAATGAAGCTTTGTTGGAAAGATCGAGAGCTATATTTGAATCTATTTTTCCTTTTAGTGTGAACATGTATCCAAGTGCTTTGCCAGCTGCAAAAGTGAAGTCAGCAAAATTCTGATGGACTGAACCCCTGAAAGATAAATGAGACATTTATAAATCACATTGTTTGTAGTTAAGAGTACAGGAAAGATATGTGCTGGGTTGACTTATTTTTTTTTGTTAATTGATCTTTAAAGTGAGAGGAAGGATGAGGGAGAGAGAGAAACATTAATGTGAGAGCAAGACATTCATCGGCTGCCTTCGGAATGCCCTTACAGGAGATTGAGCCTGCAACCTGGGCATGTGCCTTGGCAGGGAATCAAACAGGTGACCTTTCAGTGCCCAGAGCAACAGCCAACCAGCTGAGCCACATTAGTCAGGGCCTGGTTGACTTATTTACAGAAAACTAAGGAAACAAGATTTATCAATTTGATCTCCTTAGATATGATTTTGAGGGTCACAGAATCTGGGGTCACATTCAGGGATCCTAAAGAATGTATTTGTCTTACCTTCTAGATAAACAATGCAATGATTCCTGTTTTGCTTGGCATCTTGTCTTTAAAATAAATGATTCCAGCTTTTTAAGGGACTAGAATACTTCCAATTTCAGTAGATGGAATGTGTTATATGTTGAACTCAAAGCCAGAAGCCTGCACCCTTACTACAACCACTTAACTTGATATTTATTTGATGCTAATCAAGACACTTTGGATTTAAGCCTTGGATTAAGTAGATTAGAAAAACATGTTTTCTTGTATTATTTAAAATGTAATCACCTTCCAAACACCACTAAGTTGCATATTAAATTCATCAACGGCCTACCATCAAATAGGATGGCCTTTTTTATTGCTCATTTTTTATTACTTCTGGGACATTTGAAACTTGATTTTGTTGCATTTTTCCCCCCTTTGTTTCCTTGACTTTGCACCTGCCCCTTTCCTTGTACTCTGTTTTTTCCTGGCTCTTCACCTAAAATGTAGAAATTTCTCAAGGTTCTATTCTCAGGCCATTTCTCTTATCACTTTGTGATCTCATACACACCAAAGGTTTCATCTATAAGATACAAAGTCTATGCATTTCCAATTTGTAGCCAGCCAGCTCTGCCCATATTTCCCAAACTGGAGCTGAGAAATACCAAGATTAAAATACATTTTTCAGGCCCCATGTGGTGCAATTCTTTCTCCCTCCCTCCCCCCACTTTGTTGCTGCTTATAAGCAAACCATGAACCCTCTTAGCTATCAGTACTCAAAACAGAACCACTTGGCATCTGCTCATTCTTCCCTGCTTTCCAATCAAAACTTGAGCATGGGACTCATAAACAAGGTAGATACAAGGTTAGGAAAAAGCAGAAGCCTGGATGCTACCCATAGTAGAGGATGGCCAAGGAGAAGGAGAGGGTGGAGGGAAAGGAGGAGTCACCTAAAATTTAGATACTAAATGGCAGGGGAAGAGTAGGACTGGGTAGCCTGAAAAGAAATAGGGGTCCTCAACAATATCAAATTGATATGGAGAGAAAGGCATAGACTGCTGGGCTTTTAAAGCCTCAGCAGGGCCAGCTTCAGCATGGGGGATGGGGGAAAGGTGTGCATGCTTTTGGGAAGCTAGACCATAGGAGTCAAGAGTAAATGCAAGTAAGCACATGCAATATTACATACAAGCCATTCTTTTAAGGTTTCTAGCAGAAAAAGAAAGGGAAAAAAAGTGTCTAGTAAGGAAGTGGGGTGAAAGATAGGTTACGTGTTCCATACTATTTCTCCTTTGGAATTGGACTTGCACATGCAAATATCCTACATTGAAGTCTTTGCCTTATCTGGACCTTTTCTCGCAGTCTGTCTAAACTCTCTCGATCCTTCAAAACCCAATTCTACTCCCATCTCTTCCAAGCAGCTTTTTCTGACTACCTCAGTTGGAAAAGACCTTTCCTTTTGCTGATCCTGAAGTGTTCATTGCCTATACTATATTTTTCGCCCTGGAAATAAACCTAAACCAGTTTCATATAAGAGAGGGATGAGCACTATCTTTGCTTTGTAACATCCCATTGTGAGTCCAGAACCCTTTTGTGATTTCTTTTTCACATCCATGATATGAGCATATTGTCAGCACACCAGGGGACCCATTATAGTTTGGGGAATTTATAAATTTGTTTTTCCCAAATAGGTAAACACATTGCCTGTCTGAACTGATTATCTGACTTTTTTCCTAAAGAGTTTCTACTCTAGCCTGGTAATGGAATACTTCCCTCTGCCCAGAGCCCAAAATGCGTCAGCTTGCTCTTATGTTTACATGAAAGCTGCATGCACCTTAGCACACATTTTAATTATCAGTATCCTAGAGGCCCCATGCACAAAAACTCATGCAAGAATGGCCTTCCTTCCCCTGGCTGTTGGCACCACCTTTGCTCTGGTAGGAGCCACCTTTTCAGCCCCGAGCTGCCTTTCTGCCTTCCCATGCTGCCCAGAGGCCCGGAGTGTCTAGGATGGTGTGAAATGCCTGCATTTTCACTGTGGTGATGATGTAAATGTCCCACCTCACCCTCAGCCACTCAGGGCCTACATATGCAAATTAACTCAACATCTTTGTTGGGTTAATTTGCATACTCACTCCTGATTGGCTGGCAGGTATCATGAAGGTAAGGTCAATTTGCATCTTACTCTTTTATTAGTGTAGATGAGCTACATATAGTAACACCATTGAACACTTACATTTTAAAAAGAGTAAATCTAAATGCACTTAGAACCTGAGAATTTTCTAATCTTGCTTATTTGAAAATCTACACAACAAATTTAATAGTCCTTTAATGGCTGATATCTATTGTGGTTTATCCAAGTTTCAAGTTTCTATTTCAGATAATGAAGTCAGTTGCTATTACCTGATTGTGATCATTTTTCTTTCTTTACCAGGTGCGTAGCATTTTTTCATACTTAAGATACTAGCAGGTGTTTGGAAACCTTCAGAGTTGATAAAAAAGAGAGGCTGAGAAAACTTGGAATATATTTCATCATTCAGGGGCATCATCCATGCATCCAGGGCAATACCGCACCTGCAGGTGTTTGTTAAGATGATAACAGAAGGCTGGTTACACACTGGCAAACATATAGGGCTTTCTAATAAAGCCAGGACTAATGGACACGCACCACACTGTTCCATGATGGTCATCTCACTGGTATTATACTTCATGTGAGAACGAGATATGATTAGCTTTATAAGATTACAGATATGGGAAATATGTAATCATTTTCCTCTAAGAGGCATTTAGGAATTGGGACCTTTAGAACCATATATAATCTTTAAAATTTTCATTCATTTTAATATTATTTTCAAAAAAAATTTTTTTAAAGTAGTAATTTCTTCAAAATTGTGGGTGTTTGAAAAAATATTCAATGCACACATTATTGCTCCTATGTTTCCAAACTTTCTGGATACTCCATAGTCTGTTTATTATATCTTTTCTTAGAGTAACAATTGGACCATTGCTTTATATTTAGAAGTGCTGTACCTGGAAAACTGTCTGGGCATTGAAGAAAAACATATGGGAATATCGCTTGAAAATATTACTAACTTTCTTTACTTCTTTATTTTTTATTTTATTGTTTATAGTATACAGATACTCCCAATCACTAACTTTCTTTTTACAAGTCAGTTTATCCTATATTTCATGACTTTTTGGACACTGTTGTAGGTGCTAAATGGACTAAGGAAGAGAAACTCCTACTGAAACAGATTTTAAGAAATGCGAGAAGTTTCACAAGTGATCCTCCCTTTCTATCTGGTGAGCTGCATGTGAGCTCATCATTCTGGGATGAAGTAGTTCAAGAAAGTAAACATTTCCTCATGTTAGAACATCGGAGTATTTCAAACCTCACTCCAAATTAAAGATGGGGGAAAAAAATACTAAGGAGTATGAGATGGCTACATTATTATCATAATCTTAAGTTGCTGATAAAATGTGTATATAAAGGTACATTTCCAAGTGAAAATGTTAAGCCCTCAAACAGATGAATAAGAATGAGGGAAAACATATGGGGGAGGGGAAACTTTTTTAATAGCAGTGAAATCAGATGTTTTCTGCTTAAGAAAGTTCACCGAGAGTATTTAATAGAGGCATAAGAATAGACTTGTAAGCCTCAAAGGATTCCTTCCTTACTAAGAATTTGATAAAATTATAATTCACATAGGTTATCATTCCCCGCTTCCAATAAATTACTGTTCTGTCTCTTTGTCTCATTCTCTTACCTGAATCTCCGGTCATCATGAAGAGCCTGAATAACTGTGGCTCCACCAAAAGAATGTCCCATTATTGCTATTTTATCTCTATCGATGGAATCCTATGTGAAAAAGCATGACATAAATTCACAGGTTGTTAGAAAAATAGAGTAAATCATTTTGTTAATCAGAAAATTAGTATTCAATTCATGGGCAAAACCTTATAAAAGAAACTAGAGGCCCTATGCACAAAATTCACACACGGGTGTGTGTGTCTTTCAGCTCAGCCTGCACCCTCTCCAATCTGGGACCCCTCAAGGCATGTCTGACTGCCCGTTTAGGCCCCATCCAGCTAGGACTGGGCCTAAATGGGCAGTCAGACATCCCTCTCACAATCCAGGACTGCTGGCTCCCAACTGCTCACCTGCCTGCCTTCCTGGTTGCCCTTAACAACTTCTGCCTACCAGCCTGATCATACCCTAACCATTCCTCTGCCAGCTTGTTTGTACCTGACTGCCCTCCCCTGCAGGCCTGGCCTCTCCTCAAATGCCCCCCCCTGCAGGCCCAGTTGCCCTCAACTTCCCTTCTCTGCCAGCCTGGTCACCCCTAATTGCCCTCACCTGTAGGCTTGATTGCCCCCAACTGCCCTCCCTTGCAGGCCTGGTTCCTTCCAACTGCCCTCCCCTGCTGGCCATCTTATGGTGGCCATTTTGTGTCCACATAGGGGCAGTCTTCTTTGACCACATGGGGGAAGCCATCTTGTGTGTTAGAGTGATGTTCAATTTGCATATTATCCTTTTATTAGATAGGATTAGATAGGATAGAGGTTTGGTGCATGGGTGGAAGCCAGCTGTTTTGCCCTGAATGGTGTCCTGAATCAGTGTGGAGATTCCATTGGAGTGTTGGGTGGCCTGGGTGAGGGGCCTATGGTGGTTTGCAGGCTGGCCACGCCCTCCAGCGACCCAAGCAGAGGCCCTGGTATCTGGGATTTATTTATCTTTTATAATTGAAACATTGTAGCCTTGAGCAGAGGCTTGGGCCCACCAGGACAGACAGAAAGCTTGGCTTCCTCCATTGCCAGAGGCAACTCAAACCTCCTGCTCTCTCCATGGCTGCAGCCATCTTGGTTGGGTTAATTTGCATACTTGCTCCTGATTGGTTGGTGGGCATGGCTTGCGGGTGTAGTGGAGACATGGTCAATTTGCATATTACTCTTTTATTAGATAGGATTCACACAAATACAAATATACACACATAGTACACACACATAAAATATGTATACTCAAATACATCTGCACATATATATGGTAAGCATTTGTAAAAGTTCAGAAGTGAACTTAATGGTCGTCCTAGTCACCCACACTTAAAACATCATCAATTCTGACTTCTCCATCTCCCCAGTTCATATTTATCACTTTGTTCATTCCATGAGGATTTATTGAGTGCCTGCTCTGTACAAGGCATTGTAGCTCATTTCTAGTGAGCTCACAGCTAGTGGGAAGGCAAGACATACAGATGCATGATGCAAATACAATGGAGTGGTAGCAAGGAGTAGCTATGATAGGTAACTAATCCACGCCAGGGCTGGGCAGAGGGTCTAAGAAAGCTTTTCTTGGATGAGCTGCTGCCTGACCTGAGTTGAAAATTAAGCAGCACTTAGTCAGGGTGGTGGGGTGAGTCATGTTGCCAAGAGGACAACATACAAAGGCACGGAGGCAAGAGAGAGAGTGGCGACCATCATCTTGTGCTTAAACTCAAGTACTTCTAGTTGCCTCTACTCCCTATACTGCACCTTCCACACCCACTGTTGAGTCTTTGTTTATGCTCTTCACTTGGTCCCAAATTCTTTCCCTCTCAACATTGTATCTAAAACTTGTGGACCGGCTTTCCAGGATCAAGCTCAAAACATGCAGGAGCCATCCAAGAAGTCACAGTACTTTTACCGGAGGTGTTAAATTGAATCACGTGGAACTGCCATTTTTATACACTGACTATTGGCAACTTTATAAATAGTTCAACCTACTTGCCCTAACACTTCACCTTTTTAAATTTCTCTGCAGCCCTTTATCACATTGTACCCTGTATTACAGCAGAAAAGCAAACAATAGAGAATAAAGAGCTAAGAACTACAGGACAGGGAAAAGGGCTTTCGTAGCTCACCCGCAGCTGTTGCATATCGAACTCTAATTTTAATACATTCTTCACTGGCCTTCCAGAAAGCATCACATCGAGAGCCTGGGAACACTCCTTTGCTCTTTGTCGCACCTGAAATGATTATTAGAAGAAGGAAATGACAAAGTAAAAGTTGTAATACTTTACAACTTATTTTAATGTTTGTGTAGAGCTTGCATGTGGGAACAATGGTCAGCTGCTTATAAACTGTCTGAGCAGGGAGTGGTTAGAAAACAGCCCAGCATCATGATGCTGGCGCTAGCCTTGTGGGGTCCAAATCCCGGCTCGGTTGCTTAGCCACAGTGTGACCTCAGGTGACTTCATCTCTCTGAGCTTCCTTTTCCTGTCTAATGCTGCCTACTTCAGTGAAATTTGGGTGGAATTTAGTGCAATAACATATGTAAAGCACCTAATGGAAAGCCATCACAGGGCGGGAGCCAGTGAGCTCAATTTCATTTAATCTTCCCAACAGCTCTGTGGGAAAGACACTAGTACTCATTATTTTGTAACAAAGAAAACAGGGACAGTAAATTAACTTGTCCAAAATGATGCCACTGAAAAGTGGTGGCTCCAGGATTCAAGTTGGAAAGTAGGATCCTAAGGCCTAGACTCTTAATACTATGCTATGCTCCTTCTCTGAAAAGTAGTCTTTTTGACAGGACTATGAATCTACCTTGAGATTTTAAAATGAGAAGTTGTAATGCAAAAAAATCCTGTATAATCATGATCATCTCCCAGAATTTTGCTTGTCTTTGATTTCACGATGACCCACACATTTCACTAAGGGGATTGTATTACTGAGAGAACCTGCTGATGATTCTTTGGGCAATGGGAAGTATGAGTGCAAGGAGCACAGCTTGCCGAGTATAAATCTAAATTAGCAAATATCATCCTGTTGCCTGTGCATTTTAGTCCCCACGCCACCACCTGCCCTGACCACAGTGTACCTGCGAATTTCGTAGAAGCACCTCATTCTCCCCTTGTTGTGGGGTTCTGAGATAGAGCCAGGACTTGTTCCCTATTTCTGCATCAGAGTGGTCATTGAAATAGTACGTCGCAGAGGCGGATCCATCTCTTCAACACAAACAGAATCAATTACTTACACTTCCCCATTGCACCCAAGTTCCTCTTTCCCACCTTGACTCAATTTCACTCTGACCTTCCTGAAGTCCCTTTCTTCCTCTCTACTACATTAAAAAACAAAAAATCATGCCCATCCGGTGTGGCTCAGGGTTGAACATCAACCTATGAACCAGGAGGTCATGGCTCAATTCCGGTCAGGGCACATGCTCAGGTCATGGGCTTGATCCTGTGTGTGTGTGTGTGTGTGGGAGGCATGCAGGAGGCAGCCCATCAATGATTCTCTCTCAGCATTGATGCTTCTATTTCTCTCCCTTCTTCTCTGAAATATATATATATATATATATATATATAAAATTTTTTTTTTTTTAAAGACATCACTCTGAGTAAACTCAACCCATTCTACCTTCACAATTCCTGGAGGCCACGTCGAAATTTCCCTCCCGGAATCAAATCCAGCAATGTCACTTACTAGCTGTGTGGTTTTGCTGGCTTCCTTTTCCTTCTTCTTAGAACAGTGATAATGGTAACTATCTCATAGGGTGGCTATGAGGATTAGATGATGGTGTGCAAAAACAGCACACACACACACACACACACACACACACACACACACACAAAAGCCCTCTAGAAATATTAGCTGCGTTTGTAATTCTTGAAGAGCCAGCTCAGTCTCCCTTTTTTATATAGAGTCATAGCTGACCATTCAATATTTTCTGTCAACCTTTAGGAAAGTTAGAGCCCAGCTATAAACCAGGTGACATACCTGTGTTCTACAGTAGCAACTATAAATCCATGAGATGCCAGGTCATTGCCAATTGCAGAATAAATTGTCCTTCAAAACAAAAAGAGGGGAGCATTCAACTGCCAGTCATGATTACAAGGTGGCATTTGCTAGTAAACCTGGGCTGTTACACCCTGGAGTAGTGCCCTGGAGTAAAGCAGAGAGCTGTGGTTCTCAAAGGGAAGTGATTTTGTCTCTCAGACTATTTGACATCTATTGTCATTTTCATTATCATGAGTTGGGAGAGGGTGCTACTGCCATCTGGTGGGTAGGGACTCTGCTAAACATCCTACAATACAGAGGACCACCTACCCTCCACAACAAGAAATTATCCAGCCCAAAACATCAACAGAACCAAAACTGAGAAACCCTGGTGCAATGAGTATCAATACTGCCTTTGAGAGTTCTGAGAATTAATTGTGGCTCTGCCATTTATCAGACACATGGCTTTGGGTAATTACATTTCTGATTTTTTTGTCCTCACCTGTCAAGTGGGGCTAATAAAGGCTTTGCTGTAAGGTTTTCATAAGATAATGTGTATAGGAAAGCAGTACTGTGTGGTGCTTAAGAGATGGGATCTACAGTCCTACCACTGTGTTTGAATCCTGGTTCCACTATTTATTAGCTATGACCTTGGATAAGTCACCTATCTTACCTCTGCCTTGATTTTCTTTTATCTGTAAAAGGGTGATGCTATAACAGTATGGCATCTAGTGGGATTATTCTGAGGACTGAGTAAATTAGTACATTTTCAGTGCTTATAATAATGTCTTAAACAGAGTCATTACTGAGCATGTCAGCTGCTGTTTAAATGACTGGACAGGGTGAGATGTTTAACAGCCATGTGCAAAGCCACTGCATTTGTAACCCCCTTCCACATCTCCATTCTGCACAATTTTCTCATATCATGCATTCAGTAAAAAATGTCCAAAAAGAATAAAAAGGAGGTAGGTAGGACCTATGTCTTCTACCCCTGAAGATCCAGGAACTATAGGGACAATAATCTAGCACAGGGATCAGAAAACCTTTTCTGTAAAATGTCAGGCAGTATATCTGGTCACAACTACTCAACTGTGCTGTCATCACACGGAAGTAGCCACAGGCAATGTGTAAAATGACTGTCTTCTAATATAACTTTACAGAAACAGGTAGCAGACTGGATTTGGCCATGGAATTCTAATAAATAGCTAGACCACAATGAAAGAACTAAACATAATTTACTGCAGATGCTACCCAACTTTTTTCTAGCTGAAAGCCACCTTTTATCTTTCTGAAAGTTGTATTATCCTCTGAGTCGGAGGAAGGGGAGGCAGAAGAGAAGATGTAAGAAGAAAGTGGAAAGGGTATAGTGATCATGAAAATAAGCCAATCAGATATCATGCTACTGAGACTAGAGCTGTCTAAAGCCCCTGCCCAGCTTCAAACCCCTCTGGATTCTTTGATGAACTTTGGGTCAAGCACTCCTATTGGCATCTTAGAACTGTGCTACAGTCTGAGACTCTTCCTACACAATCAGCCTTTAGGAAACTTAAAGGCCCGCTACATACCAGGTAACATACCTGTGTTCTACAGTAGCAACTATAAACCCATGTTTCTCATCTCCTTCCCAAATGTCCACCCTGCATCATAATCTGAAGGCTCTCCCTATCCTGATCCTTCCCCTCTATCCTTCATAGGCTTTTCTCTCAATAGCTGTCTTTCACAGCTAATCCAATCTTGGTGTCTATTTCTCAGGGACCCTGAACTAACACAGTGGATGATTTTGAGAGTATAAATATAATACAGCAGGACAACAGCCAAAAATGCAACACCCTCTCTTCTCTGTTGTGAGGCTAGGCTCCAGGAGCTGGTAGGTGGAAATGACAGGGCTAGAACTGATTAATAATAGATCATAGCCAATTCTTGAGGAAACCCAACTCCTCCAGAACACTCCAAAATCTGCTACTTCTTTTGGGGCTGGGGGAATACATTGACCCCTCATGACTGAAATTGTTCAATCTCTCAAACTTTACCTCAATGCTCCAAGACCATGAGATAAAACAATCAGTGGGTATTTTTCACCAGTCCTCACTGGAGCATTCCAGCTTGCAGGTATGGTTTTTGAACCTAGACAGCAATGAAAGATTATAAATAGGGGTTTTTACTTGAATGTTGCTGGTTAATTTAACTTATATCTCCTTAGTATAAAATCCTGACCCATGGAATTTATATTTTTATGCATTCATTAAAAATTCTCCTACTGGGGGTGGGGCAATGTTAAAATATGTACACAGATAATAATTTAATAATAAAAATAAATTAAGAAAAATTCTCCTACTAGATACCCACCAAGGTATCTGAACCTTGGGTTTTTACCTAAGAGCACAGAATTATTAATGATCAGTTCTCTTTGCCAGTTCTGAGTTTAAGGTGAAACATTTTACTACTTAGAGGCATATTTAAGAAGGATGTTCCTTACTACCAATCCCAGGTTTTGGGAAAACTTCAAAGAGAATGCTCTAAAAACAAACTAAACCTCAGGGACATTACAGTGAAAGTCAAAATCTTTGAATAGGAGATGCCTCTCATTCTACATAGGTCATGATCAAGAGAAAGGTTAAGAGACCATTGACTTTATACTCAGATGTGGCTTTGGCCACAGCTCTGCCACTCACTAGCTATTCACCATAGGTAAGGTAAGAGAACTGTCTAAACTTAAGATTCATCTACACAAATAAATGAGAAATAACGTATGTAAATTAACAATCACTCCGCTATGCCCACAAGCCATGCCCACCAGCCAATCAGGAGCAAATATGCAAATTAACCCAACCAAGATGGCAGCCGGCCATAGAGCTGTAGCAAGCAGAAGGCTTGGGGTGCCCCAGTGATGGAGAAAGCCAAGCTTCCCACCCGCCCTGGTTGCCCTGGCATCAGCTCATGGATACAAAGTTTCAATTATAGAAGATAAATAATCCTAGATACTTGCTTCCAGCTGGCTCTGGCCTCCGTTAAAGAAGGCGCTGGAAAAAAAAAAAAGGAAAAAAAAAGAAAAAAGAAAAAAATGAGGGGCAGGGGCCATTGGGAGTAAGTAGACCAGCAGCGGGTCAGTTGGAGGTGATCAGGACTGTGGAGGGGGGCAGTTTTGAGTGAGCAGGCCAGCAGGAGGCCAGTTGGGGGTGAGCAGGCCAGCAGCAGTTGGGGGTGATCAGGCTAGTGGTAGGGGGTAGTTGGGGGCGAGCAGGCCTGCAGGCAAAGTGATTAGGGGCAATCAGGCAGGCAGGCAGGCAGGCAGGCAGGTGAGTGGCTGGAGCCAGCAGTCCTGGATTGTGAGAGCAATGTCTGACTGTTGGTTTAGGCCCAATCCCTGTAAGCCAGCAGTAGGTCATCCTTCCAAGAATCCTAGATTGGAGAGGGTGAAGGCCATGCTGAGGAATTTTGTGCGCCAGGCAATTAGGTTGTTTTTTTGTGTTTTTTTGTTTTTTATATATAAAAGGAAGGAAATAATAATCTATCTCATGTGGTTTCTTGTGAGAATTATATTTAAGTAGGTAACACATGTAAAGCACCTATGCAGTCAATAGTAAGGGCCACAAAAATGGAAGATATTGTCTTCCCTTCTTTCACTTCTCAATTGTCATTATTTTCATGGACTATTTGTGTTTCCTTTCTCATGTAGAACATGGAGATGTGATCATGAACCAAATGTGACGACTGCTACAGAAGTGACGTGTAAGTTATTCAAGCACCACAAAGATAAGTAGTTCTTAAGAAAACTCCAAAAAAATGTTTAAAATAAATGCCAAAAGCTGTAGGTAGTTTTTAGGGGAAAATCTGAAGATATAGTTAACACCAGTCCAACAGTAGTGCCTGGTCAAACAGATAGATAAGGAAGGAAAGTCTATGCTCATGAGGATAGACAAATTAAGTGATGAATATGTATCAGATTGTCTTTGGGAGAGAGGCTGGTCCCTTGGGTGTAGGGGATGGGAATGAGAATAGAATCTCCTCATTTATGCTCAGTAGGAAATTAGCTTTTGCTCCTTAGTTTGAGATTTGAAAATTATGGATGGTAGCTTCTACTTTTTTTTCTCTTGTTGCTGGCCTGTGGATAGCATTTTAGCACAGAGCATAAGGCATAGTAGTTGATTGGCCCAGTTTCTGCTTTTGCCATATTATTGCTCCCCCACAATATGTAAGAAGTAAACGAAAGGTCTGCCATTGAGAGATGTTAGAACCAATCTGACAGTCTGATACTTTCATTCCCTCCACCAATCCCATCATATTCAGAATGGACAAAATGAGAACCCTCGATTCATTGATAGTTACCTGGCCTTTGACCTTTCAAGAGATATGTAGTTTCTTTGTCATCTTAGTTTAGACTGATGAAACTTTATTTGGTCCTTAACTGCCTGAAATCATCACTGTTTCTAAGTCTGTCTTATATTCTGGAGTGTATAAAGCAGGATCAGCAGAAATCTTACCAAATAATAAGCTCAAAACGTTGCCCATAAGCCAGTGTGTTCCAAGAAATTTACTAAGACCATAAAAATATTCTTTGTTTGGGATCCACACAGTGTCAGGGTGATCATTATCTTGGGATGGATAATACAGACGCAAGAAGGTGCTCTGGAGAGGAAAGAAATTAATGCACTTTTAGTCAAGTCACTTCTCAGATTCCAACAGCTATTTTGGTGGGTACCCAAATATCTCATTTGTTCACGAAAGAAGTCCAGAGAACTTTTTAAGCTGCTGTCATAATTGAATACAGTCAAAGAAGAATATAAATAGAACAACAAGCTTTTGTGATGAGAAGAAAATGAGCCTGGTTTCAGTCATTAAGGAAGGGGAAAAATAGAGTTTGTAGTTAAGTTAATCAGATGGCAGCAATGAATTGGGGAATGACTTAACTGAAAAAATAAATAAATAAATAAATAAAAGCTTCCTACAAAGCAATACAAATCGCAAAGTGAGTCATCTCAGGTGAGGACAAGGTCAACTTTCAAAACCTCTAGGGAGTCATAGCAAGTCAATATTCCAATACAAGGGTTAAGTGGTTTTAAAGCATCACCTGTTTAGCATATTCAGACATCAGGTCTGTACAACCGACGGGATAAGGTCCACTTCCTTTGGGGATGTCAGTCTGGCCCATGGTCATAGCAGCCATCATAGCTTGTAATTTATTGATCCGTGCTGAAAAACAGGTGCATGTTATCTCACTTGTCATTCATTAAACCCAGATTTCATTATGCAAAGAAATTCCAAGGGAATCAAGTTCCCGCCCATAATGTCTGGTCTCCTTCATTTTTTTACTAACTAAAAAAATATACAAGTTATCATTGGGAACCTGCTGTATGCAAAGTACTATGTGAGGGAAAAGATGGAGACACAGGCCTTCTCACAAGATCCTTAGCACTATCACCTTCTAATACTTATAGCCTTGCCCTTACCTTCTGCTTCAATGCAGACCATATTAAAGACCACTTCCCAAGTCTGTTTCCCCTAAACTTGAACCTTATCTCCTATTTCTGATTTGTGCTTACAATTCCCTATTTCGTATCCCCACCCGATGTCCTTCCATAGGAGCATCAAAGCCAATGGCCCAAAATAAAACTAAATGACATCCTCCCAACTTCCCCACCTCATCCTTCAACCACAAACCTGGGAGCATGGGGTCATCTCTCTTTCCCACCTCTTTCTCACAAAACCCCGACATCCAACCAACTCTCAATTTCTAACATTTGTTCTCTTTCCAATATACTCCTAGCCTCTGGCACAACAGTCTCATACATACCCTCCCTGCCTCTGGACCAGACAGTTTCTCTCCTAACTGCTCTATTAACCTTGCAACTTGCCTTTTCAAATGCAAAGTTCACCCAGATCCTGGAGTGATTAAAACACAGCTCACCAGGCAATTCTTTGCAAAATCCTTCAATGGCTTCCTACCACTACACAGTTTTTCTTGAAGAGAGAATGTACTGGAATCTTTTTGGAAGGCAGTTTGTAAGTGATTTAAATCTACACATGCCTTCCTAAACTACTTCCATTGCTACTTGAGGGATGGCCTTTTCTCCCCGTGTTCTGGGGTTAAAACGTGTTCATAGGCACACAACTTAAAGCCCCCAATTCCTGGGCACTGTAAGAAAGACCCTCCAGGATCCAGAGTTCCACTACCTCATACTCTTCTACTTTTTTCCTGTATCTCCCTTCCATGTGCTCCAGGCACCTGAGCCACAACTGGGCTGTCTGACACTCTGCACCTTTGTAAATGTTAATCCCTGTGTTTGAAATCACTGTAGCAAAATCCTATTCAACTTTTGGATTAGTTTTTAGGTCTTCTCTGAACCCTTTTCTCATCCCCAAGAAATAATCATCTTATCCTTAGTATTAAATCAATTCCCTATATGTGTTTTTAGCATTCTTCATTATATTAAAACTAGAGACCTAGTGCATGAAATTCATGCACTGAGGGAGGATCCCTCAGCCCAGCCTATGCCCTCTTTCAGTCCAGGAGCCTCTGGCAGACCTGCCTCTCGCAGTCCAGGAGCCCTCACTCCTTACCATCTGCCTGCTTGCTGCTCCTTAGTGCTACTGTGTAGGCAGGAGAGACTCCCACCACCACCACCACTGTGCTGTGAGACCGGCTTCTGGCTGTGTGGTGGTGCCACAGATGCTCCTGTGTTAAGTGTCTGCCCCCTGGTGGTCAGTTCACATCATAGTGACTGGTTGTTGTGGTTTTTCCACCTTAATGCTAAAGGTCACTTAGACTTTTATTATATAGACTATATAGATTATATAGATTATGTGTTTGCACACTCAAGTCTCCCATAGTGGCCTATTTCTTAAGAGCTGTATCCAATGTTTTTTGTATCCTCAGAGCTACATGGCCAGCGCTCAATAAATATTTATGAAAATGAGCTGAAGTAAGCTTTTCATTGCCACTGGTCTGTCATTTCTGTCAAGTGCTTTATGGTATTTATTCTCTTACCCACCCACTCTTGAAACTTTCTCTCTGGTGTCAAAACCCTTCAACATACCTGCAGTTTCATTTCATCTACACATGCCTTCCTAAGCTACTTCCATTGCTACTTGTGGCATGGCCTTTTCTCCCCGTTTCTAGACCCCAAACAATATTTAATTTCAAGATTCTGAGTCCAAATATCAGTATATTCAGACTGACTTTTCTAGATTCAGCTTGCCCACTCCTTTCCCTCTGTTGGACTGTGAGTTGATTCCTCTGTCAGAGAGACACCTTCATGCTTTCCATCACATACTCCCTCTGCCACTAAGACACCTACAACTATGTGAGGAATGGCACCTGCACTGATATCTTAGGGAACCATCCAGAAAGATTTTGAGACGTAATTAGAAGCCCATGTATATCCTCCAATTTGGTGAGTAATTATGAAGCTCATGCTTGAAATGAGCCTTTCAATAAGGCCTTTCTATTCAAAATTTGTCCATGAACCAGCATCATTGGCATCACTTGGGAGCTTAGAAACACAGGATCTCAGGCCTCACCCCAATTCCACTGAACCAGAAAAGGTGTGCCTATTAAAGCTGAAGATGCACTGGCCTAAGGTACCAGACCACCTTCAGTTAGCAATTCATAGTCAAATAGTAGTAGATAGTTTCAAGGAAGGCAGGGTGTGAGATGGACTCCGGGTCTTGGAGTCAGGTGATCCTAGTTTGAATTCCAACTGGGGAATTTACTCTTGTAAACCAGATGCTCTGGAGTAGGCGATTTATTCCCCTCTCTCCTGTAAAGTGGGGATAAAGTACTTGACAAGCCTATAGTTGTAAGGATGCTGTGATACATACTAGTAAGTCAAGTACCTAACATATAATGGGTAGAAGACCAATATAATCTGCCCCTTACCTAGACCTAGTTAACTCTGGCTACCCAAATTCTATCCTTTAGAGGAGTTTTAGCTGCCCTAAGCTAAATCATACTATACCTATCCGAGGCAGATTCAGAATCCAAGGCATTTCCTAAGAGATTTTTAAAAAACACACATACCTGTAAGCTAAAATTTTAGGGTCGGTTTAGAATCACAAAAGGCATGTTCCCATTTAAGACTGTCTACTGAGCCACGCTGTGGTGTAATAGGGAGATGTCAGGTCCAGAGAACAGTGGGGTAGGCCACAGCTGCCCTGAGCTCTGCTGTTCCCCGCCCACAGGTAGCCATGGTGTGACTGCCCAGGGGATGAGGGGAAGGACTCTGGCTCACAGATTTTGGTGATGAACCCACAGCTGCCTTGGAGGCATTATCTTTTGATTTGGGGGTTCAGTTTTAGAGTCATCAGAGGGTTCCAGATGCACAAGGTTCTCCCTGGGAGATCTCAATTCTACCTGTGCCTCGGGAACCTGTTTCAATCAGCCAGGAATGCTCTGTTCTCTAAAATCAGCCTGCAGCTAACCTGGTCATGGTCTTGGATTTCCTGTTCTTTACCCACCTATCAGGACTCCTCATGAAGAAAGAGGCGGGGCAGACGATTGTCAGGTTGATGGCCACTCTCTAGATGACATAATTCTGTGGATCAGATTTATGTCACTTCCTATTTCTCTTCAACTTTATTTTCCTAAATGCATTGGAAAGCTGCTATGTTATTAATCTGATCACACATTTCTGGTGGGATTCATTTTTAAGTACTCCTGATGTTCATTCCTGGGTTTGGAGATGGACTGTGTACATGCTAGGGATATTGCATTCTCTTACATGGCTTTATGTCCTCCATTAGCAAATAAACTATCTTTAGCCTAAACTTAAAGCCTTTTACCTGCATAACTGTATTTCCTATGCATTTGTTTAATAAGAAGAATATAATCATCTTTTAATTTTTATTTAATAAGCTATTTCTAATAATTAAAAAATGTTTGTGCATTCATTTTTGAGCATTTAAAGTGAATGGGGAATTGGGCTCAATGCTAGGACTGCAGAGATGAACAAGGCAGTGTCTCCAGCTTCTGCCAGTCCAATAACAGCTCTCCAATCATTTTCAAACATGAGTGGTAATGGGAAAATTAAGTTAATTAGGCTGTAGGCTCCTCAAACTTGACTACAAACTGTTGGCGTAGTCACCAATGTATTGCTGATGCTTCAGTTTCCTGGTAGGTATTGAATGAATGGACCTGTGAGATATTGTGCCATTTCCTATGCAAATGTAGATATAAGGTGAAGTCCCTCTCCTACTGATGCATTCATTGCCCCAACTATGATGTAGGGTGAAATTCATCTATAAGGCACTGGGTTATTAAAAGCCTTTTGTAAATGCTACAGCAATGAGTCACCACCTAGCCTGAATATCTTGATACAGAGAAACCATATCTATCCAGGTGCATAGGTCTGTGGGTACAGGTATTAGGACACCATTCAGAAGCCACCCACATTGCTCACCTGAAGAGGCTGGATAAAGAAGTTTATGCATCACAACCCTCTGGGGTTAGCAGGAAAGCCCAAAGCTCCAGAGGCAATCTCTTTGAAATAAAGTTCCTTCTTGGTGATGGGAGATGTATCTGTCTAGAGATGGCTGTCCCACCCTGGCTTCACTTCCTGGACTTGTCTGTTTTTTCCTTGCCTCTCCTTCCCTCCCACCACAATGTAAGAAAGAGTGAGCCATGCAGTCTATTCTTATCTGGGGCTCCTTAGCACCCACTTCTCCCTGTCATTAGGTAGAAAAGATTGTTTCCCTATGCATCCCCACACCCTAAATTGGCACTTCTCACACCACTACCAGCACTACAGCTGTTGAGCGTGAAGCCTGACTCTTCTCCCCTCTGAAGAGGCAGGTTTTGAGGTTGCTCCTGAGGGAGCTCCAGGGGATCTGGGTTACTATGTTGGAGTGGGAGTGGGTCAGGGCAGTGAGGGAGTTCTCCATGGGGACTGCAAGCTGAGCTTCCGGTTTGTCTGGTTCTGTCCTGTAGGCATCATATTTGAAGACAGGTGTTTGGAATGAAGAGACAGGGAGGCCCTGTCCCACACCCCAGGAGAACAGACAGGCCTCCATGAGCATCTTCCTACTCAAGCTTGTTCACAGACCAACTTCTCTGAGGCCACTGTGAGTCTGGCAACAGGTCAGGGGCACAAGCCTTGATAAATGTACCTCTTACCTGTTGGTTTACCATGGTCAACATCTTGCCGGTCAAAAGGATGAACCAGGGTGAGGCAGCAGCAGAGGCAGAAGAGCGCATGCAATTTGGGTGGCAGCATCTCGGGAGCTGAGCAGCGGTTTCAGCTTAAACTTCTTCAAGGCAGATTATTAAAAGAAAAACATAACAAAACATGCAATAAAGAGAATTTAAATAGGCTGGCAAATCATTGTTATTAGATACTAGTAATATGATTTTATAGATTATAAGCAAAGAAGACACTTGGGAAAAAAATGGCACATGCATTTTCTGGAATGGACTTTTGCTAGGTACCAGGGAGGCAAAATCCTTGACAATCTGTTTATAGAGCACAAAAACAATGTCTTCAGGCTGTTAAATTAGGTTTTTAGCCACTTCTCTAACTCTGTAGAAGTCTAGTTTGATTACAAAGAAGAACACCCACATATAATGATTATAATATATTACATCATAATAATATCCCTAGGCATGTCTATCACATAGAAAATATGCAATAAGTGCAGGCTAATAATCCCATCATAATTATAGAATGATTATATTGCTACAGCTGTGGTTGTGTTTGGTGTCGACATAATATTTTTGTTTTCTCTATAATCCTGCTACACTGAAGGCCTCCCAGAGGCAGAGGTCAGGTCTCCTTCCTGTCCCCAGTGCCTAATAGCAGGCCCAGTGCCACTGGTGTTGATTAAATGATATTACTACTGAGTTCATGTTAAGACCTTATTAGCAAATACTATCTTATATTTGAGCATCACCTTTTCTCTTTAAAACATCTCCTCTCATTTTTCTAGGTGCCAGAAATGGTCCAAGCCATCACCATTTCTCACTTGAACTTTGGCAATAACCTCTAACTCGTCTCCCTGACTTTACCCTTATCCCCATGCAGCCATATTGATCGTGCCACTCCTCTGATCAAAACCCCCAAATGGCTTTATATCATACGAACAAAACCCACAGACCTAGTCACCTAGAAGGTTCTACACAGTCTGTACTCTATAGAGGCCCAATCCTACCCCAACCCCTCTCACATGCTCACTGCAGCTCACTGGCTTCCTTGCCACTCAACAAGTATATCAGGCACTCCCTGCCCGGCTGTAGGATTGTCACATGTGTCCCTTCCTCCAGGAAGGCTCTTTGGCCTGATACCCAAATGCCTGGCTCCCTCCCCCCTAGTTTCTGCTTCCCTGTTACCTTTTCAGTGAGGCTTTCCCTGATCAGTTTAAAATTACAACCCACCCCTCTTCTCCACACTAATACATGTTCTATCCCTACTCCTGAGCTTTATTTTTCTCCATAATATTTATCACCAACTAATATGCATGCTCTAGACATTTTTGTTAATGATTTCTCTTTCTTTACTAGAAAGTCAGTCCTGTGAGTGTATGGAATCTTGATTGGTTATTTTATATATATAAGTAGATGGCATTTAGTTGTCCTTCCTGTAAAATCTTTTCACTAACTGAATAATAATGCTGTTGACATTTGAAGACTTCTTACATCCCAAGTGTTCTGCATATTTCGGCATGTTATCTTATTCAGTGATGACGAAAACAGTCTGTGGGGGAGGTTTAATTATCCCCACTCTACTGATGAAGACATTGAGACAAGGAGAGTTGAATTACTTTGTCCTAATCAACCAGTGGGGCTTGAACCCAGAATGTCTCAGTCCCTGCTTCAACCACAGCAGATCAACTCTGTATAGCCTCAATTGCTGCTCAGTTGAAGCTGTTCCTAAAATGTTAACTAAAATTTTTATTGGTAGTTTATCTTAGAATAAAATCTCACAACAGGAAATGAACCTAAAGCAGTCATATTATAGTGCAAAAAATTAAAATTTAAAAGCTATCAAGACTACATTATAAAATTTTCAAAAGCCTCCTAATAGTTAGATCAAAAAAGGGGGAAAGTAGAAGGATATCATGTAAGGAAAAATATTCTGAAAGTAAATTCTAGAAAACTTGTACTTTAGAAAATTAATTGTAATGCTATCAGCAAGACACCCATGAAAAACACATGGTATCAAAACAAGCCAGAGGAAAATCATTTGGGCAAAAAATGAAAAAGGATCCCAAGTCAAATTTATAGAAAATATTCCTTTATTAACTTTTGGTCAAGAATATGTTTGTATATTTTCAGAAACAACTCCGAGACCATGTGGATTTTGGCAACAGAGAGGAATTGACAGGATTACTCCGACCCTGAAGACAAAAGAGAAGCAGTCCAGAGATGGCAGATGCTGACGACGCCTTGCCATAATAGCAGTCAGCAGCTGTGTGTCACTGCAGGTTGCCCAGGACCAAACCAAGATAGGGTTGGATCTGCATTACCACCATTTGCACCATCTAGAACTGAAATATCATTGCTGACATGTACACATAAGGAACTGTTTGACATTGAAATTGGGTCTCAAAAGAACTGGTGGCCCAGAAACTCTCTACAGACTGATTCATATGCTTTTCAGCATAACGATTATTGCTTATCTCATTTTTTATTCTTATAAGTATATTTCCAGTAGGACACGATCTCACTCATCTAGGGGAAATGGTGAACAACATAGACTGAAGATCAAAAACAGACCCAGAGATAAGGAGCCATGGGTCAGACTGTTGGACCTCAAAGGGAGGGTGGGGATAAAAGGAAGAGATCAACCAAAGGACTTATGTGCACACATATGATCACACAGCCTAACCAGTGGTCAAGGACAATTGGGGGGTGGGGGCATGAATGGGAGGGTGGGGGATTGGAATGGGGGTTGAGGACAAATATGTGATACCTTAATCAATAAAGAAATTTAAAAAATAGAAAAAGAAAACTACAATATTCTAAGTTAATAAATACAATTCATTTAATGATGCTAAGGTTTTCAGGAACTTCTAGGACTGAGAATATGATTTAACAAAGAGTTAGAAATTATTCCCCAGAGAGATGAGACTCTCATTGTTTTCATCCTGATATATATTAGAGCAAACATGTTAATAAGCTGTAGAGTACTATGTCTGAATCCAGCAAAATAGCTACTGAGTTTCCCAAGTAAACAAGTGTTGTGGAATGAACCTGAGTAAAGACCACTATAGTCCAGACCAAATTAAAACTTAGGGAGCCTTTATTGCCTGGCCAGCTAGCTGGGTGACTGCTCTGCCATTCTCCATGCAGGGATTCCAGAGAGCAGCCCCAACCCTTTGTGCAGGACCCCTTTTAAACCCATTTACCACCTCCTGTTTTTGCAGAACTAGCAACCCAAGATAAAACAATTTTTAAGTCAGAGTCATGCTATTGATGACCATGTTATTCACAGGGTCATCCTGTTCTTCAGAAAGCCGACAGTGTTCTATGGAAGAAGGCCTACGTGCTGGGAAGGGGCCATGAGACCCTATCTCAAGGCCTGTCCTGATGTCAGCACTGACATCTCTGTGGCGCAAAGTCCATGGCCTCTCTGGAGTGCTCAAAAATTCCCACTCTCTAACAGAGAAGTTGAACTAAAGTCAGGCTGTCTGCTGGCCAGCTGCCACCACCACCCTCTGTATACTGTCACAACTTGGTTTTCCACCAGATAACATCATCCACAGAAAGTATTTACAGGGTCATGAGCAGAGGACTTTAGGAAATTCCATCCCTGATGCTTACAGCCTGTAACTGAATAAGGGGAGTGGCCTTCAACCCATTTGGAAAATCACTGAGGATGAAAACAAAAAAAAAAAAGGAAGACAAAGTGAGTATTAAGGAGATCAGCAGCAATTTTTATGAACATCTCGTGACCCAAAGTTTAGCCTACCCACAGAGACTTAGTATTCATCACATCTTCCCTGTTAATAACCTCAGGAAGAACTAGAGACAGCCAGTTGCTGGCAGGGCTCCCCCAAAACCTCCAAGCAGGACTGGGGTGCTCAGTTACCTTCTTCTCAGACCAGTTTCCTCCCAGACCAGCGCCATCACCTTTGGTCCACAGAGTGGAGCAGGGGACACTTAAGGCCAGGTGAAAGGACACACTAGAGTTCCTAATCTGACCTCACCCACCCTGCAAATGCTCTTGAGGGAACTTTGGTCATACTGATTCCTGAGCCCAAACCCAGCTACTGACTTAGAACCTTCAGAAGGCAGGCCCGGCCCTCTGCATTTTAGCTCTCTAGGAATTTTGCACAGCTAGTCTAAGATAAGAGTGTTTAGAAACTGCTGCAATGGAATAACAAGTACTAATTGTTGGGAGTTTTTCATTACCCTGTCACATGTGCTATCTGATCTCATCCTCTGAATGATCTAATGATTAGTCCTTCATTCGTTCATTCGTTTATTTCATTTATTCAATTTTAAGAGTGCCTGTGTGTTAGTCACTATGTTTGGGATAAAAATAGTTTTTTGTTTTTGCATGCTTAGACTATTTCATTATATTTTAAAACTTTTTTATTTTTTAATTACAGTTGACACACAGCATTATATTAGTTTCAGGTGTACAACATAGTGGTTAGATGTTCACGTAACTTATGAAGTGATCACTCCAATAACTGACACCATTCATAGTTCTTACAATATTATTGTCTACATTCCCAATGCTGTACTTTACATTCCCATGATTATTTCATAGCTGTCAATGTGTACTTAATCCCTTCACTTTTTCACCCATCCTTTCCTCCCTCCTCCCATCAGGCAATCATCAGTTTGTTCTCTTTATCTATTAGTTTGTTTTTTGTTCATTTATTTTGTTTATTGGATTTCACATATAAATGAAATCACATGGTAGCTGGCTCTCCCTGTCCTACTTATTCAACATAGGTGTGATATTTTCTTACTTCAAAATCCTTCAGGAAAAGAGACTTTCAAAAAATCACAATGAATGCTAACCAGACAATTTATAAGACTTAGTGGAAATAAAGGTCTTAGTGGGAATAAAAGAACAGAAGCAAATGTTAGCACCTCCGTTTTCCAGTTTTGGGGGATGGAGATCAAGGACACACAGAAAGGCTATGCACCCTGCCCGAGGCCCACAGTGAGCCTCTGGTGCGGGTCTTCCTCCTTCCACTGCAGAGTACTGAGAGGCAGAAGGACCCAAAGGGGACCCCTCTCCTCCCTCTACCTTCCCAGCGCCACAAAGTTGCCTTCTCCCACAGCCTCTGGCGTGCTTTGTGGGATGGAAAGAAAGGCCAGGGCTGTCTCCAGCTGATGGCAAGACAGCTGGGCCCAAAGCAGTAGACAACCATCACCAAAGCTTCCCTGAAGTCAGGAATGGAGGTCCATGCTGGGCCTGACTCCTCAAGAACCCCAAAGGAGAAGGCACTTCCCATGTCACCGCACAGAGACACATCTGTCTAGGTAGTCAGACCCCAGGGCCTCTAGCAGCACAGAGTTCTGTGCTCAGGCAGCTTCCCCTTTGCTCAGGCAGCTTCCTGTGCACGCCTCCATACAGGCACTCTTTACCTCTACTGCAATGCTCTGTCCACGGTATTGCTGCACCGGGAGCTCCTCCAGGGCAGGGATTGGTTTCATTTGTCTTTTTATTATTATTACTTAGCAAAAAGCTCAGTGTATAATAAGAATGATAGGTCCTGTCTTCTTTTTGATATGAGCCATCAGGTAGACCAGAGACAGTTTCCAGATGATTTCACACCAGATGGTGACTTCTCAATATGCCACTCAAGTGGGGCGAGGTCAAGTGCTTGGGCTTTAGAGCCTACAGCCCAACTGCTTGGGTCTGCATCCCAGCCTTGCCACCAGTGTGACCTCCTGTAACTATGGAAACCTTCTGTGCCTTATTCCCTGACCTACAAAGTAGGGTAATATTTACCTAGAATTAAATGATAAATATATGTAAAACAGTGTTTTTGCAGGTAGCTACATGTAAACATTAGCACACACATTTTGCATTCCTAGCATGCCCATCGCCTCTAGGTTGATAGTTGCTCAGTAAATGTTAACAGATGAAAGACAAGACATTGAGATAGGAACAGAAAGACTTAGTCATTGCTGACTGAAGTTACTTCTTGGTCATCATATACTTTGTCCTTAGGTGGTTCTGTTGAAAAGATCTTATGGGTTTCACTGAGGCTATAACTTCCCTAAGCATGGTATCAGCACTATAATTAGCATTTTCCCTACATTCCCTAGGAACTCTGTGTTCACTGCCCTTCTTCCTCTCTTCGGGCTGTTAGTGCCCTGGTAATGCCTGGGCACCTTTTCTGGTTTATCACCATGGCCTGCCTCGCCAAAACTTACCAATCATACCCCATTGCCAGCTCCTTACACTTGGCTGCCAAGAGGTACCAGTATACTCAGGAGCCTTTCCTCAGTAAGTTCCAAATAACTGCCCTTTCTTTTACCCAAGGTCTTTTGGAGGCATCAAAGCTCAGAAAATTTACTCTAAAGACACAAATTGCATGCTGTTGGAGAGAAATATTTTGAAGAAAAGAGGACTTTTCATGTCCCTCGGGTCAGATCTCAGGAGCAGAATTCACTCGGGTGGCTGCCAACCTCCAGCAAGAGCGATGAGGCTGTTCTCTGTCCTAAATGAAGAGCTTGAATGACTCAGAGAATGGTTTGTGAGGTCACTTCTGTTTGAGGGAGGAGACAGGTAATAGACAATACTTAAGGTGGGTGGAGAGGGAAGGGGGGGAAGCTCAGAGCAAATAGTTTTGTTCTGGAATGCTACCTGTGCGCATGATGGCAAGCAAAAATGGGACAATTATTCCTCCCTGAAAAAGTTTTCTTTAACTCTGGGGAACCAGAAGCCAGTCCTCTCTCAGGAGGTTTGAGTGAAAGGGGAAGTTCTAGATAAAAAGTCCTTTTGAAACTAAATTACTGATGCCAAAAGGCTGACTAAGACATAAGAGGATATGTGAGTATATTTTGAGCATTTTCTCAATCAGTTTTACGCTTTCTAAAATGCTGGGTGAGAACTCCTGGGACCAGCAAGAGGACTTGATGAAGCATACTTCTGAAAGAAATGATGGGGAACTCAAGAGGTTAAAAATGTTTAGGTTTCCTTATACAGTTAATAGGCTTGGTGATTAATGCAGGTAGAAGGCTGTTTGTTCCAGGAACAGAAATGTATGACTGGACCTACCCTGACTCCAGGACACCCGCAAGCAATTCGACCTTTGTGCCCCAGGTGATCAAGACGCTATCTGAGCTAGAGCTCCAGGAAGAGAACGTCAGCTACCCAGGATGCAGATAAAGGATCACCAGGCAGCAGACGAAGGGTAACCAAATTGCTGGACTGCAGCTTTTATCTGATGAACCTTTTCCCTGAATGACAAACCCCTTACCTAATTTCTCCTGAATCCTAAATACCTTTTACCCACACTTTCCTTGTCCTTATAAAAAAGGTCAACTCGAGATGAGCTGGAAGAGGGCACATAACCATGGACTTTTAGGATAAATAGCCTGTGGTCTCCTCAGGTAGCCAGCCACCTGAATAAAGTGCACATAAAGAATCAATCCTCATCTCTACCCATTGGTTCTGGTAGTGACAGGCAGTAGGAACGCGACCTTTCAGGTTTCAGAACCAACAAATGCTCCTGGTTGACAAGTCATGGGCATCTGAGAGGAGAACCAAGGTTTGGTTTCTCAGTTGATCTTGGTTTAGTTGTGCTTTAATATTAGCAGAAACTCTTAAAGATAAGCAAAGAAGAATTTTGACTGTAACTTAGACTTTCTGAATACAAATTTGATTACTGTTTAGGTAAGCTGTTGGAGAAGATCATGGAGAGGACAGGACCTCCTCCCTGTTGACCCTCAGGCTCCTCCCCACCTCCCCTTTCCTGGGAACTTGCATTCTGCTTGCCTTCCTCATGTTAGAAGCTGCCCAAGGACACAGTCTTGAGATAGTCATGTGTTGTTGAAACCATCTGGACAGTACACATGCCTAAACCCAGGTAAGGCCTCCAATTAGTAGTTTGTGGTTATTAGGATGGCAAGAAACTTTAAGATTCCTGTGGGTGGGTGCTGAAATCTACTCATCTTGTGGCTGCTGAAGGAAAGCCGAATAGGTAAGCTCCCTGGCCCAGGCTGCCACTTATTCACCTAGAGTGGTCTGCATCTCTCTGCGGTCTCTCCCTGCCTTCTGTATGTACGGGGCCTGGTTTCATATTCCACCTGGGAAGCTCCTGAGGTTGTAAACTAACAGATATTTTAAAAGGTGATATGAGGATGTCAAGTGGGTACTAAACTTCAGGGCGATCACTTTGTAAGTTATATAAATGTAAGTAAGTTATGCAAAAATTGCACACCTGAAACTAATATATTATTGTATATCAACAGTAGATGAAAAAAATAAAATAAAATAATCAGTCAATAAAAAAAATAAGTAACAGGTGATATGAGACATAAATTACTTTTGTATTGACCACCTACTATGTGCCAGCACTGTCTGGCTAGGTACTTGATGTAATCTCTGGACTTCCCAACAAGGAATAGAGTTGGGCGGGTAGTGTTACCTTCATTTTACAGTTTTTGAGCACTTGGCTTTGAGCACTGAGGCTTTGAACACTTGGCTGACTCCTTTGATTGACAGGATTCAGAGGCTTGATCCACAAACCCAGCCTTCCAAGGTCAATGAGAAAAGACTATCAGTTAACATGCTCTTATTTATATTTATATATATATATATATATATATATATATATATGTGTGTGTGTGTGTGTGTGTGTGTGTGTATGTGTATATATGTATATATATGTGTATATATATGTATATATGTATATGTATGTATATATATTTTGTGTATATAAATGTATATGTATGTATATATATATATTTTTTGTGTATATATATGTATATATAAATGTGTATATATATTTATACACAAATAGGGAGGAAATCTAGATGGATGTTAAGCCAGAATGTTCTCAGTGATTATTATTTGAGTGGTGGAATTAATGGTGATTTTGTTTTATTTTTTTAACATGTACTTAAAAATTTTTCAACAATGCACATGAATTACTTGAGAAGGTAAAAGGCAAAGATACAAAACCCTAGCTCATTTCTTGGGCAATTAAACCCAAACAAATGGCTTCCTGTATGAAACAAGTTAGACCTTTGGATATTTTAGGTCCAGTTCAGAGCAAATATTGGATTTTGGGCTTTGCTTTGAAGCAATCATTTTAGGAGACAAGTTGCTTAGTTTCACTTTTAAAGTTTGCAGTAGGTATTTTCCATTAAAAAAAAAAATACTGGCTTGTAGGTATTATGATTTCAAATTAGTACTAATGAGCTAAAATTTTACTAATGAGTAAAATTCTAAGTATTTTCTTTCCCCAAATAGATTGAAACTGCTCCTGAGAAATGTCTAATATCCTTCATCTTTTTAGATTTCTCACAGTTCTATGATGTGCCTAGGAGGCCCTTAATAATACATTCCTCTGGTTTCAATCATAAAATCTACAAATGAATTAGTCTAATCCATATATGCATGAATTTTATGTTGGTCTAGTGTTGTCATTATCTTGAATTACATCTAGAAGATGAGTATACTGTAATAGTCATAGCACTTCTCTAGCTTTCTTTCTTACATATGCTGTTTTCTTATTATAAGTAACACTTTTGGGGGAACATGAGCAAACATTGCCCCTGTTACTAAAATGAAAACAGTGCTTATTGCTCTTATGAACAAAGAACTACTATGTGTGGCCACAAGTCCCCATCATTCCTGGACACTGGAGTCTTTCATCTTCAGATGGTCATTGAGACTGAGAGAATGACCACAAAGGGTTCTGACTCTGAACACAGAGGAATAATTCATAAAAAGTCTTAACTCTCAAAGCAATCTTTCCACAGAAAATGAGCTAGCTAAAAATGCATTCATATTTGAGAACCAGGACCCTGAAAAGTCTAATATTTATTTTGGGCATTTAGAACTGATGATTCCCAAGTGACAATACTAAAACTCTTAATACACAGCTTTCATTATCATAACCTATGAAAACCCATTATCCCCACCACTGGCCAATACAAAATGTTCTACTGATCACACAGAGCAATAACTGGGAACCCCAAATCCAGAACACAGAACTTACCCATTTTTTAAAAAAGATTTTTTTTAAATTAGAGTTCATATTTGATATTATTTTGTATTAGTTTCAGGTGTACAGAATAGTGGTTAGACAATCATATACTTCACAAAGTGGTTAACCTGTTCTTTACCAATGCAAATTCAACAATTCTGGTGGAAGTATAAATGGATTCACTGATTCTTCTGGAAGGCAATTTGGGAATACTTTGATTGCTCATATCCTTTAACCTTTACATAACGTTTCTGAGATCAGCACACAAAAACATCTTATACACATGGGAGTAAAACCCTAAAGATGTAATGCACTATGGCGTTTATCCCACCTCTATTTATAAGAGCCAACACACATACATACACACATGAAAACCGTTCAGGTGTTAAAAAATAAGAGAATATCATCAATGGGATTTTATTGTTATTAATGTGATAGTTACAAAACAATTCTTTATGACTTAGGAAACTGTTTACAATGCAATTTTATTTTGAAAAAGATACAAAATTACCATGCAAAAATTCACACTAAAAAGACTATTAATATAATAAAAGTGATGGAATTATGGGTGTTTTTTCATTATATTTTGCATATTTCACAGTATAATGTACTGCTTTATTAATAAGAAATAATTTTAAGAGGATATTTAAGGAGGGTTTGTATGACTATGAAAAGTGTTTATGCTTAATATTTACTAAGATGCTGTGTAAAGATTTAAGAGAATTATCCATGATCCCAGACACATAAAAGAAAACTGAAGAGAAAGAGACAAAAAGAAATAAGAAGAAACAAAACAAATAAAAGTTTTATAAATACATTTTATAGAGTAAAATTCTATAAAACTCTCTTATTTAAGAGAGTTTTGTATAGTTAGAAACTAAAGGTAATTTTTATACTCCTCTCTACTTTTCTCTTTTCCACAATGTTAAATCAATGAGAATATCTATTTTTTTTAAATAAAAAATTATTTAAATACTAAAAGTGGAAAATAATTTTCTTTAATTTTGACTCCTTAACCACTAGATAAAATACCATCCTGGAAGATCAAGAAGACCTTTAAATGTGAGGTCAGAGAACATGTCCTATTTCAACCAATTTAGAAGTAGATATATTTCTGTCTTTCTTCTGTGAACTTTGTATCTACCACTGAAACCACGGTTTCCTATATGCTCTTCAATTCTCAGCTGAGATCTCCATATGCACTACCATAATCTCTGCAAATCCTGTTTTCCCCATTTGTCTGTCACTATTAAATTCTCATCAGACATCACGTCCCTTTTGAAATAAAAGATAAACCAAAACAGTATGTAAAATGTCCATTCTCAAGACCAGAATGCCTGTCAAGAGCTAATGAATAAGTTCATGCAAAATCCACTTCTGGCAACAGATTCGGGTATGGGCCTTTAGTCTTCTGTTACCGGTGAAGAGAAAGAAAATGCTCTTTCACAAGTATCAGTGATCTCTGTCAAATTCTTTCTGATTAACTTTTGGAATGGGAAGATATGACAGGCAGAATACTGAGACTATTTCCGCCCCCCCCCCCCCCAAAAAAAAGAGTCCACACCCTAAACTCCAGTACCTGTGAATATGTTATGTTACCTGGCAAAGGAAAATTAAGGTCACGGATGGAATTAGGGTTGCTAAATTAGTTGATTTAGAGAAATTATCCTGACTATCCAAGGCCCAATATAATCACATTAAAAGTGGGAGAGAGAGGCAGAACAGGAAGTCACGAGTGATCAGATGCGAGAAAACTCTGAAACAGGCCCATGGCAGTTAGAACATCATTCTATAGCAGTGATGCTCAACTGGAGCACTTTTGCTTTCCAAAGGTATTTGGCAAAGGCTGGAGACATTTTTGATTGTCACAACTGGGAGTGGGTGCTACTGGCATCTATGTGATGGGGACTGGCAAGAGATACTGATAACCATATTACAATGCAAGGACACTTCCCACTGTAAGTGTCCATAATGTTGAGACTGAGGAACCCTGGCCTAAGGGATGCCAGTGAAACAAAAATATTTATTTCATTCTGAAACAGGCTACAGGGAGGCAGATGCCTAATCAATACAAGGAAGAACTTTCTATTAGGCCATTTGCGATGTATACCTCACAGTGCAGAGAGTTCTCTGTCAAGAGAAGAATTCAAACACTGCTAACTGGCCCCCGGCCAGGTGCTGAAAAAGTGATGGGTGCATGGGCGTGGCTGGACTCTGAGGTTCCAACTCTATCTAAGAAATGTGATTCCTTTTCAAAGCATTGCCAAAAACTCCCTTACTTCATGCTTGTTCATATTGAAAGTAGGAAAGAGAAAAAACTTATTCTTAATATTATCTTTCTCTACCACACGAGCTATGGAATAAAACTTAATCTGGACGTTATCTCACATGTAGAACATCTAACTGCCTTCTGCAAAAGTGTCTAATGCCGCTTATCGTGGGAAGTGACACAACACTTGTGAAATCATTTCACAACCTAAGAAACGCCATAAAGGTCAAGAAAGCAAAATCAGCAGTTCCCCATTGTGGTAATAAAACGGCCGTTTACAAGTACAAGTACCTCACGCTGCAACTCAAATAAAATGGACTGATTCTACTTACATTTTTTAAATGGGGACTCGTCTGCATCCAGTATGCAAATGTCCAGATGTCTGGTGCCCAATCCAGCTTAAAAGCCGCAGATGATAAGTGTTTTCTAAGATCACTGAGCAGTTTGATGCTATGCTGGAAGCCTACTGGGACATCCCATGCCAGTTAAAGCATTTCTTATGGAAGTGTTGGGGCTTTAGGGACTTTAGTAATAAAAACAAAAATAAAAAACTGAGTCAAGGGAACAATAACTCAACAATAACTAGACTGTTGAGGGCACAAGGCAGCAAGTCACATGAGGACATGTTGAAGGAACCAGGGATGTTTACTTCATGGAAACCCAGAGATTACACGACAGCTGCAAATTTATGGACAAGTTTTTGCTTGTGAAACAGCAAACTTAATGTTCCACTGGGATCCAGATTGCAGAATTTAGTCAGAAGGAGCCTTTGCAACAATTACCGTATTCTCTTTATTAGAGGAGCAGCTTAAGCACAGGTCTGGGGACTCCCAGCAAAGATCCTGAGAAGGGATTCCTGTATTGAATGAGGGTGAAAGTGGAACTGATAGACTAGAGAACCATGAACCTGAGGGTTAAGATCAGAAGACTATGAAGCCCAGGCAGGCAACGTAGATGAGTTAAATAGGATCCGTGTAACAGAAAAATCAGAGGTGGGGACTGTGGCAAATGGGACCATCGAAAAGGGGGGTCACAACACTCTTCAGTAGGAATGAGAGCTCCATGTTACCAGGTCTCCTAGTTTATTTTTCAAGAAAAGCTGGAAGGCTCACTACAGACTGATTCATATTCCTTTCAGCATAATGATTATTGCTTGTCTCATTTTTTTATTCTTATATTTCCAGTAGGACATGATCTCACTCATCTAGGGGAAATGGTGAACAACATAGACTGATGAACAAGAACAGACCCAGAGATAAGGAGCCATGGGTCAGACTGTTGGACCTCAAAGGGAGGGTGGGGATAAAAGGGAGAGATCAACCAAAGGACTTATGTGCACACATATGAGCCTAACCAGTGGTCAGGGACAACAGGGGGGTAGGGGCATGAGTGCGGGGGAGGGAGATTGGAATGGGGGGTTGAGGACAAATATGTGATATCTTAATCAATAAAGAAATTAATAAAAAAAGAAAAGCTGGAAGACTATATTCATATGTACAATGTACTGACTTATAAAGGATAGCAGCTACTTCAGCACGTCATTTCCAAACATATAACTCAAATAGAACAGATGAGTGGCCTCCAAGTAGAACACGAACCTCTTCCTTAAAAATGCCCCAACCCGCCAAAACCAGTTTAGCTCAGTGGATAGAGCGTCGGCCTGCGAACGGTCCCAGGTTCGATTCCAGTCAAGGGCATGTACCTTGGTTGTGGGCACATCCCTGGAGGGGTGTGTGCAAGAGGCAGCCGATTGCTGATTCTCTCTCATCGATGTTTCTAACTCTCTATCCCTCTCTCTTCCTCTCTGTAAAAATAAATCAATAAAATATATTTTCTTTAAAAAAAAAATGCCCCCTCCACCCTCACCCCTAAGAGATTAGGGTGGTAATTACCACAGGAAGAACTCTTACAGATCCCAGAATTGCTGTCACGTGTTTGTCTGCAATTTGAATCACCAGACTGGCTACTTAGAACTGAAATTCAGAACCACTGACCAGTAAATAATGAACGGGTGCTGGCGTGTGAAGATAACGAGAGAAATAATTTTAAGTCCCTAAAAGCTGAATCTTCCCCTGCACACCATGCAATTGAGGAAAGGCTTCCATTTTCTTGTAAACAGAAACATCTCATTCTAGTAAATTACATGTCAAAATGAGGCCGGAAAGAGAAACAGGGTTGCTTCATTGTGGCAGTAGGTGTCCTGTTGCTGATGTCTTCCCTACCCTAGCTGGTAAACAACATTGAAATTCGTCCCTGGGCCTCTTAGTCAGTGATCAACTAGGGAATGTTCAAGCTTCCTTCCAGAGGGAATGCCTGCTAAGGGAAACAATACTATTCAAGTCTGGTTTACAGCCCTCTCCAGAAATCCCGCTGGCACGAATAGATTTTCAATTATGAAAAGACCTTTGCCCAACAGATATCGGTGCACTGCAGTATTCGGGACAAAGGCAAAGCTGCTAACTCTTCTCTGTATTTTTTCCCCCTCCCAATTCCCTGCTTGAAATGCTCTATTTTGAATTTTGCCCAATCATTTTCAACTTCCAGAAGTGGGTTAGCTACCAGATTAACATTAATATTACAGCATTCTATGATGGTGTTGTTGTGGTTTTTCTATTGATTTTTAGAGAGAGAGGAAGGAAGAAGAGAGAAACATCAATGTTGAGAGCATAATATCCATCAGCTGCCTCCTGCACCACCCCACCTGGGGATCAAGCCCTCAACCTCAGGATCCAAAGATCAACCTTTGGGTACACAGGTCCATGCCCAACCTCCTGAGCCACACAAGCCAGGGCTATGGTGGTGTGTGTTGTAGGTGGCTCTTAGATGAGGGTTCCCAACACTCAGAACAAAACAAAACATTTTTTGTGTATAATAAGTTACATTACTGGAAGGAGTAAGAAACTTAAAAACCAAATTTAGTATAAAAATTTTGAAAATTATGCACATGGAATTCAAAGTAACACAATATTAACAAATAATGATAGCATAAACTCTTACATTACCCTTAAGAGCATTTGTTTTTACAAAATATAGCCATGTCACCCCCATTGTGTAGATGGGAAATTTGAGAAACATTATCTTCTCACTCTACCTCTAAAAATAGCTTCTGCTTCCATCCTCCACTAGATTGCTAATAATAAAAACCTGGAGCTGGCCTCCTTTCTCCCTATTAACCATCCTTCACATAGCACCCAGCGTTACCTACCTTGTCACACCTCTGCTTCTGGCTTCTTACTGCTTGTAAGGCCCAGAGGGGTTACCTCAGGCTAGGAGGCTCTGCAGGACTGGCCCTGCCCCTCACCCTCACTCCTTCCTTCTGGTTCTCCTTCTCCCTCCTCACTCTAGTCACACTGCCTTCCTTCCAACTGCGCCTGGAACACATCAGACTTGTCCCCAGGACTGTGCACTTGTGGTTCCATCCACAGAAACTGTCTGCCCGTCTTCTGGGGACTCATCTCTCAGAAAAGCCTCTCCTCAACACCCAATCCAAGAAGCTCAGCCCCTCCCATCTTTCTTTCTCTATCTCTCTCTCTCTCTCTCTCTCTCTCTCTCTCTCTCTCTCTCTCACACACACACACACACACACACACACACACACACACCATGATATCTACCACAGCACTGTTTCTTTTTTTTCAAAGCTTGCAGTACAATCAGACTTGACCTGCTCATCTCTCGATTCTAGAATGTGCACGCCATGCGAACAGAGCCCTACCTGCCTCAATCGCACTGCTCTATAGTCAGTGCTTGGCACATGGTGCTCAATAAATATTTCTTGAAGTCAGTGAGGCAGTGAACAAAGCTTTCACTAGGAATCAACTAGCCCACTTAATTCAATCAGCATCTATTCTTATATTAGTAAGTACGCTTTTCTTTCTCCCCTACTGTTAAGTTTATTTTCTAAGAGAAACTATAAGCATATTATATGTATATATTAGACTGTTTCTATTAGTGTGCTATATCTGCAAAATGGTCCAAGTGACAGTGAGGGTACATAACAGAGAAAAACAGTCAGAATCCACTGTCCATCTGTTGAAACCACAAAGCTTCCACGGAATTCCAGAACAATATGGCTTTTGAGCTCAATGATCCCCCTTCGACGTCCCATCACTCAATACTTTATCTTCAGTGCTTCAATTTTATGGGATTTTCTCAGAGCCTCAAGAGGTCAGTGTGACAATTCTCATGGGTGTTAAAGAAAAAAAAATCAGGCTTGCCCTGGCCAGTGTGGCTCGGTTGTTTGGGCGTCATCCCGTGCACTGAAGGGCTGCAAGTTCCATTCCAGGTCAGGGCACATGCCGAGGTTTCTGGCTGGATCCCCAGAGTGGCAGGTGGGGAGGGCATGTGGGAGGCAGCCCCATCAATGTTACCCTCTCATATCAATGTTTTCTTTTCCTCTCTCTCCCTTCCTCTCTTTCTAAAAATCAATGAAGAATCTTAAAAAATAAAAAAAAATCAGGCTTAAGATGATCCAAGGTACAAAAAACCGAATGATCAGCTTCCTTTCCAGGAAATAGTCATTTTCTGTGGAGTCAGGGAAAGGAATATAGATGCCTAAACTCCAGCTGGCTTTCTGGGGGTCCCAGTCCAGTTGCTCAGATACCTAATCAGCACTTTCCTTAATGCTCTTGTGATGAGAGCCTCAAAGAAGATGGAACTTTGTATCATCCCTAAACCTAACCGTGTGAGGGCATAGACATAAAGTGGAGAGGAAATGAGGAACCAGCTGCCCAGGCTTCTGCTTTGTTTTGGGGGGTGGGGGGAACAGTTGGGGTGCTAGGCAAGCCCTTCCATACCTCAGAAGGGATTCTCCATAGACAAATGAATGGCTGAGCCAGATTCACATCGCTCCCTAATCTGCTCCTCCCTCACAGACACTGGCAGCCCTGGTGCTAGTCTGTGGTGGTTGTCTGTGGTGGCAGACTGCTGTCAGCCTAAGGAGGAAAGGCCCATTTCAGTGAAGAGCATCATCATGCTGTCCCCAGCAGCCACTCCTGCATAGCTGTCAGGGGAAGAGAGAGAACCCTCCGTGCCCTGAGGCAGTGAGTGGAAGTCCACAGGCTGGAAAATGCATGTGGGTGGGCTCTCTCACCCGGGCCCCAGGATTCCCTCTGTGAGGACATCTGTCCACGTCCTGGCAGCTCACTAGAAGGCCATCTCCTTCTTAGGGATCAAGCCAATACTTAATGCCCAGATTCCCGAGCTCCGTGTTAGCCTGAGATTTGGTCCAGAGTCTTTTGGGATTGTCAAAACCTTTAGACACATTCTCCTGCTCTTATTCACATACCAGTGTCCCAGCTCAGCAGTCTCATGTGGGTCAAAGGCAATTTGTGCAAGATTTGTTAATACAAGTCCCTTCTAAACCTGAACTTGGGTGTTTTTCAAAGGGGGCAAGCTCCCCTCCTGAGCCCCCACACCTCTCCCTCCTCCCCCGCATCACCTCTGCAGCAACCCAAGAACCACAGGTCTGCTGGAAAGCCCGATCTTTTCGTTTCTGGAGAAAGAATCTTCTAATAGAAGCTCCAGGGAATGATGGGGAAGAGCATATTCCCCGATTCCAGGTTTGGTTTTGACTTTTAAAAAGGAATCCCTTCAGGCCCAGGGTAGAGCAGAGCATCCCCGATCTCACGGGGCCCGCAGGGGGGCGCTCTGGGACGTGAGGCGTGAAGGAGCCCAGCAGGGGCTGCGCGGCTTTGCTTTTGTCATTCTGGTCCCAAACAGCTTCTCAGAACTGGGTTGGTGCAGAAGCGATACTCCCAAAGGGAGGGCTTTGTTTGTGTTGTTTTGTCCCCGGGAGAGACCTATTGATCCTCAGGCTACCAGTTCCGTGGGGCTAATTCTCCCTATCGGCCCCGAATTCTTCGGGTTTCATCCTGGGGAAAAGGTGCGGGGGACTTGGTTCGAATTCCGTCCGGCCAACCGCAAACATCCCAGCGCGGTCCCCGAGGGCCAGGGCGGCGGGACAGAGAGCCCAGCACTCCCGGAGGCGGGCTCCGATCCAGCTACCCACCCCCCCTTCCCCGCCCCAAAGCTCCTCGGCGCCCATCCAGCCCGAGCCCCGCGGGCCCCGCACCTCTCCCCGGGCTCCCGGTTCTCCCCAGGGATCCCGCTTTACCCAACGCTGTGGCGAGTTGCTACCACGAACCCGGGACCCTGGGCGCGTTCCGCTGTCTTTCGCGGCTGCGGGCCTCTGCCGGCAGCTGTCACCGCGGCTGCGGGGCGGCGGCGGCGGCGGAGGAGCGGGCAGCCCACGGGCTTTCGGCCCCAGTTCTGTCCCGGGCTGTTTTATCGCCCCAGCTTCTCCTCCCCCAGCCGCAGGAGGAGGGGCCGGGGAGGAGCGTGTGGCCACCAGCCTCCCACGAGCAGAGGCGGTTTGGGATGCGAGGGTGCTCAGGAGCACCGGACACCCTCCCCCAGGGCCCGGGACCCCGGGACTCCGGGACCTGGACCCGCGGATTAATGTAAGGCTCCGGGGGGTGGACCCAGACAGCGCTTGGGATCGGTGGCTGTGCCCTCTCTCCCCAGCTTCTGTTCTCAGACTTCGTTCTGATTCAGATCAGATCTGTTTGCCTGTTCGGTTCGCCTCACATCCATCCAACCTTGCTAGTCTCGCTAGATTCCCTCCGCTTGCATCTGTCATCTGGTATGCCCTGCGCATTCCGCATTTCGGTACATTGCAGGGTGGACACCAAATCAGAAACTGGGTAGAGTATGCGGCGGATTGGAAAGCCTGCCATGGGGGTGGTTTCATTTCTCCGGGGGAGTACAATGCCAGGCGATCAGAAAGAGCGCTTGTGGCTTAGGGGGAAATGGTGTTAAGAGGGGGCATCTCATAGCTCTGTTTATCCCAGTTGTTTGTAGTTTAAAAATAAATAAATAAATAAAAATTATATATATATATATATATATATATATATATATATATATATATATATATATATATATATATATATAATTGATCTTTTACAGAGCGGAAGGGAGAAAGATAGAGAGCTAGAAACATCTATGAGGGAGAAACATCGACCAGCTGCCTCTTGCACACCCCCTACCGGGGATGTGCCCACAACCAAGGTACATGCTCTTGACCGAAATCGAACCTGGGACCTTTCAGTCCGCAGACCTACGCTCCACCACTGAGCCAAACCGGTTTCAGCCAGTTGTTTGTAGTTTAAACTGAAATCCCCTTACTCATTTCCCAATGCTTTTTCCTCAACCCATTTGCTAATAAAAGCGTATTTATTAAACCTTTCCGTTGGAGACTCGGGGAACATACAATAGTTTGAAATTGTTGTCTGGTGTTATTAAAGTTTGCATTTCGTAAAGAGTGATTTTTGGGTGGGTGGTGGAACTGTAAATGAACTTTATTTTTATTCTGAGGACTCATGGATTTTAGCTCCTTTCCCACCTATGAGTGCTTTGACCTTGGGCAAACTCTTTCTCTGCTTCTCAGTTTCTTCCTCATTATCAGGGCGATAATCAAAGTCCATCAGTCAGAGTCACCTTGTGGGAATAAAACACAAATGCAGGTGAAATACTTAGGGAGATTGTGGCTCATGGGCAACATTCAACACTTAATCTAACAGTAATACCTTTAAAGAACCAGTGACATAGGAACCTAATGCATGAAAAATTAAATAAAACTACATTAGCCTAATGACATTCTGTACAGCCCGAGAGAATCTCCTGTGTAACCATCTGCCCCCAGATTGTTAACCTGAAAGGGTACCCACGAGATCTCTAAGACCCTCCTCCCTTTGGCCTTACGTTGAGATGCAGCATGAGACTGCATCACACTGAAAAAGATGGTGGGATTTGAAAGCAGGCCTTGAAGGCAAGTATGAAGTATTTTATTTACCTCCCTCAATGCCAGTGCCATGCCTCTTCCATCATCATCAGATCATATTCCCTGAGGCTATCAGAGTGGTTGGCATTTAGCAAATTCCTGTCTGGAGAAAATACCCAGTGTAGGGTTGCCAGATTAAGCAAATTAAACGCAGGGCAGCTGGTTAAATTTGAATTTTAGATAAACAACCAAAAGATTTTAGTATAAGTATGTTTCATGCAGTATGTGGAACATACTTGTACTAAAAATTATGTGTTGTTTTTCTGAAATTCAAGTTTAATTAGGCATTCTGTGTTTTATTTGGCTGTGCTGGTCCAGAGAAATGAATATAGAATGGGCCCCACAGCCAAAAAAAAAAACAAACAAGTTGACACAGACCTACTGATTATGAGGTAGGTCTGATGTGGGTTTTGTTTCAGTGATGTTCAGTGAAGAAAAGAAATAATGTACTTGTGTTTATAAGTTGATTCTTTGTTGAGCTATTTCTTGTGTTTTAATTCCCACTCCCATTTCCCACCAACTGAGCAGCGCTTACCTACCCTTTAATATGAGCAAAAATGATGGCTCACCCGTTCAATCAAGATATTGGACTAAATCATGTGCTCAATAGTGTTTCCAAATAGTTTTATTAAAGGCCAATTGAATGTCAGATGCCATTTAAAAGATGAATAAGATACAGCCTGTGCCCTGAAGGATAATAAAATAACAACACAGTGTTCCTCCATGTAAGTAAATGCAGATAATTGTGGGAGTTCAGAGAGGAAGTTACTGATTGTCCTTGGAAACAGTGGGAGCCAGGGCTGCCCTTACCCTCGATGCACAAGATCAAATGGCTCCAATCCAGAATGACAGCTGTGCCTAGGCCTGGAGAGAACCCATCCTGATGAAGTGGTTAAACTGGAGGGGAAAATGGGATTTGATAAATCTGTAGGTATGATTGGGAACCTGGAGACTATTAAATGTGACAGAATACAAAAATCCTATCTAATAAAAGAGTAATATGCAAATTAACCACCACTCCACTACACCAACAAGCCACGCCCACCAGCCACTCAGAGCGAGTATGCAAAATAACCCAACCAAGATTGCTGTGGCCACAGAGAGAGCAGGAGGGAGGCTTGGGTTTCCTCAGAGATGGAGGAAGCCAAGCTTTCTGCACACCCCGGCCAGGCCAGGCCTCTGCTTAAGGCTACAAAGTTTCAATTATAGAAGATAAATAAATCCTAACAGAAATGGCTGCTGCATTGGAATGAGCAGAAGGCTTGGCTCTGCTATAGTCTACAAAGTTTCAATTGTAGAAGATAAATAAATCCCAGACACCAGGGCTTCTGCTCGGGTCCCTGGGGGGCGTGGCCAGCCTGCAAAACTCCAAGATTGGCTGACCTGAGGGACACCCTGACCCCATGCACAAATTTCATGCACCAGGCCTCTAGCAAATAAATAAATAAATAAATAAATAAATACAAGTTTAAATTACCTAATTTTAAAATTTTAAAAATTAAGTTAAAACTAGAAACTATAAGGGGGGAAATGTGGGAAATGTGGTAGATTTATACAGTGGAATACTATTCAACTATTCAAGTGTGATGAAACCTAAAATAGATTCTTTTAAATGTTTATTTTTTTATTAAAAATAAAAATTAAGGTGACACTAGTTAACAAAATTACACAGATTTCAGGTACAGAATTCTACAGCACACCATCTGTACATGGTATTGTGTGTTCACTACCTGAAATCATCTCTTCTCATCACCATTTATCCTCCCTATACCTTCCTCTAAATCCCCCATCCCCAGCAATCACCACACTGTTGTCCATGTCCATGAGTTCTTTCTCTTGTTTTTCTTTTTTTTTTCTTTTTTTTTTAAATTTATTTTTTTTAAACATATTTTATTGATTTTGTACAGAGAGGAAGGGAGAGAGATAGAGAGTTAGAAACATCGATGAGAGAGAGAGTCATCGATCAGCTGCCTCTTGCACACCCCCTACTGGGGATATGCCCGCAACCAAGGTACATGCCCTTGACCAGAATCGAACCCGGGACCTTTCAGTCCCCAAGCCGACGCTCTATCCATTGAGCCAAACCGGTCTTGGCTCTCTTGTTTTTCTTTTGTGTTCAATTTTTCTTTTGTGTTCAAATCCTCCACAAGCTTCACCACACCCCACCACCAACTGTCAGCCTGATCTTGATCTATGAGTCTGTTTCTATTTTGATTGTTCATTTTGTTCATTAGATTCCATAGTTGAGTGAAATCATATGGCATTTGTCTTTCTCTGACTGGCTTACTTCACTTAGCATAATGCTCTCCAGGTCTATGCATGCTGTTACAAAGCATAAGATTTCTTTCTTATGAATAGTATTCCACTGTATAAATCTACCACAGCTTTTTTATCCACTCATCTGCTGATGGGCACTTGGGCTGCTTCCAAATCTTGGCTATTGTAAATATCAGGTGTATCAGTTAATAAGATTTTTTTCAATAGATGAGTTACACATTTGTTGATATATATGCAATTTGATAAGTATGCTATTTTTGTTGTATTGACAGTAAGCTTCAAAACTTCATATGTCAATTTTTCTGAGGGTATTAACATAACAGATATTTCTACACTTTAAGATGTCGAAGTTCGTGCCAAAAAAAGAGCATTTGCTGGAAGTTTTATTCATTACTTTATTTTGAAGAAAAGTGCTGCTGAAAGTTATCATATACTTTGGGAAGCTTATGGTGAACATGCTCCATCTCAAGATACTTGTGAACACTGGTTTAAATGCTTGAAAGGTGATGATTTTGATATGAAAGACAAAGAATGTCCAGGTCAACTGAAAAAGTTTGAAGACCAACAATTACAAGCATTATTAGGATGAAGATGCCTGTCAAACTCAAAAACAACTTGCAAAAAGTTTAAATGTTACTCAGCAAACAATTTCCAATCATTTACAAGAAATGGAAAGATTCTAAAGGAAGGAAAGTGGGTGCCACATCAAATGAACGAAAGACAAATGAAAAACCAAAAAGTCATCAGTAAAATGTTGCTTCAATGGCACAAAAAAAAAGTCTTTCTTGCATCAAATTTTTCCCCCATCTTTCAGGTAATTTGTGGATACCATTTGTTTATTTTTTTTCCCTTGCCCAAGGAGATATATCAGAAAAAATGTTGCTATAAGAAATGTCTGAGATTTTAATGCCTATGTTTTCTTATAAGATTTTTATGGTGTTGAGTCCAATATTTAAGTGTTTTATCCATTTTGAGTTTATTTTTTATGGGGTTTGAAGGTGGTCCATTCTCTCTCTCTCTCTCTCTCTCTCTCTCTCTCTCTCTCTCTCTCTCTCTTGCATGAATCTGTCCAATATTCCCCAACACCATTTATTGAATAGACTATCTTTACCTCATTGTATGTTCTTGCCTCCTTTGTCAAATATTAATTGACAAAGGGTTTTTATTTCTGGGCTCTCTATTCTGTTTCATTGATCTATATGTCTCTATGTGTTGTTTTTTGCCATACCATGCTATTTTGATTACTATGGCCTTGTAGCATAGTTTGATATCTGGTAGTGCAATTCCTTCAACTTTGTTCTACTTTCTCAAGGTTAGGTTGATGCTCAACCACTGAGCCATGCCTAACGGCTCATTTAGCTCTTTTTCTGAAGATTTCTCCTATTCTGTCATTTTGGGCCTGTTTCTTTGTCTCCTCATTTTAATTGCCTCTTTGTATGACAGATTTGCTATGACTCCTGGTCTTTGTGGGTTGGCCTTATGTAGGAAGTGTCATGTGGAGTCCAGTGGTGTGGTCTCTTTGATCACCTGAGCTGGGTGCTCCAGGAGTTTCCCTTGTATGGGCCTTGCTGTTGTAATTGTCTTGGCTGGTATTGGCTGCTCTTATGTGGAATTGACGATCCTCATACTGGCTGACTGTGAGACTCAACCCCAACTAAGATATATGAGCTGCTGTGCAGGTGCTGACCATAGGAAGCAGAATTCTCTTCAGCAGACTTTGGTGCTGCTTGTGAAGCTTATTGGATCATGTTCAGTTGTTGTCTGAAACTGGCCACTAGGTATGTTGGTTCTGGGCCTCTTAAGAGGGTTTCTGGTACAGACCAATAGAAGATTGGCCTATGACTGGTCCTTGGCAAACTTTTTGGAGCTACAAGTGATCCACAGCTTATGGCTCCCTCTGCTGGGCCTCGGTGTGCACATAAAGGATCAAGCTGGCTGGCTTTTATCAGCACAGAGCCTAAGGGCAGGTCAGTAGATGTCCTAAGGCACCCCAAGATCTAGCTCTACCTGCCTCCACCTGCAGGCTACCTGTTAGGGGCTCAGTTACTGAAAAGCCTCTAGCTATACTTCACGGTAAGATGTCAGCACCACAAGATGGGACAAGAGGGAGATAAGAGGGTGGGGTTGTTGCTTTCTCCCTGGGCTGATGCTACAGGGAGGAGAATGCTCCACCCAAAAAAGATAGCGTCCCCAGCTTGGGAGAATGACTCAGCACAGGGTCCTGCTCCCTTCAGCTCTCTGCTCAGAGCACAAACCCCAGCCCCACTCCCATGTTGACTTCAGTTTGTCCACTTCCTTCAGCAGGAGTCCAGGGTGAGTGGCTGCGAATGAAATTCTGTGTGTTGGCCTTTAAGACGGTGCCTGTATCTCTAGCGAACTGCATGGTTAGAGAGTGGGAATTTTTGAGCATGCTTTCTCTTAGTCCACTTGGCAATAAATCCCAGATGCAACTAACAAAAGAGCCTTACAAGATAGATCACTGTCAACTTTCCTGATAACGGGATGCAGTCACTTACTTCACCAGGCGCCAGGACCCTATAAATGACATGCTGACTTTACCTAAGAAAAACTACTTTGTTTAAATTGTTTTAAATTGTTTGCTCTGCAAAAACAAGAGGTAGTGAATGGGTTTAAATATGGTCAGACACAAAGGGTTGGGGCTGCTCTCAGGGCTGCATGGAGAAAGAGCAGTCAGAGGGCCAGTTATTAAAAGGCTCCCTAAATTTTAATTTGGTTTGGACTCCAGTGTTCTTTTAATTGAGTTTGCTCCACAACATCCATCTCTCCATGGTGAACAGAAACTCCACTGCTTTTCACAGCCAGATGCTATGTGCTGCCTCTCCCTGGCTCTGGTGCTCTGGGCTGGGGAGCTTGGCTTAGGCCCCATGTTTCTCAGGGAGCACCCCTGCAGCTGACATACCACTCTGAAACCTCAGCCCTTCCTCTGGGAGTGGAGCCAGCCCTTTTTGCATTTCTGCCCTTCCAGTATCAATGTGGCTTCTGCTGCAAATCCTTGGTTGGTTTTAAGACTTCTCTTCAACTAGTCTTCAGTTGGTTATTCAGGATAATTGTTCTATAATTTATTGTAATTACAGTTTGGTCTGAGAGGAGGTGAGTATAGTTTCCATCTACTCTAGTACCACCTAGGATTTTCCTGGATTGATTTTTGAGTTTCTTACTGGGTGGTATCTAAAAATTCAGACTACATTTAAACCTGAAATCCAAGAATACACTTCTGCAAATGGCCCAGAGAAGAAAGTATGATCAGAAATCTCCACTAGACTGTAAAGAAGATTCATAGTCTAATAATGGAAATATTGCTCATTGATTTTCAATTTTTGGAATTACCTTGTAAACAAGCTAAAGAAGAATTGATTATCACTATACAATAAAATGTGAATATGATTAATTTTTAAATGCAATTTTTAAATGTTAAAAGGATGTGCAGTAGGAGCAGAATATACTTTAGGTTACTAAGGGTCTCATTTAAGAAAGTGGAGAATCAAGAGATACTGTCTGTAATTGATAAAACAGTTAATAAAGATCTGGATACATAATAAGTTTGTAGAGGAGAGAACTGTGCAGGGCCTGAGTGTAGAGATGTCACTCTAATAAGAAGATCAGGAAAGAAAAAAGATAGGACCAGTGAATACATGAGCTAGGAATGAGATGATCCTAAAATGATGCACCAAGAAGTCATAATACAGTCTATTATTTTGGAAACATTGAGATCACCACCAGATATCTAAAAACAGAAACCATTAGAGTTACTCTCTTTAGGAAATTGTACTGAAATTGGGGTGGGCTCCGGTGGGAGACTCTGGCTTTCCTCTCTTGGTACTTTGGTACTATTTAACTATTTGGAGTAAGTGGATGATTAAATATTTGTGAAAGAGAGCCTTCACCAAGACAATGGCGTTCAAGAATGAGTAAGAGTTCATCTGGAAGGAAGGGAGGAAGGGAATTGGATAGAATGTGCAACTGCATGAGCAAAGGCACAAGGGCCTGCAGCAAACAATATACTTTGGGAATGTCCAGTTCTCCATGTGGCAAGAGTATCGGGTACATAGGTAGGATGGAGCAGAAGAAAGATGGGAAGATGAGCTGGGACCATAATAATAGTCTTGTGAGTGATGCAATAGAGTTTTTACTGTGAGTTGCTTGAGAACAGGAACTACTTTAAGTTTATTGACCTGGATCCAATAAGGAGCTGGGAACACAGTAGTTGCCCAATAAATGTTTTCCAAATGAATGAAAAATATCTTGAAGGCAATGGGAAACCACAAACATTCTTAAGCACAGCAGTTGCATTTCTTATTTTTGGAAGATAATTTTGTACTTGAAAAAGATGAATTAAAATTAGAGAAGCCAAAAGCAGGTGATGACATAGGAGGCTATTAGGAGAAAGGGGATGATATAAGACAGGAGAGTGACGGTAGGAATTGAAATTGGAAGACCTACTTGAGAAATATTAGCAAGGCAGAAATGGGTGAGAGGACAAAAAAGGGGAATTAGTCTAACATGGCCCTGATATTTCTAGCTGGGGAAACTAAGGACATGCTGGTTCATTAATTGAGAAATAAAAATAGGGAAAGTAAACAGGCTGGAGAACTGAGTTAATAAATGCAATTTTGTGTATATTGGGTTTGAAAGATTTGGGGATGATGCTTTAAAAATGGTGAGTCTGGAATTATTAATGGCTTATAAATTCTAGTTGGTGAGCCTAGACAAGTAGTTTATAATAAAATGGAACATGATAGATTTTAAAGTGTATCATATGCAGTAAGATTAAGTGTTGTCTCACAGAACTTTCATTTGCATGTATGTAAGTATGTATGTAACTGGTATAAAATGTGTCTTCCAACATATGTCAAAAGGAATGTTTGAGATTCTCTGCCCTTGAATACAAAGTGAAAAAAGTGGTGTGTGGAGTTGCCTTATACCTGCTTGAGAGAGAGAGCCATCTCTATAAACTTCTTTCTGGCTCTATTCAGTAAACTTACATTGAGAGCTAGAAATTAGAGTTGGGGAGTTCATGCCACAGAAACCAGAAAACACTAGAAAATTGGGCTTTTCCCCCCCTCTGTGGTGAGCTAGGACACCTCTGGGTGGAACCATCTCATTGGTAGTTAGTTATGAAAGTTTGAAGCTCAATTTAGAAACCTGAGCAGGCGTTATTTGGAAGTGAAAATGCCCAGACTGCATGAGATTGGCCATTGAGAAGCTTTGAGAGAGAGCAGAAGTAAAATATAGAATTCTAAAGGACATGTTCAGGGAAGGTAGGAGAAAAAGGAGCCAGTGAATGAAACTGTGAAAGGTTGATCCAAGTGATGATGGAGAATAGGAGATGGAAGCTCTACGGAAATCAAGGGAGAAAGAGATTTTCAAATGTAGGTATGATCAATACTGTTGATTAAATAGTATGGGTGAAGATCAAATAAAAGGCTGTGGGATTAGCAATTAGGAAGGCAGACACCAATTTTGATTTTTAACCCCTAAAACCAATTTTAGTATAATCAAAGGATAAAGGCAGGGAGGTTATCAGGGATAGAGATGAGGGTACAAAGACTTCAGAGCGGATATTACTTTGAAGACATTTTATGGAGAAGAAAAGGTAAGGCACGTGGCTGTAGCTTGATGAGGAAAAGCAGGAGGAAGAGTGAAAATCTGGGAGATAGGTGTGAGATCAGCCTGAGGAAGACTGAAGCCTCTGAGCTCCAGGTGGCTGGAACTCACTCATTAGTCATGGAGTCAGTCTGTCTGGTGGTGTGCTTTTCCATTTGGAAGTCCAGGAACAGGACTATTGTTGGGTCGAACCCTGGGTTCAAAATAAGACCACCAGAGGCTGATTAATTAATTAAAAAAAGCAGGCAAGGATTTATTGAACTGGCCAGGACAGCCACAAGAGCACCACACGCAAGTGGACTCCAAATGACTGCACCATTTCAGGGGTAGGCAATTCCTTTTAAAGGTTTAAACCGCAAGAATTTTCCTTTTGTTTCTAAATCCTAAAGACTAAATTCTAAAGACTGGGGACAGCCTGCATGGTTGGTTCCCAGTCACATCCTGCTGGACATTGAAATGTGGCCCTATCTTGCGATAGCGATAACACAGAAGCAGAGCTCAGCGGTTAGACTCTAAAGGTTATCTACAGTTTCTATCCCCGAAGCTACTGAGTCAGTGGGAATCAATCTCCTGTGGTCCTGGTCCCAGGCAAGGGAAAACTGCCTTAGCCTCCAGGTCTTCACCTGGAAGCTGAGGTAAGTACCCTGTGTTTTAATCAGATGCAACAGCCACACTTAGCAGGGTTAAAATTCAAACAGCAGTTTTTATCAAAGTATGGTTGCCACTATATATCAAGGACCAGAAAGGAGGGTTACCTGGGCTTGGAAATTAGGAGAGTAGATTGGCCAACTGCAAAGAAAATAAGGGAATTGATGGTAATTTTTTTCTAGTTAAAATGTCTTATATTTATATTAGAAATCTGAACAAAACAACATCAACAAAAGACAGAAAGTGGGGGTGTCTCCATAACCACAGCCTCATTTGGTACTTACTTAACAATGTGATACATATCTTTTAGATACTTCTCCAGGCTGAAGTATAATACTAATTAAAAGGGCTGAGTCATACAGACCTGGGTTTGTATCCAGTACTAGCTCTAAGGCCTTGGACAAGTTACACAGCCTTTCCATCCCTCAGTATCCTAATTTGTAAAATAGAAATAATACCCATATTTTCCAGTGTATAAAATGACCCCCTAATTTTACAGCTAAAACATAGGTTTAGGCCTATATTCACTGTATAAGACTACCCCCAACTTCAAAGATAAGACTTACTTTGCCGTCAAGATCTGCAGGTAATTTTTGTGCAATTTTGGCCTTTTGCCCCCGATTTTTGGTTGACTTTTTTTTGTTTCAAAAGTCGTTTTATACGCCTGAAAATACGGTAATAGCATCTATATCACAGGGGTGCAGTAGGGCTTGAAAGGATCATGCATGCTAATTGATTAGAACAATAGTTGGTAAGCAGAGTGAACACTTGAGATATACATACACACACTTATATGGAAAGAGAATTCACATACATAGGAATACACACATACATACATAACATCAATAACCAGGAAGCGCTGAAAAAAATATTGGTAATTTGAGTGCGTTGGCAGAACCTACCCTAGGCAGAGTGACAAAGTGGGAGGGGGGAATGTCATGTCAGAGAGTGGAATTTGAAGTACAAGACTTCAGAGGTGAAGCCCTTCCAGAAGACAGCGGGCCCCAGATGGGCATGCCTCTAAGTTTCTAAAGTGGGGAGAAACCAAGGAATTCTTTATTCAACATTTTAGCCAATTCCAAAATGCATTGTTCACTGCCAGGTTTAGTCTTCATTCCTCTGTGGCAGCGTCTTTTTTTTTCTTTTTTTTTTTAATACTTTTTAATTTATTTTTCTATTGATTTTCCACAGAGAGGAAGGAAGAGGGATAGAGAGCTAGAAACGTCAATGAGAGAGAAACATCGACCAGCTGCCTCCTGCACACCCCTTGCCTGCAACTAATGTACATGCCCTTGACCAGAATCAAACCTGGGACCTTTCAGTCCACAGACCGACGCTCTATCCACTGAGCCAAACCAGTTTCATCTGTGGCAGCATCTTAATGCCCTTTTTAGACTTGGTTTTCCTGGAGACTCTGGAACTATGAATGTCAAATCGACGTGTTTGGATGCATTCAGTAACTGGGCTCCTAAGTTCTGGCCTGTCAAACCTGTCTTCAGGATGTTTTTTTCTTGCTCAAGTCATTGATAACATCTCTACTAACTTTAATCAAGATGAAGTGGTTTTGTGCTACATCCAAGACTCACAGTGTTTCCCAGGGGCACTGTGATTCACAGGCACCTGGCTCCCTTATCCAGGCACCAAGTTATTTGATTCCACATGCATAATGTCATCAATCCCCTCCTTCCCACGCCTACTATTATCATGCTAATCAAGGTCTGCAAAAGCTCTACCCTTGACAACTACACCTTTCCTTTGTTAGACAAGTTATGCTCATTGTAGGAAACATGCTATTTAGCTCATACAAATTCAGTGTACATCCTTTCATTTTTTATTTTTTTAATGTGCGTCCTTTTAAACTTTTATCCACATAAACAAGTAATTCACAAATACTAAATTTTTGGTCAGTTTTATAAGATTCTACTTTAATTTAGCAATATAATACTAATATTTTAAACCAATAAGTACATAGGTGCAGTATCATTTCAAATGGTTCTATATATTACCTCTGTAGAAAAAATTGGTGTTATTCATTATAAATTTGGTTGTTTACAATTTTTAGTTTTTGAAATAACACTTCAGTGAATATCATTGCAGTTAAATCTTTGTGCATGTTTTAAATTATTTATTTGTGATGAATCTCTAGAGATGGATTTTCTGAGTCCAAGTATATGCATTTTTATTTCCTTCTTACTCTTTTTCCCTCCTCCATGGGTCTCCCTCACCACAGAATACATTTTACTTTCTTGTGACAAAATTACTTCTTTAAAAATGATGGAATTGTAATCATTTTACTTCCCTATTCAGAAATAGTCAATATTTCCATTGTACACAGGGGTCAATAAAGTCCAGATATCTTGCCTTGGCATTTGTGGCCTTCCAGGATCTGGCCTCAACCTTCCTTTCACTTAGGTTTCCTCTGTTCATCTTACTTTATACTCATCCATTCTGACTTCATGTTGGGGCATTATTCCCTTTGCCTGTAGAATTCCTACTTCACTGGGCCAGGTCCTGGCAGGAGGCACCTGGCATCCTCAAACTGGATTATTTAATGAGCATTTGTTCTTTGATAACTGTTAAGCAAGGTGAGAGTAGAATTTAGGGAATGCACAAGGCGTAGTGCAGTCCTCTGGCCAAACGACACCAGTGAGCCCCTACCACCCAGTGGCCAGAAGGAGCAAGAGGAAAGAGAAAGCGACGAGTGGGACCTGCTGAGGATAACTCCATGGAGAGGGCCACCTGATATCTGCAGCAATGCCCTGACAACTAGGCAGGAAGTCAAAGGACTAAATATTCCAGCCATACTTTCTACCCACCCTCAACTCTCCAGCTGGAAATCAGCCAGGCTCAAGCCAGAGGGCACTGGAGCCCATGGATACTATACCTATAGGTGAGCCTGCCATGGTGAATAGTGGAGAATGGCTCTGATGAGACAAATGGAAGATTTCCAGCGTCCTTCAAAGATTCCTATAGGTAACATCTTCACGTGCTTTAGTGCTTCTCTTAGGGCATTTAATACAGCCTCAATTATGTTTTATTTGTGCAAGATCTTACCTCCTCAATTAGATCCATAAATCTTTAAAGAGAAATATGGCTTTTTTGCATGTGAGATCAGAAACTCAGGGAAAATTTGTTTTGAAATTTTCCCCTACAAAGGGACTTCCTCAGGATAGTCGAGACAGAAGCAACAGGTCCACAGGAGACAGTAGAAAAGATGAATTGCCTGGACAAGGGCTGCTTCATGGAAAGGGTATTAGGTACAAAGTCAACATGTGAGGGAGCTACATAGACCCACATTTTGGGTGTGCAGCACCCAGTGAGGCTAACAGGAGAACCAAGCTATACCTCTGAAGGATACAACATAATAAAGTAACACCTTAGTGAATATGGCCAAGCTGGAAATTCTAACTCCCCAGAGCAAGGCTCCATAAGCCTCATGCTGGCTTGGCACACATCTCCAGGTTGTGCTGATCTGCAGCGATACTGGAATTCCAGATCCAGCACATCCCCCTTCTCTAGTCTAATACCAGGGACAGTCCAATATGTTAACCTAAGTCCTCCTTCCTGATCAGGAAGCTCCGTGAAAGCTTCTACAATATGCATATAAGCAGAAGGGAACAAAAGATTCGGAAACCACAAATGGAACCGACTCTCACCTTCCCAGGCCCAGAGGCAGAGACTGGGTTTGATCTGCTCTCCCACTCTCCACAGGAAGTAGGCAGCTCTGGTCTGGGCATGTTTAAGCCCTCTGCGCCTCCATTTCCTGGCTTGTGAACTATATCTCCGACTTATTAGACTGATGAGATAATGCCCATAAAACACCTAGAACAATACCTGATGCACAAAGGCATTCCACAAATCTTTCATTTTCCTTCTTGCCACTCCCAGTTGCCATGTCACCATTCTGTCCACCTCACTGTATTTCCTCTTTCAGGATTGGTTTGAAATGGAAAATGCAGCACTCTTGCATGTGATTTTGACTTGCCATCTCTGGAAACAAGGCAGCAGAGTAGGTAAGACTATAGTTACTGTAACAAACTACTTGGGTTGTCTGGTGACTAGCTTTGTCACCTTAGGCCTTAGTTGATTCCTACGTGCCTTAGTCCACTCTTCTGTAAAGTAGAGATAATACTTGTACTTGTCTCAAATGATTAAACTTACTAATATATATTAGAACACTGAGAACAAAATCTATATGGCCTCTTATTAGTATCTTCTTATTAGTATCTTATAAAACTGACCAATACCGGATCCAGCCGGTATCACAGGTCCTGAAGGTAGGGCTAGAAGGTTTAAGAGAAATAAAGACAAGAGAAAGCGGGGCTTCAGGAGGACTGCTAGTCCATGGTGAGACTGCAGCAGCTTTATTAGTTGCAGGCGTACATTTATGCGGCCTTTCTGGGTGTTTCTCCAAATACCCCTTTCTCAGGACAAGGCCGCCCATCAGCTCCTTAAGGCGTTCTTGGAAAAAGATAGAGCAGGCATCTATCATTGAGAACAGCTTAGCTGAGAACATCCAGATAAGTCATACATCACACGCACTCCCTAACAATGGGGCTATGGTCTGCCCTGTCCCTAGTTGACCCTGAAGGCTTAGGGGAGAGCAGGTAGGCGTCCCTACCCTGTGCTCAATCCCCTGTAGGAGAGCAGGTAGGCGTCCCTACCCTATGCTCCATCCTTGCCCTCAGGCCCCTCGGAACACGGCTTCCCACAGACCAAAAATTTAGTATTTGGAGGAAGGCACAGTGCCCTGAGCAGGGATCAATAGTAAGCAGTAAATATGCAAAGGAGTGGCAAAGCTGCTCAGCCCAGACTTGAACTTGTGGTCACTGTACATCAACTCTGCATGCTGAGCTTAACTAGGGTGGGGAAGGTTGTAAGAGATGAATTAAGACCTAGTAGTAGTGTGACTTTTATGAAATAAGTTAATGTCAGTAGGTCTCAATGTTCACATCTATAAAGTGGATTTTTAATTCATAATTTTTAGAGTCCCTTTCTGATTTAAAAATGGCATTGATTCTATGGGGGAAAATACAGAAATCTTTTAGAAATTTTAGTCCCTGTGCTTGAGTCACTGTGACCACAGGTTGATGGCTGGCCCACAGATAGTACTCAGTGATCTCAGTGGCTATCATGACATGGGTGAGAAACCGTTGAGGGTAGATTTTTGACATTAACCACAGATGAAGTTATTCATCAGGTCACATTGATGACACATAAATTCAGTTTCCCATTAGCAGATTCACTGCTTGAATACAAAAAAAATAATATTTTTGTAAGATCAGGATTTGTCTTGATCTCATTTATATATGGCCTTGTGTGCTTTGTGTCAAAATTTTTTTCCCCTAAGATTAAAGCATACCCTTTTTAAGGAATTTCTTCATCACCCTATTCTTGACTTATGAGAAATCTTGGAGTCAGCTCATGGCTTATCAAAAAATTGGAGCTAAGAAACACATTACAGGTTTGCCCCATTATCCAAAACTAGAGGTGCCTATGAAAGTTTTAGTAAGCTGAATGGCATAAAGCAAAGATGTAATTATCATTAATTTATATGGAAGCATTTTGAGTGTTCTCAGACTCCAAAAGAACCTACCAAATTATGCCAAATATGCTTAATTACATCTGGTTTTACAATAAGCTTACTTAGGCTTCTCTGATACCTTACAACTTATCTTGCTAAGGAAGCACAAGATAAAGCACAGATGTTCACAGATGCAGCTCAAACCCCTGATGGTTAGATGCTGAGATGCTAAGTGTAGTTCCTGAGAAGGAGTTTGATGGGGCTGCTCTCGCTGCTTGGGGTGCCTGCTGCCTCTAATAACAACTTCTGCAAGAACAAACACTGAACTGTTTTTGAAAAAGTGAAAAATCCTTTTTGGATTTCTTTCAAATAGAAAAATAGGTACTAATATAGGTCTTTCATAAGAGCAAAGTGACATAATGCTAACTTTTGCAAAGTGGGGGACAGGTGTATTAGGGAAGGAACCATGTAGGGGATGTGGCCCCAGATGCATGCAATTTGTGAATGACAACAGCTCCACCTCTTAACTTGGGATCCTTATTAGACTGCAGGTTCCTTGAAGGGAGGGTTCTGTCCTTGGATCCTTGCCTCATTCCACACTTACTAATTGATTATAAAATATGTATTTATTGAATAAAATCAAGCTGAATTGGAACTGTTCTGGTGCTTAGAAAGCTTATAAGACACTGAGTCTCTTGGGGTTGGGTATCGTGTCTCATGTGAATCTTTTACTGCCTGTCATAGGCATTCATTAAACCCCACCTTCTTTGACATGGTTGACCATTACTCTTCTTAACCTCTAGTTTCTGTGGGGCTGTATTCTGCTGGTTTCCCTCCTATCTCCCTTACAGTGCTTCTGAATCTTCTTTGATAATTTGTCCTTTGCTATTGGATTTCTGAATGATGGCAGGCCTCAGGGCTTGGGTCTCCCTCCTCTCTGTACCTGCTACCTTTAAATGCCACCTTTACCTATGCTGACTGACACTCCAAATGTGTATCTTTAGCTCAAAAGCCACAGAATTTGGTCTCCTATTTGATAATTTGGATGCCTTATAGGCACCTCAAAACAACACATTGATTTATTTTTTATATTCTTTTTTATTTTATTTTTTTATTGTTTAAAGTATTACATATAGTAGTACATATATCTCCTTTTTCTCCCATTGATCTTCCCCAGCACATTTAAAACAGAATATTTAATTTAAATTAGCCTTCTGCTACCCAAACCTGGCCCCCTTGAGTCATCGCTATGCCATCAAATGTCATCACCTTCACACCAAAGTGGTCAAACCAGAAGTCCAATGATCATCCTTGATCCCTCCATTTCCCCCTGGCCACTCATATAGAACCCATTGACAGGTGCTGTTAATAGTCCCCCCTAAATAATTATTTTTAAAATAAATTTTAATGATTTATTTGAAAGAGAGAAACATTGCTTACTTATGCATTCATTGGTTGATTCTTGTACTAGTACGTATATGCTCTGACTGGGGATTGAACCCACAACCTTGGCATATCAGGACAAAGCTCTAACCAACTGATCTACCCAGACAGGGCCCTAAATAGTTCTTGATTTCAATCATTTCTGTACAACTCACTGCCAAATACAACAAGCCATTGCTCTTTCCTGTCTGGACTTTAGCAATAGGCTTCTTGGTGATCATTCTGCTTTTTATTTTGTTTCTCTTTAGTCTCTATCCCATCTACAAGCCAAAGTCACCATATATATATATATATATATATATATATATATATATATATATATATATATATATAAATTTGCTTAAAATCTTTCAATGACTTCTCCTTGTACTTAGAATAAAATCCAACATCCTTGCTATATCCTAGTAGACCCTGAATGATCTAGCCTTTACCTATCTTTTTCCTCTTGCCCTACACCACACAGACTACCCACATCCTCCTCCTCTTTGTTTCTCACGTAAGCCAAGCTGTTTCCCTCCCTCTGCCTGGACACCTTCCCTTGCTCCTCAGATGCCTGGTCCCTCTCATGCCAGGTCTCAACTCAAATGTCAGCATTTCAGGATATCCAGGATCACCCTCCTTTTCCATTATTCTCCAACATTGACCGTTATTTGTTCATGACACTAGTAGAAGTTGTAATTTTACATGTAAACATTGATTTGTTTTCTTATTGCCTGCTTTTTCACTGGACTCTAAGCTCAAAGGGAGGAATTATGAGTAGTACCTTGTTCTTCATGCGGCCCAGTATAGTGTCTGGCAGATATAAGGCATTCAATAAATACATGTGGGGAGAAAGATAGAAAGAAGATAAATACAGAAAAACATGTAGAAAGGAAGGGGAAAGAAAAAGAGAGAGAGAGAAAAGAAAGAGGAGAGGGAGGAAGAGGAAGAGGAGAAGAAGGTAGAGGAGAGAAAAAATGGGATAGATGGATGAAAGAGAAATAGAGGAAAGAGGAGAGAGGAGGGAGGAAGGTCTTTTAGACCAGCATCATCATAAAGATAGATGCTTAGAGTAATTAGAGCAGAAGAGGAGGCAAGGAGAAAGTACCCAAAGTTTTCTTCCTTTCCTCTCTCCCTTCCTCTCTCCTTCTCTATCTTATGCCAGGTAGGTCATAAATTATTTCAACTACTCTCCTTTCACAGCTCCAGGGAAAAGTGTAAATACTTCATTTTATTGGTGAGGAAAAAAAAAAGGCTCAGCAAAGTCAAGGGCTTTGCCCAAGATCTCCCAGCTGGTTCTGAATGTGAGGAGGCCACCTTGTCCCCACTACTCCAGTGTCATGTGGACTGTCAATCATATCTTTAACTTTCATATTTCTTTATAAAATGGTATTTGAAATTAACCTGTGAGGAGCCACCCTTGGACTACAGAAGCAGACTGGAATTGCTGACCAGTTTCAGTGCACAGCAGAGGGGCAGCCCCCATCCACTGGACAATCACCGCTAGTGAAGCTGAGGTTGATTGACTGACTTTAATGAGGAAGGAGGGGTCAGTTTCCATGGAGTGAAACAACAAGACTTTGGCAGCCAAGACTCCCTGCCAGCACTGAGCACCTCAGTTTCAAACCAAACAGTAAGTATTTGTATATTACCCTTGTCTTCAGATGTTTACTGCAGTTACTGTAGGTCATTCGTATTTATTAGAGCTTATAATTACTGGCTACTTTTTTACATTGAGACACCTGAACCAGGAAGATAGAAATTCAAGTGCACTTAAATATATAGGGATTCGTGTGAAGGAAATTTTGCTAAAGTTTAGTAGTCAGTGGTAGGCTAGTGAATTGTATGTTTTCTTGGAAACATATCTTTTTCCTATATTTTTCCTCTTCTCCCACACCACACAGACTGTTAGTTTTTCTTTATTAAAGATATATTTTATTAAATTTTTATACAGAGAAAGGGAAAGAGATAGAGATTTAGAAAGATCGATGAGAGAGAAACATCGATCAGCTGCCTCCTGCACACTCCCTTCTGGGGATGTGACCACAACCAAGGTACATGCCCTTGACTGGAATTGAACCTGGGACCCTTCAGTCCTCAGGCCAATGCTTTATCCACTGACCCAAACCAGTAAGGGCTAGCATCCTTTCTTTTTTTAAACAGTTTTGTTGAGTTATAATTTATGTACCATAAAATTCACCATTTTAAAGCACACAATTCAGTGATTTTTAATGTATTCAAAGTTATAAAAGTATCACCCTCCATTATTTAATTTTAGAACATTTCATCACCACAAAGAAAAATCTTGTACTCCTTCCCAGTCACTTCCTCACCCCACCTCGTTCCCAGCCCTAAACAACCAATAATGGACATTCAATATAGAAATGCCTATTCTGGACATTTCTCATAAATGGAGTCATACAACCATGCTATCTTTTGTGACTGGCTTCTTTCACTTAGCCTCTTTTCAAGTGTCATCTTTGTTGTTGTGTGTTTCTGCATCTCATTCTTTTTATTGTCAATTAATATTCCTTGTATGAATATCCCACATTTTATTTATGCATTTATCCATTCATGGACATTTGGGTTATTTGCACTATAGGGCTACTATTAATAATAATGCTGCTGTGAACATTTATGTACAAACTTTGATGTGGACACATGCTTTCATTTCCTTTAGATATATACCTAGGATTGGATCATATATAATTGATCATATATAATTGTTCTATGTTTACCTTTTAAAGAACTACCAAATTGTTTTCCAAAGTGGCTTCTCCGTTTCATATTTCCACCACATTAATGAGGGTCTCAATTGCTCTAAATTCTTACCAACACTTGTTACTACTTGCCTTTTTTATTATAGTTGTAGTAGGTGTGGAGTGGTGTCTCAATATGGTTTTGATTTGCATTTCCCTAATGACTAATGGGGTTGAGCACCTTTTCATATGTTTATAGGCTGTGTGCATATTTGTTTTGGAGAAACTTCTGTTTATATTCTTTGAACATTTTTAATTGACTTATTTTATTGTTAAATTCTAATGGTTCTTTATATACTTTGGATACAAATTTCTTATCAAATACATGATTTGAAAAGATTTTCTCCCATTTGGTGGTTGCTTATACTTTCTCAAATGTATCATTTACAGAACAAAAGTTTTTAATTTTAGTGGCATACAATTAATTAAATTTTGTTGTTGTTGTTGCTTGTGCTTTTATTGTCCTATCTATGGACCATTGCCTAACCCAGGGGTGGGAACATCCAGCCCAAGGGCTGTGTGAGGCCTGCATAATCATTTGGTTTGGCCCTTCCATGACATTAGGGGTGAGTTAATTAAATGTTTGACCCAATCTAGCAGACTAATTTTTAACTCAATAATTTTGTATGGCCAGGGAATTATGCGATACATATCCAAATGGCCCTTGGCAGAAAAAAAGTTCCCCACTCCTGGCTTAACCCAATGTGATGAAGAGTTACCGGATCCAGTCTGTATTACAGGTCTTGAAGGTATGGCTAGGAGGCTGAGAAAAAGAAAAGACAGGAACAGCGGGGCTTCAGGAGGGCTGGGATGCTCAATGGCACTGCAGCAAGTTTATTAAGGGCGCAATCTCTTTTAAACACTAAAGCTGGGCAATCCTCCAAATGGCTTTCTCCAAGGACATGATGCTATGTTCCAGTTCCTTAAGACCTACGCAGGAAGATATCTGGCCGGAAAGTTCATCCAGCTGTACTCTGCTATGTTAAATCAAGGACATGTTTGCAGATTCCAATCTTGCATGCACAGCAGAACGAAGGGACACTGTTGCTTGCCACATCCCCAAGTGACCCGACTTCTTGGGGAGAGCAGGCAGGGCTACCTACCCTTGCTCCATCCCCCGATTCTGAGGTCGGTAGGGGACTCAGCTCCCAACAAAGAGTTACTGCCATGTTCTCTCCTAACAGTTTTTATTTTAGGACATATATTTAGGTCTGTGGTATATTTTAAGTTAAGTTTTGTATATGGCAAGAGGTAGATGGCCAACTTCACTTTTTTGGATATCCTATTGTGTTAGTACCTTTTAGAGACTAATCCCCACTGAATTTTCCTGGCACTTTTGTTGAAAATCAGTTAATTGACCATAAACATAAAGGTTTATTTCCGGACTCTCAGTTCTATTCCATTGCTCTCTATGCCTATTTCTTTGCCACACAGCATACTTTGTCCCACACTATCATGATTATTGTATCTTTGTAGTAAGTTTAGAAATCAGGAAGTGTGAATCCTACTTTGTTCTATTTTTTTTTTTTTTTCAAGATTGCTTTGGCAATTCTGAGTCCCTTGCATTTCAGCTTTTAGGGTCAGTTTGTTAATTTCTCTGCAAATAAATTTAGCTACCTACTCATTGAGAATGTCTACTTAAATTATAATTTATCTATGGGAAGTTGTGGAATTCCTTTGGTGTGAACTCAAATGTGGAACAAATGGGCCTAATTTAAGTGTAAACCTGCTGACAGGTTTGTGTGAATGCCAAGCAAAGAAAGAGGTTCCCACACACTGATTCAAAAAATGGCTTAGCTTTCTGTAACACCTGCAGGGTAGAAACTGTCTAGTATCTCTGTTCACCACGTTATCTTATCATTGATCTAATGATCCAGTAGAAGGGTTTTCTACTAAGACAAACAAGCCAAGAAAATAAAATCCTGTTTCATCTTCTATTACCTCAGCACCCACTTCATGCAAAAAGGCTGAACCACTTTGGGCTGAGGCCCAGGCATCTGTTGTTTACACCCACCAGTGATCCAGCCAGACTGCCTCTGCCTTATTTTAGGTCCCGCCAATGCCTTGTCGATGCAGAGACATTGCTACTCAAATGTGATCTGTGAACTACTAGATAGATGCTCTGAAGACTTGTTATAAAAGCAGGATCTCAGGCCCATCCTGGTCCAGCTGAGTCAGGATCTGCATTTTAACAAGATCCCAGATGCTTCACATACACCAGAGGTCAGTAACTGTAATCTACAGGCCAAATCTGGCTCCCTCCCTGTTTCTGTAGGCACATGGTCACCACCTGTGGAGGTGGGCTCACTGCGCAAGCACTGTGAGCCTCGGAGAGCCAGCTGAGGTCACTCTCTGTGCCCCCCATACCCCTTTTACTCCCAGCCCACTGAGCCCACTGCTGTGCTGGCCACTGCTCAGGACCCCGCTGGTCACCACCTACACTTGGGGACTCTGCTCTTGCAACTACAGAGCACTGAGTGGAATCATAATCCAGTCGAGTTGCCTTACCTCCTGCCAGCTGTCAACTTGTGACAGTCAGGTTCCTGGAGAGGAGAGAGAGCATGCTGGCATCTGGGCATCACCCTAGCACAGTGAGTGACCTTTCCATGGGCCAGGCCCCTCTCATTCTGGCAGGTTTCCCTGAGAATGTCTCAGGCTGCGGGCTGGCGGTCATTAAGCATGCTCACTCACCAGCACCAACTCTTCCTCCCCCTGGATGGCTCCTCCCCCATATACGGGGCAGGAGTTTTTCTTATTACCTTATAGTCTTGATTTTGCCTGGTGGTTTACAGAACCTATAACATGTCCTATCCCACCTTTTTCAAGAGAAGTTTGTGGACTATACATTAAAGGTGGAGCTACTTGCACTTTGCTGAATGTGCCTGAGCTGGGACCCTCCACCACTGACAGTGCCCATAATGACTCTTATTCATCATTCAGGGACCCGGCTTAGGTTGTTTTCAGAGAGAAGTGCCTTTTACTTCCTAGTGTTGGTGGAAGGTCCTTTCCTCTGTCCCCAGAAAGTCATCGCCATCCTAACACTTTGGGCTTGCTTGTGGATTATGGTACTCCCTTCTCTTCTCTCCCACTCTGGAATGGCCCTCATATGTCCACGCACATGAGACTCACCTGAGGACCCACTCAGACACTGATTGCTCCTCCCACCCCAGTTTCTGACCCATTAGGTTTGATTTGGGGCCCAATCATTTGCATTTCTAAAAGGCCCTGAGTGCTGCTGCTGGACACCATTTGTGCGATTAACTCTAGCTTCTCAAGGTCTCACTTCAATGTTGAGATGGAAGATACACTTCTAACAGCCCCTTCTCTAGGGATTCTCTTCTCTTCTTTTTTTCCTTTATCTCAACCCTCTTTCTGTTATATCAGTAATTATCATACTTTCGCATCCCAGGACTCTCTTACACCCTTAAAAATTACTGAGAATTCCAGAGAGAAGTTTTTTGTTTGTTTTTTAAAATGTTTTTGTTATTAATTTAGAAAGAGAGAGAGAAAAAGGGAGAGGGAGGGAGAGAAAGAAACAATAGTCGACTGCTTCCTACACACCAGCTACTGGGGATGGAGCCAGAAACCTGGGCACGTGCCCTGACTGGGAATCAAACCAGTGATCTCTTCTTGTGGAGCGAAGGCAAGTAAATGACTACTGGAGACCAAATTAAAATTTAGGGAGACTTTATTAGCTGGCTGGCCAGGCAACTAGCTGGGCAACTGTTCTGCCATTCTCCATGCAGGGAGACAAGAGGGCAGCAGCGACCCTTTGTGTAGGACCGCTTTTAAGCACGTTAACCACATCCCGTTCTTGCAGAGCAAGCAACCTGAGACAAAACAGTTTTTCCTAAGCTACGTAGGATTATTCCATTGATGACCATGTTGTTCACAGGGTCATTCTGTTCTTCAGAAAGCTGACAGTGTTCTATGAAAGAAGGCCTACGTGCTGGGAAGGGGCCATGAGACCATATCTTAAGGCTTGGCCTGGTGTTAGCACTGACAACTCTATCTGGGGCATAGTCCACAGCCTCTCTGGAAGCATGCTCAAAAATTCCCACTCTCTAACACTCTCAGTGCATGGGATGACGATCAGCTGAGTTCCTAAAACAAACAGTGTGAGAAGAATGGCATTGTTTTACTTTCTATGGTCAAATCTCTTTAATATTTGGTTTAATAGAAGACACCTGTATTCTAACTGCTTCTGCAGTTAGCTTGTTGTTCTGAAATACATAAAGAAAATACGGTTTCACACATTTATAAAGTAGAAAAAGGGAGGAGTATTTTATTATATATCCTTTTCAAATATTGTGAATATTTTTCTTTGGTACTACACCAAACCAGACAAGTGATAGTGCTTTAAATGTTAGTTGAAATCTGAAATGGTTTGTGTTTTTTCCATGCTTTAAATTAAAATTCATTACACTGAAATCCATTGGCCTGTTTTGAATGAATCTCTTTACCCATGCACTTGCTAACATCATACACTTGTCCTACAGAAAATATTGGTTGATGGAGTTCTACAGACATTCCAACCATTGATACATTTCATTATTTTTAATCCCTTTTACTAAATCATGTAATCAAGAGTAAAAATTTGATAAAAACGAATAATTCTTCACTGAAACTAGCTTTTTAATTCTTTAAACTGCGCGTGTGCGGTGGTGAAGAATACAATGACTGCTAGTCCAGTCTGGGCCACTGCCCACTGCTGCCCTCTCGGTGCTAAGGCGCCTGCAGTTTTCTACACCTTCCCTGGTGAACATCGGGGCAATATTCATTACAGTGTACAAGGCCATTTACATTGTAATATTATAATGAAAGTAGTTTTGACCTTATGGACTTCCTAAGAAACTCTCAGGGATTCCTTCATCATCTACTATTACAGACTATAGTTGGAGAATGGTTGGTTTATGTCTTAATGCTGTAATTAACTTAGCTATTTTATTTGTGTGTTTATATTTTGTCTACCTCCTGAATTGATGGAGTAATTGTATTTAATTTCCACAGCGTATATGTTCTGTGTCCAGAATAAGCTTTTCACCAGGATTGTCGCTGTATTCTCACAGCAACCCTGGCAAATTAGACCCATTCTACAGATGAGAAACTTAAGGCACAGAATACACAATCAGATAGGAGTCACACTACTAGCCCTAAAAGGTGATTTGAGACCAAAAACCAAATTCCAGCCCATGACGTTAGCCTGGAGTTCTGTAGGCAGAGGACAGCCACTGATAGTTTTGGGCAGGTGACTGGCATGCACTAACCACAATAGCTGAGATTTAAGTGTACACTCAGCAGAGCACACCCATGAAGCAACCCTGGATGCAAATTTAGGATACAGAATCCTCACTAGGAATAAAGGGTTGTGGATAATTTCCTAAGTGGCATGTTTTCCCCACAGTTTCTTGTCATGGAATTGAGGAGAATGTCAGACATGACAAAGCTCCATCAAGCTGTGGCTGCGGGGGACTACACTCTGGTGAAAAAGATTTTGAAGAAAGGTCTCTGTGACCCAAACTACAAGGATGTGGACTGGAATGACCGAACACCACTTCACTGGGCTGCAATCAAAGGTGAGTGGCAATGCAAGCAGAGTCGATTCCCTGCAGTCTATAGTTCGTGAAGGTACCAATCAGCATCTATGTGGGTAGCAAGAAAAACAGACATTTTTTTCCTTTTAATTCTCAGTCAAGGATATCATTTTTATTTGTTTTATTGATTGATTTTTAGAGAGAGAGGAAGAGGGGGCAGTGAGTGAGAGAGAGGGAGAATTTTTCAATCCCAGCACCACTGCTAACTAGTTGTAGCACCTTGATAAATTATTCAATGTCTCTAGGCCTAATACATAATGGGAACCATAATGCTACCTTGGAGTCTTGTAGTGAGGATTCAGTGAAATAATGGGTGTACAGTGCCCAGCACGTAGTCTACTCTCAATTAATATTAATCCTCTGCCCTCTTGACCGCTAACAGGATGGGAGCATTATTCCTGTAGTAGGACAGGGACTTTGTCTGTTCATTGCTGTATCCCCTGTGCCTAACGATGGCTTAGTTATAGAATTGGAAAAGGAAAATGGCAAAAAATTCAACTAGCGGCCTTGTTGAGGCCTTTGGCAATAGAGTATCATTGAAGAGTGTTAAGTCAGAAAATGTTATAGTACACTTTGCTTTCTAAAAATATGTTTTGTTCCTAAATGCAGAATGGGTTGGTAGGAAGCAAGACTGGCTGCAGAGAAATCAGGTGGGAGGATTTTGTAGAAATTTAAGTACAATGTCACAGTAGCTATACTAGGGCACCTTTTAACAAACATTTGCCATAGGCTGAGTACTATGCTACGCTCTTTAGATCTATGATTTCATTTCTACTTCACTAGAACTCAATGAGGTAAGTAATAATATCCTTAATTTACAAATGAGAAAACTGAGCCTTAGACATCTGTTGCTTGTCCAGGGTGCCATAGTTAGTAGGTGGTATTTATGGTCAGGTATGAATCCCCATCTATCTGGCTAGAAAGCCTGTGCAATTAATTTTTGCTGGCTGTATTGTAAGTGAAACTTCAAATATTTTTAATTGAGGTATAATTGACTTATAACATTATATCAGTTTCAGGTGTGCAACATAATAATTTGATTTTTATATATATTGGGAAATGATCACCACAAAAAGTCTAATTAACATCCATCACCATCCTTGGTTATAAATGATATTTTTCTTGTCATAACTTTGAAGGTCTACTATCTTAGCAACTTTCAAGTAGGCAGCAATTTTCAAATAGTTCAAGTAGAACTATTAACTACAGTCACTATGCTGTACATTACATCCCCATGACCTTGTCTTTTATAACTGAAAGCTTGTACCTTTTGACTACCTTAACCCATTTCACTCATCCCCCACCACTAGAACCCATCAATATAAACTATTCTCTATACCTATTAACTTAATTTTTTTTACTTAGATTCCATATATAAGTGAGATTATACAATATCTGTCTCTCTCTGTCTGACATGTCTTTCTCTATCTGGGTTAACTTAATGCCCTCAAGGTCCATCCATGCTGTAGCAAAATATTTGTTTTTGAAATCAGCCTGGAGACTGCCAAAAGCAGGGAGCTTGCCAGTGCCAACATAGGCAGGGGTAGAGTGACTTGGAAGAGAAAGCAAGATTTCTAGGCAGGACTGGGAGGGGAAGGTCTGTGAGGGAGTAGAGGGAATATTTAGAGGGTCTCAGCCCCTGGGTGAGAGAGCTTGGTTCCTGGTGGTAAGGGTGGGGTACTGAGAGGAAAAAGGGGGGAGGGAATAATCCTGGGCAGCTGGAGGGGCCTCAAAGCCAACGTCTTCCCTCTTTTGTGCTATCTAGACGAACCCTGGCCTTGGGCCAGCGGAGACATTTTTCATTTTGACCTTCTACGTATTTCTTCTTGGTGCATCTAAGGGCACATGGAGGTGATGAAGCTCCTCATACAGTACGGAGCCAGACCCTGTCTGGTAACTGATGTGGGCTGGACCCCAGCTCATTTTGCAGCTGAATCAGGCCATCTGAACGTGCTCAAAATGCTCCATGCATTGCACTCCGCCATCGACGCCTCCGACTTCTTTGGAGACACGCCGAAGAGGATCGCGCAGATCTACGGGCAGGAAGCCTGTGTCGCATTCCTGGAGAAGTAAGTTCCATTTCTTTCCAACTCTAGGAAGGGCAGAGAAACAGGAGCCTGTGATTAAGTCTTTGCTGACTCAGTGATCTCAGGTCTATGAGAATGAAATGAGGAAATCCAGGCAATTATTGTTTGAGGTTTTTAAAAAATATGTTTTATTGATTTCAGAGAGGAGGGAAAGGAGAGAGAGATAGAAACATTAATGATGAGAGAGAATCATGATGGGCTGCCTCCTGCACGACCCGTATTGGGGATCGGGCCTGCAATTCAAGCATGTTCCCTTGGCTGGAATCAAACCTGGGACCCTTCAGTCCATAGGTTGACGCTCTATTCACTGAGCCAAACTGGCCAAGGCATATTTGAGTTATTTTTTAATTAATTTTTCACTGAAGTGACTAATTTGGTGTGGAAACTGAAATGTGCTACATTATGTAAAATTGATGATTTTTAAATTATAATTTTTATAATTATACATTATTATAATTTTAATATCATCCTATTTAATAAAAAGGGAATATGCTAATTGACTGCTACACCCTCACAAGATGACTGTACCCACAGCCACAAGATGGTGGCACCTAGTTCCCTCAGCCTTGCCTCATCCAGCCTCAGTCCCCCAGTCTCCTCAGCCGCACAGGGGAGGACAGTTGGAGGTGCTTAGGCCAGCAGGGGAGCAGTTAGGCATCAATCAGGCTGGCAGGGGAACAGTTAGGGACTATCAGGCTAGCAGGCAAAGTGGTTAGGGGCAATCAGGCAGGCAGGCAGGCAGGCAGACAAGCAGACAAGTGAGTTGTTAGGAGCCAGCAGTCCTGGATTGTGAGAGAGATGTCCCATTGCCAGTTTAGGCCCAATCCTGGGACAACCCCTGAGGGGTCCCATAATGGAGAGGGTGCAAGCTGGACTGAGGGACACCCCTTTCTCGTGCACAAATTTCATGCACTGGGCCTCTAGTAATATATAATTATTATAATTATTGTTGTAGATTATGCAAAAATGATCTCAGATAAGAGAGGTGGGACACCAGGTTTGAAAATGGGACATGGTGTAATATCATTGTGTTGAATTGGCTCTCAACCAAGTTGCCAGGGAGACTTATTGCTCTATCAATGGCCTCTTCTCAATTCACACCTTACCTCCACTTAATTTGATATCTGATATTTTTCAAACTCTTCTCTCCTTTTTTATCTGATGCTAATCTTTTCTAATTCTCTTTTTACCTATTTGACTATTCTCATAATTTTGTCTAAGCTCTTATTTTTGCATGCTTTTTAGATGCAGAAATTCCTTAGGTCTTGCCCTTGGCTCTCCTCACTGACTTTCTCTGAGTTACCAGTGGACAGGGGTTGGGGGAGGAAAGGGGCGCATGAAAGACACCTCAGAATAACTGAGTGGGGGAGGAGTGGTTCCTCCAAATAGTCAGCAGTGCCATTACCAGGAAAGCTTGGCACACAGTGCTGAGCAGACAGAAAAATGCATCATGTGTAAGTCATCGCTACTTGTCATTGTCTCCCATGGGGAACTTCCTTCTGACAGTCATGGGGTTTAGAGAGAAGGAATCTTGGTTAAGAGGCAATTAATCTGGACCTTAAAAGATGGCTAAGAGCTGGCTAATGGAGGAGGAGAAAGATTTTTGATTGGGAGGAAAGACACCAAGGTGGAAGTATTCATAGAATGTGTGTTCATGTGAGAAGGTAGAGGGGTAGTGGAGAAATGAGGAGCCTGGCTAATAGAGCATCACACCTCTAGAGAGAAGTGTAGTACAAAGTTGGGTGGATGTGTGGGTGACCTTAGTGAGATGGGCAAGCATATGAGTGTGAGCTCATTAAGGACTCATCAGCAGAGCCACTCCTGTAGTAGAAGAGACAGTGTTATTGTGCAGATAGGACTGGAGGCACTTAGATTCCAGGCAAGAAGATCACTTAAGGAATTTCTTAAAAATCCCTTAAAAATATCATTCACCCTAGATGGTTTGGCTCAGTGGATAGAGTGTTGGCCTGCGGACTGAATGGTCCAGGGTTTGATTCCAGTATAGGGCACATGTCCAGGTTGCCAGATCAATCCCAAGCAAGAGGCAGCCAATCATAGATTCTCTCTCATCATTGACATTTCCCTCCCTCTCTCTCTCTCTCTCTCTCTCTCTCTCTCTCTCTCTCTCTTTCCCTCTTCCTTCCTCTGAAATCAATAAAAATAAAATTAAAAAAATTCATCTTATAAGTAGGTGAGCTCCTGGGCAAGGATGATGAAGAGAAATGATGTAAGAGAGAGTTTTTTAAAGAAGCCTAGACGGTATTTGACCATTTTCTGAACATTCTCAGGACCCTAGCAAAACAATTCAATTTTTTGCTCCAACCTCACTAAGCAGTACATCTCTCATTCAACAAATACTTTGGAGACCTAGTATGTGCATGGAATTGAGCTAGATACTAAGAAGGATAGAAAGATAAATCAGTTACAGCACTGGGAGATCAAGTATTTCCTTGTCTGGGAGAGGAGATAACTTGTTTGCATAATTAACAAGATTGGTATCCTAAGAGCAGGGCAGAGGAGATTCAGCGAAGGTTGAGAGGAGCACAATTAATGTGGTCTAATTACTGGGAGATCATTCCCAGCTTGATAAAAGAATGGGGGCTGAAGGGCAAGCAGACTTGCTATCCTCTGAATGAACTGTGCTTTGTATGATGTTTTGGACTTAAAATACTGTTTGCCCTGCCTGTACCATCATCTTTCCTCTCAAATTCTATTGATCCTCATATTGGCTCAAGTCTTATCTCTGTGAAGTGGTTTTTACCAATTCCTTTAAGTGAGTCACACACTGACCTTTGGCCTCATATACAAAATGGTACATAATATGGATACGTTCCATTTTCTTTGTGTGCGAGGCAGTGTATCCACCTATCTACTTATCTATCTACCTCCCTATCTATCATCTATAACTAGTTCTTCACATGAATCCATCTACACATACAGTACATATGCTATTATGAGTAATTTTTATTTTCTTCCTTATATGCTTTTGTACTTTTAAACTTTTTACAGTGAATAGACATGGCTTCCATAATTAGGGGGGGAAAACCAGCCTCATAATAAGGTTCTGTTACTGTGTAAACAGTGTATACTTTAAGAATTAGCAGGGCCTTCCTCAAGCTAAGTGCTAACTGATTCTGCCAACACCTTACTCCTGGTGCACCAGTTTTCTCCACCTCCAACTAGTTTTTTTAGCTTCTGAGACCTCTCTAAGTGTATACTTGGAAATGCTTGAATGTGCCCTCTTTCCTTTAGGATGGACCCCTGAGGTGCCCAGGGTGTGTACACAGGCCTTTCAAAGCTGGGCCAGGCTCACCTGCTCTCTCTGAGAACCACTGTCTTCCCATCTCCTAGGGCCGAGCCTGAGTGCCGGGACCATCGCCTCACCGCCAGGCAGAAGGGGCTGCTGCTGGATCAGCGGGATCCAGACTGGGATGCCAAGAAAAGGGAGATGGAGCTATCTCTTCCTTCCTTGAATCAAAACACTAAAAAGCAAAAGCTTAAGAAAAGTCGAGGCCCCACCAAGCTCAGCAATACCAAGGAGAGGAAAGTGTGAGAAGGCTGGGCCCAAGATTCTGGAACCTATGTTTTCTGGGGGAAGGCTTTTCCTAGCATCAGAGTAGAGCTTCTCAGGCGTGTGCTGTCTGTACCTGATTTTACCCATAGGTCATTATCCAAATGGCTTCTATTGGTAGCTCAAGACCTGTCATTCAACCCAGAAGTCTTGCCCTGAGGCTGTCCTTGCTACTGTCTCCTCACTAATGCCTGCTGTCCACAGAATTATCAGCGGAGACAAGGGTCAGCTGCTTGCATTACCAGTGATTTGGACTCATCAGCTTCTCCTGACCTCCACATGCAATTATAGAATTTCAAGAGTGTCTCCTAAGGAAACTAGATTGTTTAAATACAATAATAATAATAATAATCACAAAAATACTATTTAGTCAATCTATGAAAACATTATTTGTTGTCACAGAGGCTAAGCAAAGAGATAAACGAATGCATGATCCAGTTTCCAGCCATTTTTGTTGCAGTTGTGGGATAGAGGGCCACCATCTCCTCTTGGCCATCTTACTCATGATCACCTCTACCCAGGAGGAGCAGTCTAGGCAAGAGACCAGCTCAATGGGACCTGACTGGAAATTCTATATAATCAATGAGAGAGAGAATAAAATAATGTAATGTGTGATTATAGCTCTATTTATTTAATTATATATTTTAGGACTTCTGATACAAATCAAGTATTTTCAATGAAAATATTATATTCAAAGTAAGATAGGCTGTAAATGTGAAATATCAGATTTTTTAAGACATAGTACAAAAATGTAAAATAGCTCATTAATACTATTTAATGTTGATTACATGCTGAAATAATATTTTGGATACTGAGTTAAATAAAAGATACTATTAACATGAATTTACCTTGTTCCTTTCACTTAAGAAAAGTTTAAAATTATGTATGTGAATCACTCCCTTCCACACACACTCCCCACCATCAGATAACACTGCCATAGAAACTAAAAAAATATTTAAATTAGGCAACTGGCCTGGTGCATTTTAATTGGCTACCCCACATGCTAGGTCTACTAATTTCTCTGCCTAAAGCAATTGTTTTGGGTCACCTAACATCTTTATTAGACATTCCTCAATTAAAGCTTATGTTAATGCATGTTATGTTAAATTTGAAATTTCTGAAATGATAAATGCTTATAGGAATGTAGTATAGCTAGGAGAATACCTTTCCAGTGTTTATCCACCCTGAGCATTCATCCCCTTCCTCTATGCCCTGCAGCTTTCAGGGGTGGTTCCTGCTTGCCATGTTTGTCCCGGTCCGCAACCAGTGTGAACATCAGAAGACACCTGACTCAACATGAGTCACCTGGACCAATATTACTCTCCTGGGAACTTGAAAAGGGTCTTCATAAGAAGATGGATCAGTAGCATATAACCTCAGTCTACAATTGGACTGAGGAAGTAGATCCCTGTCCCAAAAAGATAGAGAAGACTGAAGGCAAAGATGGAGATAGAGATAGAGAGCTAAAGAGAACAACTTTCTAGTTTCAGTTTTGATTCCTTAATCCAGAAGTCTCTGAAATACTACTTTCATACTATTATTTCCTCTTTTGACACTCTACACACACACACACACACACACACACACACATACACACACACACCCCTTCCCCCGCAACCAGTCTTTTCTAATAAGTACAGTTTTAAGATCATGGGCTTATGAGTCAAAATGACTTAGGTTTGTATTTTCTTCTATAAAATAGGCAAAAGAATCTTTAACGCCTGGGGTTGCTGTGAGGATGAGGTGGAAGGATGTGTGTAAAATGCTGGCATTGGTGTTCTATAACAGGCCTATGAAATGGCTGTTATATCATTCTATAAATGAGCTTACTTTCCCCCTAGGAATCCCAAAGGGGTCCAGAAATAATTCCTTTTACTAATCAAGTGAGACTCTCCATTGTTCAGTCCATAAGTATCCTCTGCCTAGTTTTATGACATGGATAATGGCCTGCTAGCATTGACCATCAGACTTGGACTAAACTGTGGTAAGTATAATATTCAGAGGGTTCTCTACTGTGCTCATAAACTCATGGCTCCCCAGTGTCCTCACTAAGTCCTCCTTTCATTCTTATTCTCATTGAAGCATTAAAAGAAGGAATATATTCTTTCTCCCATGAGTTTTTGTATAATAAAAAAGAACAACAGGAAGAGGACACTAAAATTGCTTTCTTGTATGAAGAATTTGTTGCACTGGAGACTTTACATATATTATATTTAATCTGGATGACACACCTGCAAGGCAGGTATGATTCTCCCCAGTTAATATCACAAACTGAAGTTCTGAGAGGTAAGTGACTTGTGCTAGGCCGCCTGGCAGATGCTTGTACAGTCTTTAAAACCAGAATGGATTGGATGGAACTCTAGTTCTTCTGGCTGTGGGACCTTGGGTGGGCGAGATGCTTAATTTCTCTAGTTTTCCCATCTGTAAGTAGGGGAGAATAGCAGTAATGTTGTGGTGGCCTTGTGGTGAGAACCTAATGAAATAATGCACGTCAAGCATTTAGTACAATACCTTCTACATGGTAATGTCAATTGTTGGGATGGTCATTGTTATCACAGCCTTCACTGTCTTAGATAGGTAACAAAGAAGAATGGCTTGCCCAGTGGCATGGCTCAGTGATTGATAGTAGACCTATGAACCAGTAGGTCACGGTTGGATTCTCAGTCAGAGCACGTGCCTGGGTTGCAGGCTTGATCCCCAATGTGCGGTATGCAGGAGGCAGCCAATCAATGATTCTCTCTCATCATTATGTTTCTATCACTCTCTTCCTCTTCCTTCTTCTCTGAAATCAATAAAAAATATATATATTTAAAAGAAGAAGAAGGACTTGCTGGCAAGCATTAGCATCAACCCAGAGGGGTAATTTGGAGAAAGTATTCTAAGTATATCAAAGCCACGGATGAAGATACCCACCTATTTTCTGTCCCATGAGTTTAAGATCACAACCAAGTAGCCTCGTGGCTAAGATTACTTCACAATGACCACTGGCTTCACTTCCCACCCCCACCCCATTTTAGTGAGGCCTGTATGAGGATTTGCAACATTGGCAGGGTCTGGTATTGGGGGTATTCATCTGCTCTCTCCAACCCTTATTGTGTGAGTTGCAGAGACAACATCCTATATAATAAAGAGGTAATATGCTATTTGTCCATTACGGTGTCCGAGTCATGACCAGTCAACGGGTTGCACACGCATAGGAGCTGGGGGGCGAGGACTTCTGCCCCCAGCAGAAGCACACCCAGGCCTGCTCAGCTGAGGTGAAGCTGCCTGCCTGCATCCCTGACCAGGGATGTGTCACTGTCTGCCTGTGTCCCTGACCTGGAACGTGGCACTGCTTACATGCATCTCCCCTCCACCTACCGTACTCCCCCCCAGCACACAGCTGCTTCGGTGTCTTGGTGAACTTCGCAACTGACCCAAGGAGGAAACCCAGGGGGAGAGGCTGGGAGCTGTGGATTTCCAGTGCTTTAGTCACTTGAAAACAGCCCCATTTGGAATCTGAGGTGGCTGTACATTCAGCTGAGAAGTGAGGGGCTGAACACCACCATCAGAAAATGAATTATGTAAGTTCAGGTTCTTGTTGTCTAGCAACCCAACCCTTTTGACTTTTGCTTTTTAAATCCTTGCCTTACCTCAAAGAGCATTTTCAGTTCATGCTGAAGGCCACATTCTTTCACTTACAAATTATATCAGAATAAAACTTGGTTTGATTGCTCAGAAGAGCCCTGTGGACCTTTCATTTACATGCATTAAATGTGATCTTGAAGATCTAGTCTACCCTGATATTTTACAGATAAGGAATTCTGTTCCAAAACCACTGCTCACAGTCACATAGCCAGTTCCCTGATAATCCAGGCCTAGAGTGGCTTCTCTCTTCTTCCATTGTCTTCTTTATATCATGTCTAGGGCCCGGTGCACAAAAATTCATGCATGGCAGAGGGGGTCCTTCAGCCCAGCCTGACCCTCTTCACAGTCTGTGAGCTCTCACAGGATGTCCTTGAAATATCAGGGACTACTTTATAAAGTATATGATTGTCTAATCACTATGCTGTACACTTGTAATACAAAATAATACTGAATGTAAATTGTAATTGAAAAATAAAATAATTTTTTTAAAGATAACAATGAAGGATTCTGTGGTTTCCTGCTCTGGTGCTCTTGGCTGTGCCTGGAGGGGTCAGGGAAAAGAAGGTTACTCTGATATTATCTTAGATGCAAAAAAACAACTGACCATATCACTTAAGGATTGACTTTTGAAAAGAAAGCCGCAAGCTTAGGACATGACTACCCTCCATGACCTGCTTTTAGTTAGGAATTTTTATGTTCAGGCTATAGTATGTGGTTATTTCACTCTCTGAATTTGTAAGGCCATCATGTAGGCTTCCCCTAAAGTTTCAGATTTAATATATGGCTCCTTTTTGGTCCACAACCTGATGAATTTATACCAGACATCTAATCTGGATATTTAAATTAAGATTTCCACATTTTTTAGAATCACTTGTTTTGGACTTATACAAAGCTTTAAACTAAGGAATTGGCAAGCAATGCCTTTTTTTTTGTCTCCAGGGAAGATCTTAAGCAGGCACAGTCATCCCTCCTTCCATCTCTCCTTTTTTCCTTTCTTTCTTTTTGCCATTTTTCAAATATTTGTAGACCCTATATTTTGGGCCTAGCATTATGTTTTGTTCTGAGAATCAAATGATGAATAAGGGAAATGGAGAAGGCCCGTGGGACAGACTAATTCATTGGTGTTGACCAGAAAATCCCAGATTGATTGCTTTAGATTATATTTCTGGGAAAGGTTGAAATAGCAAGTAGGCCAGGTATTAAATCTAGACTTAGTATCAAGGGATTTAGCACACGTAATGCAAATTTTAGGCCTGTGGTTTCCTCTTTAGCAATTCACAGCCTTCAGAAGGCATCAACTCTGCTGACACCTGGATTTCAGACTTCAACTCTCCAGAACTGTGAAACAATACATTTCTTTTGTTAAAGCTCCCCAGTTTCTGGTATTTTGTTATGAAAGCTCCTGCAAGCTCTGCAAACTAATACAGAAGTATTTTTAAATGACAGCATTCGTGATAGTTAATTCTGTGTGTCAACTTGACTGGATTAAGGAATGCACAGATATCTGGCTATTCATTCTTTCTTGCTGCGTCTGGAGTGTTCTTTTGAGTGAGATTGGAATCTGAATCAGTGGACTCAGGAAAGCATACTGCCTTCCCCAAGGTTAACAGGCATCAACCAATTCACTGAGGGCCTGAATCAAACATCAGATAGAGGAGGGAGGAAGTCACCCTGTTGTCTTTCTGATGGTTTGCTTGAGCTGATGTGGTAGATATACAGACATGAGCAGAACAAGGATGATGGGCCAGGTACAGAAGGTCACAAGGGTAGAAAGCCTTGGGTGCCTAGCAAAGGACAATTATAAGGTGGATCTCATCCCCAGGGGGACCTTTCCTCTCTTAGAATATCAACTGTCATGTTTTTTGGACCCCCTTGACCTTTCATATCTCTGGCCATTCTATTTAGACTCCCTGATCTTTCCTCCCTAGAGATAACATCTAGGCCTCAGTTATATTTTAGGTCCAGGCCCAGAAAAGCAGGAAAACCAGACAAGTTACACCATGGCTGACCTCAGGACCAACTGCATTGAATAATGACTGCCAGGATTCTTGTTTCGACATTAGGAAGAGTTCAGCAATCTGGAGGCTGTGTGTACTGAAGTAAGAGTCCAGAGATGAAAGGTAATTTTGAAAGGCACTGAGGGTCAGAGGAGCCTGGCTGAAGAAACCAAGTTCTCCTTGTCTCAGGACCCCTTGCTTTTTATTAACACAATTTGTCCTAAGACAAGGTGGAGATATACACTTCAAAGGCCAGGGTTAGTCTATAAGAGTCCATTGTCAGGTTGGGGAATAGCTTAAGGCTGTTCAGGTGTTGATGCCTTGAACAATCAATTTAATGAATTCTTTTCAGGTTTGTGGAAATGCCTTTAGCCATTCCAGCAGGCAATAACATATGTGAGTTGAGTCCCCAAGTTCCATCAACCTTTTGATGAAACTTTTGCAATTATGACTTGCTGGAACTGGCTTTTGGCAAATGACCCCCTGCCCCGGTGCCAGCCAGTCAACCAGGTGGAAACCACCATCCTGAAAAGATATACCTGGGAAGTTTCTGATATTTTATTGAGATCTTCCCCTGGGACTTCTAAAATCTCCACCCTTAAAATCCTTAGGACAGAGGACCCATCTTGCTCTCCCTTTTGGAAGCACATCTGCACCTTTTCCTTTCCTTCCCATGTCCCCTCCCCATCTCCCCAGGTGAGTCACCTTTATCTTCCTCACTTATAAGATTCAAGAGCTCTTCCTTTGCCCTATAACTTATTTTCTCAGTCCATTTCTTCTACCAATTACTTCTCCTACCTCCATGGTTTTCTAAATAAATGTGCTTTGTGGTTTGAGACTTGGCTCTGAATTCTTTCCTAGCCAGAACTCCAATCCTGACATTGCTGAACCCAGGTCTGGTATGACCCCACTAGTCTAACACTTGGAGCTGTGCTGGCCATCAGCAATACTGAGACATCAGTTTCTTCTGCCGTTGAGATGGTATTTACCCCCTCTCTGACCCTGGTTCTCGAGCCTTTGGACTTGGACTAGAAATAGACCACCTGCTGTTTTCCTGGGTCTCCAGTTGGCTACAGGCAGATAGTATCCTCCTCTGTAATCACATGAGCCAATTCTTTATAATAAATCTCATAATAAATCTCCATATACACGTATGTGCTTCTGTTTCTCTGGAGAACCCTAATCATATTGGTCACAGAATGGGGACACTTTCTGATTATTCACTGTCATGTCTCTGAGCATAGTTACTTAGCATATTAGAAGGACTTAACAAGTGTTTCTTCAATGGCACTACTAAACACTGTGCATTTTGAAGGTTAGAATCAATATTATAACTCAGAGTTTTTGACTCTGAAAGGGCAGGGCGGGGCGAGGATGAGCTCCCAACTCCGCCCCGTAGGGCGGAGTTATCCCTAGCCCTCAAAACCCCTGGACTGGGAGAAATTCGCTCTCTTCCACCATGCTGCCGGCATGAGTGGGAGGAGCCCATTGCTAGCATGGTACAGGCTCTTTTGTTTATTGCATCGGACTCGGCTCCCTGGTGGTCCTTGGGGATCACGAAGTCTGGGCATAACAACTCCTAGTTCAGAGATCTTTCCAATACATCAAAAGGATAAATAACATTGTATATTTCAATGCCCTTCAGCATGGCTGTTAGGTTTTTATTTTGGCCAATGACTATTTGAAGTACATGGAAATCTTCTCTGGCTATGGAAAATTTTATATCTTATTTTATTGAATAGATTCTAAAAGCTGCACCACAGAATAGAGCATTCAGAGTGTATCTCCATGAGATAAAAGCAACTAATTAGATATGCAATAAAGAATCTTATTGTTTGGTATTTATGATAGCAAAGAAGTTGGAAGGATTTATTATTTAATAGCATACATTATCTGGTATTGTTTGAGAATCCCAAATAGCTTGGTTTCTGCCAAAAACATTGTTAAAGCTGTGTGTGTGTGTGTGTGTGTGTGTGTGTGTGTGTGTGTGTGTTTGATTTCAAATGTTCCTGTTATTCATTCAAAGTTTGTGGGCCCAGGGCTTCCAAAGACCAAAACTCAAAACATCAAAGAGTATGTGAAGGTTTATTGGTCAAGAAGGTGCTAATGGACAAAATAGGAGGAGACTTAGTATTACCTTAAATCCATCTTAACAAAGCAAGAGTTCAGGCTATTTTTTTTTTTTTTTTTTTTTTTTTTTTTTATGTTAACAGAAGGGGAAATGGGAGGAGCTGTTTTTGTAAAACTCAGCCTCAAGTAAATTCCTCTGATGATTTGCATGTGTGTGTGTAAGGCTAAGCAGAAGCTATTAGCCTAAAGGCCAAGGGAATAAAACAGGCTTGCACAAGGTACCAGTAGAGTCAGAGGTACTCAGCACTTTACTTTGTTAGATTCACATTTGGACTTTCATCCTTGACACTCTGTGTTTTGTTTTTGACCTGCATACTCCATTGGCGGGCAATGTCTCCTTAAAAGCTATGGGAAGAGAAACTTTATAGGTAAAGAAGAAAAAAACTATCTAACAACAAAATGTGTTAACTAGGTCCCATATTTCACACTGACTTATCTATACTAATAATAGAGGAATATGAAAATTATCCAGGATGCAGTCACAGTAAGGACCAAACAGCAGGCAACCAGCTGGCAGGGGGGCAATTGGAGGTGATCAGGCTGGCAGGGGGAGGGCAATGAGGGGCAACCAGGCCAGCAGGGGGCGCAATAAGGGATGACCAGGCCAGCAGGTGGGGAACAGTTGGAGGCAACCAGGCCAGTGTGGGGGCAGTTAGGGGCGACCAGATTGGCAGGGTGGGAAGTAAAAATGATCAGGCTGGTGGGGTTGGGGGGAGTCAGTAAGGGTGACCAGGCTGGCAAGGGGAGGCAGTTAGGGTGACTAGGATGGCAGAGGGAGGCAGTTGGGGGCAATCAGGCCAGCAGGGGAGGGCAGTAAGGAGCAATAAGGCTGGCAGGGGGGACAGTTGGGGGTGACCTGGCTGGCAGGGAGGGGGGCAGTTAGGGGTGATCGGCCAGCAGGCAGGTGAGACCCAGATTGTGAGAGGGATGTCCAACTGCCTGTTTAGGCCTATCCCCGAGGGGTCCCAAATTGGATAGGGTACAGGCTGGACTGAGGGGGACCCCCAATGCACAAATTTCTTGCACCATGCCTCTAGTCCTATAATAATAAAATGATCAATAAGTTCATCTTTTTTTATTATGGCTGGGAGACAGTAATATCTTGACTTCTAAATTTCTCTCCTCACATGTTTTTAATTAAGTGAAGAGATAGCAAATTGGGAAGGAAAAGTGACTAAAGTGTGGATTAAAAACCTCTTAGGAAAGAGACTCTTAAAGTCACTTTAATCAAGAATAATAATATTCATATGAAACTACAATTTTCAGAGAAAATGCTTTTTAGATGGTATTAATACAGAAATCAAAATTATGAAAAATAATAGAATGTTAATTATCTGAACCCAAGACCCTAATCTAATCTCACTTCTGAATCCTCCTTGTGTTAAGGCACATGTGTCAAACACAAGGCCCGTGGGCCAAATCCGTCCCGCCAGGCCTTGCAATGTGGCCCGCAACGCGCTGTCATCACTGCACTCTGCTGCGTTTCCATCACAATGACAGTTTATGACTATTCAGTAAACCATTCGGCCGCGATTTAGGCTGGATTTTAGATTTTGGCCCCTTCTCTGATTGAGTTCGACACCCCTATGTTAAGGGGAAAGGGCATGTAATAAGAATAGAGCTACAGTTGTCTGAAGATTATTTACCTTACTAATAATAGGTGAGAAGTTTTCTTATAGAACCTGGAAACTGGAGGATAAAACAGGCCTGTAAAAGACCAGACACCACAGGGCCTAGATGGGCCCATTATTCAAAGAAAAGAAAAACATTTTGAGAAAACAGACCGATGACACATTTTGATTTGGTTGCTGCACCCAAACATTGTCCCTGCCCCCCTCCTGGAGTTTTCCTCTGGAAAACTGACCACTCTCATGTCTCAGGAATGGGCTGTTTGTAACATCATAGAACCGCCTTGTTTTCAGACCTTGAGCTCATGAAGGCTGGACTGCAGACCCTCCCCTCCCCTGTCCATGTGAGATTTGTGGCTCACAGCTGCATGTAGCTATCTTCTCCCTTGTGTGTGTATAACCAGCCAACTGGCAAGGGGCTCAGAGCAGACCTTTGTGGGTAGCCTGATGCTCTCCCATTCTGCAGGCAGTATTGGAGTAAATGTTCATCTCTGCTTCACTGGCGGGAGTAGTGGCAGGCAGCAGGGACCCAATGTTTGTCAGATTATACTTGTATCCTCCTGGCCTGCCCAGCGGGGCTGCTTGCTGCCTGGTATGGACTCTATGCACTAAGCCATGGCCCAGGCATGTTGCTATGTACACTCAATAATTCTTCGATGGAGATGTTATTATTAAGTGAGGACACAGAGGTTGAGAGAGGTTAGGTTACATGTCCAGGTCACACAGCTAGCAGGAGTCAGGGACTTAAGCAATGTAATTTACAGCCTGGCCTCCTCCCCACTAGGTATCCTGCCTCTCTGCAGGAGGCCCTGCTTCCTGTGGTCTCTGCTGGATACTCTCCACTTTCCCTCCTGACTCTCCAAATCTTATTCTTCCTTCAATGTCCACCTCCACCAGGAAACCTTCTCAGATTACAAGGGCCACACTATCTTGCTTTGAGTTTCAATTGAATTTTTAATAATATAGTTTTATTTTTGTCTTAATTGGTTCATGGATACCACTCTCTTTACTTTAAGCGTGTTTCTATTTTAAACTCTAAAAAGCAAGGGCTCTGCATATACTTATTTGGTTCCCCCATAGGCCTAAACACAATGCTATTTACATATAGGGCTCAATACACATTTCTTGACTAAATTGGAGTCACCAGCATGTTCTAGATCAGGATGAAAAGGAATTTCCCTCACAAACACCAAAAATAACATCAAAGGACCTATGCTGGACTATGTAAGAAATTAAGGATGGTAGAGGAACTTGCCCTTTCTATCTTTTAAGCCTAATGTTTAGAAACTGGCACAAGTTTAATTTTAATCCACATTACTGAGCTGGTTGCCATGCAAATAATAAAAGAATAGAAGCTTCTATTTTGTGGGCAGGGGTCATATACCAGGTGTTTTGTATCAATCTCTTCATAACATCATACTGACTCACTAAGTTTTGTTAGTGATAAAGAAATGAACATTTAGGAAAGCAATTTGTCTAAATCAAACAATCAATAAGTTACTAATGCAGAGTTGTGAATTGTTATCTGTTGCACTTGAATCTCATGCCCATTCTTTTCTAGTTCTCCCAGCTGTCATTTATTTGGATTTAGCTAAGTTCTTGGTTTTTAGCCTGCTTGATAAACTACTTGACATTTCTGATCTCAGTTTTCTCTTTTATAAAGATGGCATTCATAGTTGACATGACTGTTTATTTAGGAAATCTCAAAGAATATGGAAAAAAGCTATTGAGCTGATTAGGTCACTGGATTGCAAACATGCAATGAGGACATTAAAACAGTAATTTTTCCAAAACAACTAACAGAAATCAATTGTTCTTATAAATAAGACTGACTTAACTAGTTAAAGCATCAAATTTTGCTGTAAAAGCAACAGATATTATGGAATACACACAAGTACACACACACACACACACACACATGCATAAAACCAAACTGTAAGTGTTAAGCTCTGTGGGAGAAGGACCACATAATTTAAGTATTCTCTGGTCATATTTGACATTCTGGTCATAGCAAAGTGATAAACCCTGAGCTGTTTTCGTTTTGTTTCATTTGGCTATAAAAGATGTAAAAATAGTAAAAATGCTAGCAGAAATTAAGGACTTCTGGTCTAGGTATGCGCCTGGGTTGCATGTTGGATTCCTGGTAGGGGGCATGCAGCAGGCAACTGATGTTTCTCTCTCATCGATGCTTACTCTCCCTCTCCTTTACTCGCTTTCTTTCTTTCTTTCTTTCTTTCTTTCTTTCTTTCTTTCTTTCTTTCTTTTTTTAAAAATATATTTTATTGATTTTTTACAGAGAGGAAGAGAGAGGGATAGAGAGTTAGAAACATCGATGAGAGAGAAACATCGATCAGCTGCCTCCTGCACACCTCATACTGGGGATGTACCTGCAACCAAGGTACATGCCCTTGACCGGAATCTAACCTGGGACCCTTTAGTCTGCAGGCCAACGCTCTATCCATTGAGCTAAACTGGTTTCAGCCTTTACTAGCTTTTTCTCTGAAAAAAAAAATTTTTTTTTTTTTAAAGGAGGAGAAGGTAGAGGAAGAGGAGGAGGAAGCTTGGGTAAAGTGAAGGCATGATTGCTATGCTTTGAAAAAGTGCCATGTCAGAGGACATGTGGGAACAGGAGTAAGATTCTAGGCTTTAGCCCGAGAGAGACGTGCTTCCCAGCTAAGAGACACTAAGCCAGCTGCTAGCCTTTGTGACCCTATTTCTTCATCCATACGGGAGGATCCCACGTACTACTTTGGTGCATGAGATGATTAAATGACATGTGGCCACGAGGAAGGATTGAGAAGTCTTGATGGGAGAAAGCTTTCTCAAGATTAATTAAAACCAAGTGATTCTGCAAAAAATAAGGCGGGTTGATGGAGTAACAGAGACATGGCCAACTGACACACTATGTGACAAAGCAAGCAGTAAGGTCCAGTAGACAGGTATAAAACTGTTCACTGTAAAATCCTTTCAATTTTTCTTTATGTTTAGTTTTCTATATACAAGGTTGGGGAGAAATCTAAAGGCTTTCCTATACAGGGAGTGGCCTTGGGAGTCCAGATATTACTGCTTTTATAAAAATGTTAAGCGACTATATAGATTTTGAGATGTTTTTTCTACCATCAGAGAACCCTCTGGGACCCGATGGCAAGTAGCCAGCAGACATCAGATGGATTCTTCTTTTATAAACCAATTCATTGAGGTACAATTTACATGCCATAAAATAAATAAAATGACTGGAGTTTTGACCACATCTCTGACTACTGTGCTGTAGATAGGCTGAATTGGGGCAAGGGTGTGTGCGGGGACACCCATGACTGAGCTTATTGCTATAACCAGGCTAGAGATGACGCTGGCTTGGGCTGTGGTGGCTGCCATGAAAGAGGTTGGAAGTGGCTGCTTGTGGACATACTTTGGAGAAAGTGGAAGACCTGGTTGTAGGGCAAATGGACAGATTGATAGGTACATTAGTAGAAAATAGACAAATGCTCTGGATGTGCCCCACCATCCCTTTATACAGACCTTGGTTATATTTTATGACAATTCAGCTTTCACAGAGGGAAACCTTCTGCTGGGTGGCCCCTGTCAGCTAACTGCTTTCTGAATGGTTATGGATGTGTCTACACTCTGGAACATTGCTCTTGCTTTGTGAGTCACCATATGCATCTGTCTGATTGCCTGGGAAGCTGTCTCTGTATACACTGCCTTTATCATATTTTGGTAGCTCTGCTTTGCTTTGGGAGCTCTTTTTGGCTAGTTAATATCATATATGTATTTTTTTTGTTTTGTCTTACTTTTTTTTTAATAACTAAAATGTTATTGGGGCATAATTTACATAAGCCAAATGCACAAAAGCTTAAGCGAAAAGTTTCATTTGTATACCTGTGAAATCTATACCCATAATTCAAGAAAGTTCCCCCAGGCCTCTCTCCAGTCAATCTCTCCTATCCCTGTCCCACCCAACCTGTGTTTTGATTTCTGTCACCTGATTTAGTTTGGCCTCTTCTTCAACTTCATGTAAGGAAATTGTTACTGTGAATTCCTAAGTTTCTGGTCTGTTTCATTCAACATAATATGTTTGAGACTGTGTCAGTAGTTTGTTCCCTGGATGAATACAGCATAATTTGTTCGTTAATTCACTACTTAATAGACATTTGGGTTGCTTCCATTTTGAGGCCATTATGATTAAAACTGCAATGAAGCATTGTTTACAATATCCAAGATGTGTAAACAACCTAAATGTCCATCAACAGATGAATAGATACATGAAACATGGTATATACACACAATGGAATAGTATTCCATCTTAAAAAGGAAGGAAAACCTGCCATATCCAACATCATGGATGAACATGGAGGATATTGTGTTAAGGGAAATAAGCCAGTCACAGGAAGACAAGTACAGCAGAAGTCCCACTAATATGAGACTAGAGGCCTGGTGCACAAAATTCATGCACTCGGGTGTGGAGGATTATTCAGTCCTGCCTGTGCTCTCTTGCAGTCCAGGAGCCCTTGGGGAATGTCCGACTAATGGCTTAGGTCTGCTTCCCACCTAGAGCAGGCCTAAGCCATCCTTAGCACTGCTGCGGAGGTGAGAGAGGCTCCCATCACCTCTACTGAACTGTTTCCCCTGTGGGAGCCCACTGACCACCAGGGAGCAGCTCCTGCATTGAGCATCTTCCCTCTGGTGGTCAGTGAACATCATAGCAACCAGTTGTTCTGTCATTGATTTGCATATTAGCCTTTTCTTTTTTTATCTTCTTTTTTAAATTTTTTATTAAGATATTATATGTGTACATACCTTACCAATCCCCAAACCCACAGCCTTTTCTTATATGAGATATTTAAGAGACCCAGACTCATAGAAGCAAAAAAATGGAATGGTGGTTGTCAGTGGATGAGAGGAGAAAATGGGAAGTTGCTATTCACTGGAAGTAAAGTTTCATTTATGCAAAATGAATAAATTTGAGATATCTGTAGTATATCACAACTATAGTTTACAATACTGTATTTTGTTAAAAGTGTAGCTCTAATGTTAAATTTTATTATTATAATAAAAACCTGTAATGAACATTGAGTACATGACTTAGTCTTTACACATATTTTTGATTTCTCTTTGGTCAGTACTAAGGAGTGGAATTGCTTAGTCACAGGGTAGGTCTAAGTTACACTTTATCAGAGTTTTGTTTTCAAGTTAGTTTTCATGCAAAAACCTTTAGCTAGGTTTGTCCACTTAAAGACTTTCATCATTGGACTGTATAAGGAAAGCAACATTTGGTGATAATGATGAAGATAAAGAGGATGAAAGGAGCAGGATAGACAATCATGATGATGGTTATGTTTTTGTAGTACTTACCATGGCAGCTTTATGAGTGTTGATTTATTATACCCTTATACAGAGCACAGAGGTAGGTAGTATTTTCCTCATTTCGCAGTAGAAGAAACTGAGGCTCAGAGAAGTTAATTAAAGTTCTCACAGTCATTCACACCCATATTGAAAAGACCCATGTGCTCCTTCTATGAATCCAACAAACTCATATAAGAAGTCCTTCTCATGGACATCATCTCTCACATCTTCTCCTGGTGCCCTGACCAGCATCTGTATGGCTGCTTTGCCCTTCATGAGACTTTCTGAGTCCTCCTGGGGTCCACTTTGCTCAGCAGATGCTCTCTGGTGTCTGAAGTGCTAACCTACAGGGTCTCTTTGACTATCAATTTGTTTTTTTCTTCTCTATGACCCTCCACTAACTCCCAATTCTTTTTATACCTTTTCTATATCTCTATTAAACTTGTCCCACTCATTTCAACTCCACCATCTCCATCATGAAGCCCCATTATAGTTTACCCAAAGCCAATAAATGGACATCCTTGGATCAACTTCTCTCAGTCAGTGGCTAGAAGAATCTTCTCTCAGTACTACTTATTTGCTCTCCAAAGTACTTTTTTTTGGTACAGAATTGTACCCAGAATAATTTTTATAATGAAAATATTTGATTCAGTGGTTTTATTTTGGTTAAGTCACCATGTAGCATAAAAGGAATAAGGCAGCAGAGTGCAGACTATTTATATGGGTATATTTCTTCTATTTGATGGAAATTTCAAACAAATACATTTCAAAGAGAAAGGTGTATCTTTTATGATTTCATTTTACCCCTTTTCTCTTAAAAATATTTAATTATAATTAATACACATCCTGAGTCCTGATTTTTCAGCAACAAACTTTTGTTTAATAACAATAGATTGCATTTAGATAGTGTTTCAGATCACTTTAATATACTTTACTTTTATTTCCATGAAGCCCCTGAGGTAAATCAATTGTAGCAGAAGTAATTGTACAAGGGATAAAATCGGAATTTGGTAAGTTAAGTAATGAAGGATTTTCTATAGCAGTGAATAGAATCTCAAGTGTAGCTCCATTCAAATTTCATATATTCCATCACTCCAATATCATGGGTAAAATCCTAATTAACTCTTTGTGGAGATACTTCTTTAAAAATAGAATCAAATTTGTACTAACAATTGTTGTTTGAAACATCTAAATAAGTTACAGGTGCTGGCTGGAATTTCCCTGAGATTTAAGAGAATCATTTCTGTGGCACAAAGGCTCTGGTGTCCAATTCGCTAGAAAGTGGCGCCCTCTTGTGGACCATATAATACCAAAGAGATTTCAGTTGGAAAACAATAACACTCATCAATATGCACACTAAATCTCTAGCTTTGAATTATGAAAACAAATAAAATCTTAAAATTGGATGGTATGTTTATATAAGACATCAGGGAACTTTAGAATTTGAGATGTTACATCGACAAGGTGTGACATCATTTTACAGCTAAGGAAACCAAAGCTCAAAGAAGTAAGTTGTCCAAATCATCAAACATCACAAAGCTGAGATCTGACTATAAATTTAAGATCTTTTATAAAAACAGCATTAACATGCTGATTGTCTATAAAAGACCATGTAGAGATACATGTCAAGAGAAATACGTACATGTAGTATGGCAAATATAAAAACGTCTAGCCGTGATTGGTTTGGCTCAGTGGATAGAGTGTCAGCCCTCAGACTAAAGAGTCCTAGGTTCAATTTCAGTCAAGGGCATGTACCTTAGTTTTGGGCACATTCCAAGTAGGGGGTGTGGAGGAGGCAGCTGATCAATGTTTCTCTCTGATTGATGTTTCTAACTCTCTAGCCCTCTCCCTTCCTCTCTGTAAAAAATCAAAAAAATATTTTTAAAATGTCTAGTTACCCCTTACTGTTGTGCTTTCCTTAAACATTCTTGAAGTTTCTCACCCTAGAATTGGTGGGGAGATTAGTCGGGAGGCTGATGCAGTCCCAGAAGGGAATGGTGATACTGATCTGGGATAAGATAGGGGCTATTGGGAAGTGAAGGGTTTTTGAGAGTTGTTTATGAAGGTGAATCCAATAACTTATTGAGATTGATTGTGATGAGAGGGAAGAAGCAAGACTGGTTCCCAATTATCTGGTTTGGGACAGGTGATATGAGTGAAGAGCAAGCTTGAATGAATAAATGATGGCCAAAAAAGTTCATAGCTGGGCTATCTACATGTTGTTGGCTTTTTTGACATTATTGGGACACATAGTTGAACTCCTGTGATTCTCTCTCTCTCTCTTTCTTTCCACATAGGTATTTATTTGATAGCAAGGGGATTAGAGAGAGTCCATGCCTGACTCATAAATGTTGGTGAGATTTAAAAATGAAAAATTCAAAGACATAATGGAACTTTTTCTTCCCTGTCTTATTTTTGCCAGCAAACGTTCATAATGTCCCAGTGTTAAGACATAATTACAAGATAATTATGTAGCTCTATATTATATAATAAGTACATTTAGTTTAATTATGACCACTTATTGGTTCCTTGTTTATAACATAATTGCATTGGTGAATAACTGATGAGGCCTGGCTGGTCTCTTTATTCATAATCTAGGTAATTAGACTCATGTTCTGAAAATTTCAGGTGGGCTATACCTTTGGGAAGGGGGCGCCATGCCAAATTCCTTGGTTTAAAATATTATTCTTCCTAGGGGAATCCAACAAAGAGAGAAGACTTTAGAACATTGGTCAAATATTCTTCGATGCTGGGTTTTCAGGAACTGAAACAGATGATAAAGGACATGCCGTAGGGCCTAGAAGGGCTGAATGGAGCATCTCAAGTCACACTTGAAAGACAACCACCAGTTTACCCTCCTGTGGAATCAGGGAGATAAAACTGTTATAAAATAGGCTATGTCAGAAGACAGATCAATTTAAATGTTAATTACCATTTGTACAAATTATTAATCATCACAGTTTTCTCATCTATAGCATAGATGATGGTGATGTTACCCATATGGTATTAGCCTGCTTGAGCTACTATAACAAAATACCACAGACTGGATGGCATATATAACAGGCATTTATTTTCTCACAGTTCTGGAGCCTGGGAAGGCTAAGACCAAGATGTTGGCAAATTTCTGGCTGGTAGATGGCTGCCCCTTGCTACTGCCTCATATGGTTTTTCCCGGACACGTGCATGTGGAAAGAGAGAATGAATTCTTTAATGTCTCTCGTCCTAAGGATCAAAGGCCCCATCCTAATGATTTCATTTAATCCTAATTATTTATTTAGAGGCCCAGTTCTCAAATGGAGCCAGTCTGGTGATTAGGGCTTCAACACATGAAATTTGGTGGTGGTTGTGGTGGCAGCGGTGGGATGGTGGGGGACAACACGTTCAATTCATAATATAAAACAAAGGGCTTTAGTAAAGATGAAGCAACATAATGATGCTAAAAACAGGCTCTGTCTGCTTGTAGCAAAAGACAAAAAAAGTGGACTTCCTTAAGAGACCTGTCATGTCTACTGTGTTCATAAGCATTATTTGATTCAAAGGATCCACTATAGGAAACTCATATTTGCCACTCTTGCTACATGTATTATTATTTATATCATAGCATCTAACAAAAGATGAAAGAATGGACATTGCTTTGTGCATGTGATTAGTCCAAATATTCCTCATTTTTGTGTTGTTTTGCCTTTTGTAAACCACCAAAACTATAGTATTTTTTTTTCCTTTTTAAATAATTAATTCCTACATTATTACTGTCCTTGGCTAAAGGAGTTCAAACTGCTTTATGTTTCTGTGACATGCTTTCAGATAGTGGTGGGGTGGTGGTGGAGGGGAAATTGAAGATCTTTTGTAATAGTATTTCTTTAAAAAATAGCAAAACAACTCAGTAAATTTAAAAAAAAATATATGTTTTTATTGTTTTTTTTTTTTTTTTTAGTGAGACAAGAAGGGAGAATGATAGAGGGATGGAAAAATATCAATGAGAGAACACTAATCAACTGTCTCCTGCACACCTCCTACTGAGGGTTGAGCCCACAACCTGGGCATGTGCCCTGACTGGAAATGGAACCATGACCTCATGGGTCAGTACTCAACTACTGAACCATACTGGCCAGGCCAACTCAATACATTTTGACTCAGCAATTCTTCTTATTGGAATTTGTTCTAAAGCAATAACCTGAGACATATATAATTGCAAATGCGATATGTTTACTGAAGCATTGCCTGTGCTAAGCAAAGTCAACCGAAATCAACTCTACAATCTACAATACTCTACAATCCATAATATAACTATTATATCTAATAGTTAAACCCAGTGTACTCATTGACTTAAATTATATGTCATCACTGATAAGCATGTTGTTGATGAATATCTAACAACATGGAAAAACATTTGCAAGTGAGCCTATAAACCAAATGTAACCAACATTTTTATGAAAAACAAAAAAACAAAAAAACAGACATTGAGGAAAATCTAGGACATATGCCCAATTTGTTAGCAGTGGTTATTTTGGGTAGTAGGATTAAAGTTAGCATTTTCCTGCTGTTTTCTCCAATGCTTTTTTTCTTTTTTCTGTTTTGTATCAAATAACAATTAATTGTGAATATAGAAAAACTTAATAAACATTACATATATTTTTTAAGATGAGGCTTCCAAAGACCCATACTTTTTTTGGTGGGGTTGCACATTGGTGAAAGCCTGTTGGGGAGGGTTGAGAACTGATGAGCATCCTCAAGAGGAATAATGTAGGAAAAAATAAATAACATTTCACCTCAGTGGCTCCATGAAAGCTCTAGAAGTCATAATTTCAGTGGATAAAAATTTACATTACTATAAAATATGCATATATAAATAAAAAATGGAAGGAATCAATGAATGTCAAGAGCAAAATTCATTGGAAACAGCCCAAAAGCCCACCAGTAGATGAATGGATAAAAAAGCTGTGGTACATTTACACAATGGAATACTATCATGAAAAAGATGGAGTTCTTAACCTTTGTGATAGCATAGACAGAGCTGAAGATAATTACGCTAAGTGAAATAAGCCAGTCAGAGAAAGACAAATACCACATGATCTCACTTATATGTATAATCTGATGAACCAAAGAACTGAGGAACAAAATAGAAACAGAGGTATGGATACATAGAACAGGTCATCAGTGACTGACATTCTTGCTTGCATGTTCCTGCCAAGCTGTCCTCATTACTGTGTGATATGTGGCATGGTTTTGGGAAGTGGCTGCCACATTTGTCTACCCACTCCCACCATTACTATTGGAAGAAGAATTTATGTTTAAAAATCTGACTCATCATGTAAATGACTGTAAACAGACCTGTTATTAATTCAGAAAGCCTTGTCTAGTCTATTTACTTTCACTGATTACCCCTAGAGTTCCCAATAGTGACCCCACACTAGCTGTCCTATTACTCTGTCCTTATGCTAACTCACAGTCCTGTCAAAGTGTCAGACAATGTAGCTGGTCCCGAATGGAGCTGCTGGCCACTTGCATAAAAGAATCAGCTATAGCAAAAACAATTCTGCAGTTTTCAAAGGGAAATGGATTACAATTCCCTTTTGTTTCCTAAGAAGGCTAAGCTTCTATTACTTTGGATCAAATTACATGTGTGACTTACCATCATCTTGCTTCCATTAAATGACCTCAAAACTTCTCCCAGGACAAGGAAAAATCCCCAAAACAAGCAACACTCATTCTTCAATACCACTTCTTTTTGAAGAATTTCATCTGTCCAAGCTTGCCTCACCATCAACCCCAGCTGTAGCTTTGGCATTATTCTCTATGACTAACACCGTCTCCCTCCTTAAAACACTTTTAGAATCCCAAAATCCTTAGATGACCAGGAAAGTCTTTATATCTAACAATTAAACATCGCTTTTGCAATTTAAACTGTTTTCTTCATACCCTTATTTCAGGGACAATAGTGTTGAGATACATTTCTAGACCCAAAATGGAGCTACGCCTGCTCAGGGTGCCACATCAGCAAACGAGGTTTTATGATCCTGTAAATGCTCAACTTGATCAGAAAGGAAGCATGCCCAGTCAGCCAATTCGCAAATGCCAAGACAACTCCGGGATTTATACTGTACTTATTTCCTTGTTTCTTCGTCTATCTAAATAAGACTAAATCTACAACCCCAGCTAATCATGTCCTGTACTATGTTGCTGCTTCTAACACTCTATAAAACTCATCCACACCCCCGTGGACAGAGTTCTTCACTCCCCAGTCCATGGATTGTTTCCTCTCATTATTCCACTGTGTTAGTTTTGTCATTTGATAATAAAGACTTCTTCCTCTTTAGAATCACATTTCCTTTGGGAGAAAATTCCATCCCTTCACTCACCAATCCCTTTCCTCCTTTTCCTCCCCAGATGCTCTGGTCCAACTTGGCATCTTGGACATTGACCCTTGTAATTAGCAGAGGTTAGCCTGAAATCAGAAGGTGATCTTGCAGCTCTCAGGTTGCAATTGAATCAGCTTCCATTTCAAGTGCTCTAGGTCAGTGGTCGGCAAACTCATTAGTCAACAGAGCCGCAGCTTGCCGACCACTGTTCTAGGAGGATTCAATAAGTAGAAAAAGGATTGGCAAAAACAAAACAAAACAACAACAACAAAAAAAAACCCAACAACAAAAAAAACCAGGATTCTTCCCCACACCATGAAAGATGGCCACACTGGGGCAAATACAGAAAACAAAATTAAATGTGAACCTTGCCCTGCAGAATGCATAATCTGCCTTTTATCTGCAAAGCCATAAGCCCTTCAAACCTAGGATTTAAAGCTCTGGTCTCATTAGATGATTGATGTCCCGGAAGTGCTTAAGATTGCAAATAACTGGTAACTAATTAACAATCAAGATCACAAAAGAGAATCACCAGGGGCAAGCTGTGCCTGCTGAAGACCTATGCTCCCAGCAGCAGAGATTCACAGGTTCGCTGAGCAATGGTGTGTACAGTGGAGCTCCGTGCGCTTGTTGCCTGTCCTTTGCCAGGAGGCAGTAGGTGTGGGTAAAAAAAGCTACATTTCCTGAGCGCTTCCTTTGTTTCTGGGACCTGTGCTGCACGTAGGTTATCTCAGTGAATCCTTACATGAGTCCCATGATGTAAGCACCACTCTCCATTTTACACATGGAAAGCAGATGTTCAAAATGCCACAGCTAGCCAATGGTAGAGGTGAGATTTCAGTTCCTGACATCTGACTTCAAAGCCATCAACACAGTGTATTGTTCCGATCTGTTTTAGAAGAAAAAGATAAAAGCAGATCTGGAGGGAGGGAGAGTGGAGAGGATGAAACAGCCCCACTACTGCCTGTTTGAGATTCTGACACCTGAGATGTATGTAGTAGAGAGCAAGTGTGTGGGTGGGAGAAGTGTTCCTCTACTCTCCTGGGTTCTTTCGGCTGGTCCAATCATTAAATCGACGGGATACAGATTAATAGGACAGTGAAATTTAATTACATACGTACACATGGGAACCCTGCACACATGAGCAAGTCAAAGACACACAGACATGAGAGGTGCCAAGACAAAAACGGAAGTGAGGTCTACATACATCCTGAGCTAAGGGCACAGATGTTTAATTAGCTGATTTCCTTGCCATATAGATAGGTCAAAAAAGGTACCTCTGATTGAAGCATAGTAACCCCCATCGTGTATAAAAACTGCTGTTTGAGCCTGGACAGGTTTGGCTCAGTGGATGGAGCATCGGCCTGCAGACTGAGGGGTCCCAGGTTCGATTCTGGTCAAGGGCATGTACCTTGGTTGCGGGCACATCCCCAAAGGGGAGTGTGCAGGAGGCAGCTGATCAATGTTTCTCTCTTATTGATTTTTCTGGCTCTCTATTAAAATCAATAAAATATATTTAAAAGCAAAACAAAACATACACAAAACAAACAAACAAACAAACACGCAAACTGCTGTTTAAAATTCTCTGCTATGGTTAGATAGTCCCTTGTTCTGTAAACTCTGTCATTGTAAACTCTTGTCATTTTTAGACAGTCTCTTATTCTGTGAAATAACTTTGTTTTTTAGCTTAAAAAAGATAAACTTAACTGTCTGACCTTGCAAGCTAGCCTTTAACAAAAGGGGCTGATACTGATAATATCTCATGCCAGGTGTTTATTAGATATGATATGTACTAAAGGTTACAAGTTATCTGTATAGATATGATATGTACTCAAAGTTAAGTTATCTGCAAAAGTAACATACACAAAGACCTGAAAAGATATAAAAAGAGAATGCTCTTCCTTTGCTCAGAATTTGACAGAGATATTCTGCTCTGAGCCCATGCATAATAAAGATTCCTGATTAATTGGCTTGTTCAGGCATCTTGTATCTAGCTCTCTGACTTATGATACAACATGATCATCCTTAAAATGGGCAAGGTCCCCGATTCACATTCTTTAAGGGAGAGGAAAAAGTTTCTCATGAACTTGCAGGGTCTCAGTTGCCTTCAGCTCAAAATAATTCACCTGCCAAAACAGTACATTTTGGGGAAGACTTTCCTGAATTTCCACACAAGAATATTGCCTTTTTCTTTAGAAAACAACATAACAGAGTCTTAAACCCTATTTCCTGGTCTCCGGAGTTAACAGATATTCATGTCAGTCAGGATTATTTCAGAATTTTGGGGGAAAAAGTAAATAATGCATTCAGGAAATGAAATTCTTTTGTGTTTTTCTGTTTTTCAATTATTTCATTAAAATTTATGTTTCTCAAGTATCTCCCTAACAATTTTTCAAATCATAAAGATTGTATTTGCTAACCAAAACCTAAGCCATTTTAACTGTCAAGCAACTTCGGATTTGGAAAACACTGGCGGCTTCCAGTGGTTAGAGAGGCTGCACCCTCTTCCACAGCCTCGCAAACAAGAGCTGTGATAAAGTAAAAGTCAGTCATAGCCCTTCTCTGCCCATTGGAAGTTGGGCCTCCTCTGTCAGGCCTCCTATGTTAGCTCAGGAAACCATACTCTCTGCCCCCACAAATGCTTTTCTGACAGGAAGAGCTCTTCTGACAAGAGGCCCACCTGCTCCCGTAATAAGTCTGAGGTGGAAACGTGCAGCTCTAGACCTTAAGGATTGCTCTGACAGAAAGATTTTTATACTTCACCTATGCAAGAGCATGAGTGTGTGTGATTACATGGAGTACTGTGTGCTGGGGCACGCAGAGCCCATGGTGCACATCTCTTCCCAACACTGCATTCAGTGGCATAGTGTTGGCAGCTTGCAATGGACTATGGTGGGAGTGTTTACACCCTGGAAATCCACAAACAACTATAGGGCTGTTTTCTCAGAGAGCTGGTTGTTAAACATTCATCTGCACATAATTGAATATACCCCATTACATTTTTTTAGTATAAATATATTTTTCCAGTTCTTTACTATTACACAATAAAATACCAAAGGTATTTTATGCACCTCTGTGTGAATTTCTTTAGGGTATGTACCTGGAAGTGGAATTTCTTGCTTATAAACTATACACATTTCAATTTATTAGATAGTTTTGAATTTTGTCCTATCAGTCTAAGATTTCCTGTTTTCTTACATTCATGTAAACACTTGGCATTATTAGCCTTTTTCATTTATGCCAATTTGAGGTTAAGGATGTTTCATTGGATCACATGATCTCACACATCTAGAGGAAATGATGAACAACATAAACTGATGGACAAAAACAGACCCAGAGAAAGAGAAGCAGGGATCAGACACTCAAACCTCAGAGGGAAAGTAAGGGAGGGAGGGAATAAGGAGAAGAGATCAACCAAAGGACTTGTGTACATGCATATGGGCCTAGCCAGTGGCCATGGACAACAGGGGGCTTGGGGCATATGTAGGGAGGGGTTTGGGATGGGAATGGGGGAACGAGGACGATTATGGTATGTGATACCATAATCAATAAAGCAATAAAAAATAAAAAAGGATGTTTCATTGTCATTTCAGTTGATATATTTCTTATTGCTTGTGTGATTGAACATCTTTTTATGTGTTCATTGTCCATTTGAGTTTTCTCTTTTGTGAATTTTGTGTGTATATTTTTCCTCATTGTTTTTTTTTTTTTAGATAACCTCTCCTTTTTTTTCTTTTTCTTTTTTTTCTTATTGATTTGTAGGAATTCCTTTATGTACCTTGGCTAACTTACCCTTGTTCAGTTATATGCAGTATCAATATCTTCTTTCTCCTGTGATTTGTGGTTTAACTATGTTATTGTGTTTTTGTCATAAGGAAGTTTAAATTTTGATATAGTTAAACTTATTATGATTTCTATGTGTGTGTGTGTTTTCATGTTTAAAACTTCTTTTCTGACCTCAAGATTAAAGGTAGGTTCCTATACTTTCTTTTTAAAGAAAAGTTTAGATTTTGATAAGACATCTTTAATCCATTCAGAATTTATTTTTTGTGAATGTGAGAATTTTATTTTTCATAGAGAAATGCTATTGTCCCAAAGTCATTGTTAAAAAAACAAATTTTTAGTATTGATTTTTGTTGTTGTTTCTCTCATATATGAAATCTCCATATGTGTTTGCTTCTGTTTTGATACTCTATTCCATTCTGTGGATCCATTGTTCTTTTTGACAACATCACATTCTCTGTCATAACTTTATAAAAATTCTTGAGCAGTTCCTTTCTCATTCTGCCTCTTCAGTATTTTCTTAACCGTACTTGGAGGTTCACTCTTTCTCGTGAACTTCAGAAAGTTAGTCAGTTTGTCAAGACTCTGTTAATATTTTTATTGGAATAACATTGAATTTATAGACTATTATCAAAATGACCATCTTTATTATTCTGAGTCTTCTAATCTATGAACATTTATATGGGTAAATATACATGTATCTGTTGCATATGAATAGATGGATAGTTCTTTTTTATGTCCTTTGATAATTGTTGTATAACATTTCCATAAAAATCTCATTTTTATTATATTTATATACTTTAAAATAATTTTATAGATTGTTTTTATTTCTATCATGAAATTGACCTTTTACCTGTTATATTTTATGAACAGTTATTGCTGGCATAATAAGAATGTTATTGGTGTTTATATGCTCATCTCACTATTAATTTTTTCAAAATTTTCCCTGGTCTCTGAAGCTTGAATCTTTATGTTTAACTTAGTATCTGCCCTCCAAAGTGTCAATGACATTTTCATTGACTACTTTTTTAGCACTGTAGTGCATATAAAAGGGTCAAAGTTTCCAATATGACAGCCAGGGCAAGGTCCAAGAGGCATTTATCACAAGGTGTCTTTGCTAACATTTGTTCACTTGCAACAATGGTGTGGACTAGGGCCACTTGCATTCTCTCTTTCATCTTGTTTTTTGTTCACATAGCAGCTGTATCGGTAAGTCAAATTCTGCTCTTCTGAATATTTAGAGATATCAACTCTAGTATTTGTCATCCACTTTCTGTATATTTTCTTTCAGATTAAGCATCATTCTAAAGGAAATGGTAAGGCCCAATTGAAATGCATAGAGAATGTTTCTGACTTTCTCTCTTTTGTTCAGCAAGACTAGTAACAACTTTTCTCCCACTTTTTTTTTTTTTTAACAGTACATGATGCAGAGTTTAGTGAACAGAAGGATATTTCAGAAATCAACTTAGGTGGGTTCAATTTCCATATTATTAATGCCTTGAAATAATTTCAAATCCTGTAGTATAATTACTGAAAAGCTATTACCTTCATACTACATTATTGGGTAATTTTGGGGGGAGAATTACTTATTAATACATTGTTAGAATTTGTAGAGTTTCTGTAAAATGGAAATATGGAAAGAGAATGATGGTAAGATCAAATTTTCTAGGAGACATAGTATGTGTTTAGTGAGTCTACAAATACGTAACAAGATAGTTGTTTATAACTATGTCACTTTGCCAATTTCCATTTTGAAAAATGGGAAAGAAAAATAGATGATTATTCTGCTTGCTAAAGAAAAATATAAGGAGTATACACATGGTTATATTTAGCAGGAAGAGAAACCCAGCCCTTCATGGACCATCATATTCACTAACAACTGTTTACTTAGGACTTCGAGAAAAGTACAAAGGTGTTTCTATTTCAACATCTTGTCCACAAACGTATTTCTTGAAGAAATTTATGTCTTATGGTTACTAAGAGGAGAGAGAGAAGCTGAGTTATCATCTCTCTTTTTTCTTTTTTTGTCCTGCTTCTAAAATTTAGGAGAAGCCTCTACATTCTGGGTGTTTTTTGTTTAGGACTGGTAGGAAATAGAGGTATCATGGACATATACAACTATAGTTTACAAAAGCTTTTGTACCTAATTGCACATTTCATAGTCAGATCCTATAGTGGAATAAAGTGCTATTTTCATCTTGCAGGAAGGGACAGCAGCTCCTTGGGGTTGGGGTGACTTGTCCAAGGTCACAATGCAAGCGATGTGGATCACTTCCAGGTCTTCTGACTCATAGCTCAGTGCTATTTCAAAACCACAAAATTAAAATACCTGGTGGTTAAATTGCTCTGACGTTGTCCCATTTACAAAAAAGGCAGGCTAGTTGATATTTAATTGGTAAAGCTTGAGAATGACAACAGGTGTGTGTGTGTGTGTGTGTGTGTGTGTGTGTGTGTGTGTGTGTTGTGAGGTGGCGGGGGTAGAAATAGTTTAGTGAGGTCAATGGGTGAGTGGGTCCTCAGACTTGAGTCAGGCAACAGATGACCTCTCCTTAGGTCAGGTAGTCAAGGTGTAGTGATTGAGAGGATCTGCTCTAGTTTAAAACAGGTTAACTTAGAATTAGAACTTCCTAATCTCATCCTTCTTTAACTAGTAAAAAATACTTGTTTTACTTAGAGCCACTTCTTACTCTTCATCTCCACAACCACCTCTGAACTATGGTCCCAAGAAGAAATTTTCCCACGTGTGTCCTTTTTTTTTTTTTTAAAGTCATTCCAAATGCTATCAAGATTGATTGAGTTTGCCACATAGCCAGAAACCAAAAATGTTGGGGAAAATCACATAGAGAAAATTGTCACCTTTTTACAGTCTTCTCTCCATGCCCCATGATGCTGATATAACTTTTTTTTTTTACCCCAAGATCTTCTCTGTCTTTTTCATTTCACTTAATGCATTTTCATTTTTTAAAATTTCTTTATTATGTTATCATATAATTGTCCTCATCCCCCCCATCCTTCCCCAAACCCCTCCACACATATGCCCCCACACCCCTGTTGTCCATGACCACTTACTGCATTTTCCTCCTTCTAGATGTTCAGGCTCTATCTCAGAGTTTCCCTAACTCTTGTCTTTCTCTCACACCTTACACATTACCTGTCAGTAAAGGCTGTTAGATCTATCATCAAATCATGTCACAAATTGTGACTGTTCAGCACTTTTTTCTTTTCCCATCCTGGTCTAAGCCATCTCATCTCTGGCCTGGTCCTTGCCGTGGCCTACTCACTGCTCTTCCCTTTGTGCCCCCCTCCCATCCAGGCTGTTCTCCACCAGGTGACAGAGCTCTCAGTGCCAACCAGGCCATGCCACTTCTCCCATTCAGTCTTCCAATCACAAGATTTCAATCTTTCAATCTTCCAGCACTGACTAGCGTTGGCGATATCCCATCCAACACAAAATAAAGATTCTGGGGTCTTGATTATCAAAGTGTGGTTCACAAGCCAATACTACTTGTACTATCTAAAAGCTTTCTTAGAAATGCTGTATCCTGGGCTCTACCCCAGACCTACAGAATCAGCAGCTCCATTTTGGCAAGTCCCAGATGATCCCTAGACAGAGTAAAGCTTGAGATGACCTGACTCTGGCCAGTTTTCTCACCCATTACTTAATACACACCCCCTCCCTAGCTGCCTTACTTACTTGAGCTCTTCAATCTTCCTAACCTTATAGCTATTTCTCTACAAGAGTGGTTCTCAGTGTGTGGTCACCCAATCAGTAGCATCAGAGTCACAGGGAACTTTTTAGGAATGAAAATTCTCAGGCCTTACCCCAGACTTATTGGTCAGCAACCCTAAGGGTGGGAGTCAGCAACCCTGGCATTTGGAAAGCACTGTTCTAAGACATCAAGGCTTTCCTGCCTTTACCTTTAGTACTCTTCCTTCACTCCCCACTCCATCAGATTTCTGCTTAAATGCCACTTCCTGAGCACTCTTTATAAAATATCAACTCCCCTACTTCAGCACTCTTTCTCCCCTTACTCCTTCTTATGTTTTTCCTATTTCCCTTTTCACCATCTGCCATACTCTACATTTTTGTTTGTCTCCCTCTATCCCCAAACAAGAATGCCATCTTCCCAAGGATTTTGCTTTCTTCTCTGCTATACCCATAGAACCTAGAACAATACTTGGGATACACTAGGTACGTAATAAGTATGTGCTACGATGAACAAATTGGCTACTGAATTGATGGAGGCTGGCTCTCAATGGATATGTACTTCTTTGCGAAGTGTTCCTCTTGCCACACTCTTTCACCCTCCTCAACCCATCTATGCTGACCAACAACTGGAGTTGGTCTCCATTCGTATGACTCCCCTAACCTTCCTCCATCCAGGCCAGGTGTCAGGAAATGCATACTGTTCTTCATGACAAACCTTAAAAAGAGTATGGCTAGACCAGCACACAGTACCCCTACTAAAAGGGCAATAAAAAATGTGGGTCCTACTGCTGGTGGGGCAGTGGTGTCAATGCTACCTGTTGTTAGCATTGCTGCTATCATATTCATAGGTTAGGTTATGGAGGTTAAGAAATTGTAGAGAAATGAGAAAAGGGATGGTGCAGTGACAGCCTTAGTTGCTTGGTGTTGGAGGGTACCATTGTCTTTTCATGGGAAAGAACAAAATCAACCCACTACCTAGGGTAGGAAGAAGGATGGTATACTAAGGGAAGTGGCCCTGGGTGGGAAGTCAGGAGTATTAAAGCTCAGTCAGTGCTGAACACCTCGCACATCCCTTCCTGTCTCAGGAATCCATTTCATCCACGGAAGTGTGAGAGGTGTGGAGTCAATCATCAAAAAGATCTCTTCCAACTCATCTGTCATTTTAAAATTCTTGGACAAAAGTTTCTTGTCTCAAAAATGAAAACATAGGATTAAGAATATATGATACCCATTGGCTATTTACATATGCTCCATTAGAGGGAATTTTTGCATTGTTTCAGAAAGACTTTCACCACATAAAGGTGAATAATTACAGATTTACAATGGAAAAGATGGATTGTATGATGAGTGATGCCTTTTAGTAAAGCTCATTCAAATTTTTCTTTCTTTTTTTTTTCAACCCACCTCTAGCTGCAGGGTTGGATCTCTTTCAAGGGGACATCCTCCTGAAGGTGAGTACCTGCCCATGACACAACAATGTCCCTCGGAAGTGGCTGTGATGGGTGCCACCTCTGCTCTGCAAGCCCTGGGACGGTACCGAGGGGGACATGAAATAATCTAATCTGTAATTAATATCCACAAGCACTTACACTGTGGTCAGTGGTGACAAAAACAGATTTAAAAAATAGCAAATATCACCAAAGAGTCTGTAATTATTGAACTTGCTTTAGCCCATCAATTATCCTAGTAAGTGAAGAATGAGAGAGAAGAACATGCACCGATACGTTTAAAGCATCTATTTCAGTTTGGGGAGAACCCTTATTTTGTTATTAATCATTTCTCTGACTTTTCCAAATTGTCTGTAATGAACTATCACGTTTATAATCAGAAGACAAACGCTACTAAATTGTTGACTTGTGTGACAGATGATTTGCGGTGTGAGGGTTTGGTGGAAGAGGGGACCAGGGGATGAGACTTCCCAGTGACCTGTACCTTGCTATTTCACAGAACTCCAGAAATGGTCTGAGAGACCCCAGCACCAGGTGGAAGTTCCCCATTCCTTACATCTTGGCGGACAATCTGGGTAATACTAACTGTTCTTTATTAGGAGCTCTGGGCCTGCCTTTTCTCTCCCCCTTACCCCCCATCTCCTTCTGTTCCTCCACATCAGATGGGGGAAAGCAGCCCTGTGTCAGAGGCTTCCTAAGACTGCCAATTCTTATCTCCTGGGAGGAGAGGCATGATAATGCATCGATGTAATGTGAGGCCAAGATATAGAGCACCAAAATGATTTTTAAAAGGCAGGAAACATTAACATGTTAGTAATACCAGAAGTACCACCAGGAAAGACAACACAATGAAATGCAATTTGCCGTCACCGCAATAAAAACTTGCACTTTAAATAACAGACTACTGCTGCACCTCAAAGAAAGGGTGGGGATAAAAGGGAGAGATCAACCAAAGGACTTGTGCACATACATATGAGCTTAACCAGTGGTCAAGGACAATAAGAGGGTAGAGGCATGAGTGGGGAGGGTTGGAGGATTGGAATGGGTGGTTGAGGACAAATATGATACCTTAATCAATAAAGAAATTAAAAAAATAGTTTGCTCAGGTGAATCTAAATATGGAGTAAGAATACTATTTTCAACATATTGATCGTCACTTTTTATTGCAAGACACACATGCCACATTTTTGAAGCAAGAAAAGTCTGTATTCCACAACTGAAGTCCCTATTCCTCAGTATTAGTACATGGTATTCTTTTTTCTCTCTTAAGATAAAAGACTAAGTTATATTTTATTCATTGTTGAAAATAATACTTGGTGGAAATAAGCAAGTATTAGAAGCCACGTGTGGACACTGGCTGACCTCAGGCAGCTGACTGATATCTGAGCACCGAGGTGATGCAATGCCCTGAAGCCCATGGGGTAGGTGGAGGGAGTTCAGAGAGAGGGCAAGCCAGGACAAGCTTGCTCAGCCCTAATGGGCTGTCAGGCTGCCTCCACTCTCAGGAGATGTTACTATGTTTCTGAGTTTTCCACCACTATCACCAGGGCTGCCTCCATCACTTTTCTGGAGAAGAGCTGGATATAAACAACGACTGTTATTTTATGGAAAAGTGAGCTGAGTTGTTTTTCCCCAGGGTTTGCCAGCACACTTGCAAAATCTTGGAGCATTTGTATTTATTGGAACTTGATTTAAGAAACAGCAACTTTGGGGGGGGGGGGGGGAAGAAGGAAGGAAGGAAGGAGGGAAAGAAGGAAGGAAGGAAAGGAAAAAAAGAAACTGCAACTTTAAAGGATTTTTTCCTCCCGTGACAATTTTCTTACCACACCTGAGCTACCCTCCTCCCATCAAAACATAGACCTACTTATTGAATCTCAATTACGTGCCAGGCACTGCTGCCTTCACGTGATATTTGCCCTTCACGATGCCTCTGAGGTATTAGTGTTTCTCAGACTTTAGAGTTAGGGTTTCCTGAGGAGCTGGTTAAAATGTAGAACGGGGACAGCTGGGGCCCAGGATTCTGCATGTCTAACACTCCGCTGCTGAGGTGATGCTCTTGGTCTGTTGGCCACAACTTGAGTAGCAAGGACTCTTTAGCTGCAAGGTAGGTGACAGTTTAGTGGAGAGCAAGACTGAAGACAGGTAGCCTGAAATACAATAGCAGCAGTAAGGGTACAGAGGTAGTTCTCAAACAGCACCACAGGAGAATCACCTTTACCATTGGGAAAAGTGAACATGCTACTCATAGTTCAATATTTGTACCCGGTCCCTTCATTAAATTTACATGGCTTGAAATACACAAATCAGTGTACAAGTCAATGACTTGAAAAATACATTAAGCTTATGTAACCCACACGTCCATAACTCCAGAAAGTTCGGTGTGCTCATTTCCAGCCAATCCCATCCTCACACCCCCAAGAGATAACTGCCATTCCTATAGATTAGTTTACCTGATTTACAACTGATTTATAGATAAATGGAATAACATAGCTGGTCATCTATTGTATTTGCTTCTTTTGTTTAGCATGTTTTTAAAGTTTTTCCATATAATGTACATCAGTAGTTAATTCTTTTTTTATTACTCAGTAATATTTCTTTGTATGAATACGTTGCAACTATTTAAGTTAGGTAAAAGGAAAGGCATTTGATCTTTGGCTATTGATCCACACAAGTTACTGGCAGGCGCCTATTGTTCTTGCCTGGTCAGGTTTAGTAGACTTGACCTGTAGAAATGATTTAGTAGACTTGACCTTTAGTAGAAATGATTTAGTACATCATCTAAGATCCAAACTTGGGTTACAGCAATCATTTTTAAGGCTGTCTGCAGGGCTGCCTGTCTCAATTTGCCATTTCCTCAGGGGTTTTGCAGGGAGGTACAATATGTACTTATGCTTTCTGAACCCACAAACCTCTCCACACTCTGCTTTCTTCCTCCAGAGAGAGGGATGGTTCTTTAGATTGGGGTAAGGAACACCATTCTTTGTTTCTTTCCAAGAAGCTTGATTCATCCAGACAGAGAGGACACACATGGCTTCCAGTCACTTCTGTTTTCTGCTCTGCCATGGAACTCTCCTGAGGCAATGAACCCAGAATCTCTGCTGGAATGGGGAAAGGAAAGTGGGGAATTTTTCTGGTTTAGCCACATACACATACATACATGTATTCTTATTTTGTAGTTATATTTGCATTATAATGTGTTTAAAGTATGTGCTTGATATGTCCCTAACTGATTTTTCAGTTTCAGTTTTCAAGGCATCTATTTGCCACCTCAACAATCTATGATGGACATCTGTGGATTTCATGTGGTGGCATGATTTTCTCTAAATGCTATTGTGTACATCATCTAGGATCTCAGTAATGCTTACTGATATTTTTACTGATTTCTGCAGAGCTGAATGCTAAAGGAGCCATTCTCTATGCCTTTGAAATGTTCCGCCTCAGGTCCTGCGTGGACTTCAAGCCCTATGAAGGGGAGAGCTCATATATCATCTTTCAGCAGTTTGATGGGTTAGTATGAAAATTTTACAGAGTGTGAAAATTATGTATATTCTGGTTTATAAAAGTGAGATCTCTCTCTCAAAGGCGAAAAGAAGAAATTGGTAAGAAACTAAAGCAAATTCAAATCTTTAAAACTTGTGATTTTTTAAATTAAATAGCATTTTTAACATATTATGTAGAAAATGAGCTGTTTGAATACCTCTGGGCCTAAGGGAGATGTATCTTAATTATTATCTTAGGTTATGTTTTAAATGACATTACTTTTTTTGAAGTCAAGTTTATTAAAGTATAAATTATACCCTTGTTATAGTACTATTTTAAATGATGGTGCTCTGTTGAAAAATTCTAGATATAAATTTGCTCTTCTTACATGTTTATAAGAAGAAATAAATGGTGTAAACACTTTCTTCAGGAGTATTTATGTCAACCAACATGGGAAGCAAAGCTGCCAAGTGCTGTGACTCTGTGTTTGTGTCTTCAAGCCCATCAAGGTGGTACTACCGGTAGTACATGCTGCAGTTCCCATCATTGCCTTTAGGTGCCACCTGAATTTGGTTGTCTTATTCTGATGGTGGGGTTTTTGTTAATAATCATGGGTGGATAACAGAGATGAAGAAGGAAATTAGCACATGATTTTGCCTTTTATGAAAAAAGTCTGCAAAATCAGCAGTTAAAAACAGTAAAATTCTGATGACTACTTAGATACAAGTTAAGTAACATACATACTTGAGTGGTTGTTTTCTTAGCTCATGCTTTTACTTTAAAAAATAGATATGAGCCCTCATTATGTACCAGGAAGTATGCTAGTCTGAAGGTAGAAAGAAGTATGAGACAGTCTCAGGCTTCACAAAGTTTGCAGTTGCAGGTGGGGATGGTGGAGTCACAACAGGTAAATGGTTCTAATATGCTGTAGTGAATGCCATGGGCTATAGGGGCACTTAAGCAGAACTTCTAATATAGTGAAATGTAATACCTCAGGGAGAGCTAGGCTGAGTGTTAGAGAGATGAAGAAGGAAGGCATAGAGGCAGAGAAGAGGGGAGGACAAATAGCGTGTGGGAAGAGAGTAAGAATGAGAGAGAAAGGAGAGAGGAAGAAAGAAAAGAAGAAAGGGTAGAGAGAAAGAGGAAAGCAAGCGTGACTAAAAATCTGGCTTACCTGGAGAACTCAGTAAGTTCAGAATGTCTGAAGCTGTGTCTGTAAAGGGCCAAGTGATGAATGATGATCTAGGAACATAAACAGGTGCCTGGTCATATTATGTGTTCAATTTTCCATTTAAGAAAGATTATTCCAGCAACAGTGGGTAAAAAATTGAAGTGGGGCAAGACTGGTGGCAGGACATCAATTAAAGGATGCCCCAATCCTCCAGGAAATAAATGAAAGGGACCTATACTAAAAAAGGGCAGTTTGAAATAGAGAAAAGAATGGATTTCAGAAATAGGTAAAGAGGTGCACTTATCAGAGCCTAGTGATGAGCTGATGTGAAAAGAGAAAAATCAAGGATGATCAAGGTTTTTATTTGGATGACTGGCGGGTGGTAACCTGATTCACTGAGAATGAGGGTATGAACAGTAGAACTGAAGAAGGGATAGGAGAGCAAATTTGTTTCTGGAGATGAAGTTTATTGTTTGAGGCGTTGTAGGCCATAGAAATAGAAATAACAATACTTACCTGGATAGTTTCTTTCTGTGTGAAGGGAAAAATTTTAAATATACATCCAACCTTGCCAAGAGCTCAGATTTTAGAAGTTCTCTGCTTTTGATGTCTTCATCTTGTCCCTTGGCAACTTCAGAGCTTCAGGATAGTACCAAAGCCTAGTTATGTTGTCAGTAATGAGGCTCTCTTTTGTGATAATAAATTCCTGCTTATTATAGGAAATTTGAAAATTCATTAGAATACTAGAGGCCTGGTGCACAAAAATTGTGCACTGCGGTGGAGGGTGAGGGGTTCCCCTCAGCCCAGCTTGTGCCTTCTCACAGTCTGGGACCCCTTGCTTCTTATCACCCACCTGCTTGCTGCTCTTTACTGCTCAGCTTGCTGTTCCTGCCACTACTGCTGCACTCGCCAGCTGTGAGTCCAGCTTCTGGCTGAGGGATGCTCCCTCTGTGGGAGCACGCTGACCACCAAGAGGCAGCTCCTGTATCAAGCCTCTGCCCCCTCATGGCCAGTGCGCATCATAGCCGACCTGTCGTTAGGTGGATTTGCATATTGGCTTTTTATTACATAGGATAAAGGAGAAAATTAAAGTCAACCACAGCCATCACTCAGCGACAATATTTTGGTATGAAAGCTATATTATTCTTTGGTTTGTGGAGGTGAGGAAGAAAGCCATTTTTACTTCTTTCTGATGCGTTGTTAAGATTAATTGGGCCCTTTTATAATGGATCATTGTTTTTAAAGCCTGCATAACATCCCTCCAGGAAATGTTTCTTATTTAACCAGTCTCTTATCATTGAACCATCAACATCTCTTACCATTGTTCTCACCAACAGTATGAGAACACTACTGATAATTTCTTTTAAAAATCAAATGTAACTTCTTTCTAATTTGTGTTCTGTAATCCTATGAATTGTAGCCATTTAAGCATTATCTAGGAGAAAATTCTCATCTTTTCTTTAAAGGTGCTGGTCTGAGGTTGGTGATCAACACGTAGGACAGAACCTTTCCATTGGGCGGGGGTGTGACTATAAGGCCATTATCCAACACGAGATCCTCCATGCTTTGGGATTTTACCATGAGCAGTCAAGAACTGACCGGGATGATTATGTGAAAATCTGGTGGGATGAAATCATTCCAGGTGTGTATGAAACCAAGGTGGATGGGTGGGATGTGCAATTATTGTCTTTATCACTTGCTGAAAGCAATCCTGGGATACCCAGGCCAAATTTGTGGGGCAGGTGCTTCAGATTCTACAGTGGGAACACAAAATATAAAGAGGGCACTTCCTGGCCAGTGTAGCTCAGTTGGTTGGGCATTGTCCCATGAACTGAAAGGTTGCCTATTAGATTCCTAGTCAAGTCACATGTTGTGGTTGCTGGTGGGATCAGCAGGAGGCAACCAATCAATGTTCAGCTCTGGCATCAATGTTTTTCTCTCTTTCTCTCTAAAAGTCAATTTAAAAATCTTAAAAAAAAAAAAAAAAAAAAGAAAAGAAAAGAAGAAGAAGAGGAAGGAACAGCTGGCACGGCTCAGTGGTTGAACTTCAACCTATGAACCAGAAGGTCAAGATTTAATTCCTGTTCAAAGCACATGCCTGGGTTGTGGGTTGTGGGTTCTATCCCCAGTGGACAGTGTGCAAGAGGCAGACAATCAATGATTATCTCTCATCCTTGATGTTTCCATTTCTCTCTCTCTCTCTCTCCTTTCCTCTCTAAAATATATATATTAAATTTATATATATATATATATATTTTTTTTAAAGCAGGCATGATGTGTTGACCTATCCTATGGACTGTGCTGTTCTAATCATAAATGGTCCTACACAAGGGAATGGTGTATGTTGAATAACTTTAAGCAGGGGTTAATTGAAATTTGATCAGAAGCCTTTGCTTAATTTCAGTTGAAAATCTATCTAAAATGTTATTTTTCTGTTTTAGTGAGTAAAGTAAATTTGGTCTTTGAGGATATCAGGGTTATTTTTCTAGATGGGAAATCTCATGTACTTCTAAGAGCCTCCATAAGATTTAGTTGAACATGATGACCCTAAGACATACTCAATAATTTTTTATTTTTTATTTTTGCTGCTTTACAAATCAATAATATGTGTCTAAAAATAATGCAAAACAACAACAAAAATGAGTACCTTTTTTTTTTTTTTTTAAATTGCACCTTCAATCCTATTAATTCTGGCTAGTAGTCTGAGTTCTGGTTAATCAAAATTTACTGGTCTTTTCCTTTTCCTTTATAAGAATCATTCTTCTTTGCCTTTGCCCCTAACTCATACTATCTATACCCGGGACAACACTGTTTTACTTCAATATTATCACAGTTATGTTATTCTAACAGTTTCAATGTAATTTAATTTTGTTAGGCTTCCTTGGACACTACCTTCCTTAATTGTTTGAGACAACTGAGTAGAGTGGTTTTGAGTTTACTAAACTACAGTTTATTAAATGCTCTTGAGAAAAAGAGTCAATACTGTGTTTCCAAAACCATCAATTTTTAAATTAGGAATTAGTTCAGGGAGTGGGAAAGCATTATTTTTGAAAATAATGGATTAATGAGACTTTAATGTATTGAAAACGAATTTAAAAAATATTCATTAAATTGATTGGGGTGACATTGGTCAGCATGAATACACACACACACACACACACACACACACACACATATATATATGTTTCTATATTACAAGGTCTGTATATTGCATCATGTGCTCATCACCCAAAATCAAATCTTCTCCTGTCACCTTATATGGGAACTCCCTTCCTTCTTACACCCTTCCCTCTGGCAATCACCACACTGCTATTTGCGTTTATGAGTTTCAGTTTTATATCCCACAAATGAGTGAAATAATATAGTTCTTAACTTTTTCTGACTTATTTTAGTTAGCATATTGTTCTCAAAGTCTATCCATGTTGTTGCAAATGGTGCTATTTCATTCTTTAAAATATATATATATATATATATATATATATATATATATATATATATATATATATATATCTTATTGATTTTTTACAGAGAGGAAGAGAGAGGGATAGAGAGCCAGAAACATCGATGAGAGAGAAACATCAATCAGCTGCCTCCTCACACCCCCCACTGGGGATGTTTCCGCAACCAAGGTACATGCCCTTGACCAGAATCCAACCTGGGACCTTTCAGTCTGCAGGCCGACGCTCTATCCACTGAGCCAAACAGGTTTCAGCTATTTCATTCTTTCTATGGCTAAGTATTCCATTGTAGTTATGTACCACATCTTCTTTATCTAGTCCTCTATCACTCTTTCCCCTTCTCCAGTGTTGTTTGGTTGTTTCCATGTCTTGGCCAACATGAATAATGCTGAAATGAACATAGGGGTGATTATATCTTTGCAAATTCATGATTTAGAGTTTTTTGGATATATACCCAGGAGAGGGTTTGCTGGGTTGTATGGTAGCTCTATTGTTAATTTTTTGAGGAATCGCCAGACTGCTTTCTATAGTGGTTGTACCAGTCTATATTCCCACCAGCAGTGAATGGGGGCTCCCTTTTTCCACAACCTCTCCAACACTTGTTATTGCTTTGTTAATAATGGCCACTCTAACAGACATAAGGTGGTATCTGATTGTAGCTTTGATTTGCATTTCCATAATTGCCAGTTAGGTTGAACATCTTTACGTATATTTTTTGACTTCTCTGCCCACTTTTTGACTGAGCTGGGATTGAATCTGCAGCCCAGGTATGTGCTATTGACCAGGAATCAATCCTTCCATACGAGGTCTGAAATTCTAACCACTGGGAAACACTGGCCAGAGCTTATCTTCTCTTTCTTAAAACCTTATGCATATAAATACACATTCATTTATAAAAAGATCCTTTGATTTAAATATATACATATAGTTAATAATTTATAATCATGTGTGGATTTTAATTATGTATTTAATAGTCATTAATATAATTTTACATATTATTATTATATAGTACTTGAGGTCTGGTGCATGAATTTGTGCATGGGTGGGGTCCTTCAGCCTGGTTGGCCATCGGGGCTATTGGGGCATCTTGCCCAGTCCCTATGGGCCAGACCTCAGCAGCAAGCTAACCTACTGGTTGGAGCATATGCCCCTGGAAGTCAATGTGCATAATAGCAACTAGTCGAGTGGTTGATTGATGGGTCAGGCACTTAGCATATTATGCTTTTATTATATAGGATATGATTATTAGCTATTAATAATTAATAGTAGGTATTTTACACACACACACACACACACACACACACACACACACTATTTCCCTTTTCTTTCTTTGTCTTTGGTTGAGTATTTAGTCAAAGTGGGTAGGATGGGAAAATGAGATGACCAAACAGGACTTGTGGATTCTCTCACTGACAGATAAGGAGCACAACTTTAACACTTATGATGACAGCTTCATCACAGACCTCAACACACCCTATGATTATGAGTCTCTGATGCACTATGCGCCTTTCTCATTTAACAAGAATGAAAGTGTTCCTACCATCACAGCCAAGATCCCTGAGTTTAACTCCATCATTGGGCAGCGCCTGGATTTCAGTGCCATTGATTTGGAGAGACTCAACCGAATGTACAATTGCAGTGAGTACCTTTGGGGCTGAGGTCAATGATCCCCAACAGAGATTCCCCACCCGGCAGGTTTCCTATATATTTTTCTCTAGTCTTCTTTTATGATCTAGCTAAACTAGATGCCTTGTGCATGAAATTTGTGCATGGATAGGGTCCCTAGGCCTGGCCGGCAATCAATTGTGACTGGCAGGGCAATTGGGGGCCCCCACTGGTGCCCACCTTGGATAATTTGGAGCTTATGGGCTGGGGGCAGTACCTGCATTGAGCACCTGTGCCCTGGTAGTCAGTGCACATCATAGCTACTGGTCGTTTGGCTGGTCATTCTGCCATTTGGTTGATTTGCATGTAGGCTTTTATTATATAGGATAAAATGGACAAACTACATTTCTCCCATCTCTAGAGTGGGAAAATTGTAACACCTATATCACAAGATGGTTGTGAAAATCAATTATGTGCTTGTGTTTTATAAAATGAAAGTATTGGGGCAATTTAAGAAGCTGTGATTGTCCAGCTTCTTTAGCTTCTTTCTGAAGGGTGCATCATTATGTAATGTTCAAGACAGTATTGAAAGTATTTTGTATCCTTGAAAGTATTTTGTATCCTGTAAAACTATTTTTCCAGGGTAGTTGTTCCTAGAGTAATCCAATGCTTGGATTTGGGATATTTTTTTAAATGACCATACTTGTCTTTGGAGACACATTCTTTCATTCTCTTTCACACATACCATGTTTCCCCAAAAATAAGACATCCTCCGAAAATAAGACCTACTTATAGGTTTCCTTCTGAGTGAAATATAAGGCATACTCCTGAAAATAAGCCCCCCCTCCCCCAGGCTAAACATGAGAAATTTGGTCCACTGATTCTGAAAGAAATGGAGTCACAAGAAATTCATCAGGAAATTCAGAAATTGGATTGTTATGATGATGTTCCAGAAGATGATGACATGATTGTCATTGAATAAATGAGTAAATTCTTTTTTGAAAAAATATATTTTATTGATTTTTTTACAGAGAGGAAGGGAGAGAGAGATAGAGAGCTAGAAACATTGATGAGAGAGAAACATCGACCAGCTGCCTCCTGCACACCCCCTACCGGGGATGTGCCCACAACAAATGTACTTGTCCTTGACCGGAATCGAACCTGGGACCTTTCAGTCCGCAAACCGATGCTCTACCACTGAGCCAAACCGGCTTTGGCATGAGTAAATTCTTGATACTATAGGATTCACAGTTTGTCTGGTTTGTGTTGACAACTACCATACTACCTTACTGAATACAGGTAATAAATTTCCTTTATTTTCATTTAACAATAAATGTGTACCGTATTCTTCTTCATGGAAAAATAAGACATCCCCTGAAAATAAGACCTAGCGCATCTTTGGGAGCAAAAATTAATACAAGTCACTGTCTTATTTTCGGGGAAACAGGGTATATAGAGAGGATATACCAAGTACAGAGTCGAGTATTGTAGGTACCTCCTTCTTGATCTCAAGAAGTCAGGTTTGGTTTTTGCACAATGAGAGGCCTTTTTTATTATTTAACTCTATGATTCTGGGTGGTGGGTAGGACTGCATGAATACTGGCAAGTTATAAATTCTGATGGGGGACAGTAGGATTTGCATCTGAGAAAAGTCAAGAAAATGCAAGCCTCATGATCCTGCTATATCTGAACAACGAGATCTTAGTAACCTAAGACATTAGGTATTTGGGATGAGGTGCCTTTAATTTTTAACCAGGTGACAAAAATGTCATTTGCAGCCTCAACTCACACCCTTTTGGACCACTGTGCTTTTGAAAAAGCAAACATCTGTGGGATGATTCAGGGTACCAGAGATGATGCCGACTGGCACCATGAGGACAGCACTCGGCCTGGACAAGTGGATCACACCTTGGTAGGACAATGCACAGGTGGGTGAAGGCAGATAATGACCACCTGGGGTGGTTCATCAGGTTCAATTGGTAATGGCAGCCAGCATGTTTTGCCTCAGTGGGAATGTTAGTTATCAAACCTGGAATTCTAAACGTGGGGGAAAAAATACACACACTTCTCTTTATTATTAACCTAATAAAAAGCACCGAGGTTCTGGGCGTGCAAAAGGAAGATGCATTTAAGTGATGACAAAACTGATGTGGTTGATAAGACATGCTTTTGTACATAAGGGCAATGTCCCTAGAGCAGTGTCCACCAATAGGACTGTAATGTGAGCTACATATATAATGTAAAATTTTCTCACAGTCACATATTCCTAATCTAGCATCCTTTTATTAAATGCTAGTCATTGAAATAATCTCAACCCTGTTTGAAAGCAGGTGGGGTTATAGGTCATAATCACTTTATAAAGACTGAGCTATTATAAAGTCCCTTAGTCCATGCCTGTGCGTGAGTTGGTTAGATTTCCTTCACAAAAGGAACCCAGGAGGTCATCCAGATTCCAGGCCACTAGGGAGAAAGCCAGAGGTTGTAAACTATTGCTATGTTTCCTCTGGCCTTGGCAAAAGGCAAAAGTCTCTGCCCACATCAGATTATTAAACATATAATCTCAAGTATCCGAAGGGTTATCGAAGTCTAAAATTCTCTTTACATTTCCTTCATGGATTCTAATCCAATCTCTACTGTGGGCTAGCTGCTGGGCTAATATACAATTTCCAGATAAACAAAAAGGTGATCTTCATGTGAGAAGAACCTGCTGAGAGAATGTTCTGGCATCTTAATAGGAAAGGAAAGGATCACACCCCAGAAGAAAAATATAGGAAAGCTTTATCAGGTTAACTTGACCAGCTATTCTGCTTCTTCCACAGGAAGCACCTCATGGGACCATGTTCCCTCTGCCGGTGAGCACTGGCATTGTTCAGATAGATGCATGGACTCAAATAACTTGAAAGATAGAAGCCATATCCCATTTAAAACCCAGACATGTGAATGAATCCCTCTTAGTGGCAGAGCTAGGGCAAGAATTCAGGCCTCCTGATTCCCAGTTACTGGACTTTTACCTCACACTTCTATACATCTGAGCAGAATTCCTAAACAAGGAACCTTCAGTAATTCATACATAATTCAGAGGCCTCAGGTTAAGTTCTAGTATTGAGAATACACGAGAAAACATATTTTTTCCTGGTGTAATATTAAAGCCATCATGAAACTTTTAAGCCAGGTGGAAATCTTATTTAAACATCCATGTGCACTACCCATCCAATGACCATCTGAAAGGCTCACACCTCATGTAGGAGGCAGGATAAAGCAGGGAACCCTACTATCACAATGCCCAAACCTCTTCTAGATGTTTTCTTCATTTGTACTTTGTGGGATGTTTTGAGTGGAGCATTCAGTAAGAGGTTGAATCTGGAGTACAGTTTAAATGACTTCTTTATATGCAAGAATTGTTCCTTGAGCCTTACTTTGAAAAGTGCTAGTTTTTAAAGTAACATTTTCCCTTTGGGGAGAGAATTTTGGGATATTTGACCTGGGCCAACCCCAGTTTTGGCACAAATATAGACACTCTCCCATTTTTTTCAGTGTTCTTGCAAAGGTTTCTTTATATATAAGAGACATACTTAATAGTTCATACTATACTTTGAATGCCCCTTTTATGACACAGTAAGGATGATTCTTTACCGCAGCAAACACACCCAGTCATTGGGCTAGACACAGGTGAAACTGAACCCTTAACAATGTGAATATTTAAATTCCATTCGCTATACCTTTGAATCCCACCGTTTCTTATACAATTAGGAGGCCAACTCTTTGCCTCCTATTTGTGTGGGGAATAAAGTTCCCCTCACAGACATTAAATTCTATCAAACTTTGCTTAAAGCCCATATTTTCTTAAGTCAGAAGTCTATGTTTCACCAACTTGGGAATAAAGTCAATCAAAAGAAGCTGTGCAGAGCTGCGGTTTAGCCTGTTAGTCTGTTCATGGAGACAAATAGAATATATATACTGACAAACAACCTTCTTTTTATTTTCTCCAGCAGAGTTCTAGCTTGTGTTGGCTGTTGCTCACTATTTCACTTGGTGGGGTCCAGGGCGCCCTGAGGTATGGGCAGCCAGAGATGAGATGTTGGGTGCTCTCTCCACAGGTGCTGGCTACTTCATGTTCTTCAACACCAGCTCAGGGTTGGCAGAAGAGGCAGCCTTGCTGGAGTCTCGGATTCTTTACCCAAAGAGGAAACAGCAGTGCCTGCAGTTTTTCTATAAGATGACTGGAAGCCCTTCAGACAGACTCACCATCTGGGTCAGGAGAGATGATGGCACAGGCAACGTTCGCAAGCTGGTCAAGATGGAGACCTTTCAAGGTATCTGGAAACAGTCATGCAAGGACTGATCTGGCTTACAATGTGGGATTCTAATTCTTTTTTCCTTTCCCTTTCCTTCCACCCTCCATTTTCACTCTTCCTCCCCTCTCTTCATTTCTCCTCCTCCTTTTCTTTTTCCTTCTCTTTCTCTTCTTCTTCATTTTTCCTCCATACCTCCCTCCCCCACAATGTTTAGTCCAGTGTCTGGTATATTTGCACCACACAATACATGTTTTAAGCACTCAGAAATTATATGCAGCAATGAGGGGTTAGGTGAAACTTAAATACACTCTATAAGAAGCTAATCAGAGTATATAAATCCAATTTTCACTAGAACATTGGAGAAAGCCTGGGCAGAGAAATTTTGTGATTCAGAGATGGGGATTGGAAGGTAATAGGTTAAACTTCTGTAGCACTCACCTGTATGAATTCATTTTAGCAACTTGATTTCCACTTGTAATGTAGCATTTGACTTCTCTTTAATCCCAATGCTAGGGTACACCCTGGGCACAATGTGAAAGCAGGGACAGAACTTTGGAGAATTCTGAATTGTTCTACCCTGGCAGTTTCCTCTCCCTAGACCCTCAAACTCTTCTCTGGCTTCTTATGCTGCTGGGCCAGATCCCCATTTTCTAGAACAGCCTTCTCACTTCTTACCTCAGGTCTTTATTCAAAGTTATCACTTCAAGTTCAAGCTCAGAAAAAAGAAGTAGACCCAATTTTACTAGAATGTGGGTATCTGGATAGTGTGGATAGTGGTAATTCTTTTTAAAAGAGAATAGCTTCCCTACTTTGTGGAATTTCATGTACTATGAGAAAGAAGGGGTGGGGGGGACACTGGGTGTTAGCGAGTGAGTCAGTTTTGCATACAGGAGATCCAGCTAACCCTGCAAGTTATCATCTTCTTTAGAGCTTTCCATGCTCTCTGGCATCAATTCACAGGTGGGGCCATATGAAATTGCCATTATGAGAATTTTGGATTACAAAATGATTCTTGTATAAGGCTCAGCCTAATACTTGAAAATTCAGTGCTAATAATAGGAGGTTGGGGGGGGGTGTTTATACCATCAAACCCAGGGGGGAACCCAGAACCTGTGAAACTGAATGGTAATGGAAAATAATTTTGTGATTAAGATTTGAATATGAATTTTTAAGTAGAGCACAGTGTGTCTTTGTACAGCTACTTTCCCTAGAGATGTAATTTTGGAAAAGATCTTTAGCCAGTTCATAACAGTATCTATCTCATAGGGTTGTTGTGATGTTTCAATAAGATAATTCATATAAAGTAATTGGCATAGTACCAGAGTCATAATTGGTGCTCAGCAAGTGCTGGCCACAGTTGTCACCCATCTTATTCTCTGTCCTCAGGTAACCAAAACTGGAAAATAGCCCATGTGACACTCAGAGAGGAGAAGAAATTTCGCTACCTTTTCCAGGGCATAAAAGGTGACCCCCAGAACTCGAATGGGGGAATTTACCTGGATGACATCACCCTAACAGAAACTCCGTGCCCTACAGGAGTTTGGACAGTACATAACTTCTCCCAAGTCCTTCAGAACACGGTTAAAGGGAGCAAGATCCAGAGCCCTCGATTCTACAATTCTGAGGGATATGGTTTTGGGCTGACCTTATACCCTCATGGTAGAATGAACTCCATGAGCTCTGACTACTTAGCACTTGCTTTCCACCTGTGCAGCGGGGAGAATGATGCTATCCTGGAGTGGCCGGTGGAAAACAGACAGGTGATCATGACAATCCTGGACCAGGATCCCGATGCCAGGAATAGAATGTCCTCAAGCATGGTGTTCACGACCTCTAAGTCCCATACATCTTCAGGTAAGTGGTTCTAGGAGCTGCCCCTCAACCTGAAGGGACAACAAATGTGATTCTCATCTGTGTATCAGAGATTAACATTCCTCTCACATTTCCTTTTGGGGCATATCAATAACATAGTCATGTTTGAGTATTAAGTTAAAATTGTCAACGTTATTCTGTCTTCCTCTTTTCTGAATTCACCCTTCAAGTAAGGGCTTGCAAAGTGCCAAACTCTAGGCTAAGTCCTAGGAATAAAAAGCAAATCAGCCAGTTCTTGCTCTGTGGAGCTCAGTCTAAATGAGAAGACAGATACTATTAATCATTTACCAGATGCTCAGGACCAATGCACTGATCATCAGTATACTCATGACACAAACTTGCACCAATACATAAATAAGCAAACTGTTTATGTTTTTTTCAAATGAAGAGTGTTTAAGCCTTAAGAGGAAGAGGTTATAGCTGCTCCTCCCAATTCACTGAGGAAGCCACTCAATAGTGGACAATTGACCGTTCAGAGCTGTGCTTCTCTGCCCTTCCCCCCTTTCAATTCTGAGTTTTAATTCTCCTAGAAAGAGTAGATAAACTGATTTGCTTCGATGAAATTTTTTTCTGATTAGTAGCAAAGCTCCACATTACTCATTAAAGACATTTTGGAAAGTGAAGTATAAAGAGGTCATGTTGTTACAGAGAACCAGAATAAATCAAGCAATGCTCAGAGAGTTTGAAGTCACACTTTATTCACCGGTGAGCTTAGAGAAAATGAATTCAAATTCTAAGCAAAGCTACAAGCAGAACTTCCCTTTTTATTAAAGAGCCAGCCCAGCCGGGTTTGGCTCAGTGGATAGAGCGTCGGGCCTGCGGACTGAAAGATCCCGGGTTCGATTTCGGTCAATGGCATGTGCTTTGGTTGTGGGCACATCCTTGGTAAGGGGTGTGCAAGAGGCAGCTGATTGATGATTCTCTCTCATCGATGTTTCTAACTCTCTATCCCTCTCCCTTCCTCTCTATAAAAAAAAATCAATAAAATATATAATAATAATAATAAATAAATAAATAAATAAATAAATAAAGAGCCAGCCCTATGTACGCTTAGTGATTATCTTGCTGCTGGCCTTGAAAACAACACAGTTCTATCCAATTAAAAAAAAATGCATCTGGCATGGCATTGAAAGTATGGGCATAGTTAGTCTCTGGCCTATAAGGTCAGATAGCTAAGTTTATCTTCCTCATTATTCAAGCAGGATAGAAAGCAAAGTTATTTTTTTTTAGAATAAGAGGCAGTCTTAAAAAAAGAAAATAGCAGAGAATTCCAAACAGTAGTTTTACAAAATGGGGGTTAGCCTTCTCAATGTGATTTTGTGATACCTATAACTTTGCAGCAATAAACGGCTCAGTCATTTGGGACAGACCAACCATCGTGGGAACTTATGATGAGAACTGTAATTGTTACAGAAGCATTGACTGGAACCGGGGCACAATCTCCCACAGCATTCTGAAGAGGAGGAGTTACCTTAAAAACGATGACCTTATCATGTTTGTGGATTTTGAAGGTACTTGTGCTGATCTTCCTGGAAGAATAACCCTATCCTCTGGGTGTTAACTGATTGTTAAGCATCTCATGGAGGGTGGGATTTTTTTTCTTTTTTTAGGGCTAGGTAAAAATGAAAGAGATATGTTCTGAGAAAACCACATGTTGCAAAACTCGGAATTGGAAGGGGGAAAGGGTAGAGAAGCAGTTCACCTGTCCTCGAGAGAAACTAGATTTTTAGTGTTCATCTTTTGTGAGAATTTATCAAATATGACAGTTCTCACTGACTTCAATTTTGTTTAGGTCAGCCTATCAATGTTAACTTTATATTTCTTCTTCAAGTTAAATAAAATTGTGATTGGACTACTTTGAAAATAAAAATAAGTAGCATTAGGAGAGTCAGCTGGGTCCAAAGCCACATTTCATGTCACTAAAGATGATGTCCACAAGGAATAGAGGCCACCCAGGGAACTTTGTCCAGGAGTGCTGACAAGTGTGGTCAGATATAAACCATCCTTCTTCCTCTTTAGACATCACCCACCTCAACAAGACTGAAGTCTCACCTAGAAATACAAGGCTGACCCTTCAAGGCCTTGTTCTCCAAGGCCAGGAGCAGCAAGCCTCAAAAGAAGACTCAGCGCAGGCCTCCTTAGAGATCTTCCCCGGCAGCCATGGCAACGGGCAGCCCAGGCGAAAGAAGCGGTCAGCTGAGAGCACGGGCCCCTTGGAGGACCACAACTGGCCACCGTACTTCAGAGACCCATGTGACCCGAACCCTTGCCAAAATGAGGGCATCTGTGTGAACGTGAAGGGCATGGCCAGCTGCAGGTAGGCTTTGTGGCTGGGGAGGCGGGTGGTGGGTCAGCAGAGGGGAACCTTGTGCTTAACCTGGTAAAAGGCACTGTTCGTGGGTTAGGACAAGGACTACATCAGGTGGTCAACTGGACGTAACTGTCCTTGACTCAGTGCTGTGCCTGAATCTGTGGGTGCTGCCACAGCGGGACTCAGGACCAAGCTCCCAACTCCCCTGTCTGCCAATGCTCTTATTCTTTATTAATTCTCATTATTATTTTTATTGTCTATGAGTTCTGCTGTACTATTATTGTAGTTTTTTACTAATAGTAGTAAGGGTACCTGAGATCGATGGACTGCTTGTTGTGTGCCATATGCTCTCCTGAGCAGTATACATGCATCATCTAAAGTCAGCCTGCAACACACAGGCCCTGTCATCTCCAGGTAGTGCATAACGAAGTGAAAGCTTAGAGAGATTAAGTGATTTGTTTAAAACACCCAGACGGTAAATACTGCAGCTGGACTTGCCTTCAGGTCTGTCTGATTGCACGGTTTGCTCTATTTAATAGTTCTTTTTGTGATGTTTGTTATTTGCATTAAATTATTTCATGAAAGGATTTATTGATGCCAGAAGTATCAGTTTCAGTTGACAGAATAGTAGCAGATGTAGGAACTGTTCTGCTTGGCTCAAAATATTTACATTTCTTCTTAGTTCTTTATGATTGCCAATTGCTTCTTCTATTTTTGGCTTTTATTTTGAAATAATTTTAGACTTACAAATACATTGCAAAAATACCCTATAGGCCCCTATACCCTAATGTTAACATCTTATCTTATATAACCATGGAACAATGAGCATAGCAAGGAAATAAATGAAAAAGAATAAAACTAAATACTATGACCAATATGATTAACTAAACTAAAGGTCTTACCCTGATTTTCCAGTTTTCTCACTAATGTCCTCTTTCTCTTCAGGATCCAATTCAGGATCTCACATTACATGTGACTTTCATGTCTCCTTCGCCTCCTTTAATCTGGCACAAGTCCTCAGTCTTTCTTTGCCTTTCATTATCTTGATATTTTTGAGGAGTGGGGGTCAGTTATTTTGCACTGTTCCTCAATTTGGGCTTATCTGGTGCTTTCTCATGATTATATTGAGGTTGTACATTTTGGGCAAGAAGAGCAAAAATGAGATACACTCTTCTCGGTGTGTCATGTGAGGGGTACCTGGTCTTAATATGTGTTGCTACTGGTGATGCTAACCTTGCTCACCTGCCAAACGGATGTCCACCAGGCTTCTTAGCATTCCTCACTCTGTAGTGGACGGATGCCTTGGGAGAAGACACTCGGAGACCATGCTGACATCCTGCTTCTCTTCAAATTCTCACCCACTAATTTCAGAATCTATTGGTGGATCCTCCTGGAAGAATCGCCATTCTAATATTTTAATGGTGATTTTCTATTTGCTGTCTGCATTAATGAAGTGAAATTCTTCTATGAAGAATAACTCCCTTCTCCTCCTCATTCATTTATTTCTACAATTATTTACTTATATTCCTAAGGATTCAAAAATATTAATTTTATTCTCTGAGCTACATTTTAATATGCCAGCACTTACCTTGTTGCTCACATTGTTCCAGCTTTGGCCTTGGGGAGCTCTTCCAGAATGGCTCCTATGCCCTCTCCCACACAAGCTCATTCTTTCAGGAACTTGATGTTACTTCCTGGCATCACAGGAAGTCCCGGACTCATCTTTTACTTGCCCTGCCCCAGCCCTGGAGTCAATCACTTTTCCAAAGTGCCAGGGTTTCATTGGAGAATGCCCACCTTGTTTCTTGGGGTTTCCAAGGCCACGGGGTGGCATGGCACCTCTTTGCTGATAAGTCCTTGGATACCAGATTTCAATATGTGCCCAGTGGGCTTCATGCTTCTCAGAGTTAGGAAGTCAAGGGTTTCCACTTGTGTGCCAACCTTTTATCAGCCAAATTATTCCTCTCTCTCAAGCCTGTGGCTTGGAGTTTTTGTGGAGAAAGCTCCTCTAAGGCAATCAGCTATATTTGGAGGGAAATGGGCCAGAGAAAACTTGCTATTATTCACTGATTTTTAAGAGGCCAATTCCAGATGAATAAAGGAAGCCTTAACTTCTATCCTGCCACTTTGCTCTGGGGGGAGACTTTGTGATGGGAATGTCGTTTGACACACTGTTCTCATGGAAGAGATGAAACACTGCCCCTAACACCGTGGTTCTGAGATTAGTTGATCTTTATAACAAATAACATTTTTATTTTTAAAGAACATCAAGGATGGCATAGCCATTATGTGCCTACTATGTGCCAGACATCTCACCTTACAGTAGCACTTTGGAGGATATTTTCTAGAAATTTACAGGGTCCAACATTAATGCACTGAGACTCTATCTGGAGAATTCACCCTGTAGTTTACAGTCTAAGTCAGAGTCAGGCAACATATTCTTTAAGTACCCCAAGCCTTCCTCCTGAACTTTGCATGTGCGGGCTGAATCCTGAGTCTGGAGACCAATCTCTGGGATGAGACTTCATGTGTGAAACACTGACCTCATGACCTTGAGCAAGTTATTTAACCTTTCTATAAATGAGGTTGATGAGAATGGCCTGATTATAACCAAGGACCGTTACAGTGCATTGGTGCACACAAAGCCCTTCGAATGGGGCCAGGCCCGTGGAACCACTCAGTAAGCGCTCACTGCCATTTCTGATGAGTTGGCGCTTGTCACTGGGGGGGTGCGGGGGCTCTGGTGGCTTCCACATGAACCCCTGTGTCCTGTTCCCAGGTGTGTCTCCGATCATGCCTTCTTCTACACGGGAGAGCGCTGTCAGGCCATGCAGGTGCACGGCAGCATCCTGGGCCTGATCATCGGAGGTACCGCCGGTATGATCTTCTTGACCTTCACCATCTTCTACATGTTTCCCAAAAAGTCGAGGCAGTGACCTGCCTGCTGACATCAGCCAGACCGAAGAAGCTCCTCCTCTACCCACACCTCTGCTCACGTGCTGAACGCTGTTTGGGGTGGGTTTTGTCAGCCTTGTTTTGAATAGGCCTCTGAGGACCAAGACCTCCAGCCCCCCGTGTGACGGATATGGTTTTTCTGTCCCCAACCCTCACATGATTCTGTTACCCTGCTATGTGCTCTGAATGTATCTACTGTGTCTGTGACAGCACTCACTACACTTCTTTGTAAATCACTTGCTTAATTGATTGTCTTTCCCACAGACTGTAAGCTCCATGCAGGCAGACCCTCATATCATGCCAGTGCCAATGCCTGGAAGCGAGATAGCCTAGCCCATTGTGGGCCTTCAGTGAAAATGGATAAATGAATAACTAAGATATATGAACTCTCATTTCTTCTGTAGATGAAATACCTACAATAAAATTTGTACCTCGTTTGCATCAGAATCAAATGCTCAAATACATACTTTTCACTGGACACAACAGGATTATTACTCTTCCAAGGCCTCTTGTGCTAAAGGATTTCAAATAGAGAGTCCTCCCAGCATCAGGGCCCCAATGCACTTGCTTTCCTCCTCTGAATCTAAGAACAGGTTTTAACAAATTCAATAAATATTTGGTCAGTTCCTTCTCTGTGTTCGGCATTGTGTGTTTGTGTGTGGAGTGGATGGGGGAGAGATGGCCCAAAACCCTTTCTCAGATCCTTTTAAATTTTAAAGTATATTTTATATGTTATTCATGTATAAGATTATTAAATTAACAAACAGAAAGTACCAAGTAGAAAAAAAAATTTAAAGAAGTCTTTTTAGAATACTTCCTTTCCATGGTGACTAAGAAGATAATAGTCTAGAAAGTTCCCAGATAGATCAGGTCACTTGGTGTTTTATATATATATATATATATATATATATATATATATATATATATATATATATGTATATATATATAGTTATGAGTACTGTTTAGTGAACTATCCCAAACCTTAGTAAACAGGGGATGGGAAATAGTAGAGTGGAATGTTGGTCCCCTCTAATGAGTACTGACATGGGGAAAAATGATGGAAAGATTTAACATGGGTTGGAAAGCCCAAAAAATGTGTGTGTGTGTGTGTGTGTGTGTGTGTGTGTGTGTGTATACAAGTGAATGTGTAAGACATGAGATTAAAGGTGAGCCATCTCATCAAGATAGTGAAGACAAGACTTATCTCTCTCATCTTTCACATTTGCCAAACTCTGGTCCTGAAATACAGAAATAGATTGGTCATGGCCTCATGTGGGTCACAGCTTCCCTCAGGGCCTAGACTTTGACTCATATGTGACTCAACAGCTTGTGGAAATCATTAGTAACATTTAAAGATTTCTATCTGGTCAAGAGAATAAAAGAGAGTAGGAAAGTGGGATTATGAGGAAGATAGGAGAGAGTGAGAGGCAGGTAAGACATTCAAATTAGCCCCAGGCAAAAATGGTCACCAATATCCATTCGCTCTCTATCCAATCTTTACAATAGAATCTTCAAATCCCAGCAGGTCAAATGGTCACCGAGAATATGGTTTATACTCTCCCCTTCCCTGGCAGGTAGGTGGGGCTGTGTGACCAAGTTCTGGCCAAGAATGGGAGCAGAAATGTTGAATGACAGCTTCTGAAAGCTTTCTTTAAGAAGCCTTGGTGCATACACCTTTAGTTCCTTCTTCTGTTCTGATGGCTGATAAGGGGACAGGATTTTCAGAGTGGGAACTGCCTTGTGGGGCTGAGAGGTGACCCTGGGAAAAGCAGAACAAAAATAAATGACCTGGTCCCTGAGAACTCTATGGAGCCAAGTCTACCATACCAGTCTTGGACTGCTTATCCATACACTTATGTGCTAAAGTAATGAACTTGCAGTTTAAGCCTCTGTTATTTTGCATCTTTGTAGCTCACAGAAAACATACTCCTCACTGATATGATGGTTTCCACAAGGTCAGCACGTGACTCAGACTCAATCAGTCACGATGCCTTACACTGTCATGGAACACAGGCAAATGGGGAAGAAAGCAGCTGTTCTTCCTTTTAGATCTTAATCTAAAAGGCCTCATAGATTTCTTCCCTCAAAGATCTGTCATGGAATGAAATAAACTCAGAGAGGGAGGCAGAACCTCAAAAGAGAGAGGGAGAACTGGAGAACAATGAACTCCTGCATCCAACTCTACCCAAAGGTGTGCCAATTTAGTATCTTTTCTAGGTACATGAGCTAATAAATGTCCATCCTTGCTTAAACTAGTTTGATCTATGGTTCTGTTTCCAATAACAGCTGACTCTACTGCTGTAGCACCTAGTTGGCTCATTAGCAAGGGAAATAATGAGATTCTTTTAAGAAAAAAATGTATGTTCCTTAAGATTACCAAAGCCAAATTGAGATGCAGACACCGGGAAGTTACCCAGGCTCACTCATTTGTTAAATGACTTCTGGCTTCATAATGGGCAGAGTTAAACTCAAGCCTTAGTAAAATTATGATTTAGGATGTCATGTATCTTCAGGATTCCTTTCCAAGACACCTAACCATGAATTAAACGCAAGAAGGTGGAGGGTGTATGTATTGTGATTCTGAGTAGTGACTGTGTTTATTTTTTTATTTTTTTAAATATATTTTATTGATTTTTTTTACAGAGAGGAAGGGAAAAGAAGAGAGAGTTAAACACGTTGATGAGAGAGAAACATCAATCAGCTGCCTCCTGCACATTCTCTATTGGGGATGTGCCTTCAGCCAAGGTACATGCCCTTGACCAGAATCGAACCTTGGACCTTTGAATCTGCATGCCAACACTCTATCCACTGAGCCAAACTGGTTTGGCCAGTAAGTGACTGTGTTTAAACCTGGGATCTGTGATAGAACATAAGAAAGGATAACTTCATTCAATAATTACTGGGGCTTTTTATAAAGACAACTCTTCATAGCAACCTGTATCATTTTCACCCCCTTTTACATTATGGAAATCGAGTCTCAAGAGAGTTACTTCATCCAAGGTCACAAAACAAGAAGTGGTGAGTAACAATTGGAAAGCACAAGGCGTTGGCTCTAGATCCCATGCTCTGTACAGTATATTCACTAACTGGCTGTCAATCAGTACTAAAGTCACACCCAGGTGGCCACAAGGTGAAGCAGGAACTCCAGACAATTCAAGTAGCCAATCAGCTACTGCTTCAGTCTGCATTACAAGGAAAATCACGACACAGCCAAGTTTATTAGGACAAATGTCTCAATTCTTCACTTGTGTTTAAACACAGCCTTTGAAACACTGCCTTTCTGAGAAGTCATATTTTCCTCATTTGTGGCTAAATGACATCCAACAGTCTGAGAATGCTCGGTAGATCTCTGGCAAGAACAAACATAACACCCCCAGCCACTGGGGCCTCATGGAAGCTCACTTGGATGAAGACTAAAGATGAAAATAGCATGGACGTCAAGCTGCTCCATTTGGGGACTGAACTGGGTGGCTGATGTGAGATCTGCTTTCAATAAGGCAACACAGCAGTAGACCTTTCATGCTCCATCAGAAATGACAAGAGGAAGTGAGCTGATGCCACAGTTTACCCAGAACACTGGTCGTCATGTTCGGGGCTACCCCCTAAGAGATATTATAACGAGAAATGAAGGTTGGAGATGCCATAATTTCTCCACCCTTCCCATCACCATTGTTCTCCCTCGGTGATTTTGTGTCCTCGGAAACCTCGGCTCTATGTGCATCAAGTTACATGGAGAAGCAGTAGAGTGTGGTGGTGACATGCATATTCTAGATCAGACACCCTGCATTCAACATGTGGCTCTAACACTCTTGAACTGTGTGACCTTGGCAAGTTATTCATCTCTCTGTGCTTAATTTGTTCACCTTTAAATAAAGAGAAAAAGCAAATTTACTCAACCCAGGGTTGCTGTAAGGCTTAAATGAGATTACATTCATGAAGAGCTGAGGACAACATCAAACACATGGTAAGAACACTATAGATGGTAGTGAACGTAGTTAAATAGGTATCATCGGCAGATAAATTGCATTTCATTTGCCATGCACCTCTCCCAGAAGTTCCTGTATGTTTAGCTCCATATCAAATTGAGATTTTGTCCTCTGTTAGAGGAATGTCCAACATAAGGGAAACGGTGTGAGAGAGATTTTGAGAGGTTAGGAGCAAATATCCAAAGGCACATGATATTCTCCCAGTCAGAAGTTGCCTGTCTCATTACCCCAGATCAGGTCAGCTTGTCCCTCTTCCCTAAGGGCGGCCTTCTCAGCAGTTTGCTTCTCCTGGGTTCTTGGATCACACTTTGGCAGGCATGCGTGTCCCAAGGCCAGACTTACCAGCTGGCCTCAGCTGGGGGCTGGTGTGTCAGATAGCCCCAGGACAGCTGCAGATTCAACATGGATTGCAAAAGAAAACCCAGCCCAGCTGTAGTTTTCTATGAGTGAATTAGAAAAGGAACCAGACCATCCTACTTCCGCCTTTTGAAGTTGCACTGGTGGAAAAAGAGTAGAAGTCCCATGAAACATGGAAGGCACCCATTTTGCTCCCTCAGACCACCTGTAAAAGGGATCAGGTGATTTCTGCAGCTGTTTTTAGCAGTGCCTTTGGTTCCATAAAAAAGACTCAGTCAGAGAGGGAGGAAAGAGGCAGAAGGAGGAGGTATCCTGGCTGGTATATTTCAGAAATGAACATGTGGCTGGAGAGCCATCTTGTTCACCAAAACTATGTAACTGGCATGCTTGCCCACCCCATACCTTTAGCCTCCCTTTTATGACTTCCTTTCCTTTTCCAAGGACCATAATGTAAAAGGGATAAGAGGTCGGGAGCAAAAGAGATTCTTTCATTCCTTGTTTCCATCATCTCACAGGCCTTGATTCCACCTTCACTCTGTTCACAGGCCCCAAATTACTTCTCTGCACATTTCTCATTGGGCATGTGGCCCACAGGCCTGAAGTTGTATGCCTTTGAGGTTCTACCCAGGAGGACCCAGAGGAGGTGCCTCTCCTAATGACCAGCAGGTGGCGATCAAGCCTCAGGAAAAGCCTGTGGATGTTGCCACTCAGGGCTGGAGGCCAGCTGTCACTCCTTAGCCCAGCTGGTTAGGGCCACTCTGACTAGGACAGCTGTGAGAGAGCTCCTCTGGGCGTGGGAAACGCTCCCAGTTCCAGAAGAGCAGTAAATGAATGTACAATTTTCCTCGGATAATCAAAACCAAACACATCTTTCCACCACTACCGGGAGTGGGGACTGTTTGGCAGGGTGGAGGACAGAGGATGGTACCAATCAACACTGGTTACAAAAAAAGGCCCCAAGTCATTCTGGGATTGTGCTGTTGACCGTAGGACATGGGCTGCAATTGCAGTCTTCCCATGACCTCCCCAATCAGTTCCTGTTGCTTTTCATGCTGAGAAAAAGCCTTTTTTTGATTTTTTTTTTTTTTTCTGGGCCCCTGGGTTTGTCTGTTTAGATTTGAATAGTCACCAGCATACTTCATTTGGGACTTGGCTCTGTATTAAAGAATAAGAACGCTGGGGTGCGAAAGGGCTCACATATCCCCTAGCCATGGCCATTGTGCAGTGGGAATACTCGTGACCTTTGAACTCTTCATCTCAAAGTTTATGGGTAAAAGGGACATGAAAGAATCTAGAAAATCAGTTTTAAAGTACCCACGAGGACTATATCTCTATTCTAGGAAGCCATGTCCGGCCCACATAGGAAAGGGGGATTTGGAGATAAATACCAGGGCTCTGGCATAGGGGCTCTGGCATGGAGCCCATCTTTGCTTCTTTCTCTGTCTGCACTATATTCACTAAGAGTAGGAGGCTTATGGGAATTGTTTCCTCTCTAGAATGTGCTTGAGGATAAACTTGGATAGCTGTTCATGCATGGAAGAGGAAAGATTGGGGTGGGGGGAACCCTAGCCTCTGAGATTGGGGGATAGAAAGTCTTGGGTGCTGCAGGCTGCACCATGCCTTCAGTACCACCAATGGGGGCAGAGAGAGGGTGAAGAGGTCACTAGCCCAGTCCAGGGGGCCAATTCCAGTCTCCTGGCATCTACAGGGATGAGGGATAATTTGATCAGAGTCTCTGAGGGCAGAGAGGGGTTTGAATGACGCCACTGCTAGTACACTGGAAGAAAGGGGCACCAGGAAGTCTGCATGTGGACCCATTTGGTGCTGGAGAGGCATCACTCAGAGCAGACATCCCCTGGGAACTCACTAATCACAACAGTGAGGCTTTCCTGCTTCCCCACACTTTCATCCTCTGGGGCCATCTGGTTTCCAGGCCTGAGCTTGAAGGGCACTGATGTAGTTACAGCCCCACCCCCACCCCCACCCATTAGAGGGGTACTGAAGGCACCTGGGGTGGGGACAGGCCTGGGCCTCAGACTATACTGTTGGGCAACAGGAATCTGATATGTGCCCTTTGGGTGGGGTAGCTAGAAGCTGAGTTATGATGGTGACTCAGCATTCTGAGGCAAGAAAGAGGGAAGCAGAAAAGGTCAGTGTGAAGGCAAGTCTTTGGGGAACATTATTAAAACTCTGCCTATTTACATGTGTGCTTTGGGGCCTTGTAAGAAAAGTCAGCTCATCACATACAGAATTAGCTTGAAGGAAATCTTCAAAGTCAGCAATTTCTCCAGCACCCTTTCACTCCCTCCTGAGTGCCAGATCCAGTGCCCTTTGGATCCAGTGCCCTTCTGAAGGCCCCGAGGCACTGGCCTTAAACTGTCCTGGAATCTCATTACAGGCAGGGGGGTTACTGTCCCTGCCCCATGGCTCCCCTGGGGTCAGCCTCTGTCTGCTTTCACAGAGATGTGGAAATAATCTGTTATTTGCACAACACTTGATCGTTTACAAAACATCTTTGAACAAACTCTGCTTTTTGAGCCTGACAATGGCCTTGAGGGATGATGAGAATGCTCCTTATTTTTCAGACGAGCAAACCAAGGGTCACGGGAGTTTAGAGAAGGGTTCCAAGAGCAAGTAAAGCCATCTGCCTGGTGCGGGAGCCCTGCTCTTTGTGCCTCGACACAGGAATGACACAGTCAGCTTGTCCTCCAGGACAGAAGGCCTGTGGGGATCCCCAGGCAGTTCCTCCTTCCTGGGGAAGATGTGAAGCTGTGACTTTCTGGGGCCAAGGCCCTATGTGTGTCAGCAATCCCCAAGGAACATTTCTGTCAGTGTGGCTCTCAGGCAGGCTCGGAGGGGCTGGGGTTCTATGCACAGAACCTGCACATACATAGCCCAGCCCCGGTGATGTGATGCAGGCCTATTCTCACTGTATTTCCCCACCCTGCTGGCGGTGTGCGGCAGGCAGCGGTTGTGAGTAGCACAAAGCCTTTGTTCCTGGTTTGTATTAATACTTTGAAGCTGGTTGCCCCATGCAGTAGCTTCTGGATCGTGTGACTATTAAGCAATGGAAACAAGGCTGAGGTGTGCCATAAGTGTAAAGCACAGTATGGATTTAGTACCAAAATAAAAGTAAATTCTCTCATGAATCAGCGTATTCATTGCATCTTGGAATAATGATTTGGAAATATTGGGTTAAATAAAATGAATCATTGAAATTGATTTTACCTACTTTTAAAAATGTGGCTACTGAAAATGAAAATGCACGTGACTCAATTCTATAATAGTTCCATTAGGCAGTGCAGCTCTCAAGGCCTTCCTGAGAAGTTCAAAGCAAGCTGCAGTCATTCTCCTATAAAGTGTTTATAGGAAGCATGCTTCGCTCCCTGTCTATATTAATAAAGTCATAAAGCTAGAGGGAGGGGGGAAGTCTTCCAAACACAAAAAATGCACATCTTCCTTGTAAATGATGTAACATTATCTTAAAAAAGAAAAGAAAAGAAAAATCCGTTCAAATGAGCAGGGAACTCCAGACGAGGTGCCTTGGCCCATGCAAATATATGATGGCCAAGGTTTAACCCCTTGAGAGGTGCATGGCCAGTTGTGGGCATGCAATGTGGGCTGCAGGTGGCAGCATTTCCTGGGGAGGTCTGAAGGGTGAGAAGTGCCCATGGGGAGAGGGGCATTTGGACTTCATTTCTAAGGACTGGGAGGTCAGGTGTATAAAAGCTCAGAGCCTGGCTGGCACCTGTGTAGGTCGGTCTCTGATCTGCCGGCCTCACTGTCAAGGGCACATTAGCTCCTGGGATCACTCTACCTGGCCACCAGACACACAGCCTTCTGAGGAAGGCTGTCAGCTCCTGAGTGGGTGTGCCCCTTCTCATCTGGTTAAACTGAGCCTTTCCAAGCCACCTCTTTGGGAAAGTTGACATCCTTCACATTTGCATATTCAGCAAATGGAATGTTTTCAGCAGGAGAGCTTCCTTACTGATGCTGCAGGAGCAACCCTTGTGGGTGTGATGACCTTCATGGATAAATGCATGTTCACAGGTCACAGCCAACGCCTCTCACAGATTCTGCAGAGCAGCGTAGATCCTTCGCTTTGTTGGTTTGTTTAAACAATCTGATGAAATATTCTGCGTAACCTCCCCTCGACTATGGGTAGGACCTATGTATATGATATCATTCCCCAGGGTAAACTATATTACATAGCAAAGATGAAGGGATTTTGCAGATGGTAATTAAAAGGTCCCTAATCACCTGACTAGAATTAATCACAAGGGAGATGATCCTGACCTAATCAGGTGACCCTTTTAAAGAACCTAGAGATCAGAGAGCGTTAAATCAGAAACTCTCCTACTGGCTTTAAAGAAGCAAACTGTCTCACTGTGGAGAAGGGCCCCTGGCAGGAGACAGCAGGACACCTGTAGGAGCTGAGGGCATGCTGAGGGCATGCTGAGGGCCTCCGTCCTACAACCCCAAGGAATGGAATTCTGCCCAAAAGCAGTGAGCTTGGAGGAAGACCCCCAGGTAAGATCCTGAGCAAAAGACCCAGTTATGCCATGCGCAGGTTTCTGACCCACAGACACTGTGCAATGACAAATGAGTATTGTAAGCCTGTAAATTTGTGGTAATATGCTACACAGTAATAGAAAACAGTGAATACGGGAGATACGGGGAAATATCTATGGCCAACAACTCCCAGGGTTCTGTTTCAGCTGTCCATGAGGGCTCCAGCCAGACCACACACAAAAGTTACCACAAACATTTGTTTGTTTGTTTCCCACAAAGTTAGGTCCTAAAAAAGCTGTACTTCAAGGACCCCTGTTTAAACCCTCTGTAAGCTTCTGGGCTCCACATGCTGAGTGGAGGTGTGGATGGTGCGAGGAGAAGCATCAGCACTGCCCGTCAGCTGAGCTCAGTGGTTGAGCTTCAGGCACCACATCCTCCTGTTCCTCCCCTGCCTGGGAAATGGAAGGGATCATTCATTGTGCGGATAATGGAGTTAAATTGTGGCTGACATGGCGGACAATGCCTGAAACAGCAACAGCAAAAGTAAACGTTGCAAAAGAGCAGATAACTGCTGAAACCGGTTTGGCTCAATGGATAGAGCATCGGCTTGGGGACTGAAGGGTCCCGGGTTCGATTCCGGTCAAGGGCATGTACCTTGGTTGCAGGCATATCTCCAGTGGGGGATGTGCAAGAGGCAGCTGATCAATAACTCTCTCTCATCAATGTTTCTAACTCTATCTCTCTCACTTCCTCCCTGTACAAAATCAATAAAATATATTTTTTTAAAAAGAGCAGACAACTTATGTATTTTACCAGCTCTTGTAAAATATTTTATTGTTATAAGCATGAAAGGAAAACAGAACTGTGTGCTGGCATACTAAGACAAGATTTTAAATCCTAAATTCCAATTTTATAAATCTATAGCACCTCATTTCAAAGCTAACATCTTTGAAATGATGAGACAATATTCATTGACTTAAAAGAAAATACATAAGAGAGAACGTAAGCCCCTCATCTATTTTGCACACTCGGGGAATCCGGTTCCTGTTGGCCTGAGTCATTGACTGTCCCTTCGGGATGCTGAAGTCATGTGACATTACCATCACACGCCTCACATGAAATGCATTCCACCCACATGGCATTTCCACGACCACCCCTATTTCCTCTTCTCAAATGGTTGTGACTTCCTGTTCTACTTCCCTCAGAGTAACTCCGCCCCTGCATCTGCACGTACTGGTTGCTATCATCTTTCTCTTCTCTTCACAGCCTTTTCTTTAACCTTCCAACACAAGCCCCTCTGAAGTTCTTTACACAAACCACAAAGGTTGTGATTTCCCACTGTGTTACTTCATTTCTGGCCAGAGCAACCAACTCCTAAACAATCCATGAATGCTTCATTCCTTTCTTTGTCCACACAAACAATAAGAAACAGGGAAAAGGATGGTGAACATGTGACTCATTCAAGAGGTGACGTGATGGGGATGGGGGAGGTGAAGGAGGGTATGGGAAGATACATGGTGATGGACAGAGACTTGACTTGAGTGGTGAACACACAATAAATACAGTGTACAGATGATGTGTTGTGGAATTGTGCACCTGAAACCTGCATAATTTTGTTAACCAGTGTCACCCCAATACATTTCATAGAAAAGATAAAAAGAGATACGATGTGTCACACTGGACTTACAATCTTCCCAAAGAATATTTCTGTAGTTTATATTAATTACTCACATTCATACAGTTACAGATTCATGGGTGCGCTCCTTTATAGCTTTGAATTCTACTGGTCAGTTTAGGATACTCTTGGCCAAGAGCAGGGCTTGAACTATGTATCTTGCAGGTGGGAGAGAAAACCAAAATTTATTTCTCCAACTTTTTATTTACATGGCTTTTCTGGAATTTGCATCCAGTGCTGTGGCTCATGAGGTGGGAGGCACATGCACGCCTTGGGAGTGTGTGTGTGTGTGTGTGTGTGTGTGTGTGTGTGTGTGGTGAGGGAACGTGCCTCAGTTAACGAATGTGGGCAGATGGCCAGATGCACATTCTATGGAACGCTGCCAAAGGTTCCTGCCATTACAGAGGTTCCTTTCACAACATCGAACTCAATGATTCCCAAAGGAGCCCTGCAGAAGTGGCTGGAACTCAGTGTTTCTGGCCCCATTGTGTTTTTGAACATGTGAACCACAGCCTCCTCGCCAGCTCTCTGCTTTCCTTGGCTGGTCGTGTCAAGATGGCCTTGCTAATACAGTGGTACCTCTGCCTCTGTTCTCCCTGATAAAACCCCAGGCACCCGATCAGCCAAAGCCGGTCTTTCCCTAATGTCTCATTCTACTTCAGCAGGTCCTCCAACTTGTCAGGACTGAGCCCTGCCCACAGTTGATCGTGCTCTGGAGAATGGTGTAGCCTGATTGATGGTCATTTCCCTTAGGGGCTTTAAATAATGAATTATTCCATTGCAATAATGAGGTGACAACATTCAACAAACGTGGGACTCGATGTCTAGGCCATTTGTGAATATGTAGAAATAAAGAGTTCATTTACTTTGAACAATGTTAATATTTTTATCTATTCCACCTGCCCCCACTCCCCATGAAGAAAAGAAAGCCAGGATAAACTTTAGAATTAAAAGGAAGATATTTTTAATGAGTTAAAATATTAAAAGAAAACTCTTTTGAACCTTGATAAACTAATGGTTGTTGTTTCTCAGCCCCTTTTGTCCTATCTTTCTGGTGGGCAGGTCCTTGGTCCGAATGAGGAGCCCCTGGGCCCTATTTCCCAGGGAGTCCCACGTTTTATTGACTCATTATGACTTTGGTTGGAATACATGGTTGCTGTAGCTGCAGCACATGGTTGACTTTAATATGGATGCAAATTTAATAAATATTTGTATTTGTAAGAAAGGCACACACACACTCACAAATCACAATAAACAAATTCTTTGGAAAACCTCCACCATCTGTTCATCAAGAGGAAGTGTCAGTGAGAGCTTGGACTAGCCAGCTGTAGAACTTTCCGGAAGGTTTCCAAGTGGTTGGAATGAACACAAGTTACACTGTACAAAACTCTACACGTATATTGGTCTGGAGACTTAAAGACTGAGAGAGTTAATACAAAGAGAGCTACACAATACACCAAAGCCCAATAGATCCACAGTAACAATAACAGTAATAAACAGTGCTGTAGATTATTAAGATCTAGTCTATAATGCACAGAGAAGTACCTGGAAGCTGTTATACATATAATATAGGACAGTTGGGATCTGTTTTCAGTGCAATATATCACATTTGGCAATTAATGCATAAAAAATACGCTTTTTTATTTTTGCTTTCAAGATGTGGAACAAAACCAAAACATAAGACTTTTCTGATAAGCTATTAAAAAACTATAAACTATAAAAATGTAATCAGCAGTTGGACTTGCTTGGATCAGATAAAGGATGGTTATTACAATTTCTTTGCATATTCATTCCACTTAGCTCAAACCTTAAATGCAAAAAATATATTAAAAAATAGATGTGTAGGATCATATCTCCTTCTATACAATTTCTGGTCAATATTATTATCCACTTGAAAGCATCCTGATGATGTAATTTTCTCTTTATTTTTTGCCCTTAATTCTCTCCCTGCGCCCCCCACTTTGCTAAGAAAATACCAAAGAGGAATTAAACTTTCCCTATGACTTTCTTTCAGTTTGCATTTTTGAGCCACTTTTTAATTCTCAATGTTGCATTGTCTAGTAATTGTTTTAGATCATGAACATGGAAATATTAAAATGTGGCTCTTAATGTTGTTTTTATCCTCCCTTTCTTCCTCCCTCACTCCCTCCCTCCCTTCCTTCCTCCTTTCCTCCCTCCCTCCCTCCCTCCCTCCCTCCCTCCCTCCCTTCCTCCCTCCCTCCCTTCCTCCCTCCCTCCCTTCCTTCCTTCCTCCCTTCCTTCCTTCCTCCCTTCCTTCCTCCCTCCCTTCCTTCCTTCCTTCCTTCCTTCCTTCCTTGCTTGAATTCACTGAAGTATTTCCTAGGTACTAGCATTTTTACTTATTATTTTAATGAAAGCTTATCTTTGTGACCAACATGTGAAAAGTGAGAATGTCTCTTTGAAATTCTATTTTACAATATAGACAGATAGCTGGGCTTTGGGAAAACTGAGTTTCACTTAAATACTATACACATTTGGTATCACACAAAGGGTGGGTGGGGGTGGGGCAGCAAAAATAAATGGAACAATTACTTTTCGTCCGTCTTTACAAAAGAAAGGCTCTTCCCTACTGGAACAGTCTCTTGGGCATCAGCTCCCAGAAGCCTGCGAGGGATGCATTACTCAGGGCTTGGAAAGGATCTCTTTTTCGGAGCGCAGTCACTGTTCCCCGAGAGTCACATGGGTTGGATTCTCCTGTTCTTAGTTGAGCAACGAATAAGCACTGGACGTGTTTTCCAAGGATGAGCTGGTTGTTTCCGGGGTGGAAACATTGTAGGTTCCTGAAACAAAGAACAGCAGCTCAGCCCAAAAGCCCGGCCTGGGTGGTCACGTGGCGGGAGAAGAGGGCCTTTTCTAAAGGCCCGAGGGGGAGCTCTAGTCCAAGAGCCAGGTAAGCTCGCCGTGCCAGAATCAAACCCGTGCCGCCCTCCTCAGTGCCCGAGAACAGACAAAACTGTCATTCTCAAGCGTGCGTGGCAGCCGACAAGACAAGCACTAACTACTTCCCATCACACCAGCAGCCAGATTTCTACAGAGGACAGAGCCGTCTCCACATGGGCAGCCCTCCACATGCCACCACATGCATGGGACATCCCTGGGAGGAAACCTCCTGGTCCCCTTGGATTGGGGTGACTTGGGAAGCTCTTGGGAAGGGCCTGGAAGCTGAGTTGAAGGAGATGGGGGAAAGTGAGAGATGGGAAGAAAAGAGAAAACTGCAGGGGAAGAAGAAGCAAGACCAGGAAAGAGGAGACGCCAGGGGATGCTACCGGAAGTGCGGAGAGCGAGTGCAGCAGGGAGGGCACCAGGAGCCACCACACAGGCTGTGTCAGCAGGAAGCTGGGACTAAGCATGGGGAGAGGAGGGGACAAGTGTCGAGCAAGGGAAGGGACACAGTGGCCACCCTACCATCAGTTTGGTGAACTGCCACTGCTAACAAGGTTTCCATCACTGCTTGGGGGCCCCTGTGGGGCTGCTGGCAACATAAACCAAAGTCACAGTGATTATGAACCCCTCCATGAGGTCATCGGGAGCTGCATTTCTGTCCCGAGAGGCTACCAAGTGGCAATGATGGGGAATCCAAGGCCCCGGGACCTCGGGAACAGCTCCAAGTCCAAGTTTGGTCTGTGTGATTCAGAAACAACCGACAGCTTTTCTTGGCCTTCCATGTTACGTGGAATCATTGCATAGACTTTTCACTAGTTTCACTTTAAAGCAAAGGGCAAACACATTCTGGCGACAGTGATGGTCAAGTGCAACAGTGCTAACACCCCCTGAGGGCCTCGTCCCTTCTCAGCAGGTCCAGTTCATGAACCTTCAAAATCAAAAGGGAACGCCCTCCCGTTTCGTGTAACGCCTCAAACTGAAATCTGAAACACCACATTTGTGAGAACTGGTTGGTTACAAGAAGCTGGAAGGAATTGTGCTGCTAATGTTCATGGAGACCGTCGTGGCATGGCACAGAGTTTCAACTTGCCAAATAGCTGAGGCTCATTGCCCAAAGCCGTGAATATTGTTTATTGTGAGCCTCCAAGGTGGACACTTACCTGTGCATGTTTCTGATAGCATAGCTGACTTGGGGATCCCTCTTACATGTATGTGTACTTTCATAAAGGTCAATGTGTAAAACATGCACTTTCCAAAAGAAAAAAAGCAAAAAAGCAAAAAGGAACCCAGTGCATGGGCTTCTATAATATGCTTTTCTGAACATAGTCTCTGCTGGACCACAGCCTAGAAATATGATCCACCTAGTTGCATTTCACAGGAATAGAAGAGTGGTCTGTGTTTGACAAGGTGGGCAGTTCACAGTCCCCATTGGTAGGGTTGATACCCTTTTGACAGACAGCTGTCTGCAGACTTTTCTACATTCTCCCAATCTTACTCCTCATAAGTTATTAGTTTTCCCACTGAAGGAAGTTACCCTTCACCAGCCTCCTGGTGGTTTGGGAAAATCTAAACAAGTTCCTGTGTTTAACCTCTACCCACAATGAGGCCATTGTATAGTAAATGCCATGTGTAGGGACTGGGAAAGCAGGGGTTTGAGTCTCCCCATCAGAGCACTTTGTTTGGATCAACCCAGGGAGCATCTAGGGGTCACTACGTACCTGTTTTACCAAACAAATTGTTAAATCTTCTTGATATTGGAGAACTCATAGAAAACACAGGTGTTGACGAACCTAGGGATGTTGACTAGAAATGAGGAAAGAAAAAAAAAAGACAATTACATGCAAATGTGTTAGACCAAGGCCCTCCTGTATCTCTAGTAGGATTCACTTGCTGCCCTCTAGTGGTCACTGTCTGAATATCTCTCATGCCACTTCAAGGTGAGAGCAGGGATAAGCGGATAAGCATGCATTTCTCCTTAAAACCAGTCAAGCAGGAGCACCATGAGACACTGGAATATCATCACCGGTATTAGGAAAATAACTTTCAAAAAATTTTATTGTTATAGAGTTTGGTATCTTCTGACAGGTGGAAACAGAGAAATATATTTAAGTGCAATTGTTATTTTCCAAAACGAATTACAGAAAATTCTATTTATTATTATTTCTCAAATTGTGTTTTCCACTGCCCTCTCATCAGACTCTCCCTGTTTATTTCTCATTGAAAATAAAAATTTGATTTTAACTTTCAGTTGACATTATCTGTGCTATTTGTCCCCATTTAAAGATGTGAGGACAGTTTCTTAATGATGGTTCATAGTGTGTGTAATAGGTTGAATCAGGAGAGAACCAAAAACATTGGGATCATCTATGCTAAAACGAGTTGTGGAGAGGGTTTTTCAAAAGTCTCTACAAAGGAAAGAGTTACCTTTGAGTGCTGTGAAGACCATCTTGACAGAGAAAACTTTTTCAGCAAAGCTTCCTGTACCTGCATTTTTCATAACAACAACAAAAAGCCACCATAAATTCTACTTGCCACGAGCACCTTGGACTTTTCCAGGAGCATGAAATTGTCATGTTCTTACCTTCTGGTCCCAGAGGCATCCAAAGAGCAAAATGAATAATCCCTGAAAAAAAAAAAAATTGGGAGGAAGTGCATTTCAATTATATTTTATTGTCCCACAAAATAGAAAGTATTGCTAACCTGAAATTGAATTTGTACTACCTCTTCCCACACCTGGGTTTATGGAGTGAGCCCAGTAGATGACATTAAGAGAGATGCAGTAGGTCCACACCAGGGACTTTAAATGCTTTTATGTTATCAGGGTATTTTCTATTTCCTTACTTCCCCTCCATTGTGAAGTGGAGGTCCTGCTGGTTACGCTATTAGACATATCTCTTATGCTACAGTAGCCCTCACATAGTTACGACGAGGACCTGGGCCATGGAGTGAAATAATCAGTTCCTTCTAGTCAAGGCATATTACAAATGTCAGCAGACATGAGCTTTATAATTTGAAGCCTTGGGCCCAATAGCAGAAATTAGAATTTGCATAGTCCTGGTATAAGCATCTGGGGGTGTTGTCTCAACTTCCCCTCCAGACCTCCGACCTCCTCACCAGCTCATGGGGGCCTGTGTTTCCTACCCACCCACATGTGAGATCAGAATGAAGTATTTCCTTCCTTGTGCTTCAAAGGCTTGTTATCTGTACCTTGGCTGAAGCTTTGCTAACCCATCGGCTTGTATTATAATGAGTTATGCACTGCAGGAGAGGAAGAGGGCATCTTTTTCCATTTTAGTATAATAGAATAGAATGTCCACCTTACATAAGACATTATTTCTTTTGTTCTTCAGCAAGTGCTTCCAGAGAACATTCTATGTGGTACATAGCATTCATTTCATTTGTCAACTGGTTAATTTGAGCACATAATTTGGGCCAAGGTCATTTTTAGGCACCAGGGATATAATGATAGATAAGTCAAATGCTGTCCCTGACCTCTCAAAGAGCAATCTCATTTAATGTTTATGGAAATTAACTGCAGTGATTACTTGGTTTAATAGAGGATTTTTTCTTTTAGAAGATAATAGATAGCATCAAGATAATGTTGGGTAAATAGCAAAATCCAGTGTAGGGAAGGGACTCTCCTCCTACTTGTACTACCAGGACATTTCTAAGAGAGTCACATGTGCAACTCAATTATAATTCAGGTGATAAGAGGTATGAGGTTCCATGGGAACAGAGGAACGTGTCCTTTCTACCTTATTGAGTTCTTGTGATTGCTGCTCTTTAGGGCTAGGTCTTCCTCTGAACTAAAATCCTTCCCCATTCCCACTTCTGTTTGTGTTTCTGTCATTAACTTGTCCCACCTGCCTAGATACTTCCTGTGAGACTGGCACTTCAGAACTTACCTGGAAGGCATTGAGGAGGGTAAACACAATATGGAACACAGCATTGCTTCCCTCGAACACAGTGGCGAGGCCAAAACCCCAGGTGAGCCCCAAGAGTGGTGTGAGGACCCCAATGCTCTTGGTGATCTGAAATAAGCTGTTCTTCTCCTGCTTGTTGGGCTTGTCTCCAATGGAAGGTCTCAGGATCTTGGTGATGACCACAACGGTGATGGTCATGTTCACCACCACGATGATCAGGGCTGGGATGACAAAGGCCAGCAGAGCCTTGGTGTCCTCCCAGTTGAGCCAACAGGCATTCTTCCTCGTGTAGACTTCCCTAGGCTGAGTGGCACCCACTGTGATGACTGAGATGATAAGAGGGCATCCATAGCCGAGAGAAAATGCAATAGTCTTCTGAATGGATTTGCTTGAATCATGCAGGATGAAAACCAGGCGGTAGAAGAGCATGAGGCCCAGAGTCAGCATCCAGAAAAAGACGCTGAGGTAGAAGAAGTGGATGAAGAAGGTGGCAGCCACACAGGCTGTCTCGTTGAGTACGTAGTGATGGTCCCGGATGGTGGAGGCCACAATGAACCAGATGTCAGCAACCAGAAGGGATGCTGCAATGTTCACTATGCAGATGTGACGCATATAGGAAGTCCGATTCTTGGTCACGGACTTCCATACCACAGCTTCCACAACTAGACAGGCTGCTAAGCTCAGGATGGAAAAGCACAAGCCAATGTAGGAAATGATATCCAACAGTACTTTCAGGAGAGAATCAGGGTCTGGGGAGTCAGGAGACATGAGGATGGAGAATGACGTCAGGTGGTCACAGGTGCAGTTGACACTGTCCCCATCGACTTCCATATAGCACCCACTGCTATCCCACCCTCCTGTATAGTTGGCGAGGCTGAAGTTCCAGAAGACACATTGTGGTTTCCCACCTAAGAAGTTGTTGTTCTTAAAAGCCATTGAAATCCTGAATGGAGCGGTTATTTTATGGCTGACAGTGGTTGTCATCACTAAGCTGTTTGCAGAATGCTTGCCCTGAGTATCCTGAGCGAGGATGGTTTTGAGAGTTGGGAAAGCCACGGTGACAATAGATGTGTCTGGCTGCAGATTCTCCACGTGGCGCTCGTTAATAGCCACATTGCCCCAGAGGCCAGAGTCTGAGAAAATGAACTTCTGTTCGTAAGGTTGTGGAGAGCCAGATTTTATTACCATGCCCCTCATCTGCACGTTAGTGTGCAAGATGGACAAGACGGTGCTATCTTTTGACCGTAATGCTCGGGAAAATCTCTCCACAGAATCTAGTAGCTGTGAGCTGTGGTTGGTCTGTTGCTGTTGTAACACCTTCCACGTACTGAGAATGGGCTTGTCAAGGATGACATTGAGTGTAGAGAGAATGTCCTGTAATTGACATGACATGGGATCAAATCAAACAAATTATTTCAATTATACAAGAGAAAAAAGTATCTTTGGAAACTGATGGAGTGGGTATGAGTAAGAGGAAACAAGAAGAGGAAAAGGAGGCATCACAGGCTGTGGAGACCTGGGAACCCCCTTCCTATGGCAGGGAGTTAGCAAAGGATGGGTTGGTCTCCAAGACTGAGATGTAAGCATTCAGCAATAGTGACAGTGAGAACCACCCTCAACCACTCCCTAAGGCCAATTTAGTAGGCTACCAGAGATCTTCATTAATTAATTTATTTTATCTTTAACCTCAGGCTTCTAAAGGCTTTTTGATGGCTGGTATTTCACCCACAAGGTAGTCACAAAAGACCCTCTCAAATGCTGAGCATCAAATGAGCAATGCTGTTGTTGTCAAAAGCATCTTTCTGTTTTTGCTAAACATTTTGATTCTCTTGTAAACTTGGGCTTGTCATTTTCCGTGTATGCCTTCTCTCAATGTAATTTCTCTACGCTCTTTTGCTTTTTGTTCTCTGAAACTATGAGCCCCCTATAGTTAGTCGGCTAGTGGCCCCAAAAGTGACATGTTCTATACACAGACCCTGTGTATAGGATGTGACCTTAGCTAGAGAAAGGGTCTTCATAGATATAATTCAGATAAGGATCTTGATAGGAAATCATCCTGAATTACCTAGGTGAGCCCTAAATCCAATGACAATTATCCATATAAGAGATAGAAAAGGAGAAGATAAATGGAGCAGAGAAGGTTTTGTGAAGAGCAAGTCAGAGATTAGGAGGAGGGAGCCACAAGCCAAAGATAGCCTAGTGCTACTAAATCTGGAAGAGGCAAGGGAAGACTCTCTCTCCTCCCCTAGAGCATTTGGAGAGAACATGGCCCTGCAGACACAGTGAGTTTGGACTTCTACCCTTAAAAACCCTGGAATAAAAAATTTCTGTCATTGTAAGCCATCCAAGTTTGTGGCAATTTGGAATAGCAGCCCTAGGAAATCTGTATAATCTCCTTAAACTCTTATTACCCAAACTGCTTGCCAGTTGGCCAGTGGGAAGCACTAGCAGCGGACAGGATGGTGGGAGAAGGAAAAAGTTAAAATAGATTTTTCTACTACCCACTGTACCCCACTCCCCCATCCACACCATCTAAGCACATCTTTGGCAATAGCTATGTCCCTCTGAGACTATAGCTTTTGCTGAGTGAGCCCTCCTCCAGGGATTCAGCTCTCAGTCAGCTGTGGGTACACTGTTTCCTCTTTCTCCTTCAGTCCCAGGGGTAGTAAAGGCTCCTAAATGTTGCTGGTCCCTGAATATCTCAAACCACACCCCCCCCCCCTTTTTTCTTTTTCTTTTTTTAAATCCTGGCTTTATGTCTTGAAACAATCTTTCATTCAAGTGTCTTCATCACCATTTTTGCAGGTGAATTCTCTTTCCTCCCAGAACCCTGACTGCTTCAAAGTTTAGTGCTAGACCTTTGAGCATCCTATACTGAAAGCCTTTAATTCCTACTTTTCCTAGAAAGAAGATAACAATTCATTCTATTTTAATGAAGATATTAAAGAGATTCACTAAAGAAATCTTCCTAATGTACCAAAATGAATATAGGAAATACCCCTGCTACCCTAAAAGCCATAGGTAGCAGAGCATGTTATGTGACTCTCATAACTAGGACACTGCTCTGGAAATGCTGGAGAAGAAGCTATAATGGAGAGGTGTTATCTTTCTTGACCACAGTCCTGAGGGGTGAAAAGATAAGACCCCCAAACACTTGCAAGGTTTAAACAAACTCACCATCATCATTTCTGAATTCACTTGGATTGGAACTGTTGAGAGCAAATCAAGGATGTTAACAACTGCTCCCAGGTTCCCCGGAAATGAGCTGACTTCATGTGCCACCTTGTCTGTGCTGACAGAAAGGTCCTTCAGGTATGTAGGCAGCTTCTTGTCCTGAGAGGGGCTCTTGCTCAAAGCCTGGCAACACAAAAGCCAACACAAACCAACAAAACACTTGTCAATCAATTTGGTCATTAAATTGTGCTGATCCATCCATGACAAAATCTTTCCTATTCATAATTTTCTTTTTTATCCATTCCCATGAGTATATCTCATAAAATAACGTACTTTCTCTTAAATTGTGTGTGCCCTTCAGAATGGGATATTACATAAGACCTCACACATAGGAGAACAGAAAAACATATGTCAACCTGATGACTGATTGGGGGGAAGGAAAAACAGGTGTGAGTGTTAAAGAACTAGATTAAAGTTGAATAAAACGGATACTTAGATGGCCCGAATGGAAGCACATTGGCTGTGCTCTCCTTTTTATAATCATTTCCTCTGTTGGGTGACTGTCACAATTTTCCTGCAATAGTTCTGGCATATATCTTCTGTAACCATGTAATTACTAACAGACCCTCTTTTATTTTCTAAAAGTGTCCAGGTCTCTATGATAAACGATATTGTCACCCTATCTGCAATCATCACACTTGTGTTTTCTATCTAACTCATACTTAAAATTAAAGAATTAACTCAGGTTAGATCTTCTCTATGAAGAACTTGGATGAGTGTTACAACATGGAAATTTATTCCTTTGAATGCATCAGTATTCATCTTAGTATACTTTACATTTGTGATATCTCTATGAATGTCATCTTGTATTCTAATTTCAATGTCTCCAATTGAATTATAAGCTCCGTAACAATGTGAAAAATAAGTTATATTTCTTCTTGTTCTTCTCATATCCCATAATATCTAACATAGTACAGTCATCTGAATTGGCACACAGTAGGTTTTCAACGGTATATGTTGAATGGATAAATCAATGGAACATGATAGGTCAGCATGCCTCTTTTCCATTGACAATGTATCCAGGTATCTAGAATTGGTAGATTAGGCCATGTCGAGTATAATTTGAACTCGACATGGCCCAATGTCAAGTTCAAATTATACTTTCTATCTTTCTCAATTAGGATACTTTATATCTCCAATGCTTTGTCCATCACAGGCCAAGTCAGATGCCAAGTTTTTCAAGCAGCACTTCCTGATTCTCCTACCCAAAATTAATATATATTTATTGTCATATTATCTATCAAGTCACATTTGGCCTCTTCACCCTGATAGCATCTATAAGAATGTTTTATACATAGTAGGCATTTTTAATGAATTTGGTATAAGACAAGAGGAGAAACAGATAAAATTAGATAAAACATAAGTCAATATCACCTCTTTTTCTTAATTCTCCCTCTAAGGTTGAGAGGATTTTGGAACCAATTGTCTGAAGATGTCATCATCTGCTATAACCCTACTAGTTGCCTCATCAGTATTTATTTATTGTAATTCATGGAATTTTGGCAGTCTCTAACTCTCAATGACTTAAGTATGAGGTGGTGTTTATCTATTTTGATGGAAAGAAAGGAATTTTCCCTTACCACGTGACAGTAACCTCTATTCTAGGTAAGAGAGACAGGCTAGTCCCTTCTTCTGTAACTACTGGTTACCTCTAAGGATTGAGAAAATCTCAGACCTATAAAGTATAAAGCCCAACTTTTTTTTTTTTTTTTTTTTTTTTTTTTTTTTTTGCAGTGGTCAATTTTACTTGTTTATGTTGCTCCTCTTTCTTAAAATATCAGGACTATTTGCTTACTATAGAAATTATTTAAAGGAAAGCAGGTAGTGAGGATAATACTACCTATCCCTTGCAGGCAATGAACAAAAGGTACTGAGAAGACAAGGTAAAGGTATATAGCTGATTTTAAGGCAAAACACATATTTTGTTACCTTGAAATTTGTATTTAAAACAATTTGTAAGCACTTCTGGATTTGTCTTTTTTTTTTTTTTTTTTTTTTTTTTTTTTTTTAAGAAACAAATACAAGTAGTTTTGAGAGCAACACAAACCAGCCCAAAGCCCATTTTCCTTAGTGCTGAGACATAAGCTAGACAGATGACCCCACTAAGAGCTCAGAGTTAAAGGTTTGAGGATCACCTTGGCCAACTGGAGCAGACTGTTTATTGGGGCAGAGATGCAGTCACTTTTCTTCACCTCCCAACGGGAGCCCACGCATTTGTAGATCTTGATCCCTCCAACAGGACTAGCAGAGCTAATGGACAGGTTCGAGAACCGGCAGAGCTTCGGGATCACTTTCCCAGGCTCCCCCACACCTATTATGGGATCTCGACATGTGATGCTCTCTCCTGCATTGGAAACATGGAGACAAAATGGACAACTGAAAGGAGGAGAAAAGAAAGTGGAAATGGGGTCTGGCTCAGGTAGAATTTTGATGTTTGAATTCATTTTTCCCTTTACTTTCAGTGATTTTTTTGCAGGTAGCCAGGTCTTTATTTTGTCCCTGGCTTTCCAAAGCCTCTTAGTGCTTTCTGTACACATATGAGTTTAATCTTCCCTTGCTTTTCCTAACAGAATTTATTTCCCACCTCCAGTCCCCGGGAAACTTCTCTCTGCTACCTTGACTACCTAGGCCATGGGAAATAATGACAGCTTCATAGGGGCTCATCTAATAAGAGATATTCAAATTTCTAGGCGCCTTAGGAATATAATGCCTTCACCCAAGGGATTCTCAATTCTGGCCTCTTAAAATCACCTGGAGAGCTCAGAAAATACCAATGTCCAGGCTCACTACAGCCCAAGTAAATGAGAATCTCTCCGGCTGGAATTCAGGCACGTATCTGTCCTCTGCAATGTGTAGCCTCCCAGACTCAGCTGAAATATGACTTCATCTGCAAGATTTTCTTAATCACATCCTTCCCACCTGTCTCACCAGGCAGCCTTTTCTGGCCACCACACAGTCAAGTTTAGAACTTACATTCTTGACCACATCTCTCTTCTCCCCAAGCATGGAGCTAGAAAACGTGGTTTATTTCTTTTTAAATCCCTTTTGCTTAGCTTAAGGCTTGCCATAGGAAGATGCTCAACATATATTATTGAATGGATGAATGAGGGAATGAATAAATCAATAAATTCCTGCTCATGAGTATAACACTTTAAAATAATTGAAAATGCTCTCACCAGGCACCAGATTCAGCTTCATAGACCGACTCCGGACTGAATTATTAGCGGCATTGGTGAAGTGACAGAACACGTCAACATGTTTTGGGCACCAGGAAACTATTGATTTTGCCATGAAATTGAATTTGTAACACACTTGCTTTCCATGAACTTCTTTTGCTAAGGCAGAATGATTGAAAGAATTAAGTCACAACATGAATCTCCAGAGCACACATTTTGTTAAAATGACTTGTGCAACATTTCCCCAGGAATGTGCCATATTGGTTTTTAATGTGTTTTTTTAAATGCCTCCAGCCTACAAGTAAGCAAGCCCACATTTGCATGCATGCCAGCCAAACCTCACCATTCTGTGCCCATACAGTTTGGGAGAAGTAGAATGCCTTTCAGAATGCCTTATATAAATCTCAGCAGGTCCTGAGCCTTTATCCTGTCTTGCCTTCACCATGTTGGTTGAGAGCTGCCTTTTTATGGATCTGTCTCCTCCATTAGACCATGAGGTCTTGAAGAGAAGGTAGCTGGTTTTATTTTTCTTTCCACATCCCTGCCAGGGTCTGGTGCAGTGTTTGGCACATTGAGAGAGCACTGGATATAAGCATGTGAAACACAGAATGTTTAAATATCCAGATTGATTCCAGATGGATACCATGCAACCTTCTCTAAACTTTCCAGATTCTCTTGGTCCCTGCTTTTCTGAACTTCCAGTGTTCTTTTGATCTATATTGTTCATTTGGATATTTAATGTTATATGCATTACCTTTTATGACCTGAGCTTGTTTACATATTAATGCATGTACCCTAACTATGTTTTCTCCTTTTCATGGCCTACTTAAATGTTTTGCATTGAGCAAGTCTTCAAGAATAATTCTTGAAAGAGTAAATATAAATTGCTAATGATGGTGTCTGTGTTTTGACATTTGGGGGTGTGAGTTCATATTTGCTTGACCTTCATTTGTAGGAGTCCTGAGGGATCTTGAGTGATGGTACATTCTACTAGAGAGGATTTGATTTCTTTTATTTTATTTTATTTTATTTATTTTTTTTACCAAGCGCCATAGGGTGCTACCAAAGGACCATTTCACCTCTTCAGTACCACATAGGTAGTATAAATTCAAACCAAATGAGGGCAAGGCAGTTATAATTCTCAGGGAAAGTTTTTACTTGCCTAGAGAGGAGGCTAAGTTCTTAACTCTGGCAGGTGAATTTTGCTTTTCTAGTTTATTTTTTTTAATGCACAAATCGCCTTTTAAGGGCCTGGCATTGGGCTGGTGGGCTAAGGTGCCTTAGCTACTGCATAGGGAGGAAGACCTTTCCTTCCATGGCCTCCAGAGCCTTCAAAGCCACGTTTCTGGGTTTCTTATATTGGCAGATGCTCTCAAGGAAGCCCACTTTAGCTAAAACATTACCTCTAGTTTTTCTCTATGTTTGGCACTTGGTTATCTCTTCCTTTTTTGCATGCTCAGCTGTGCATTTAAGGGGATTTGTGGTACTTTTATGGTATGTTGATTAATAGCTTGGAGGGAGTGCCTATCAGATTGTCTGGTCAGCTATGATGAGGAGGTGGAAGACCTGTGAAGGTCCCTTAATACTGTCTTCAATGGCTCCCTCCAAAAATAGACTCTCCACCCTCGAGATTTTACCACAAACCAAGAATAATAAATCAAAATAGGAGGTAATAATGGCTTTTGGAATTCACTCTGTTATGTTCGGTCTCTGAAGCAATCCCCATGTCTACTTTAAATGTAAGCTATTGGACTCCCCATGTAGGAAATATTATGTCCTAACAACCCAGCAACTGGCATCTTACTAGCAGGAAAGGACAGGGCGTCCACTTGGAAAGTGACTTTGTAGTCTTCATCCTCCTCCACGCAGCACATGAAGGGATGGGAACCTGTGCATGGGATTGAAGCTTCCAAAGGATCAACCATGATGTCCAGCTCTTGAGGTAGCGGGTGAACAGTGACATCTTTGGTGGCGACACTGAATGAATTCATATATCTAAATACACACTGATAGGTTCCTGGATGAAAGGAATCAAGAATGAGATGGAATTCAGTCCCAAGGGGTGTTTGCTGAGAAGATTAAGAAGAGACTTAGCTGTCCTGCCAAGCTTTCCTGGACAGTGGGTAAGGAAATGCTTGATAGACTCCTCTCCTGAGTTCTCTATGTATTTGAAGGACTAACTGAGCGCCACCTAAATATTTGCTTACTTTCAAATAAAATTAAGTGGCTTATCCAAAGCCATACACTCTGTTTGGGGGAATCAGGTTTCAAAACAGGTTCCCAATACCTACTCCAAGACTCTTTCATTAACCAGAGAATGAATGGGAAATTTGGTGTGTGCTGGGGTGGCAAGTTCTTTGAAGAGAGTTGTTACCCAGATGGAACACTGTGATACTGTGATGCCCCTTCATTCCATCTCTGAGTAGGCTCCTCAGTTTCCAGGAGCCCATGACGAGAGAGAGAGAGAGAGAGAGAGAGAGAGAGAGAGAGAGAGAGAGAGAGAGAGAGAGAGAGAGAGAGAGAGAGAGAGAGAAAGAGAGAGAAAGGGAAATATTTCTTGGTAGAGCTCAGCCTCTGTACTCTGGAATTAAATGTCTGATGTCTCATTCTTACCTAAAAAAGTCTAAAAGTAAGGAAGTAAGGTGCTGGCTGACCTTGCTGGAGTAAAAAGGGAGGCATCAGCGGGAGCAGCCTGCATGCCCAGTTTTTAGTGGCAGAGTGGACTGTGGATAGTACTGGGGTTGAATTTCTTGAAAGGACCCTTTCCCACTGAGTATTAGGGCTCATCAGAGGATGAGCCACCATTTGAGCACCTATCATGGGGACAGTACAGGAAGATAAAAAGAGCACCTTCAATTTAGTAAGATCCTTTATTTTATTTTAGTTTTTATTTTACATTTATTCTCTTTTACCCATCTTTAGAGAAGCCAGAAAAGCAACTAACTGGAGGGAAATCAGGCAGAACAAAAATCAAGAAGAAACTCCTTTCAATTCTGTTGGGAGGGAAGGAAAATTTAAATTCCATTAAAATGAAAGTGTAGTTGAGTTAGGTGAGACTAGGTTTTTTTTAGCACTTGAATATGAGAATGTTTAATAAATGACTGTAACTGGGAAAGCTATGGCTCCTCCTAAGCTATTCCCCTGTAGAAGGAAAGAACACTTTGGACAGAACTAGGTGTGAGTTCACCATAGGAGAGAAATACTCTCATTTCCTGATGTTTTACTACATCCAAGCAATAACTATTTCTACAATGTTTCCTGGTCTTCATAAAAAAAATGAAGAAGACTGGGGACTCACAGAATCTAGGCTGATTAACCTTATAATTAGTGAAAGACGTCAGAGTGGAGTGGTTCAGAATTAGCCACTAGCCAGAGTTTCACCCTGGCACTGCTATTTATAAGATGCATAATCTTAGACAACTTAGTTAACCTCACTGAGCCTCAGCTTTTCCATCTGCAAAATGGAGATAATAATAGCATTACCTCTCAGTTTATTGTTTTAAGTGAATTAATACACTTTAACACTTAGAACAGTGTCTATCACATAGTAAGGGCTCAATAAATGTCAGCTTTTATTACAGTAGTTTAATCAATTCTCTCTTTCACCCAAAGATTTGCATACCTTTCCAACATGAATATTGTACAGAGAAGTAGAGGAAATAAAAATGTTCCTTCCTTTGGATCCAGACCTATAAATCCTTTTCCTAGATTTTAAAGCCACAATTGGGTGAAACACTGCCAAAAGTTTGATAAAAGTACCTTTAATAAGAATCCTCTTAACTTCATGGCAAGAGCACAGGCTCTAAAATGAGAGACAAGTCCCAGTCCTAGCTTGACAACATAAGCTATAGGGGCTTAGGCATAATTATGATCCTTTCTGAGCCTCAGTCTCTATATCTGTAAAATGGGTATAATGACATCTTCCCCAGAAGGGCTGTTGCATGAAATGGGAATGGGAACTACTGTAGCATGTTTTCCAGGGCAGCAGAGTAGTACTGGCTTTTCACTCACCGTTCCACTCCCTCGTGGAGCTCCTCACAGTCAGCACTGACTCCGCTCTATCAGGATACCTCCTTGCGGTGTAAAACCTTTGGTATATTTTAATTCCAGCAGAAGTTTTCCAATACACCTCATCATAGTTACTCACATCACTGATGCACTTTATAGAAAAGTTTTGTCCCTCAGAAACAGAAATTGGGTCCGGGGTTATTGTTAAGTTGGCTGAAAGAATACAAACAAAACAGACAAGAGAAAACCGACAACAAGCACAATGTTTAGTCTTTCTGGTGACATCAACACACGAGTTAAATTTAAGATAGAGACAGGAAGCGTGGACCGTCCTGGCTACTGTGTCAATGCGGGATTGGTACCTTGCTGCTCCTGGGCTTTATGTGTTTCTAGGCTGATCCCGGTGGTGCTCTGAACTGTACTCATTTCCATCACATGCCTTAGGTGCTCGCGCACTTCCCCTTTGTGGCTGGATGTATGTCCTGATGATCAGCAGGGCAAAAGGTTGCAAACTTAGCACTTAGCGATGTTAACTTAACCCGAGCTCCCCTCCAACCTCTTCCACGACATCTCAAGGGACACCAGGTGTCTGAGTTACACCATATTGTATTTTTATTTCTTTCTTTCTATATTTGTCCTCCATAAAAACGCGAGCCCCGCAAGAACAGGACTCTCTTCTTTGGCTTTGCATCCCCAGCACTTTACCCCTAGACCTACCACTGAGTCTACATACTAAACAGAAGCGATTTCTGAAGCTACATGTTAAGTAGCATAAGGGATCCCAGGACTGTCTCTGGCTAATGGGGCCATACAGGCAGTCTAACCATAAATCTCTACATTTACTCCTCTTTCTGAGAATGTCCTCATAGGTTCATGAGGAGTTATTCACCGAGGATGTTAACAAGACCTTTACAAATATAAAAACTTCCCACTAGTTTTGCCTCTGGCTCTTGGAGCAATTCTTTTACACAGTTGACATTTCAAAATGCCATTCATGTCTGTCTTCTTTAGATGAACAGTTCGTGCCTGGAGCTCACGGAGGCTGCCTGCTCTTCCAACTGGTGTCTAATCTTATCCTCAGTCACATCATAAAAACCAGGGGTCTCCATAGTCCCCTTTAGAAGCTGGGATTCAAGTGTCCCTGGCAGTGCCTCCCTGGCTGCAGTGACCTCAGGATAGCTTTCTGAGGGGGAGTGGCTTCTACGAGACAGAAAAGGCCCCTGGACCTTTGAATCCCATTCTCTTGATCCTCAGATGAGGTCAAAATACCAGGCCCGTGGTTTTCAGTGGAGGCTAACCATGTCCCTGAGACAACCAAAGCTCACCTAAGGACACAGGCCCAGCGTGAAGACGTGCCATGTACCAGTGAGCTCACGACAGACAACTAACTGCACTTTGCTCAAAAGACCCATACACGCATGTCAATCATGTTTTCAGATAAACCTAACCTCTCTCTTTGTAAAAACGCTAGGTCATAACAAAAGGAAATGTGAACAAGAGTAACAAGTCCATTGATAAATAAGTCCTTCTCCAACTTGTTCATGACTTAGCTCCATAGCTCGTTTTTCTAAGATGAGTGGAAAAACAAGTTGGACTGCCCTCTTAGTGCCGATAGGGCTGAAGTTATGATATGAGAAGAAATGATATTTTGAAGGGGCCTAAATAAGTTGGATTAATTGAAATTTTGAAAAGAAATTGTTACAACTATAAAATACCCTCAAAGTATCAGGTTGTTAAGCTTTCTGAAGCATGCGTCCTAGATTAGGTGTCAAGGGAGGGAAAGGCAGTGGAGAATGAGCCAGGCTAAGGGAAGGAGAATTCAAGAGAGGGAGGATGAAACTATGGAAGGGAAAGGCAGGAACTAGTGGCATTAGACTCATTGCAAACTCAAGATTAAATAGAACTAATCTAAGTGTGAAACTAGTTCCTGGTCCACTTTCTGCACCAGCACAGGGCATGCTGTTCCCTCTCTGCAGCCAGCAGCACCCCCTACCCTTCCCTATGCTAAAGATTTTGTGTGAATTGAAATGACACAGAGGGAAATCCTCTCCTGTTCGCCGTTCTGCCCCAACCGCACTCCCACCACCAGGGAGGGAAGGCCCTGCTTTATGGCTCATGGATATTCTCAGTTGATTGGCAGCCCTGGGTTTGAGGTGAAATGCTAGTAAGAGTCCTTACCTACAGACGTGAACGTCACTTCTATGCTTTTACTGCCTCGGGCTCCGTGGAAGCTGGTGAACTCACACGTGTAGATGACTTTCCTCCCGGCGGACCCGCTGGGACACTGACTCCCATCGGCCCTGAGGGTGTACCTGCTGCAGCTGGAACCTGAGTCTGCTTCAGAGTTCCCTGCAATGACACAAGCAGTTCTTTTGTTGTCACAGTTGGCTGATTCTCTGAGTCAGTAGCAGGGAGGTCGAGTCAGTGAAAAAGAGTTATTCATTAAGTTAGTTTTTTTTTCTCTTTGAGTTGAGAGGTGACAGGGATGTGTAGTGGTTAGACCTGTAGACTTGGGAACCAGGTTGCCTGGCTACAGATCCCAACCTCAAGCAATTACTGGCAGGGCATTGTTGAGAAAGTCAAGACACTGCTCTGTGCCTCGGGTTCTCCAAATGTAAACTAAGGAGAAATAATAATAACCACAGATCAGGATTGCAGTTAGGTACAATGAAGTTAATATAAAAAACACTTGATCTCACTCATTTGTGGAATATAATGAACAACATAAACTGATGAACAAAAATAGAACCTGAGACATAGAAGCATCAAACAGACTGTCCAACCTATGAGGGAAGATTGGGGGGTGAGGATGTAAGAGATCAACCAAAGGACTTGTATGTATGCAGATGAGCATAACCAATGGGCACAGACAGTAGGGGGGTGAGGGCATGTGCTGGGGGGTGGAAGCAGGCCGAGGAGAGGTCAATGGGGGAAGAAGGAGACTCATTAATACTTTAAACAATAAAGTATTTAGCCAAAACTGGTTTGGCTCAATGGATAGAGCGTCGGCTTGGGGACTGAAGGGTCCCGGGTTCGATTCCGGTCAAGAGCATGTACCTTGGTTGTGGGCATATCCCCAGTGGGGGGTGTGCAAGAGGCAGCTGATCGATGACTCTCTCTCATCGATGTTTCTAACTCTCTATCTCTCTCCCTTCCTCTCTGTACAAAATCAATAAAATATATATTTTTTTAAAAAATAAAGTATTTAAATAAAAACACACACACACATTTAGAATGGTGCCTGACTGGGGCCTGCCCCATTAGTGACAGTCGTTAGAATGTGGAAAATAAAAAAAGAGAATTAAGGTCTTTGAACATGATTTCCAATGGAAAGAAAAAATCAGGTTATTTAGACTGTTGTTATTATTATTATTATTATTATTACTACTACTATTATTATTGAAAGGAGAAAGAAACAAGACTGGAACAGTTGATGTTCATCTCGTTTGAGAAACATTTTCATAGTTTTTTCCACCTTATTAGTCTAGATGCTTTATTGGAAGCTTTAACTTCATGCTTTCTCAGCTTAGCAGCTGTTTCCCCTTCAAAATAGATCCTCTTCAATCCCTGATTTTCATTCCCAGATGCTATGCCCTCCAAGCCCTCTTTACTTCTTGCCTATGGCTCTGTAACCCTCCTGGTGAATATTTTCTATTACACCCTCTTCCTCTTCTGACATTACCTACTGTCATGAACTCCTAAAGCATCCTTCAAACACTGTCAATCCTCCAAAAATTAAAGAAAAAGAATAAACCTTCTGATTAGCTCCAGCATACATGCATCTTGTTCAGCCCAGGCTGGGTAATCAGTGATATTTGAAATACTTTGATTGATATGTAACCAGCTTTGCTCCTGTCTCCCACATGGTTGTTCAAAATACAAAATTGACCTCTTCACCCACTTGACTAAATTACCTCCTAGCTCATAGGTACAAGTGTCCCTACTTATCTCTATGGCTCACCCTTCCATTTCTTTTGTGCAAATCAGTGTCTTCCAATTCCCCCAGGCCCTATGCCATCCTTTAACTCTCCTTTTCCTTATGTCTTTAATCTTTCTTTGGGCTCTTTTCATGCTAAGCACCAGCTCTTGTCTTCCCTTTCTAAAATAACTTTCCTAATCTAGACGCTTCTCTGGCTATTACTGCATTTTCATTCTCTCTTCGTACCCACAAGGCTTCTGCATTTGCCACCTTTAGCATCCAACTCCTACTTTTTATCAAACCACGGTGATTTCCCTTCTTTCCCTTATTCTCCACTTAAAGTGCTCCTGTAAGGCCCCCTGTGATTTCCTCTTTCCCACACTCAGGGGCTTCTTCTCATGCTACCCATTCTGCTGACCACCTTCTCTGTGATGTGGCTACTCAATTCCACAGCCTCTCCTGCTTCTCTTCTCTCTTCATCCCTCCTTCTGGGTTTCCTTCCCAGGCTTCTTGCCTTTGTTTCCTTTGTAAATCTTGGTGTTTACAAGGATATTGGCCTTGCCCAAGCACTCTGATATTGACCCTTTCTTATCTTTATCTCTGCTGTTTCACCGGGGAATGTCACCCACACCTTGGCTCCTATTATATCCTATATTTGGATGACTCTCCACTCTAGTTCTAAGAGAAACACTCTTAGCCTGGCCAGGGTGGCTCAGTTGGTTGAGTGTCTTCCCGTGCACCGACGAGTTGTGAGTCTGATTCCAAGTCAAGATACATATCCGAATTGTCAGCCTGATCCCCAGTAGGTTGTGTGCAGGAGGCAGTCAATTGGTATTCTGTTCTCACACTGATGTTTTTCTCTCCCTCTCCCTTCCTCTCTCTCTAAAAAATCAATTTAAACACATTTTAAAAGAGAAACACTCCTGTTGGAACCTCTAGAAGCGAATTCCCAAGTGTCAATTGGATATTTGAAGTATATCCAATTCAACGTGTCCAACTGGAACTCATCTTTCTCCTCCCCAGACAAAGCCTGTATATCTTCTCATGTGTCTTTTCTTTGCCAATGGCAGTTCACAAAATTAAAAATCTTAAGGTTATTTTTAGTTGCTTGCATTTTCTCATATTCTACTTCCAACCAGTTGTAAAAAAAAATTAGTTGTACTACTAAATCATCTCGTAACTGTCTTATCCACTCCAACTCATGGTCACTATCCTGGGCCCCATTATCAGTTATCTGCCAACTGCATGCTGTTGTAAGTGTATCTTTATTTTTGGTTATTTGGTCCTTCAATCTATTGGCTACACTACCTCAAAATTTATTTTTAGTTTTTAAATTTTATTTTTCTACAGTTCAGCCCCTATCATCTGACTTCTCTCCTTTTACCTTTAAATCTTACAAACTAAAATATTCTTATCTTGTGATATATGTGTTTATTCACATATGCTTTCAATCTGCCTCTGCACTCTTTATCTGATTCTACATCACTTTCTTAAAAACTAGGCCAAGTCCTTCAACATGCCTGTGGCTTCATACCCTGTGTGTTCACACCTGTAATATTGTCCTTCCCTCCTCCTGTTGACTCTTACTCATCCTTCAAGCCCAGCTTTCTCACCAAACTAATGTGCAAGAAAATGAGCTATGAACTATGGGGCATATAAAGATATGTACAGAAATAATTATAACATCCAGTAGATAGGTTTCATAAGAGAGAAGTAATTACAGTATGAAGATTAAAGGAGGGAAGTTTTATTTGGAAGATTTCAGAGGAGCGGGAAGATTTTCTTTAGGCCTTGAAAGACATGGATGGAAATGGTGGCTGTGGTGTTCTGGTGTGTGCAGTGAGGGTGTGTTGGAGGTGTGTATGAGTCAGTACTCTTTGGAAAACGTGGTGTTCTCTGAACCTGCTGTAGGTGTTGGGGCTGAGTTGGGGGTAATAAGCCATGTGGTCTCTAGCATCCTCCCCTGCCAACACTTTCTCTAACTCAAGCAGCTCCATTCAGGTCTACTTTATGCATTAGACATTTGGTCTCAACCAGAGGTGATTTTGCCTTTTTGGAGGGACACTTGACAATATTAGGGGACATTTTCGGCTGTCACAACTGGGGTGTTCTCCTGGCATCTAGTGTGTATTTAAACACCCTTCAATGTACAGGACAGATACTCTCAGCTGAGAATGCTTTGACCCAAAATGTTACTAGTGCTGAGGTGGGGAGACCCCAAGTTAGACAAACACAGGGATTTTGCTTCAAGAAAATATTCTACAGTTAAATCAGACATTACAGGTGGAATCCAAAGCACAAAAGCAGCAGCATGCTGGTCTCATGAGCAGCATGCCTGCTCAGGAAAAACCAGAAGTCCTGTGAGGCTGAACCCTGTAGGGAAAAAGTGGAGATAAGGCGAGAGAGAGAGAGAGAGAGAGAGAGAGAGAGAGAGAGAGAGAGAGAGATGGCAAACTCAGAAAACAAAGGTGGGAACTCTGAACTGGCAGTGTTCCCATTGTATTTCATACAACACCCTGGGGCTGTGCACCTCGGGATCCTGCCTGGAGGGTACTGAGTGCAGCTGATGAGTTGGTATTGTGCTTTCTGGAGAAGAGATGGTATGCAATTACAAATTCGCTGCTCGAGATTAGATCATATTCAATGAAAATTGCCCACCAACCACACTGAGGAAAAGTGAGGGGCTGGTTTTTAAAGCTATTGTCATGATCAGAAAATACCTACTATGGTAGACTTCAAGTCTATTTTAAATTTTTACATTGATCATCTCAGTGTTTCTCCTCTCTTGTAAAGTAGGTACCATTACCACTATTAAATGGACAAAGGCCTGGGAGTCCACAAGGCACCCCACTTGCCCTGCAGCAGGACAAGGGCATGTGGCTGAACTGGGATCACTGCTTCCCGAGACCAGTCACTGTCCTACTGAAAAGCACAGGGTGTGGGCTAATTATTCCAGGATTGAAGACTTGGCACAAGTTCTTTCTTTTTCTTTTTTAAAAATCCTGTTTGGTGGGCATTCCTTCAAGAAGAGGAGTCACTATTTAAAATTGGATTTGTTGCCCTGACCTGTTTGGCTCAGTGGATAGAGCTCCCTGCTGTCACAAGTCTGCCAGTCAGCCAAGAAGGGGCTGACACCCTCTAGTAAAGATTCAATTGCTTTATGAGTAATCTGCATGAGATGAGCCAGGAAATAGGGTAGGCAAGGCCAAGAAGAAGTTTATGAACTCATTTGGGAACCATTCTAGCTTGTGGGCAAAGGGAATTAGACTTCACTATTTTTTACCATCATGCCACCTAAGAAGAGCTATGGTAACACTATCAACTCTGCTGCCCTTCAATTCCCCAACTTGTCAATACATTCCTACACAGTCAAAGCTAGTGTTGGATATAGAAAAACGGGAAGCCACGCTAATAATAACTATTGTTACCTCTGCTATTACTACTAGTAGTAGCAGCATTAATACTACAGTAGTCCCTCCTTATCTGTAGTTTGTTTTCTGTTATTTCAGTTACCTGCAGACAACCATGGCCTGAAAATATTAAGAAATATTTTGGAAAAATCCAGAAGTAAACAATTCATAAATTTTTATTGCATGTCATTCTCAGTAACATGATGAAATCTTATGCATGCTGTATGTAATAATACAATTAAATATTTAGAGAGAAACCATATTTATATAATTTTTATTACGATGTATTATAATTGTTCTATTGTTAGTTATTATTGTAAATCTCTTACTGTGCCTAATTTATAAATCAAACTTTATTGTAAATATGTATGTCAAGGAAAAACAGTACATCTAGGGTTTGGTACTATCCATAGTTTCAGGCATCCATGGGGGAGTCTTAGGACGTATACCCTTGGATAAAGGGGGCTACTGTATTACTTCTGCTACCATTATTATTAATATCATAGTTAATGTCTGTAGATTTGAAAAACTACAGAAATCCCTCCCTATTCAACAGACCCTCTCCCCTTAAAGCTAGAAACCCTTCCTTTGCTGATTACTTCTTTCTATCTCATCCAGAGTGTTTTGAAAATAACACTGTGTGTTTCTGAGAAGAGGTAACACATTCTGTTCCAAATGTTCGGAATGAAATTAGTCAGCCAGATTGTTTCTTACTGGCCTGGAAAAATGGCTTCTGAATCACCTGTAGAACTTGGAGCAAAATTGCTGCAGAGAGGGGTGGGGGAGGAAGGGCAGGGTACCCAGAGCAGAGGCTAAACTCATCAGAGAACTGATTTCTGCAGCTCCCCAGGCGGCCAGCCCTGTGACAGGAAACCCATTGTTCTGAGGCCGGCTGAGCCTGCACTGGGCATGGGGACTGTCTGAAGAAGTGGTGGCCACGGAGGGGTCTCTGAGCATCTGCACTGCAGACTTCCTGGCTGGTCTGCCAGAGGGCGACGCTTTTCACCTCTCATCCTGGAAAGCTCATGCGCTTTCTCCCAGCTGGCAGTTCCTTCAGGATGCCCACACCTCCTCTTCCTTAACAATCAAGGAAGTGACTACGCATACCAGTGTCAACATTTCAGCACTTACCAGATGCCTTTCCCATTCTTCTGGGGGCTTTAAAGTCAAATACAAACACCAGCTGAGATGGGTTTTACATAAGAGGTGTGCTCAGGAAGAGGTGTGTGCCAATCAATCGTTATTTTATATCTCATAATGTAATATAGTCGGGTAGGGATAGCAAAAGCTTTGTAAAATAAAGTCTCCACCATCACGAATGTATTTCATGAGGGAAGCCACACTTTACTGGAATGATTTTTTAGGGTGAGTATGGACTCTTAATACTGTCATTTGCGAAGGGGAGGGTTGGGTATTGTTATATGAGGGCTTTAGACAGAAGGCAATCTCTGCCTCTGTGCAAACTGCCGGGTCAGCGCGCCCCAGCGCTGGCCCCCCAGGCCTGGGGAGAGAGTTTGGCCCAGATAAACACCCGTCTTGTGACAGGAGGCTAGAAGTGAGTCCCAATCCTTTGCCTTTTCCTATTGTGACAACTGTGATTAAGTCATTTAATTTGGACCCCAATTTCTTTTTGAAAACTGGATGGAAAAAAACCCTCCAGCTTTCAACTTGTGGTTGAAGTTTAAAATGTGCTTAGAAGTAATAACATGTTTGTTGTTGTTGTTTTAATTGGTTTATCACAAACTGTTATGGCAAACAGAGTTAGTTTTGCTATTTTAATTTATTAGTAGTAGCATTGTCATTCACCAGTGTAAACTGGGGGGTGGGGAACATCAGGTAGATCTCAGATCTAAAATGAAAGCAAATGGATCAGAAATGGACATGAGACAACTGAGAGGTAAATAGGTCTACACAGGGAGATAACAAATAAAAAACAAACAAACCAGAGACACAGAATTGGATAACATGGGAGAAACTGTGGATACAAAGGCAGAGAAGTGAGAAGAGACATGGAAATGAGAAGTTCCAGGTCAGACTCCGAAGCAAAGGTGCTGACCTCACCCTTCGCTCTGTGCTGAAGATGGAAAGGCTTTTCCTTAGGCAGCAGCCTCCATGGACCTACGTCATCATGTCACTCCCTCTTGGATCTTCTCTACCAGGGCCTTGATGATCCAAGCATGACACATACATTTTTGGAATTTTGTTCTAGAATGGCTAAGCGGGAGCTGGCATCAAACCTAGTATTTTTCACAGTCTGAAGTCTAGAAAGAAAAAATCCATTGGGCATTTCCCACCCACGGCATGCCCATATTTCCTTGGCCACGAAAGGGCACCCGACATTCTTACCTGGAATGGTTATCTCCCCTTCCTGCTTCCATTCCACGCTACTCCAGTTCACAATGATCTCACTGCAGCAGTTCAGAGACACGGGGCTGTTGTCACACGTCACCTCCGTGTCACCATGGATAAAGATTCGGATGGGGGTCACATTAATCTTTTTTCTGGACTCATATTCAAAAATATCTATGGTCAGTTTGCAAATATATTCGCCTGCATGGAACACACGGAAGCATTCGTTACTAGGAGTTGATTACTATTGATACTTAGAATGACAGCCTCGTGGCATGTGTCATGACAGTGTTTTGAGAAACATCATTTTCAAACGCATCTGAGACTTGGTCTAACAGCCTTGAAGAAACGTTCAGGAGATGTGAAGGCCAATGAAGGTACTTCTGATGCCACAAGGCCATCTCACACTTGTTACTTACTGGTAAGTAACAAGTGTGAGGGGGTGACAGAGGTGGGAAGGAAAAAGCTGGAAAGCCTTGGAAAAGACTGGATAATTCTGGCATTCTACTGAACCCTGGCAAAATCAGAATCCACAAAGATGTGGTAGGACCTAGGTGAATGCAACCCAACTTTATTTACAGAAAATGATCCCCTGTTAGCCTCTGGACTCTCCTGGACTTATTCAATTATAGAATGTCAGGTTTAAGACTTGTACTCTGAGCCCTACAGTTTGACTCAGTGGAAAGAGTGTCAGCCTGCTGACTGAGGGGTCCCAGGTTCAATTCCAGTCAAGGGCATGTAACTTGGTTGCGGGCACATCCCCAGTAGGGGGTGTGTAGGAGGCAGCTGATCCATGTTTCTGACTTTCTCTCCCTCTCCCTTCCTCTCTGTAAAAAATCAATAAAATAAAATAAAAAAGACTTGTGCTCTGAGGTTGCTGGGGAAAGGGGCAAGGAGGGGCAGATAGAAAGGATTGCAATGGAAGACAAGGAAATTTTGAGGGGAGGTGATGGAAATGTGTACTCTACTTATTAGGATGATAGTTTCAGTGGTACACATAAATCAAAACTTATTAAATTGTTCACTTTAAATATGCACAGTTATTACATGTCGATTCTACCTCAACAGAGCTATTTTAAATTTTAAAAAATTAAGAGCATAAATCTGTTTTTTGTGTTAGGTTCCAAACTCCTAAGCTTCAGTAAACGTGGAAAATTGTATTTGTCTCCCAAGACTAATTTGCTTGGCTTGAAATGCCATGGGCTTGATTTTCAATTTGGAAAAGTGGAGCCTGGTGACTCCTTTTTGGAGATGAGATGCTCTCTACACGTCTGTTCTCTCTGAGCCCTTCATCCCTTCCCTCCCACCAGTGGGTTACTGGGCAGACACCTACCCGCGTCCCCCAGAGTGATGTTGAACACGGTGAGGCGTGACACGGAGGTCAGGTTGTTGAGCACGGTGGTGTACACCCAGAACCGGCTGCCGTTTTGGATGTCAGAGTGCTTCCCCACGTGGTGCCAGGACACGTTGGAGGAAGGAATGTCGGTTTCACACACCAGAGTTACCGTATCCCCTTCAAAGATGATTTCTGGTGTGACAGAGAATCTGGTTTCATCTGGAAACGCAAAAAAAAAAAAAAAAAAAAAAAAAAGAATTAGTAGGGTTCCAAAGCAAATAGAGGCAACTACTACTACTCACCAGACGCCACTCCACAGGGTCTCAGGAGTCGCCACAGCATCTCATCTGGCAACACGTCCTCCTCCCTCCATCCCTGGGCAGCTGTTACCTGAGGCCCAACGAGTGAGAGCCCGCCAGTTTTGTATACTAGGGACATGACCTCCAGTGTGGGGTCTGTGCACACTTAAGAGTGCCCCGTGGCAGTAATGGGGATCCCAAGTATATTTTTAATATTTCAAATAGTCTAGCAGAAAATTGGGAGGTGACTTAGGGGAATAGTTGCTATTGTTATTGTTTTCACAGTAAAACTCTGGAGAACCAGTGCATGAAGTAATCCCCCGGATAGAAACATATAATTTGTTATTTTTGTGTGTCCTTCTAAGGTGGTGATTTTATACAACAGGCAGTTCTCCCTCTAAGCTGTGTCTTGTGCATGTCCTTCCTGCAGTCCATGTGGGAGGGATGGGAGGAGCTGGGCAAGGAGGCACTCTGAGCCTCTTGTGTGTGGGCTTCCTGCTCAGACCAGACTTCTGCACACTATAAACATGGAACTCAAACACCATACAATTCATTTCGGGTGGTCTGAGGTTCTGATAAAAAAAAGTCAAGATATCTAAATGTTTCTTACCTTTTTTTTTTTAGGTTCCTATTTAGGTTTAAGATTTTTAAAAAGCACATTCAACCATTAGGAATCAGCGCCATTTATAAATAATTAACACAGTGGACTAGCTTTGAAGTCACACACTCTTGTGTTACTTGCTATACGTCCTGGAGCAAATTATTTGCCCTCTCTAAGCCTCCATTTCCTCACCTGTAAAATGAAGATAGTAATATTTGCCTCAGGGAATATGTGAAGATGAAATATGTGGGACACACCAGGCTTTTCATAAAAAATATACAATAATAGTGCCCTCTTTTCATTACTATTGTTGCTAATAACTATAACTAGTAAAACTGCCAGGATCATATGGTTGCATAGAACTGATCATAGATTTATTGAAAGTAATTAAATAAAGAGATATCTAGTTAAGGGACCCTGCTGATTAATTGAGGATCACCAGAGGGTTTATACGTGACAAAACCAATGGCACTGTTCTAAAGATTGCCAAGAACTTTTTGTGCTTCATAAAGACAGATTTAAAAACAGGTTCCTGATACCAACTCATTCACTCAGCATTTTTCTTTCCTGTTCTTTTCCTCTGCCCTGTCCCTCAAATATAATTTTCTAAAAGCACACAGTCACTTGAATTTTTTGATATTTGTAGTCTGGGTAGACACCACCAATACTACGGAGAGCAGGGCAGTGTCTGTGCGCCCCATGGAATGGCACAAAACATAAGTTCATGTTTCGTGGTCTAAGGCTGAGTACATCACAGGCTCCCATTCTGGTCTTTGAAGGAGGAAAGGATGGATGTAGATCCTCTGCAGACAGGGGAGTTGAGTACTATTCCCAATGACTTCCTTGTTCTTTGGAAGAATAAGCCATGGGTACTAAACCACCATTATTTCTGGACTGACAGCCACTGATCAGTAAGGCTGCTGCATCTTATTCATTTAAATGTCTGATTATTCTCAGCACAACTGAAATTTTTTTGGGAAAAAATAATAATTGAAGAATGCCTATGCAAGAAACTACTCATTTATGCCCTTAGAACAGTAAATAAAAATAAATTTTAAGGGTGATATTAGGGGTGAAGATGTGGCATTGTTAAAATTTCTTCTGTGTGAGTCCATATTTTTAGGCTACTTATTCCCCCCCCCCCTTTTTTTTTTATAGCTTTCCAGGTTTCATCAGTTTGTTCTGAAAATTTCCCTTATTTCTTCTGAAATTTTGTTTTGTTATTTTATCTTGCTTATGTTGCAGCACTTTCTTACCATTGTGTATCTCTCTTTCAATATTTTATTTAAAAGAAAAAGATCTGCTGTTAAAAATACCAGCAGAGAATGTAAAGAGAAAGACCACAAACCTGCTGTGAGGAAGCCTAGCTGCTGAGAAGGTCACCTTCCCTCCCAATTGTGCCCTTGGCCCTGTCTGCACTGTCCTGCCCCAAGGTGGACCACGCTATGCCAAAGAAGAACTACCTTTACTTGGGAACCATGGGCCTGTGTTATCCAGGATGTCTGTGAGCCAAACTCCAGCCTGCCAAATCTCTGCCCAGCCAGCTCCCCTTGGCACCCTTTGGACAACAACATAGGTCCACCCACCTCCTAACACAATAGAGCCCAGCACTACTCCATTTGTAAGATGTAGGAGAACATCTAAAATCCCAGGACTCTCACCACTGCTGGACGTGATCCAAAGCAGGAGTTCTCAGACTTTTCTGGGCATCAAATCACCTGGAGGGCTTGTTGAAACAGATTGGCCCTGCTTGGTCTGGGGTGGCCCTAAGAATTTGCATTTCCAACAAGTTCTTCTGCAGTGCAGATGCTGTTGGTCTCGCACCACACTTTGCAGCTACTGCTCTAAAATAACAGGGCCCCCTATTTAATACCAGGGCACTTCATGAATATCCCAACCTGCACCACAATGTTGGTTGTATTTTTTTTGGATATCTTGGACCTGTTACAGTAATTTTTAAAATCCATAAACCCAGATGGCTCTGTGGCCCCCTTACAAAATCCCTTTCCTGGCACCCTCTCCCCCAACTACAGTGAATTAGCCTTTTTGAGAAGTCTCTGCACCAGCCTAAGGCAGAGAGATGGCGCATAGACCTCTATGCTGGGGGACCGGAGACTCTCTCTATAGGGGACAGCGCAATGTAATTTCATAGATTTCAGCATAACAATAAACACCCTTATCATATCTAAATGGAATCATTGCACAGGAAAAAAGAAATGTAGCAATGTCTACTCACTACTAATCACTGCTTGGAAAGAAGTGTAGTCCATTTTGTAGGTCTGGTTGAGGTTCTGTGTGACCAGCTCATTCGCTCTGTGCATTACTGCAGGGGATGGCGTTGTAGTTCTGATTTCATACGCCACAACCACACTTCCGGGCCTGGATGGAGACCATGCAGTTCAGTAAAGCAATAACTGACCTGGAAGAATCTAGATCCTTATGGTTTATTTGTATGAGAAAACAAAATGGTAGGAAGGGTTCACTAAACTCAATGTGTTTTCAAGCTCTAGTTGAAAGCCTGAGGCGAGGCATGGACACTCCACTGTATACCAACAGGTAACATAAATAACAAAATAGCCAGGCAGGGGTGAGTGAACAAATCACATAAGCTGGCCATAGGCTGGCAGCCACAATGCAGAGAGTTGTCCTACAGCCATGCTGGCCCGGGGTTACCAGAGAAGCTTAATGTCAAGTGAAGCCAAAATCCTCACTGTCTCTGTACACATTCTTAACATTGGCAACTAACTGTTTGAAAAACTGTGCAAACCTTCTCAGGTCGGCCAGGGCGCCCAACTCTAGGGGGCACCTGTCGTCCTGGCTGGCCACCTTTTCTTGAATAAATGCATCATTGTGTGACATTATTTCACTTTTATATTTCTGAACTTCCTAAACTACAAACTTAGCCCATATCTTTGTAAAATTCTTATGTGCATAGAATGAACACGAGTCTTTTTTCACCTTCCTTCTAAGTAGGTGCCTCTGTAAGGAGTGAGCTACAATTCTCAATATTTCGGCCACTTTCAGCCCCAGCATTCTGCCCATGTTGAGTGTCCCAGAAGACCCTCCTCTAACGGGCTTTTCCTCCTTCACTGATGTGTTGACCTGTGATAGAAACGACCCAATTACAGCATTCTTACCTGAACCCTGTCACGGTCACCAATTTGAAGCCAGGTAAAATACTGTAACCTTTCCAGAACTGAAAAATAAAGCAGACAGTGTCATGTAGCAAGGTTCATTGAAAGAGATCTCAGAGATTAGAAACAGGGTAAAAAGCCCATCTTCCTTTTTCACCCTGAGTGAAATCTCCTCCTGTGTATTTTGTTAGCTCTGGCATCAGCTGATCTCTGAAGAAGTCACTCCTATTATCTACTTCGGAATGTCTATGTTCTCTAAGAAGCAAACACCAGGTTAAATGTAGAAACATTTACTACTACTCAGGAAAGCAACTAGGAAAGAATATGGGAAGCCTTGCAGTGTGGCTCATTGGTTGAGCGTTGGCTCATGAGCCAGGAGATCATGGTTGGATTTCTGATCAGGGCGAATGCCCAGATTGCGGGCTCAATCCCTAGTAGAGGGTGTGCAGGAGGCAGCAGATCAACTATTTTCTTTCATTATTGATGCTTCTATCTCTTTCCCTCTCTCCTCTTCTCTCTAAAATCAACAAAAATGTATGTATTCAAGAAAAAAAAAATGGGAGAGGCAGCAGGAAGGCAGAGTGAGACATTTGACCACAAGTGGAAGAGATTGGGAATGAAGGTTGGATGAAACCATCCTAGACTGAGCCTGGGAAGGTTTGGGAAGGCCTTCAAATGAGTCTGAATCTGGAAATTGCAGACCTGCCGAGCTCATTCATTAGCAGTGAGCAATAAGCACTGTCATGACCACCAGAGGCAGCAGCTGAGGGGCATGGTCAATTACATTCCCGATAGTTGGAGATCTAGGAGGTACACTTAAGGCCACTGCACTGTCTCATGCTTCACTTAACATATTGCAGCACTGTTTGAGCCAATGTGGTTTATGATGATGTTTTTACTCCAGTTCGTTCCTCTGAATATCAACCCTATAGGAAATTCAATTTAATTTAAGTCACATAAATAGGACAGATGCAATGTGCAAAGCACTCTGTACCAGGTACCTGCATGGGTGGGATCCAGATTTTAGTATGTGACTCTCTTTCCTCAAACATACGTGATTTTGCATGTGGGTGGGTATATAAGAAGGACTCTCATGATGTATAGAAATATTACATGCCACATATATAAATCAGATGTCCAAGAGCTCTATAGCATCAGGACTCTAACATGGCACCATGGAAAATGATAATATTTATGTGGCACACTCAAGTTTGCTCCTAGCCTGCTCCTGGCTTGAGGTAGGAGCTCATCTGCCCAGAGAGTTAGGGAAGTCATGATCTCAGGCTACCTGTAATAATTTGTGCGACACCAGTGGGGATGGTTTATTCCAAATAAGATAATTTGGAAAAGTAAAGCATTTAAGTTTAGATGAAGTCATCCACTATAATTCACTGACAATAGTGTCTGGCACACAGTTAACACTCAGGGAATAGTATCTATTTTCACAGGAGTAAACTTAAATCTGGTTTAAGAGTGAATGCCTATGAACTATTAGCATAGAGTGATTTGGAACAGAGGGTTCCAAATATCTGAATCAACTCTATCCTGGAAAGAAGTCCCATCTAAAGGTCAAGATGATGTCCAATCATCCCCTGAACACTGATTCAAGCTCTTATGAATTCATCATCCCAGAAGTACAGGAATAGTTTTAACATCCACATTCATAAATTCTGAAAGATCCAAGCAAACTATCCATAGTCAATGTAATAGATTTAGTGCAGCCCAAAGTTTGTTTGGTCCAGAGGCCTGTGAGACCAAAACCTACCGCTGTTTCCAAGTCAGTCTTGTAGGACCTATAGAGGGCAGAGGAAGTGTTCTTGAGATCTTCTTGAAAGCCCACATTGAGTCTGACTGACATTCTCAGGGTTATGTCTGAAAAAAGGGGGAAATATTTTAAAATTTCATGTTAGCCTTTAAGATCACACAGGACACAGAAACATTTACTTGATCTTACACCAAATAGCCACTCAGCAAAATGAATATCTGATGAGCAGTTACTTACCTCTCCAGAGCTGACAAAAAGGTCCACTGGGAGGCAGTCCTTTAAGGCAATTGCAATGATGCCCAGCAGGGGCATTGTCCTGCTCTTGACACGTGAGATTGTGAAGGCACTGTTCCTGAGGCCACCTATAGCCTGTCTCACAGGAGCACCAGATTTCATTTCCAGTAGGCCTGCAGACTATCATCAACCAAAACAGTGAGGAGAGAGAAAGTGATCACCACTTTTGCATTTATAGACTGCAAATATAGTCTAACTCCACTCCATATTGGCCTTCTGATAAGTTCAAGAGTACTGCATGAGATTCCCATGACTCCTGTATGTAACACCATGCTATTAGACATGGGCATCTAAAAGATGACTATCCAACTAGCCCAGGGCATGCCTACAATGATAATATGAGAGATTTCTGACATACAGTAGCCAGCCTCCAAGATGGGCCCTTACTATCCCTACCTCTGGGCATTCACACTCTTATGTAGTTCTCTCTCAGATTGTACCGAGCTTGGTCTGTTTGACCAATAACTATATTATAACAGAAGTATTACTTCTGAGATTAGGTTATAAAGACACTCTGGCTTTCACTTTGGAGGCTCTCTCTCATTCTCTCTTGCATCACTTGCTCTGGGGGAAGCCAGCTATCATCACATGAGAACATGTCATGACATTTCACAAAACTACAGAGTGAGGAACTGAGGTCTCCAGCCAATAGCTAGTGAGGAAATGAGGCCTGCTGGGAATCACATGAGTGAGCTTGAAAGAGAATTTTCCACCCCCAGTTGAGCCTTCAGATGACTGCTCTTCTGGTGGACAGCTTGACAACCTCATGAGAGATCCTGAGTCAGAGCCTGCTAAGCTTTTCCCAAATCCTGAGTCAGAGCCTTCAGAAACTGTGACATGTTTGTTGTTGTTTGTTTGTTTGTTTTTAAATATATTTTTATTGATTTTTTTATTTTTTATTTTATTTTTTTTACAGAAAGGAAGGGAGAGAGATAGAGAGCTAGAAACGTCGATGAGAGAGAAACATCGAACAGCTGCTTCCTGCACACCCCCTACTGGGGATGTGTTCGCAACTAATGTACATGCCCCTGCCTGGAATCGAACCTGGGACCTTTCAGTCCACAGACTGATGCTCTACCACTGAGCCAAACCGGCTTTGGCAAGTTTGTTGTTTGAATGCTAAGTTTTGGGGTAATTTGTTATACAGCAATAGATAACAAATGAAGAGTACAAGCAAAATTGTGCCTTTTACATTTCATGTCAAATGTGAGCAGCCCAAACAGACTCTGATACTAAGGGGACACTGAACATGCTCTGAAAACAGAGTGCTGAATTTATTTCTAAAACTGGACCAAAGTCAAATCACTAGGAGCTATTTTTTTCTGCAGATGGGCACCTGGGCAAAGGCTCAACAGAGTGACTTTCCAAAAGAAAGCCATGAAATAATTGCTCCTGAAATAGGAGAAACAACTGAGTCCCAGTGAGTCCTTGGATGCTGATGTAGGCCCGTGCTCTGGAAGTTGGTGAGAGCTGGGCAGAAGCTTAGGGAGCAGAGGGTGTCCAGCCTGCTGGTGAGGGTGGGGATCATTGGTGGGGGAATTTGAAGGGAGCCAAAAAGACCCCCTTTGTCAAAATCTCTCTTTTACTGACCTGAAATCCCACTGCTAAAGCATTTTTTGTTTTGTTTTTGTTTCTTTTGAGAAGAATATGGGGGTAGTATTTGAAGAACTTTTGACTCTCATGTAAAATACAAACTTGCTTTAAGAGGATGACAAAAGCAATCATAACCAGACCAGTTACCACATTCCAGGTATTATTTGGTACTTTACATACACTGTCTGGCCCTTAGTTTTGTTTGCTAGAAAGTCCCAAGTCTGGGAGGTCCTGCTTAATGCCTTAGTTCTGACCTGGGCATGTACCTGGTTCCTATTTCCTGACCTATGATGCCAAAAAAGAAGGAAACTTCTGCTTATCAGTCTCCTGAACTTATACTTTCCATATCCACTGATTGCCCAGAGTAAGAGGATCCAGTAGTTTTCATGGCCATATCTTGGGACCACTTTGTGACAACCAACCAACAAACCACCAAGTAAACATGTGGTCACCATTTAAAATAAGCAAACTGGATGCAGAGTTTACCAATAGAGATTTCATCTGGAAGGCAATGAAGCAACAAAACCACAGGTCAAGCTCGTTGGGTCATTGTACTTGCCTACTCAGTATAATTTGTTCTAATGGGAAGGAGCTCAGAGAGCCTTACTCTTGATATGCCCAATCCTCCCTTCTGAAGCAAAGGGGCTTTTACTTACCTGTTGTCACCTCTATGCTCAGAATGTTGGCAGTGACGTCAGTGTCATTGCCTTGAATTGGGAAACTGAGGCTGTTCAGGTAAGCTTTGACAGGTTCCAGGAAGGAGGCATTTTCAAAACTCATCTCAATATCAACAGTGTATTCTTGAGCTGTAGGATGACTTGTGGCAACTGAAATGAAACATAAGGAGGCTGTGAGAATTTACTGTGGGTGGTGGAGAGAGAACACCATAGACATTTTAGCACTTAAAGGTGATGACTGGAACATGTGGATGCTGGGCCACATCAGCCTTTAAGAATTTCTAGCAAAGCCCTGGCTGGTTTGGCTCAGTGGATAGAGTGTTGGCCCATGGACTGAAGGGTCTTAGGATCAATTCCTGTCAAGGGCACAGCATGCAGGAGGTGGCCAATGTTTCTCTTTCTCTGTATCTCCCTCTCCCTTCCACTCTCTCTAAATATCAATGGAAAACTATCCTTGGGTAAAAATTAACAACAACAACAAAAGAATTTCTAATAAAATTTTTAGAAGAAAAGAAGAATTTGGATACTGACCACCACCAAGCCCCCCTATTGCACATCCTCTCTACAATTTTACTATTTAAACCAAGAAGGCAACTGATCTATTTGGTCCCAGAGCAGTGGTTTCTGGCCATTTAAGAGATTCACAGGCTAAGCTCAGGACTTGTCCTTCCTCTCCATTCCCACATCCTTCTTCGTGTCCAAGGCCAAGGCCTTCCGTGTGGAGAATAGACTGTAATAGGACAAGAATAAAAACAGAGAGACCTAGCATGCAGGCCTTGGCAACAGTCTAGACAATAAATACCAATACAAGTTCTGACTCACCAGGATGACTCAATATGTTTCAAACATCATTCAATTGACATGCATGTATTTTTAGAGATGAATTATGCAAACTTGAGACCTCTGGGGAAAGTCATCTACTTAATTACCTTTGCTCCTAGACTGGCATGGCTCTTGGTTTTTACTCTGTATTTCAGAATATGATAGGTGTTCCACAAAAGCAAAGTTGGCAAGTTGTAAAGTAAAATGAAAGTGATCTTTAGCTCTTCATTTTTTTTCCAAATTGTCTTCAGGCTGGCTGACTGGCTATCATTCTAGATGCATCTGGCCTCCAACACATACATGCCCACTACAGGCAGAGCAGACAGTGTATGTGTATCCTTTATAATAAAGCCTAGGTGGTGTCATGCATGGCATTATCACAAGATGGCCACCACAGATGGCTGCCCCCACATTGTCACAAAATGGTCACCACAACATGGCTACCACAAAATGGTTGGCAGGGGAGGGCAGTTGGGGGCAAACAGGCCAGTAGGGGAGGGCAGTTGGGGACAACCAGGACTGCTGGGGAGGGAAGTGGGGGGTGATTGAGCCATCAGGGTTGAGCAGTTTGGGGTGATCTGGCCAGCAGGGGAGCAGTTAGGCATCAACCAGGCCAGCAGGGGAGTGGTTAGGAGGTAAGCAGTTAGGAGCCAGCAGTCCTGGATTGTGAGAGAGATGTCCAACTGCTGGTTTAAGATCAGGCCTAAACCAGCAGTTGTACATCCCCAAAGGGTCCCAGATTGGAGAGGGTGCAGGCTTGGCTGAGGGACACCCCCTCCCCATGCACAAAGCCTGTAGTATATCTATAATAATAAAAGAGTAATATGCTAATTAGACCAGATGTCCTTCCAGATAAAGCTGGGACTGGAGCAAAGCCACCTGGGTCCCAGGTGCCAGAGGGAAGCCAGTGCTGGCAGTTGGGGTAAGGAAGGCCTACTCTTGCATGAATTTTTATGTATCGGGCCTCTAGTATATACTGTATTTTTTGAACCATAAGACGCACCTTTTTTCCCCCAGAAGTGGGGGGAAAAAGTCCCTACGTCTTATGGTCCAAATATAGCCTACACATATACTTTAAAAAAAAAGTTTTTTTACTTGCCCGGCTCTGTGTGGTCTCTGTGTGCTTGCCCGGCTCTAAAATGGTTCTAAATGCTGCTGTTTACTTTACAGGGTTGATTACATGTGTTTATGACTGTGATGTTGGGTTTTACTGCACATAAAATATTTTAGGACACTATTTGTTTCAGAATCTTTTTTTCTTCATTTTTCTTCTCTAAAAACTGGTGCGTCTTATGGTCCGGAGCGTCTTATGGTCCGAAAAATACAGTACATAGGTGTCATATAGTTTCCTATATGACATCATGTCTGGCACACTAGATGTAAGCTCCTCTAGGGCAGGAACTGTTTCATTTCTCATAGCCTTACTCACTCTATCTAGCCTGAAGTTACTACATAGTAAGTTTAACCTGTGACTCTGAGTTGAGTCACAGATCCACCTCTCTGTCATCACTGGAATCATTGGCTCATTCTTGGCTGAAATATATAACTGGAGCGGAAGCCATGGACTAGGTTAGAAGCTAATGAACAACCTTCAAAAATTAAGAAAAAAATTTATAGATACATTGAGAAGACAAGTTGCAGCTTATTTTATTTTGTCAGTTAAGTAAGAAAAAGATAAGTAAATACTTACAAAACAATTACCTTAAATTTTAAGTAAAATCTGGACCTATGATGCATATTTTACCATACAATAAAAAATTTTGTCTATTTTCTAAAAGGGCAATGAATGTCTCCCATAAAATTGCAAGATTTGCTCTCAATGTTCCAAGGATAATTTATGTGAAACACTAAAGTAGAGTAAATTTACTATGGGAAATTCCAGTTGATAAATGTTTATGGTAGAAAATGTTTGTTTTCTTACAGTTGCAAACTATGTTTGTCTTAGCATGTTGGTTTAACTTGCCAAACTTGTTGAGAATTATTTCATTTTTTGGCATCATTCAACTTAATATAATTAACACAAGCTGAAAAAAACAGATTTTCTTAAAATTAAGAATGCATTTTGTCCTTGCTCAGAGGTTAGATAGGGGTGTTGAACTCAATCAGAGAAGGAGCCAAAATCTAAAATCCAGCCTAAATCGCGGGCCGAATGGTTTACTGAACAGTCATAAACTGTCATTGTGATGGAAACGCAGCGGAGTGCAGTGATGACAGCGCAGTGCGGGCCACATTGCAAGGCCTGGCGGGATGGATTTGGCCCGCAGGCCTTGTGTTTGACACATGTGGGTTAGAACATTGGCACACATAACAAAGGGTATTTGGTTGGATTCCCAGTCAAGCGCACATACCTGGGTTGTGGGTTCACTCCTCAACCATCCCAAGTTGGGGTGTGTGCCAGAGGCAACCAGTCAATGTGTCTTTCTTACATTGATGTTTCTCTCTCTCCTCCTCCTTCCCTTCCACTCACTCTCTCTGAAAAGCAATGGAATAAATATCCTCAGGTGAGGATGAAAACAACCACAAAAAAGAATGCACTTTAAAATATATATACTTATATATAAAATTGATTTTTTACAGAGAGGAAGAGAGAGGGATAGAGAGTTAGAAACATCAATGAGAGAAAAACATCGACCAGCTGCCTTTTGCACACCCCCCTACTGGGGATGTGCCTGCAACCAAGGTACATGCCCTTGACCGGAATAGAACCTGGGACCTTTTAGTCCGAAGGCCGATACTCTATCCTCTGAACCAAACCAGTTTCTGCAAAAGAATACACTTTAAGGTGCATTTTCTCCTTACAAAGATATATTTCCTGCAGAACAGGTGACTTTTAAAACCCAATCTCAGTCTGTCATGATACTATGTTTCTCTCAAGGAGGCTGTTGTCTAAAATTTCCTGGTTTTCTTTTTTTCTTTTTTTCTTTCTGATTTTCAAATGGTTTTGAGATGAAAACAAGCTTCGGGGTGTTGGTTTGGGGGACTGCTTATCTTAATTTATGTGCTCTGAACTCTAGACACAGTATGTTGTCCCTGGGAATATTTGCAAGCAGGGCAGGTGTGCCTTAGAGCACATTCTTTTTCCTGAAAAGTAATGCAGCACTATTCATACCCTCGAGAGGATTCTTAGCTACGGGATCCTCTTTGCTGTGGTCAGGCGACTCTCCTCCCATGAATGTAAACAGGATTTCCTGGGCGGGAGCTGCTTTTGAGATGAATGAGGGCTATAACAATCCATATCCCCCACTTCGTCATCTGCAGTGTTGCATCCCAGGGTCTGATCGTAGCATAATATTAATGTCTGCCTGAGGGCCCTGTCTACCTCCCACCCGTGAGCCCACCACTCAGTGCTTTTTGCAGACTTAGTTGCAGAACAAGCATTGGTCTGGAAAGCACGTGGTGATTCATGGGTGTCTTCACTCCCCACTGAAACCAGCGCAGTGAGTTCTGCTGAAAAGAAGGATCGGGCCTAAACCAACAGTCGGACATCCCTCAAAGGAACATCTCCCAAAGTTTTGGGAGTTGAGCCCAAAACTTAAAATACTAAGAGGAAAGTTCCCATGCCTCTAGCAAGTCCAAGTCTATGGGATCTGTGCAACTACTAATCAGAGCACCAGCCTCTAAGGCCCTCTATCCCTTATCCACCTTTTATGTTCAGTAACTTCTAAAGGAGTCTCAGAGTAACCCTTGGCCTGCAGATCACTTCTCCCTGATCAAAGACTGGTAAATATGGGGATCTCTAAAAGAGAAGGAAACATCTTCTCCTTAAAATGGTCAGTTCTTCTAAATAGGCTAAAAAAACAACAACAACAACGAACACACACACACACACACACACACAAAAAAAAAAAAAAAAAAAAAAACACAAAAACAAACAAACAAACACAAAAGCACCCTATTCCAGTGTCACCTTCACTTGACTGATAATTACACCCACCTAGTGAATTCTACACACACAGATATTTTGGAGCTTCAGTCTATGTGAGCTAAAGTAGAATCTTGATGAGGGATGCCCAGAAATGTGTATTTTTTCCCCTAATTCCCACAGGTGCTTCTGGTGACCAAGCACATTTGGGATCTAACATTCGAATCCAAATGAGGAAACTGAGAAGGTGATCTTGGAGAACCAATATATGCCCATAAGTTTATTCTTGGCTTAAGCATGGAATTTTGTTTTCAACACAGTCTGGTGGTGCTCCAATGGGGGAACAATCATGCAGTTTCCAAGCATATCTGCTTACTCTTATTTTTCCTCTTTTGCTTTGAGAGAACTGATACTTGCTTACCTCTTTCTTTGGTGATACTGAATAGATCCCAGGTGATCATGATGAAAGTAACAATAATAACAGCAGCTGCCATTTATCCATTAACCTGATAGGTTCAAGGGCCATGAGAACAGTATGCAAAGTCCCATTTTGCAGATGGCCAAACTGAAGCCATATGGAAAGCAAATCTTAGAACTGGGATTTGAAGCTACATTTTTCTGATTCCAAAGTCCATTTTATTTTAACTGTAACCTGCCATGACTCAAACAGGAAAAGATAATGAAAGTGACCACTTTGTATAATAAATCCTAAATAACCATAAAATATGAGGTATTATTTTTAAATGTGTCTTTGGAACATGGTGTGCAATTCCTAAAGTACGTTTTGAAATAAAATTAAAGAAAAATTATTAATGATAAATGGAAGAATTAGCTAAAACTCTGTTCCATTTGAGTCAGCATAATAAATGTCATAGAAATCCATGGTGAGGAAAAACACAATGACTCACTGCCATTGACATTTGTGGATTTTGACACTGACTCTTGCTCAGTTGGCTTGTTCCTTGGTTTATCTATTTATATAAAGACCTAATATGCTAAGTATTCAACCATTCGATCAGTTGCTATGACATGCACTGACCATCAGGGAGCAGACGCTCCTACTAGTAGGTTAGTTTGCTGCTGGGGTCTGGCTGATCGGGACTGGGCGAGATAGGCCAGACACACTCTGGAGCCAACCTCCCAGAAGCCTTGCCTGGCCTCTAAAATATTTCTTCAAATTAGTTACTTTTCAATGCCTCTAGTTTATAAGTAACTTGACTATATATTAAGTGGCTACCTCCCAGGCTCTGTGCTTGGTGTTGGGGACACAGGACATATTCTGCTCACAGCCTCATACAGGCCTACAGTTTGAATAGAAATACCAATCTCTGCCTCCTCCCCTGTCCCAAACATAGATCCCAAACTTTCCTGTGGACTTCCAGGAAAGTGATTCTTCTGTCCTGCCTCAGCTACAAGGAACCAGGAGAAACACAGGGCTGTTTCCCCACCTCTCTGTGGGTGTGTTAAGTGGCTTCCACACTCCTCTGCTGCCCCTGGGCCATCTGATTCCAGACAGTTTAATGTGTTTTCCTTTTCTTGGCTCCTGTGTCCCGGTGTTGTTTGTCTGAATTTTTCTGACTCAACGATGCCCCAGTGGAAGGTAGCACATTCCAGGTGTCACCCGTGTCACAAATGGAGGCCTATCTGCAGGCCCAGGAGGCACAAACCAGCCAGGATTTCCCCTCTCCTTCCCCATAAATCACAACCCCCCACAGGGCACTTATCTTAAAGAGACCTTTCTGGAAAGTTGGCTACAAACTAAGACAAGCAGTTCTGTCTTAATCACAGCTGTTAAAGCAAACAATACTACTTTTGCCTGGCAACTCTAATAGGAATTATGGCTTCTCAAAAGTCAGGGCCAAAATACAGCCATAAATTAATCTCCCTTCTGCAAAAGAATGAAGGCTGCTAACTTCACCCAGGAGACATGGAGTTGGGTATGGCTTTCTTTTGATCAAAGTGAACAGTGCATCTTTATCACTGGGGTTGGCTCTCTTGTTTCTTCCCCATAGTTCTGTAGCAGGTAAATACTAAGCAAGGGCTGTTTTTCTGTTTTCTTGACATATTTGTCAAGGAATTTGGCAGTATTGTAGTCTTTAGATTTTAGAAAGGTTTGGGCTCATATGCTGGGTCTGGCTTACTTGGCAGGTGTGGATGGAGGAGAGAGGGAGGCATTGTGTCATAAAACACTGGGCTGTGCAGTCTGGGGAAAAGAATCCATTCTACTAACTCATCATATCTCCAAAGGATGAAATAGATCTGCTGGAGACTTTTTTTTTTTTAATGGGTGGGGATGAAATGCATTGTTCATTCCTCTAATCGATGAAAATCATTGGTGTTCATTATTTGCTTTGCTTGAGCCCAGATCAAAATGTTTGAAGAAAAAAACTTTATTTTTGCAACTTAAGTGTGTTTTTTTTGCTTGAGATATTTCCATATGTCATGTATATTGTAACTCCTGCAGCTTTATGCCTGTAATAGCAGTGTATGGTGAACACTTGAAAGAGAATATGTGTATGTGTCTGTATTTTTAAATATATATAAAGCTGTTGTCACTCCATATCACTAAGTGATATTTCATATGTATGGTTATACTGATAATAATTGGCCTTGTAAAATTTTGACCATTCATGAATAATAATAAATGTGTAAGGCTGGCATGGGTAAAAAAAAAAAAAAAAAAAAAAAAAAAAAAAAAAAAAAAAAAAAAAAAAAAAGTCAGCCCCATATAAAGTTCTTTCCTGAATGCAGGGAAGACAGTGGTCCCACTGCTCTTTGCTTTACAAAGCGACACCAAGAATCATGGGATGTAATCTTACAGGTCAGAAACATAGATTGAGAACTACAACTCTTAACTCTGAGCATGGACCATTAACATTTTTAAAAATATTTTCTACACAATATTATTTATTCCCCTCCACAACTCTAATATAATATAATATAATATAATATAATATAATATAATATAATATAATATACTATAATATATAATATAATATAATATAATATAATATAATATAATATAATAATATAATCCTACCTAATAAAAGAGAAACATGCCAATTGACTGCACCTCCACTATACCCAGAAGCACCGCCCACCAGCCAATCAGGGAAAGTATGCAAATTAACCCAACCAAGATGGTGGTCAATTTGCATATCCAGACCAGAGTGAAGACTGAAGACACACAGAAAGAAGCCAAGCATTGTGGAGAAGCAAACAAGCAGGGCAAGGGAGAAAGGAGAAAAGCCGATGTGGCAGGGAGAAGGGAGGAAAGCAGGGGGGCAGGGAGAAGGGAGGAAAGCAGGTGGGGCAGCGACCACAGAAGGAAGCCTTATTGCAGGAATCTTCCTGCAAGGGGCATCTAGTATAATGATATAATTAATATAATATAATATAATATAATATAATATAATATAATATAATATAATAAATATAATATAATAATAATATAATATAATAATATAATATAATATAATCTTACCTAATAAAAGAGTACTATGCAAATTAACTATTACTCCACCCACCAGCCAATCAGAGTGAGTATGCAAATAAACCCAACCAAGATGGCTATGGCCACAGAGAGCAGGAGAGAGGCTTGGGTTTCCCAGGCAACAGGAACATCTTTTGGACCTAGGCTGCTTCTAGCCTGTAGACCCATAGGCCCTGAGCGGCAGGGGTTCCAGAATGCCCCCTGGCCACTCGGAGCTTATGAGTGCAGGCACCAAGTGGCTGTGGTGGGGCAGGAATGTTCCTGCCCCACCTGCAGCCACTTGGGAATGCTCCAGCACCAAGTGGTGGTTTGGGTCCATGCCCCCAGCCTGGGGTCTCAGGCCATCAGCAGTGCCCGTACCCATGCAGAGATCCCCTCCAGGCCCAGCCTGGGTTCTTAGACACTGAGTCACACCAGCCAGGCAGAGAGGAATCTTAAATGTTTCATTTTTACATATATATTTTATTGATGTTTTATAGAGAGGAAGGGAAAAGGATAGAGAGCTAGAAACATCTATGAGAGAGAAACATCAATCAGCTACCTTCTGCATAGTCCCCACTGAGTATGTGCCCCCAACCAATGTACATGGCCTTGACTGGAATCGAACCTGGGACCCTTAAGTATGCAGGCCATTGCTCCATCCACTGATCCAAACAGTTAGGGCTGTCCAATATGTTAAAGAAAAAAACTCTATCTAATAAAGAAGGAATATGCAGGGGAGGAAAGTTGGGAACAATCAGGTCAGCAGGAGAGCAGTTAGGCATCAATCAGGCTGGCAGGGAAGTGGTTAGGGGGTGATTATGCTGACAGGCAGAAGCGGTTAGGGGCAATCAGGCAGGGGGTGAGCAGTTGGGAGCCAGCAGTCCAGGATTGTGAGAGGGATGTCCGACTGCCTGTTTAGGCCCAACAGTTGAACATCCCCTGAAGGGTCCCAGATTGGAGAGGGTGCAGGTGAGGCTGGACATACCCCCCATGCATGAATTCCATGCACTGGGCCTCTAGTATAATATAATATAATATAATATAATATAATATAATATAATATAATAATATATCCTAGAGGCCCAGTGCAAGAATTTGTGCACATTGAAAGGAAATTAATTAGAAGAACTATTTTAGAGGCCAGAGAGGGACCATGGGAGTTTGGCTCCAGGGTATGTCCAAGCCATCTCTCCCAGTCCTGATTGGCCAGACCCCAGCAGCAAGCTAATCTACTGGTTGAAGTGTCTGCCCCCTGGTGGTCAATATACATCATAGCAACTGGTCGAATGGTTGAACAGTCAGACATTTAGCATATTAGGCTTATATATATATAGATAACGTGTGTGTGTGTGATATATGTGATACATATAGTACTATTATGTAATACATTAGTTGGTATACATATCTATTTCTATGTATATATGTGGTTTTGTGTGATAGATGTGATCTGATGTGTGTGTGTGTGTGTGTGTGTGGTGTGTGTGTATGTGTGTATATGTGTGATATAAATATATATATATATCAAGGGCTCAAGAAGTTATATAACAGAACAAAATGACAGGAAAAAGTCCACAGTGTTCTCAGAATAAATATTAGTATTGATCCAATCTTTAAAGACAATTCTATCCCAAGCTCTAAAAACTTGGTCCAGTGTCTCAAAAGAAAATTTCTTTTGAGAATTTTCTTTCTCTCAGAAACATTGTTTCAGTCTTTCTGGCATTAAGGCTCCAGAAAGGGTGCTGAGCGTATACATGAAGGAGAATACCACTCTGAGAATTGGAGCGTAGGTGCTTTAAGCCCACTAACTTCGCACACCAAGCAGAACCAACACCTCCGTGTGGCATGTGCTGCATGTAACCCTCCTATTGCTTCCTCTCATAGTCACATTCTTAATTGCAACTCACATTTCAAGCATCTGTTGCATTGTGCCTGAGCCTCTCCATGGCCCTTCCTTCTTTTTTTCCTTTCTTCCTTCCTTCCTTCCTTCCTTCCTTCCTTCCTTCCTTCCTTCCTTCCTTCCTTCCTTCCTTCCTTCCTTCCTCTTTCCTGTTAATCCTCACCCTAGAATATTTTTCCCATTGATTTTTAGAGAGAGTGGCAGGAGGGGGAGAGACAGAAAAACATCGATGGGAGCCTATAACCAAGATACATGCTGTTGGCCAGGAATGGAACCTGAGACCCTTCAGTCAGCGGGCTGACACTCTATCCACTGAGTCAAACCGGCCAGGGCTCCATGGCCATTTCTTATTTCAATAATTTAGTAAAAGTACCGAGGCCAATCCATCTCCTGCAAATGGCTAGTTGAGTGATTAACAAATCCCAAAGGACTCTGGAGGCGTGAGAGCACAGAGAACCACATGTCATAAAGGAAAAGAGGTTTTCATGGTGATTTATCATCATCATGAGAGTTTTTACTGAAAGCACGTCTGGAAAAATTGTGGAATGTCAAACCTTTAGATGTGGAAGCAGTTTCCTCCCCAAGGGCTAACCTCTCGTGCCGTTGCCATGGGTCACGGACAGCCACAGGAAGTGCAGGAAGATGTTACTTTTGCAGCTGTGGGTCCCCCACTGCCCTTGGGGAAGCGGGAAGCCAAGACCTAGAAGAAGCTGGCAGGAACCTGGAGCTAGAACTCACCCTCCAATAGTTTGATTTTAAAAAGAAGAGTCTTTCAAAACGCTGCATGGGGCACCTGTGGCCCTGGGACTGTCACAGGGGACAGGAAGTGGGGGTAGACATAACGATGCTCTTTTTATTTTACTATTTTTTTTTTAATTTTAATTTTTCGTTAATCCTCACCTGAGGATATTTTCCCATTGACTTGTAGAGAGAGTGGAAGGGAGGGGGAGAGACAGAGAGAGAAACATTGATGAGAGAGAGATATCGATTGGTTGCCTCCTGCACATGCCTGAACCAGGGCTAGGGATCAAGTCTGCAAAGGCGGTACGTGCCTTTGACCAGAATCAAACCTGGGAACCATGCTCTATCCACGGAGCCTAACGGGCTAGAGCACATGTGTCAAACACAAGGCCCGTGGGCCAAATCCGTCCCGCCAGGCCTTGCAATGTGGCCCGCACCGCCCTGTCATCACTGCACTCCGCTGCGTTTCCATCACAATGACAGTTTATGACTGTTCAGTAAACCATTCGGCCCGCGATTTAGGCTGGATTTTAGATTTTGGCCCCTTCTCTGATTGAGTTCGACACCCCTAGGCTAGAGCCATAATGATACTCTTTTTAAAACACAGAAAGTACCATCTGCGCTGCAGACCACTTCAAGCACGGAGGGCATGAAGGGGGAATGGGGATCCCATAGGGAAAGGACACGGGGCTAAAACAGAAGCAGAAAGAGAAGAGAAAATAAAAGAAAAATAAGGGAAGGAAAAGAAAGTTATTGGTATGACCTTCCAATGAGGGTTTTAAGAGCTTGATAAAATGTGGTCAAGTTCTAGTTTCACAGCAGTGGCGTCTGGCTGCTGCGCTGTGAGGGCTCTAACAGACAACTCCGCCTGACCTCTAACAAGCTTCCTCCTTTCTGAAGCACAGCCAGTCTTTCAAACCACTAGACTGAGCAGAGCGAGTCACAGCACGTCTGGGAAATTATCCCCTCACAATGCTGGAGGGAAGAAGTTCCGCCTTCTACACACCCCAGGCCGGCAGACTCAACAATAGGAACGGATCCTCGGAACTCACACAGGGGCAGCTATACAGAGACAGAGCGGAAGACATCCCCGTGTTTGAGTTTCTCAGAGTTCAGGGGCACTCTTGTCTACTAGGGATGACAAACAGGAAGCAGAATGACAAAGCACTGGGACACTGTTGTGCTACGGGAAGGTATCAAGGGCAGTGGGAACCCAGAAAGCAGCCCCACCCTGTCTGGGACTTGATGGAAGACCTTACATGGCAGGAACCTCTGTGAATTGAGACTTAAGTCAGAGTCCCTTGGACAAGCAAGTGGGGGAGAGGAGGGGTGGGCAGGGCACTGGCTGGTGAAAAGGAACAGGAATAGAACATGTGGGAAAGGCAGGCAGGGTCCCTCCAGTAGGACTCAAGCAGGTAATTGGATTTTATCTTCAATTGGGAGCCCATGAAGAATTTTATGCATGGAAAGAAAAGTGTCAGGATAATGCTTTTGAAAGGTTCCAATGAGAAAAGTAGGAGAATCTGGTTAGAGAAAAAAACAGCCTGCAGATGTACACTGACACTCGCCCAAGTCCTGCAGGTGGGACAGGGCCCCAAGGATCATGTCCATGTAGGTGTTTGCAGCTCTCACTGCTCTCAACCCTGCAAGGGATAGAGCCCTCTATTTTCCAGACCAGCTTTTGAAATTTAGTGAAAAAATTACAGTGGGAGACAGAGGAGAAGGACTTGAGTCTAGTGGTTAAGTGAATCCAGAAAATAAAGTGATAAGTGAGAGTCAAAGAGGTTTAAATAAAAAAAATTAAAAAAAAAAAAGGCAAAAGGAAAGGCTGCAGGTTGAGAGTGAAGAAGCAGACTTTTGGAGGTGGAGGGCAGCTGGGGAGACGGGCACAGGCGGTGGGAGGAGGAAGGGGCATCGGAATGTTGCTAAGATTCCTTTAATGCCATTTGGTAGAGAATGGAGGTTTTAAAAAAATATATTTTATTGATTTTTTACAGAGAGGGAAGGAGAGGAATAGAAAGTTAGAAACATCGATGAGAGAGAAACATCGATCAGCTGCCTCCTGCACACCCCCCACTGGGGATGTGCCCATAACCAAGGTACATGCCCTTGACCGGAATTGAACCCAGGACCTTTCAGTCCGCAGGCTAACACTCTATCCACTGAGCCAAACCGGTTTTGGCAAGAAAGGAGTTTTTGTGTGTGTGTGTGTGTGTGTTTGTGTGTGTTTTGTAATTACTTCTAGATATTGAGAGTGAATTGTAGATCACACTGTTTGGAAAAGTTAGAGCCAATATCATTTAATGGAATCACTAGAATTGATTGACAAGAAAGAGTTCACATACCCGCTCGTTTCTGCCTCAGTGGCTCCTCCTCTGCTAGTTCATGCTCCTGGAGACTCTGAAAGAGCATTTTAGAAAATCGTCAATTAGTGGTAGAGACGTCTTTCCACTATGGTGTTCTGCTCCCATGCCCCATGTGTTAGAGCTGAGTTTGAGCTGCAGATTCGAAGTGAGCACCTTGTGCCCAGTGAGTGAGTGCGGGGCGAACAGCAACTCAGGGGTCGGGAAAATGCCATGGACTCGAGTCTGTACTGTGACCTGGGGATTCACTTTCTATAGACCAGTCTCTAGCTCCAGGAGTGGAAGACATTATCATGTTTGAGTTTTTCAGTGTTCTGCAGTTTGAGTCCTGTCAAGAAATATAAATCGTGGTGTTCCCAACTTGTGCTACTTGCCCAGGCCTGGAACCCTGACTCATTCCTTTGGCCTTTTTTGACAAGTCTCACGGCCTCTTCCTGGCACTTTGCCTGTCCCCACGGAGTATTACTGCAGCATTAGGGCCATTTGGGTCATCCATGCTTAGGAGTTATTCTCTCCCTACTGGCTCCTTTTTCTCCCGATGGTCGCTTTCTGTGGCAGGGCCCCAAAAGCAAGCTCCAGAGTCAGAGCGCCTGGGTACAAAGCCTTGCCACTGACTAGCTATGTGACCTTGAGGAATTTATTTGTGACTTTGAGGAACTTATTTGCTCTCCCTGAGCCTCAGTTTTCTTTTCTGTAAAACAGAATAACGATGGTACTGACCTTATAGAATTGTTATGAGAGTTAAGTGAACTATACTATGGCACACAGTAAGCGCTTAATAAATGTTAATTACATGACAAAGCACAATAGTTAAAAACATAAGGACTCTGCAGACATTGACTTCAAATCTGAGCCCTGCCATAAAATGGCTGTGTGACCTTGGGCAAGTTACTTAACCTCTCTGTGCCTCACCTATAATATAGGGATAAAAGTACTCACCTATAATATAGGGATAAAAATAGCTTGCGTCAGGAGATTGTCAAATGCTTAATAAATCGACCGCACTGGAACAGGTTTTGGTGACATAGCAAATGCTATTCTGAGACAGGGATTCACATTGTTCTGGGGGCACCTTTCCCTTGGACCACGGAACTCTCCTTCTGCACGCTGCCTCTTGCTGCGTCTCTGTAAAGCTCATTTCCTGTCATCATGCGGCTTCTGGTTTAAGAACTGACATTGATTGGCTTTCCTGTTGGGATCAATGCCAGCTCTACAGCTGGTCACCACACCTTGACCTGAAACAGGTCTCTTAGCTCACCCCTGCCTCCAGGAGAATTTCCTTGTGGATGCTCTTCCAAACCACTTTAAGGTCCATAAAAGAGTCCTGCCTTTATGAGATCTCCCAGACAACTCCTGCCCACAGAGGTGTGTCCTTTCCTGTGAATGCTACACACCTAGGAACCTCACCTGAGACAGAGCTCATTCTGCTAACTGCGTTGTCTACTGTTATTTTCTAGTTATCTCACATCAGAATGGTAACAAAAGTACTAATTCCTAAGATATGTCCCACACCCCATGCCAGACACTATTAAGCAGTCGTATGCTGACTTATTTAATTCTCACGACAGCCTCTGGTACTGCCACACCCCACATTTCACTGATGAGACAATACAGGCACAGAGAGGTCAATAACTTGGTGAAGGTCACAAAGCCCTTAAATAGCAGAGTCAGGGTTTGAACCCAGCTAGCCTGACTCCAAGTCTGCAGCTGTCCACACAAGCATCACTTAATCAGGAGATTCTCCACAAAACTGTTGGTTTGTCTCAGGGACCCGCTGTCTTTTCCTTGCATCTTTTTCTCTACTGCCTCTTCCCATCCCCTTTCTTTCTGAGGATGAGTGTTAACATCCATGGGTGCTAGGGAGAACCTGTACCTGACAGTTCATAAATGTTCTTGAAGAGTGACTAGAGCAGTGATGGGAGGCAACTGGAATTTTAGAAGCCCAGATACTCCTTTGGTGAGGTTATTTCAGCTGCACTGAATATGAGGAACCAGCCCGAGAAGGAGGAGCGTCCACACCCAGGGCTGGTTCCTGCCGGCTTCCCCTGGAGCCTGCATTGGCCCTGTGCCCAGGCAGAGGGGAAGGGTCTTCCGCTGCATTCCTGCCTCCCTCCTCCCTGGGGCCTGGCCGTGGGCGTGGAGTGTGGGGGCCATCAGAGGCTCTCTCGATCCACACTTCACTGGCTGCAGTTGGGAGATTCAGCCCGAGAGAAGGTGACCTTTGGTCAGCTGTCCCCGGTGGAGATGTTATTTTCTCATTGCCCAGTGGGGCTAAAGATTAGTGCTGGCAGCCTTCTGCTAAAACGAAGATACATTTCAAAGCTCTCATGCAAAGAATTTGAAACCTTTGTGAGCACAAGGGTAACTTGCCTCTGCTCTCTGCCATCTGAGTTAGCAGGTCTGGGTGTGTGTGTGTGTGTGTGTGTGTGTGTGTGTGTGTGAAAGAACCTGCCTTTTTCACCACCTATCTCCTTCAGTGAGGCCACCCTTTGAGAAACGCTGCTTCTGAACTAGCTCCTGAGTCTGTGGTGATGATCAGGAACTTTCAAGGAACATGTTTGCAGTGCTGCTCCCACAGCTCTGTCACCTCCTGCCTCTCTACTGTCCAATGAGGATTCACAACGTTCTGTGAGAACAGCCTACGTTTTATTGTGAGCCCTGCAATCATTGGGAAGAACTGGGAAAACATACTGAAAGCAATAAAACCACCCAGGAGCTCCCCGGTGGTAGTGGTCGCTCTCCCAGGTTTGAGAAGGAGCAGAGGACTGGCTGCCAGGTCTCGGGGCCTGGGCTTCAATGAGGCAGATGCTGGAATCTCACCAGGAACTGAATCCCACCACTGCTGCTCTTCCTGGTGGGAAAAGCCATGCTCACTCTAAGCCTCGGCTTCTTACGCTGCGGAAGACATTGGGCTGGGGCACACCAGATGCGTGTGAAATCTCTAGCTGTGGTGTGTGTCCGTGTGTCCAGCTGGCTGGGGCTCATGAGGGGTGGGGGCAGCTTTGTCTTCCTGAGTGCTCATGTCACTCTAGTTCTAGGACCTCTGAGACTCCAGAACTTTGGGTGCCGAGGACTCACGAGGGAACATAGATCCTGCCAGGGGCTCCCACTGCTGAGATGAATGTTTACTTCGGAAGCGATAACAGAGCCTCCAACCGGGCCTCCCTTGGCTTGCCCTCCTAGAAGTATCCAGAGGAGTGTCTGAGCAACACTGGCCAGCTCCTCCAGGGGGATCTCCTGGTCTTCAGCCAGCAGACACAAGATCAGTGATTCCAGGAAACACCCCACCTGTTCCGCATGACTTTACAAACAACCATGGAGGTGGGGCAGTGCCTGAAGAGGGTGTAGACAGTCATTCAGAAATAAGAGGTGAAATTTATGTGTAGAAAGAAAATTCCCATGGAACCTGATGATAAGGGGTCCTCAAAGGTCACTGCTGTAGACAGATCTCTCTTCTCCTTGTCAAGGCCCTGTTCCTCACTCCTTTTTGACTTGACCTGGAATCCCAGATTTAAGATCTTTGCCTGTCTCTCTCTCTCTCTCTCTCTCTCTCTCTCTCTCTCTCTCTCTCTCTCTCTATATATATATATATATATATATATATATATATATATATATATATATATATATTGCTAAGTGACTGTCTGACCAGTAGCTATGATGTGCACTGACACCAGGGGGCAGACACTCAACGCAGGAGCTGTTGAGCTGCAGTGACTTGGCAGCTGCGGTTCTTGGGTGACACATCCAGAACCAGAGAGGAAGGAACCCTATTCCAGGGTGTGTCACCCAAGAACCACCCTCTCACAATCTGGGACCCCATGGGGATGTCAGAGAGCCAGTTTTGGCCTTAACCCCCCAGGCCAGGCCGAGAGACCCCACCTCCTAGAGGGACCCCACTCACTCAGCAGACGACCTTCGAGCTGAGCCATGGCACACCCCAGGTGTGGCTGGCCAGGGAGGGTCCATGGAAGGTTGACTCCAGTGAGTGTCTGGCCCGTCTGGGTCAGTCCTGCCCCTCTGGCCACCTTCTAATTAATTTCCTTTCAATGTGCATGAATTCGTGCACCCAGACATAGTATTAAATAATTATCTTAACCAGGATCCTGTTGGAATGTCTCCTCACACAAGCATATTAATTAACACAGGTTTATTTGTACTAAAATAGTAAAAATAACTACTAAATCTTAAGTACTTGCTCTGTGTTTATCACTGTGCTAAGGCATACATGTGTGCGACATTTAATTCCCCCAACCCACTGATAAGGAGATACTATTTATTCCCATGTCATGTAGGGGAAACAGGTTAAGGGAGATAAAGAAAGGTGACTCTTTCCAAAGCTAATGAGGGTCTGAGCTGGGCTTCAGATTCAGGGATGAGGCCACAGTTGGGAGTGGATCAATTATTCGGTCTTAAGAAAGGAAGGAAATTCTGATGCATGTAATCACATAGATATATTTTTAGGACATTATGCTAGGTGAAATAAGCCAGTTACCAAAAGACAAATACTGTGCAATTCCACTTATAGGAAGTGCTTAGAATAGTCAAAATTATAGACAGGAAGTAGAATAGTGGTTGCCAGGCGCTAAGGGAAGGGGACAATGGGGAGCTGCCATGTATAATATAATAATTATAAGGTATAGATCTTCAGTTTTGCAAGATGAAAAAGTTCTTCAGATTGGTTGCATGTCCATGTGAGTATATGTAACAGTACTGAACTACACACTTAACAATTGTCAAAATGGTGAATTTTATTTCAAAAGCTATAATTGTTTTTTTTTAAAGCTCATCACTACGCATTTACCATGATAGAAGGCCAGCCGTGGAAGCTGGGTGGCAGCTTAGAGCAATGTAAGCTGATAAGAAGGGCTCAAGTGTACCTCTCCTATGGGGGTCTTTGGTCTTTGGGCTGTATGAAATATTATATCTTGATTGCAGATCTAGTGGAAAATGGGATGGAGGGGCTTTTGAAAGGAGGGGACCTTCCAGAAAAATCAAGTTCAAATTCTACTAGCAGCTCTTGGAGATCAGAGGCTTATGCCCTGACAGCCTGTGCCACCAGGCAGATGGAGAGGCTTTCTTAGGGCCTCTGCAATGAGGGTCAACCTGGCACACCGGGAGGGCACTAGGACCCTGGAGCAGAGGAAAAGCTAATCCCATGACTGTGATCCCCTCACCCTTTGGCTCTCCATGTGCCTGGGGTAACTAGAGCTCTGCACTGACCCTGTGAATCCACAGGAAATGTAAGCATCTCCCTCTGCACCATATATGTGCACACTGCTGCACAAAATCATCAGGGTCACACTCTGCACACAAAGTATACCGCCCAAGTAATGAAAGACATAAAAACAAAACAAAACAAAACAAAAAAAGCAGACAAAAAAAACCTAGGTGAAATGATGAAAACAGAAAAGATGAAGTACATAAAGTCATAAAACAAAATCCTCAAAGTAGGACCAAGCATTTTAAATATGACATTAACGTGAATAAATTATATACCACAATCAAAATCAGGTTTACTCAGATTTGATTTAAATGGGAGGAAAAAAAGCCTCAAACATGTTGTTTATAAAAGAACTAGTAAAGCAAAGTGATATATTAAAAGTTAAACAAAAAACAAAGGACAAAGATCAGGTGAACATAATACAAAGACAGGATGAATAACGAATTAAAAGCATGGCAAAAAGAGACATCTCCAATGCTAAAATCAACCAATAAAGCCATAACAATGCTGACAGACTAAATAGAGTAGCACTAAAATAGCTTCTTTAAAAATCAACATGAAAAAAACACACTTTATAGTAGGAGAAATAATAATAGCAAACAGTGCTACAGTATTTAATATGTATCAGGCACTATTCTAAGGCAACTTATAAATATTAATTAATTTAATTCTCCAAGCAGTCATAGGAAATTAGTGCCACCATTATCATTGTTTTGTTGGGGAAGAAGCTGAAACACAGAGAGAATTACATTAATCTCCCAAGATTCATAGCCCCTAACTTACTCTAACTCTGGTACCTGGAGTAAGCTAAGGAAGAAATAACCCAATAATGTCCAAAAGAAAAAAATAATAATAAGACAGCACTTATTAAGTTAAGAAAAACTCCCATTAACTTCCTAAAGACAAAACTACCTGGATAATTTGTCACACAAAAAGCTTGATGATATCTCTGCCCCCTCAGCTATGCCAGTCTGTGATGATCACACACAATGAACATCTTTTGAAATGTCTGATGATCAAGTTAAAATGAATCCTTTGAGAACACCCATTCTTTTCAATCCTCAAAATCTGCCTTACAGTCACCGTTGTCATTTTCATAGCATCTCCATTAGCATTGGAGATGTCTCTTTTTGTACAGCTTCAGGCCTAGTGGTGGCAGTTTTGTTAAAAAGCGAAGACTGGGGGATTTCAGAGCAAGTTGTCACCCATGAGTAGATACACTACTGTCCATTTAGGTTTACCTCTCCTACCCCCATTTTCTCAAAGATCTTAAAAAAAATTTTAAAGACATTTCCATCTGTGATATTCCCAGGATATCAGAAAAATGTGACAAGGAAAAATATAGCAGACATGGATTTACTCACCAAAGGATGAACAGTAGGTTCTATATTCCAAGTCGCTGTGACTTGGAAAGAATAAATCACAAGGATCACGAAGCACAGTGTGGTTCTCCTTGGATGTTTCATTTCTTCAAGTTTGAGTTGCTTTGCCTGAAAATGGAAATGTGGTGATTTAAAGATAGAGCAAGGTATTTATAAAACATGGAGAGAACTTAAAAACCTCTATCTCAAAGGTCACACTACATAAGGACATTTTCAGCAGAGAAAGGAGGTGTGTTGAGGTATCTACACTTGAGAACAGCCTCTGCTCCAGACCCTTGGGCGAGGAAATGTGAGACAAGATGAGGGTTGGGGAGGATGGGCGATGGTACCTGTAAATAGGACAAAGGTGACGGACTTTGGGGTAAGTTTTCTTTATACATTGTGAAAGAGGGAGATAAGGAACAACAAAAGAGAAAGGAAAACGAGGGAAAATAAGAAAAAGGAAAAGACTATATAGTATGAAATAATTTTAATCTTGGAATTCAGTACACATAATATATGAACAAAAGGATTAGAGATTAATATTTAACCTTTGCTATATGCAACACTAATATTTTCAATTCTAGTCTCTCCTTATTTTTTATTTTAATTTAATTTTTTATTAAATTGACTTCATGACCCATAGTGTGGAAAATCTTAGACTTAAACCATAAAATTAAAGTTGTATTTTATAGTCCTATAGTATGTAGTGTAGAATATTAACATTATAATATGCCCAATCCTGTGTATTGATTTTTGTTGCCCTTTGCAAATTTTCTATTACTTTCATTTTATTATTTGTTCTCTTCCTTATAATTTTATTTTATTATCATTTTTAAATTTATCTTTATTGTTAAAAGTAGTGACTGCCCCTTCCATCTCACTCCTGCCCCCTCCCAGACCTTCCCCAAACTATTGTCCATGGCCTATGCCTATGTATTGATTTTTGATAACTATCTTTTTATAATGATGGTAATGAAAACAAAGTTTTTAGGTGACCAGATTACTTACTATGGCAATTAAAAAGTAGACTATCAGATGAAAGAATCCCAAACCTCATGGATCTGAGGACCAGGAGAAAGCACCTTGTGGAAACTTTTCCTATGCCCATGTGTTCTGAAAAGAGCACAAGACTAAGAAATGGGTAGGGATTAAAGTCCAGAATTACTATAAACTAGCTGTGTTTCCTCGAATAAGTTGGTTATCTGAGTCTCAGTTCCCGCATCTGCCATAGGGAGATAATTACCTCTGATGCTCTCACAGACTTTTCTGAGACTCAAAGGCAACTAAAAGCCATGAAGAGCTCCAGGGCCTCAATCTGCTGTGGTTTTCACCCTGACTGCTAGTGGAATCCAGAGGGCAACCATCAGGAAGGGCAGTCCTTGGCCCAGGCACTGCAGAGAGTGCCAGGCGGCCGTGGCCAAGATAACACAGAAATGACTGCTAACACTTACATGCCGGAGAGAATTCTGTTTCAATCACCAGCTGCCAGCTGTCTCCTTTTCCTTTCCCCCAGTCGAAAAGGGGGAAGTATAAGGCCTTGGTAAACTGACCCAATTGGCAAACATGACAATCAAATACATTTTTAAAATTCTGCAACTGGATGGTTTTTGGAAAATGCTTTGCAATTTGGGTTACAGGAACAGATATTTGAGATCAGATGCATCTGCTCATAGCAACTCATTGTCAGTTCTCTACCTGAGGTTTTTTTTTCCTCGTTGAAAGAATGTGGGTTTCTGTAGATATTGGGCAGGCTGGTTCAGTGTGGTGATAGCAACCATTACCAGGATGAATGGAGTATGTAGGCAGCAACTTAATGTTTTTCATGCCCCAACTTAGTGTTGGCTGGTTCCATACTAAGGCAGTTAATCAGGGGATGAGACTTAGTACATAAATGGTTAATGACCCTCCCTTGATTTGCAACTTTCATGGAGGGACTCAGGTATTAGAAGGACCCACGCTGACTCCATATCTTTCCACCATTCTCCAATGTTGGCCTTTCATTGAATTAGCAAGAATTATAATGTTCCTAAGTGGCTACATCTTGTCCTACTGAATAGGCCACCATCCACTACTGTCCACTGTCCCCATCTTCCTCAGCCTTCCCCAGGACAGCTCTTGACTAAATCAACATTCTTTACTCAAAGGAAGTATTTGGTGACAACAAAATCACAGGTCAATAGAAATAGAGAAGTAGGCAGAACCCACTGTGGGGAGGGGGTTCCCTGGATGCAGAAGAGTGATGACCGCTGTGTGCAGTCATCAGTCACTCTGCGCAGGTGAGGGGTTCGCCACCTGTAAGGAGAATGCCACTCCTTTGAGAGAGAGGTAATTTCAAAATATGTGACAACCAGTATGTCATGGGCATGACCAATAAGAACAGTGATACCGGCTGAAGATCAGGTCAGCTTTTGAGATTGCTATGACATGTGAGGGGAAACCTGAAGATGCACATGTCTTACCTAACCCTCCAGCTCAAAGCTATTCTTGTCTGTGAGAAAGGCAGTAGAAAATCTTTCACTTGGCTAATGGAGGCAAAAATCAAAATTTATCCAGTGAAAAGTAAAGAGCATTATCCCACATCCAAGGCGATGTGTCTTTTGTAGCGTTCCCTTAGTCATAAATCCCCTAGAGGTTCTTGTTTATTCCAAATTCCTGGAGGTAAGGACAGATGACCACTAAGAAATACGGAGATGAACAGCAAGAGAGAGAAAATGATCTGATATCACCCCCAATTTCTTTCTCTTTTAAAATGATAAATCCTGAACATTCTGTACTAAAACTCACCAACCTATGTGAGCCGGCTGTGTCTTAGAAAAAACTGGGAAATATGATCTAACCCTATGGTGATGACCAACTTCCTGGCCTCCTCTGACTCTATTTTCCTGTCCTTGGAGTTAGGGAGAGGGGAGTCAAGCACCCTGACATCAGATGCCAGGAATAGGTCATCAGGATTCTCAGCAGCCGGCATTGGGAGGATGAGAGTCTGGGTTCCTTGGAGCAGTCTCTAAGGACATTCTCCTGCAGGAGCTGCCATTGTGAAATGGGCCTGAAACACGCCAGGAAACAGCTATCCCAAATCTTTGAAACAGCCAGTACTTAAGATCAACTGCTCTTTTGGAAACACTTCATCAGCCTTGACCTACCCAGATTTGGAGTAGGAAGAGGAGTAAATGGGTTTGTCAAAGCCTGTTCACAAAATGATCACATCTGTAAGGTCATCATCAAATTGTGACTCCAAGCTATATCTAAATAGGGCAATAGTGGGATTCTCCCTGGTAATGATTTATTTCCTAAGCTCTACACAGCTCTGCCTTTTGGGCTCTCCTGCAATCCTTGGCCCCTCTCCCTGGGGAGTCCAATCTAGTTACTTTCCTCTTGGGAACTAGGTAGGTAAGAGGTGAAAGAGAGCCCATGTTTGATCAGCCTCTGCCTGGTGCCTCCCTTTTCCTCCAGCCCAGGGCTCTGCTCCTAGCTCCAGGCCAGCACACGGACACTCCTAGATCTTTGCCAGGTACCACCACCCTAGAAGGAAGTTTCTTGGACTATTTGTGTAGCATCTGCTTCAGTGGTTTTTATCCCTGGCTGTGCATCAGAACCAATACTTAGGGCGTTTCTTCCTTTGTTTGTTTCAGTATCATCCCAGAGCAATTAAATCAGAATTTCTGGGGAATGGGAGCTGAGAGTTGGTGTCTCTTCCCATCATCATCCCCTGGTCCTTCCCATCACCAACCTATAGCTCTCCCTCTACTAAAGAAACTATGTAGAAACAGAATCTTCAGGGGGATGCATTTAAGAGGCAGTCAATTAGCAGTGGATGAATGGATGGATGAATGGGAGTACAAACTCAGAGGTGATCCACATAACAGTTTTGATGCAATCCAACAAACTATATGAGATATATAACAGAAGCCACCAGTGGCTCATGGGACTGGTAATTATCACCCTTTGGGCTGCTTTGTTCCCTTTGAAATGGAGATGGCTGCCTCTGCTTATGCTGCTCTCTGCCTGAAATCCTCTTTTGTGAGCTTGTCTTCTATATCTCAAATAGTGTTAAATGTGTTTGGCACTTCTGGACCAAAGAATACAGGCTACTTTTTATTGGCCCAAAATTATGCTATGCAGTCACAAATTCAAATGACTCCTGGTCCTTGCCCCTGAGAAGCTCTTAATCTTGGGAAGACATGAAAAATACGGTTAAAGAAATATAAACTAAAAGGAAGCAAGCTTGATTGAAAGACACATTTTTATTAAATGCCTACTATATATCAGGCACAGAGCTAAGTACAATAAATATGTCAACTCATTTATTTATCTCTCCCAATAACTCTGTGAGGTAGGCATTTTAATCCTAATCCAGAGATGAGAAAATATTAAAGACCCAGACAGGTTACAGAACCTACTTGGGCCACACAGCTAGGAGATAGCAGAGTCAGATGCACCCCCAAGTTGGCCTTTGGCCAAAATGATTTGTAATGTGCACGTGATAAACATGACAGGAATTGAGGATAGGGGGACCTTGGATGAGCTTTGGAGTGACCAGGGTCACTAACCAGATCCTGAAGGGTGGACAATACTTTAATGTCTAATGGAGAAAGAAAGAATTCCAGACAGAAAAGGAGCAGCAGAAGCAGAAACAGCTCTGTTTCAAAGGGAACAAAACAGCCCAAAGGGTGGTGCTTAGCAGACTTGTGAGCCACTTGGGCAAGTTCCCTTGAGTAGCTTGTGACATGGACTCAGTGTGGTCCTCAGGAGGACATTGTTCTCCTGAGCAGAGCAATTGCAGCTCTAACTTGGAAAGAGGATGAATTTGATGGTCTTGGGCTCAAGTTATTCCCTCTTTCCTGTACTGGAAAGAACAGCAGCTTTGACGCCAAACAGGCTTGTGTTCTGATTTCAGCTCCACCACTTAATAACTAGGGTCCAGGCATTTAACCCCACTGAGCTTCAGTTTCCTGGCTTGAATGATGAGAGTTTCCTGATGTGAATAACGAGGGTCACAGTACCCATTTTGCATAATTGTCATAAAAATTAGCGATCATGCCCAGGAAGCACAAAAGGGCTTGGTCATAGTTGAAATTTGATATGGGCTGAGTTGTGTCTCTCCAAAATTGATGTGTTGAAATCCTAGATCCCAATGCCCCAGAATGTGACCTTCTTTAGAGACAGGGTCTTTAAAGAGGTAATTAACTAAAATGAGGTCATTAGGGTGGACCCTAATCCAATATGACTAGTGACCTTATAAGAGGAGATTAAGATACAGATAAACACAGAAGGACCATGTGAAAACACCAGAGGAAGATGGCCATCTATGAGCCAAGGAAAGAGGCCTCTGAAGAAATCAATCCTGCCAACACCTTGATTTTAGAATTCTAAGATCCAGAATGGTGTGAAAATTAATTTCTCACAGTCTAGCATACTCATAGAATTTTTTTAAATTACCTCTTTTAATTTTTAAAAATGCTAAACAGGGGACTAGGGAGATGTTTGGTGAGTTTTGGAGTGACCACAGTCACTTACTCTGGTCTGTTGCTTAACATTTATTGTTTATTCTGGATATGTTTTATGAAAATTGAAAAATGTATTCTTGGTATGTCTGGTCAGAGCATAAAAACCATCAGAATTGGAAGACAAATTAGAATTCATCTCTAGTTCAAGCTTCCCAACCCCCTGACACATACTTTAGTTTTTGAGATGAGAAAACTAAGGCCTAGCAAGATCGTTGTGTCTCAAATGCAACTGGGGGTTGAATCAGTCAGGACTCAAGAGATCAATCAAGGATTTTAAAAATTCTAGACAATACTATTATTATGGAGTCAGGCAAGCTATTTATAATAGGATTGTGGATAGTAATTGTTATTGATGATAATGATCCCTATCATTTACTGGGAGCTCACTATGCTCCAGGCATGGTGCTCAGCTCTCTCCAAGGCTTATATCATTTAACCCTGTCAGTGATCCCATGGCACCACTAAATCATCACTACTATTCAGATATGGAAATGGAAGGTTGGAAGGAAGAATAACTCTACAAGGCCACATAGCTGAGATGTGTAGTGGCAAAATTAAAAAGCAAGCAGTCTATACTTCTGGGGACAGGTACCATTTGGGCTATGAGATCTTCCTGGTGGTGTAGCAATAAGAATAAATGGAAAACTTTCTCTAAATGGACACTAGACCAGGCAACTGGAAACATGAGTTCTAGCCCCATTTTGCCACTAACTTACTGTGTGACTTAGGGCAAGTCACTTTACCTCTCTGTTTTGTTACCTGCAAATTCAGGGAGTTGACTGCACTCAGTGATTTCAAAATTGGGATGTAAGAGTTGGCCTCTGAAGGCCCTATTACTGTTCAAAGAGTCCAAAATTATAATTTTTCAAAACTAGTGTAACCTCACTTAGGCTTCTGAACTTAGCTAATCATAACTGTTATTTTTATCCAACCACCTTTGACAACCTACCTCTGACTACAAGGTCCAGGCCCTCACTGCCTGTCATGCACACCATTGCAATGGCTTCCATTCCTTTCCTCTCTGCCCTATTGTCTACAAGAGCACAAGGTTGATTTTCCAGATCTCCTTTTACCTTCTATTTATCTCCCCATTGCCTTCAGAATAAAGACAATCACTTTCACTCATATCAAGGCCCCCCATGGCCTGAATTTTATTTTTCATAGCTGGTATGTTTAAAAAGCATCTGTCATATTTTAATTACTGAAGCAGGTTGTTTTTCCATAATATAAAATAATGCAAGAAATGTTCAAGTGTTCATGCAAAGTAAAATTACAAAAACTAATACTCGAGAATTAATTTGGGTCACAGTGGGGGCTAGTAATTATTATTGTCAAAGTATTTCTCAGTGTTTGGCAAAAACAAAATAATTTACATGATTTGTTAATCTCCACCTTTCCCTGCTCCATAGCCCCAGAATAATCACTGCATACTCAAATTCTATCCACTCTTTAATGTCCAGGCAATAAATCCCATCATCTGCTCAGCTATAAACAGTACCCACTTCCTCTAAGCACCCACTTTATCTAGGCTTTCACCCTTCCTCCTCACATTATATTTATTGTTGTAAAGTATTATATGAAGCAAGTCTATGTATCCGCTCACCCAAGTATTCACTGGACAAACATTTATAAAATCCTACTAAGTGCCAAGTTGCTTTGCTAAGTTCATGGGGAACAGCAGAAAACAAGAGAATGGTCCCTGTCCCCATGAAACTTAGTCTAATTAAGTAGATGAGCTTTATTAAAGACCAGAGAGCCACACTATAAATTACTCAGTTTATTGTGTAATTATGATTGTGAAAGTGCTACCAAAAAAGATAATCATAATACTAACATTTGCTTAACATTCACTATGTACCAGACACTCATCAGAGCACTGACTGTGTGAAATTATAAAAAATATATATACATCTTTTATTGATTTCAGAGAGGAAGGGAGAAGGAGAGAGAGATAAAAACATCAATGATGAGAATCATTGATCAGCTACCTCCTACTCGACATCACTGAGGACTGAGCCCACAATCCGGGCATGTGCCCTAGACCAGAATTGAACGTGGGAACCTTTAGTCCATAGGCTGATGCTCTATCAACTGAGCCAAACTAGCTAGGGCAACATTTTTAATTCTCACAACAATTCCTAGAAGTGATTGTAGGATAATATCTAATTTATAATATTATGTCAAATTAACTGAGCCACAGAGTGGTTAACTTCCCTAAATTGCACAGCTGGTAAGGGGCAAAGCCAGAATTTGAACCTTGGAATTTTAACTCTAGAAGCCATCATTTTAACCGCTGTGCTCAACTGTCTAACAATCCTATTAAGAGAAGAATATGACACAGCCTTGGGAACTTGTGGAAGTATTCCAGAGGAAGTATTTAATTGAGCTGAAATCAGAAACAGTGTTGGGAGCCATCAGAGTTGAGACAAGCAACTCAGTCTTAAGAAAATAGAATTAAGTTCCTTCTAGTAGAAGTTATGCGGTGCCCTGAGGGTTTGGCCAGAAGATAAGATTAACCTGCTGCTTAGCATCTTTGCAACTTCCCCTTCCTGATCCTTTCCCCCCCCCCCCCCCTAGATAGCCCAGCCTTGGAATGTCACACCTTGGAATGTTATACCGCCCTGGCAATTAGCCAATCCTGTGTTGCCAGATACCTTACCACCGTGCCACTCAGTGCCTAAACCAATTATACACTGCCAAAGACCCCTTTGCATAGGCAACCCTGCCCCCCTTTGTTTCTGCTGTATAAATACAGCCATTTCAAAGAATAAAGTTGAGGCTTGATCAGAACCTTGTCTTGCCTCCATTCTTCCGCGTTCCTTGTTTGTTTCATTCTCTTAGGTGGTTCCTGCGTACCCCGTTGTTGCCCCGAGGGTTGGGACAAAACAGGAGTTGGAGTGAGCTAAAAACAAAACGAGTGGTTGGAGGGAGAAGAGGGAGAAGATTCCAGGCAGAAAGATCATGTGCAAAGGACCTGCAGTGGGAAAACACATGGCACAATCAAGTTGCTGTAAGCAGGTCAGAGTGGGTAGGATTTCAAAAGGAAGCAGAGCTGGATATGAGATCAGACTGGTGAGGTGAGCAGAAGTGAGGCAGACAAGCCTTGTACTTGTAATCACAGGAGTGGGTAAGATTGATTAGGAAGACATAGAGAGAACAGTGAAGAAGACCTACAGCCAAGGCCCACAGAATTTCAACCATCAAAGGTCTGTTCAAGGAAGATGATTGAGTCCGGATGTTTGGGAATGAGAGCCCAGAGAGGCTGGAGGGAAACAAGGCTAGAAGAAAGGCTGGAACCAGGGAAGGGCAAGTTTTCAAGGAGCAGAGTGTGGTAGACTATGTCCGACAGTGCTGAGAGGTCTGCTAAGGGGAGGACTGAGACTTTCCATTGGATTTGGAAAGATACTATGTTTAGTAAGAGGGATCTTATTAGGGTGAGAGGGAAGGACATTATATTGGGGAAAGTTGCAGAGTGTAGGAGGTGAGAATTTGAAGGTGATGAGCACATAAAACTCAAGAAATCTGGTGGCAAGGTGGAAGAGAGAAAGAGTGAGGCTCATCCCAGGTATAAGCTGCTTAACCTTGATGCCACACATTATACGCATGGCTTTCCTTTTAGAGAAGAACTAACTGCATTGCATGCTAGGACAATATCAAAAGGAGCTGTGCTTCTTACTAAACGTTGGCCTGTGGCTGGCTATCTAGACAAGTTATTATATTCTTTGAAACAAGCCAAAGGCATATTTCCCTATGTTCAAAGGTATAAATGTATACTCGTGGTTATGTTTTAAACAGGTATTTCTGAATCAAAATAGAGATTAATGGAGAAATTGCAAATAGATATGCATATATACCATTCTACTACTAGAGGATAATTTAAAGCAGAGTTTCTCTCAATGATGGATGGTAATACCAAATTTCAAGAGGATTTTCATTGCAAAATTTAGGGTGATTATTATTCTTTGTTCATCTCCATGAGGCACAGGGTTGCAATAAGGACAGAGTGTCATCAATAGCCACCCTTCTGAATTGTAGATGTAAAGATGAAAAATGCTCAAGTATAGCTTTAAGAGCCTGCCTTCATAGCTCTGTATTTTCAACCGCAGAGGTAATAGACTTATCTTTGCGGACCTTATTGAATTAGATGATTCATCCCTCACACATGCAGAACTATAAGCTAAACATTTATTTAACACAAACCCGAAACACAATACCAATTAAAGACCTTCCTTGAAATGTTTTTTCTATTTCATTTTCCTTTGCCTTGAAATAAGGTCCTGCAGCAGCATTGTGTTGGGTGGCTCAGTGCTATCAGATTACAGAGGGACATTTGTTTGTACACAATGGGGTCAAGTTTTCCAAAACACACCACACATGTGTGCAGCCTTGATAACCTTTTATCCTTCTGTCCTTGTTGTAAGTCTCTGGAAGATTTTAACCTTTAAGCAGAGATTGCCATCTTTATGAAAACACTGAGTTCCTTACTGTGATCTTATCTCATGTGTCTTGCTACTTTCGTTTACCATGGAGGGGTCCCCCTCAGCCCCGGTCAAACAATGCTGGGGTGCCTTCCAGTTGCCGCGGTGGGGAGCCTATGGCTGGCTGCAGTGCTGCAAAGAGCATCAGAGGGCTTGGGTGTGAGGCCAAGCCCTACAGTTTGATGGTTCTTCATTAGATGAGATTCAAAATAACTCTGGAGTATTTTCACAATAATCATAATGGACCAATCAGAGCTGTCTTTGTGCAGGAGCAGAGGCCTGGGGCTAGACAGTGGAGAGGTCTGTGGGAAGTTCCTCGGTGTGTGGAGGGAATCCTCCAGGCTCAGGGCAGGAGTTACTGCATGGTTTAAAATATCCCAATTGTTTAATAATTAGTAGGGCCATCTTAGCTCTCTGTTTCTTCCTTTCACAGCCCTCGTCCACTCCACGCCTCGAGACCAGGAGTTGGTATCCCTTGACCACTGACTTAATGTCTCTGAAATTTTCATTTTGCTCTTAGGGATTTTGTTTGACTTTAAGATTGATGTGTGTGCACTACTCAAAATGAAAGAAGTACTCTGATTTACCAATGGCTGACTTCTTCCCAGTTTCCTGGCTCACAACCTCCACAGGTGTCCTTAGACACAAGAATTGAGGGCACGAGTGGGGGCACTAAGTCAACCAGTCACTAAGTCCTGTTCATGACTCACTGCTGATGTTTGCTTTTCCTTGGCCACAACACTGGTTTGGTCATTGTCATCTCACACCTGGATGACTGCAGGAATCTCCTCAATGGGCCCCCTCCCTCCTTTCTTCTCTGCCCTATAACCGATCATAGCACAAGCTGATTAATTTGTGCACAGCACTATTTTTCATAGATTGCTACTATACTACATTACATCTCAAATGCCCAGAGAATATTTGAGCCAATTCACCTGGCAAACATGATCACCACAACCTCATGTAAACCCAGATGGGCCACATCTTCCTCCATAGCACTTGGATACAGGGCAGGCTGACTTGCTTACAAGCTTATAGTGTACCTTCCTTTGTAAAATATGCCATACATATTAATAATAACTACTGTTTGAGTGGATTGCTATCTCTCAGCTTCTTCTATACTACTCTTTCCTTTTTGAGTCTTACCTTACATCGTAACAATGATTACTATCATTTATCAAGTCCAAGCATTAGGCTCAGCACAGTGGACACACTAAGCTCATTTAATTCTTCCAACCCTTTATTGTTAGAGCTACATTATCCCCACTTTACAGGTGAAGACACTGGGTTTGGGTAAATGAAAGAACATATGCAGGTCTCACAGTAGGTAGTTGAGTCTGCTGCCAAAGTCTGAACTCCTCACCTCTAGAGCATGCTGCCTCTTTTCTTTCCCAGCGATACATCTTTCTTCAGAATATACTGCGTTTCCCTCCTCAGATACTCCTCTGCCCCTGCCTCGCAGGTCTTTCTACAGAACTGTTGTGGATTTCCAGCACAGCATGGTAATGAGTGCATGGACTGAAGTCAGACTGTCTGAGCTAGATCCCTGATTCTTTTACTTGCTAGCTGTGTGTGTCTCGGGCACTTTACTTAGAATTGTGTCCCTTCCTCTAAAAAAAACAGGGATTAGAATAGCAGCTGAGGTATAAGATGATTGGAACAACTAAATGAGTTAATCTTTATAGAGCACTGAGCACTGAGCACACTCAGTAATTATTGCCTGTTACAAAATTTTCCAATGCCTGAGCCTTTCCTCCCATTAAGAGTATAAGCTTAAAGGAAAGGATTGTTTGTCTTTTTAATTTGATAGCAAGTCTCTCCTATGGAGATTCCTGCACTATTCTGTGATTTAAAATTTTTTACTGTTGTATTACCTTTAAGAAATAGGCAATGTTCTAATTATTTTAACCATCACAACCAGAGTCATACAATGTGGGCTGAAATGCTGAGCTGGTAACAAACTCGTGAATTCACAATGTACCCATGGCCAACACATGCTTTTCACCCAACAAGCCTTTCTTGCAGAATCTATGCCCAAACTCACAGGCATGGGGGGTTAGGAGGACTCAGAGAAGCGGAGAGGGACCTCCCAGTGCCTTTGTAGAGGAGGCAACAATTACACTAATGAACTTAAATTATATCAAGAAATGTCGGGGTGGAGAGGTTCTAGGGCCACATTTTATGACTCAAAAGCAGCCCTGATTTATTGTCTATCCATATTTAGGTCAATAGAGAAAGTGGCAGATCAGCAAAGCATAATTAGTATTTCTTTCCCCTTTTTTTTCTTGGAATCAGGACAAAACGTGTTAAAGCAACACTGCGTAAAATCTATAACCTCCCACGGTCACTTGGCCCTGGGAGAGCACATCCTGTTTACCTAGAACATTTCATCTGATTTTGTAAAATCTGCAAGTCACAGGAGCCACAGTATCTGCAGTGAAGTCCGGGGGGGGGGGGGGGGGTTGTTTCAATCTAAACGCGAAAGGCGGGGCGCTGGCTGGGAGCTGGGAAACTCTCATAGGCAGCTGTGAACTCCTCACTCTCAGCAGCAGAACCCTCTACATCAGTGGTTCTTAACTTTTCAAATGCCACGACCCTTTAATACAGTTCCTCATGTTGTGGTGACCCCAACCACAGATTGAGAACCACTGCTGTAGAGCCTAAGACCATCTGAAAACACAGATATTTACATTATGATTCATAACAGTAGCAAAATTACAGTTATGAGGTAGCAATGAAAATAATTTTATGATTGGGGGTCACCACAACATGGGGAACTCTATTAAAGGGCCTCGGCATTAGAAAGGTTGAGAGCCACTGCTCTCCATGATGCTCTCAGTGGTGGGCACTTCTGGCCCAACTTGCAGGCACAGGAATGGGGATTGTTTTTGCTGCCCAGGTTAGCCATTTTCTCTCCCACAGTTAGGACTCAGGGATTCTCAACCCTAGCTGCGTAAATGAATCACTTCAGAGAGCAAAATACATAATAATTCCATTTCCATGCCCATGCCCTCTCCCCAGAGATTCTGATTCAGTTGCTCCTGGGAGGTGTTGGGTCATTGTTCTTTTTGGCGGGTGAGGTGGGGTGGGGGTTAGGTTTCTGCAGAGATACGACTAGATAGCAGGTGTTAACATTGGCTCAAGCCTGGACCACACAATAGCTTGATCTAGTTACAGTTCCCAGCAAAACTGGAGTCCGTGTTGCTACAAAGCTGCCAGAATTCTATCACTTTAATTCTCTGTCCTACCTGATTTTTATTCTCCTATCGCTGACCAAAGCCAAACAGCTGGGTTTCTTTTCATCTTAGGGCCCCAAAAAGATTCCTTGTATGTTCCCGGGCAAACAGCCTCTGATCATCTCTTTTTTTAGTCCATAAAATGGGAACAAGATACCTGCTGCACCTGTGACATGGTGAGAGAAGGGGAAGTCTTGGTCTGGGGTGGATCTATCCAGTAAGGAGGAGTGATCAATCCTATTAGCCAGGGATGGGGAGAAGCATCAAGGCAGGATGGTCAAGAAGGCAGCACCAATTGTCCCAAATCAGCAAGGACAATGACTCTCGAGTTTGGAGTGGAGAAACATTGATAAAAACAAGAAAATACCAAATAGCAACTGTTAAGTATTTTGCGATTATTCTTGGATTTGACATTGCTTATTTGTACTTTCTTTCCATGAGCCACATGGGCTTGCTAACAGTGACTGTTTTTCTTATTCATGTGTCTCATAATATTGTAAGGGGGAAATAAGGGATCAATGGCCACCATTTTTTTAAACAGAAGGCTGAAAGAGATTAAAATAAACCCCTGTTAAACACAGTTATTATCCATGAAATGAAAAATTGAGTGTCTCCCACACTCACCTATATTCCCTGAGCCAACCATGTAATCTAGGGGTCATTCTGTTCTCCAGCTAATTTTCCTTTCTTTGCTTTTCTCCCCCTTTCATTGCCAGGACAAGGCTGCCTTTGATAGTCTTCAAGAAAAAAAACCTCAAGTTTGCAAATATAGAGTTTAATCCATGGGAAGTTGTTTTTAATATCATCAATTGCTAAAGCCAAAGCCGACAAAAAAATAGTAATGGTAAAAGTGACTAAAACTCTTTCAAACTTTTTTAAGTGTTAAAAGAGATGTTTACACTCCCCATGTATTATTTTATGTTTCCAGTGGGAAGATGTTTTTAAGTATCAATACATGGATTTGACAAAGAAAATTTACTGAACATTTGTGTGCCCTGGCTTGTTCTAAGAGTAAGGAAGGGAGAAAATAAGTCTTCTAACTAGTAAGATACATGGCAAACTATTGATAATCTAATTCGGGAGAAGGGAAGAAACAATGCATATTGGGGGTTGGAAATATTCTGTAACAGTACAAATATTCATGTAGTAGGTGTATAATTCAAAACAAATGACCAAAACTTTTATGTCAGAAAAAACTGAGCTGCAATAGTGGCGTGACCTGGCTTTCTACAGTATATAACAAGGTTCAAGCAACCACATGTCAGAGAACTTTTCCTCCCTGCTCGAATGCTCCAGGCAAGTCTGCCAGCTCTTAATCCCAGCACTCTGCCTGACTTCCTTCCCAGGCCTGCCTGCAAACCCCTGTCCCCTCAGTCAATGGGTGGGCGGTAGCACTTACTCTTAACATTTCAGAGATCACCCTTGTCCGGACTGAGCTGACAGAATGTCCATGCTCTGGCTACACACGGCTGCAGCTGCTGCCTTGGTCAGCACAACCACAACATGGCTGCCCAGCCATGGACACGCTCAGTACTGATTCATTAATGCCCTGGCCTTTATGGTATTTTCTAGAGCAGAGACAGGAAATTTAATTAACCAAAAAAGAGGTGATGGGGAAGAGAATTCCATTATAGAGAAAATCCTGAAAAGATCCCAGCTAATTGTCTGATACTCAGTCTCCCTAAGCCCAGTTTCAACTTAATTGACGGGCTGTACCATGCTCTTGACCACATATGCTTTATGCTCCCAACATACATGCCACAGCTATGCATGCCACATGTATATACATGCCACAGCTGTGCATACCAAACATACATGCCACAGCTGTACATATCCAATGTACATGCCACAGCTGCACATACCCAACATACACGCCACAAGCTGCACATATCCTACAAAAGAGAAAATTAGGCAAAGAGATTCATAGCTGGAAGATGCCTTAAGAGGAATGTCACTTAGGTCTTGCTGCAAAGGGAGACAGACCCCAGAAGGAGAAATGCCTGTTACCTGTCCAGCACCGAAGTCCCCAGACCCGCTCCTGCTGCACCAGACGCCTCAACGCTTCCCGGTTTCCACTAGGAGGCCATCTGCCCTTCGGCCGCCTCGAAGGCCTCACGGCTGAAGAAAGAGCCGAACAGGACTCATTGCGAGGCTCAGGCAGCTGCCTCCAAGCTCAGCGTCCCTCCTGCCGGTGCCTCCCTGCCCTGGGCTCCGAGCTTCACAGAGCCATTCCGCAGAGCCTGCTGCTGTTTCAAAAACAAGTAATTTCCTGGTCCCCTTCCCCGGATGGCGTGCGCGATTTCCCTCACGCCCATAGGAAGTCCTTCAGATCCTTCTTATCTGGAAACCTCACCGCCGAGTGGCCAGGCTTGTTTGGCCAATGCCCCCAGCTCTTGTTTTCCTTTCTCCAAAGAAAAAAAGTCAGAAAACTGAAACCAAAGCAAACCCAAATGGGTTGGAGCTAATGACGGGTGTAGGATGTCCTGGTTTAAACCTCGGAAAGATGTTCACTGTGATTTCAGAGGGGAAAAAAAATTAAAATTATCGATGATTTCCTTCCCCGGCAGTGCCTAAAAGTTAGAGAATGAGAAGACTTGAGGAAATTCAGTCCCCTCCCAGAGCTTCAGGGTCAGGAACTTCCAAAATACTGCAAGAAGGGACAGCTGGTTCTTCCAGATTTCCAGGGAAGCTCTACGAAAATTTGTGCCTCAAAGTTTAAACTCTGTGACACTTCAAATATCATTTTGATAACATGACTATACAAAGAGAAGAAGATCCACAGAAAAGGGCCAGTCGGCTGGCTGTAATCAGGTTGTTGGGTTTAAAGATGAGTTCTAATCAGTTTTTGATCTAGAAGTGACCTACCCATCCTGAATTTACACGTGAGGCAAATGAGGCCCAATGGGAAACAAGGGTTTGTCCAAGGTCTGATCAGGGAAATAGATTATCACCCACCCATCTTCAGCTTTAGCACTGGGAATGCTGCTCAGCTGCCTGCCCATGAGCCTTGGGCACAGATGGCTTGCTGAATGAGGCCTGGCCTGGAGCAGGGAATTTGCATTGCAAGGAAATGCTCCAGGTGAGCCTGATGTAGGTAATCCCAGACCGTAGGTAGAGAAACCAGTGTAGTGTCAAAGCAAGGACACCGGAGTCAGACTGCAGAGAGTCAAGCCATAGTCCCACCAACTTCTCCTCACTGAGACTCAGTTTTATTATGTATGCAAGTGGGTAATAATACTGCTGAGCACCAGCGAGAGCCTGAGACAGAGGAGGGGCTCAAGAACTGTCCATTACTATCTGGAGAGCTGGGATCTAGTCTTCTAAGCTCATACGTCTTCCCTGCTGTACACAGTCTGTCACCCCCTCGCCTTGCCTGTCTTCCCTCCTGGCTGTCAGCCACCACCAAAGGAACTCAGGCTTGAGACACAAGTTTATTTCGAGAAAAGGAGAATGAACCTTTGAAATATCATTCCTTTATTTCTTGGCACTGATTCTCAATTGTATTCTCCAGACTACTCCCTGCAGTCTCCTGGGAGGGAGACTATGGTGCCTGTCCACCCACAGCTGACCCTCTTCGCTGGGGAACTCACACATAACTAGTAGGTGAGCTCAGGGAGTGAATGGAGATTGGTCTAAGCAAGATGACCTCATTCTCCTTGGGGAGGTTGGATATTTGGCTGATCGTGGAATCACATTTACCTCTGCATTTATTGATAGTGGCATAATAAAGGTTCTTGTTATTATTCTGGCTCTAATTGCGTTTTCTGATTTTTGTAGCTAAAAGCCATTATAATAAAGTGGTGAATCACTATTAAAAAATAAATCTTTTGATTCCATATAAAATACTAACCTAGACCTAAGTAACATGGGGAAAATCAAAACGTATACAGAACCAAATGACTTAAATCATATTCTAAAATATTCCAACTCAACTTCTTATGCTAAATATGTGTGGCATTGACTTATTCTATAGAAATGGACTAAAATACTCCAGATTTTTTCTTATACTAAAAATCTTTAATATGAAATGTAAGTCCTGGAAAATCCCCTGGGTCTTAAAAACCCAGAATAGCCAGAGCTTAAAAGTAGCCCAAAACTCCACATCTGCCAAATAGTAGCTCCTAGAAAATTCAGATTATTGAATCTTTCTGGGCCTCAGTTTCCTTTTCTGTAAAATAATATTACCTACTTTGGGTTGTTGTCAAGATTAAATATCCATAAAAATGCTTAGAACAGGGTATGGCACATAGTGATCAAGTGTGTTAGCTACTGTTATTTTTGCAGGGAAGAAATTTCTGTTGTAATAATAGTAGCATATGGTTTGGGTATTGTCTTTGCCTTTGCTTTATGCTAGCTTTGCCTCAGGTGCAACGTGGATTGATCTGCCCTTTCCAGATGCTTCCGAAATATATCCTATTGTCTCTGTCGTGAGATTTGGCTCCTCTGAGAGTAAGCTGAGTGGCTTGGTATAAATGTAGATACCTGATGGCAGCTGTGTTGGGGAAGAATGAAGAAAACATAGGAGGACACTGGGCATGGACACGATGGGAAAGGACACAAAGAGAACTCAGCAGGCTGACAGGTTTGGGAAGTAAATGTCTGGGGGCAGAGTTCGCCTAGAGCTGGAGAAAGGGAGGCTGCAGACCTTGATATTTACAAAAAAAAAGGTACACAATGTGGGGGCAATTGACTTGGACATTTCTTGTCTTAGCAAACACCTGCTGTCAGAGCAAGCTGCAGGTAAGGGGGCTTCTTTTCCAACTTCTCTTTCACACACACACACACACACACACACACACACACACACACCCAGGCTTGCATTGGGTTGTCAGTAGCAGTTGGCTCTCTGACATGGAAAGGGGCGTCGTCCAAGTGGCTGTCCAGGCACTTCCCCTAGGAGCAATTCCTCTCTCACCCACAGTCCGTTTGTTGCTAGGAACACTCTGTGCTTGTCACACTCACTTTACAATGAAAACAAAGACAAATAAATGGAACCACCATATGGCCTCAGCTGCAACCCAGGATTAACTGCTGATGGGGAGACTTTGCCCCGCTGCAGCTACAGATGTGTGGTCTGTGACAGGAGCCCTGCCCTTCTCCTGCATTTTAAGATATTGAAGCTGGTTGCAAGTTGACCCCAGACTTCAACGGACGCAGCGGTGTAGACAGAGTAACTAACTTTCCCGCTGTGTTATCTATGTTTGTGTTCGTATAAAGTGTCTCTTAGCACTTGAGGGCCTAACCTCATTAGAGACAGAGCTATTTTCAGAGGCAGAGATGTCGGCACCAAATAAGTGTGTATTTCTCAGCATGTTCCAGGCTGTCTCGCCCTTCTGCCCTTTCTCCTTTGTCACTCCGCTCACTTTTGGTGACACTTTAAGCTACAGGTGTTATGTCTTCCAAAGACCCTCGTAGCCCTTCCAGCCTGGGCCAAGAGTTCCGTCTCCCTGGTCCCACACTACCAGGTGCGTCTTTTGCAGTCACCACACTGCATTGAGATGTCTCTTTTCCTGCATTGACTGTAAGCTCCTTGATGGCAGGGGCTGATCTCATTTATTGTTTGCCCAGCTCCTAGCATAGTGCCGGCATTTTGCAGTTCATCAACAAAAGCAGACAACATGAAACTGATTAGTCTCACTCCATTGCTGATTTCCTCTCAACATTACAATGCACTGTGGTTCAGTCATTGGGACTCTTCTCTGTTGATGCTTATTCCCAAGGTGATGTCCACGAATTTCAGGATTTAAATCAGTGAATTTCAACCTTTTTCATCTCATGGCACACATAAACTAATTATTTAAATTCTTTAACACACAAAAAAATGTTACATTTTTTGCCAATCTGATAAAAAAAAAATAGGTATAATTTTGATTCATTCACACCAGGTGGCTATTGTTGTGTTGGCTGTTGTCATATTTCTTATTTGATAATCTAAGGGAAAAGAGGTCAGGTATTGCATGTTTTAAAAGTTCTTGCAGCACACCGGTTGAAAATTGCTGGTTTAAATCCTTGGGCTGATGGCCTCCATATGTGTATCTTTATCAGGGATATTTCACCTGAATTCCTGACCCATATATCCAACTGCCTACTTAATATCCCCATTTAGATGCTGGGTAGGATCGCACAGTGAACATGCCCAAAGCTAAACTTCTGAGTTTTCCCTCCCAAACTAACTATCCCAATAGTTTCTTCCATCTTAGTAAAGGGTATCTTCATCCTTCTACTTAACTCAGACCAAAACCCTAAGAGTCATCCTTGAGTCTTCCCTTGCACACCTAATGTTTACTTTTCCATCAAGTCCTGTCAACTCTACCTTCAAAATACATGCATAGTTAAGCAGCTCTTACCTCTTCCACTGCTATCATTCTCGTTCAAGCCATCACTGTCTCTTGATTGGATATTATTGCTTCTACTTGGTCTCAGTGCAAGACTGCAGTTAGATGGTCCTCATAAAACATATGCTATATAATATCCATCACCTATGCCCAACCCTCAGGCACTCCCATTTCACACAGTCAAGGTGAAAGTCCTTTCAATGGCCTGTAAACCCTGCACCACCCCATCAGCATCCCTGCTCCTCCCACCATTTATTTCCTCTTTTACTTCTCTTCCCATCACTCACATTGCTCCAGCATGCCGACCTCCTTGTGAGCCAGATACAATTCCAGCTCAGAGTCTTCCTATTTTGCTCTTCTCTCTGGAATTATCTTTGTCCAGATACCCTCATGTCTCTCTCCCCATTCCCTTCCCATCTTTGTCCAATCATTATTTTCTTAGTAAAGACTTAGCTGACTGCCATATTTCACATTTCAGCTCTCCCACTCCTATTTCCCTGATTATTTTTTTCCATATTATATACCACTTCTAACATACGATAATGTACTTATTAATTTTGTTTATTGGCTGTCTCCACCTTCCATCCCCAACTAGAATGTAAGCTCTCTGAGGGCAGAGATGCCTGTTTCATTCACTAAAGAAGAATATTTGGAAGTGTAACACACAAGCAAAGTTACTAATGCCAAAGCATTAGTATATACATAGCAGAAGTATATGCAAAAGTATACAACACTTCACCTTTTGAAGCACCCTGATCTCCATGTATTGGCAGATTAAGTCTTGGTTTGTTTTTTTAATTTACAACAAGATGTTGGTAACCCTTTTGACTTAGTATGGCCCAGGGACAGCTCTTGTTTGGCATTTCTATTTCGCGGCCAGCAACATTGCCCTCTGGCACTAACCTGTCTTTATGCAAGGAAGGAACCAAAAAATAATTGGGCAGTTTTATAGTATACAAATGGTCTTGTTCTTATCTTTTGTGTGTATACCTTGGCAGAGTCTCTGTTAATTGGAGTTGGTTGTACTTGTGCTCAGCTGCAGCCTCTCAAGTTATATTTGTACTTGCTGTTACTGGACTCATTCCACCCACAGACAGAGCTATTACACCTTCTTTGTGTACATAACTTATTTTGCTATGAAAGACACCAAAGCTTCTATCTTTTGAACCCATTGGATACAGTTGACAGCCCCGTTCTACTCACCTTCCTAAGCTCGCAGTGATGGTCCCTGCTTCTGGCGGAAACCCAAAGCACCTTCCAAGTGGAATTCTGCTTATTTGGACGCCACTCCCAGCACTACCTTCCCTGCCTTTGTCCAGAAGAGAAAGCACAGAGCCATTCCCAGCCTCCAGGGCCCACCTTTAGTTCTTACAGGTGACATGCCATCCATGCAGCAGATGTGCCTACTGATGCCCACAGCATGATATATGTCATCCTCAGGCTGCAGCTGAGATGCATTTGATATCAGAGTTATTAATTGACAAAATGTGTCAATGATTTCTCCTTCCTCACTCCCTTATGGAGAAAAGCAAGATATTTGAAGACATGAGCATTCCTTCTTATCTTGGTTTGAGAAGGAATATATTTAGAATGAAGCTGCATTTCCTCTAAAGGACAGGTGTTCTTCTGTCCATGAACTCTGGATAGTCACTCCTATTCTAACCTCTCTCCCTAATTGTTCGTCCTGGTGCAGGTGCTCTGCACTGGCAGATGTTGTGTACCTCTGACAGTGAGAGTGTATCTGCAGGCATCTGGCAGACCCTAGTTTAGAGCCACCTTTCAGTTAGAGTCCATTGTTCTCTACTGTTTTCAGCTTCCCAGCATTTCCTTTGACTTCAAAAGAAAGGTCTCCCCGCCCTTCTTGCTGCATTTCTGCTTCTGATTATAGAGGTAATTTCATCAGAATATTTCAAGTCAATTAGTGAGCAACTATGATACCAAAACCACTGGGCAAATTTGAGCTGAAGAGTCATCCAGGCCAGGAGATATCAGAATCAAAGAGTTAAAGAAGGCCTCTACTCATTCATTCCATCTACCTTCTGTTAGAGGGGAGTTGAGAGGCTTAACCAAGGTCACAATACCATTAGTGTCAGAGAATTAGAATTTAGGTCTTCTGTCTTTGTTTGGGCTGCCAGGTGGCCTACTGGCTCATCTGGCAGGAAGTCCTCTTAACATTGTGCTCTGGTGCCTGCCTCTCTGCCCCCCTGTGCTCCCAGGATATTGTTAACATACTTTTCCTTTCAACTCTAAAATGGGGTAATTCTACAGGTACAGATAGGGAGTTTATCTCTACACCTAATGTCTAAGATGGTGCAATAATTTCTCAGTAGAAACAATGTTAAACTTGTGTTAAACTTATGCTTATTTTATTTCTTTTAAATGATGCTTGGTTCAAAACTTAATTAGTGCCAGAAATGATACCCATTTTCCCCCAGCACCTAAATGGAAGAATGTTAAACAATTATTTTCAACATATTAGAATTCAGTTGAAATAAAATTGTGGTGAATGGCACCATGGTAGTCTACAAAATATGATACCACGTGACATTAGTAATATTAGCTGTCACTCTGTGACAGGATTTGAGAAGCAACAACAAAAAAGCATGTCCATCTTTAATTCATGAAATTACACTTTTAGAAACAAATTACTGTAAGTTAAGTAACAGACTCTACTCTGACTCAAATATATTTGGCAGGTTGACATAGTTTCCATTTCCAATGAGCTGAACATAAGCATGAATTAGTTTAAGACACCAAAGAGATGCTTTTATATGGGAAAGAGTAGAGACAATTGGAAGGCGGTAAAGTTAGAGAAAGGTGAGGAATACTAAAGAGGGGGTGGTATTGCAGAGAGCATTTCTGTTTGAGGGCATTCAGCTCATTCATTAAAATTATCCTGCTAACAGCAACAGCAACAACAACGACAAAAAGAACTAAAAAAAAATGAAAATAAAATCATCCTGCTAATTGTTGATGGAATTGCTACAATCTCATAGCCAACAACCACATTATTTTAGTTTTCTCGGTCTTACCAGCAGTCTTGCCTCATACTGCATTGAGAAAACAGAGTCTGCCTTCCTTCTGGTTTGAGAGGAGGACATGTCCCTACTCCTCCTGATGGCTTGCCTCTTCCTCCACTTGTCTCTGGGTCTTGTTTCCTCTTACTTCCTCAGCACTGGATCAGTCCCATCTGCACACAAACATGTTCTAGAATGTCTCTTTAAATGCCTTTCTGGGACTTATGCCTTTCTCTCTTCCCATTGACTACAAGTTTTTTTGCTCCCATAAGTCTTGAACAAAGAGCTGAATACATTTGTCTCCACTTCCTCAGTCCTCTTCTCTGGCCCCAGAGTCAATCAGATCAGTGTTCCTTCCCTAGTATTGCACAAAGTGGCTCTTTTGCTGGTCACCATGCTTCCATGTCATCATGGTCAATGGTACATTGTCTGTTTTCATCTTCTTTGACCCTGCAGCCACTTCCTCCTCCCTAAAACCTCATTTCTTCTGGCTTCTGTGGCACCCACTTTTCTGATGTTCCTCCTTCCCCACCCATCCCTTCTCTTAGTCTCTTGGTGTCTTTCTTCCTCTACTTGATCCCTAAATGTGTGTGTCCCAGGTTTGGTCTAGGGTCCCACTGTCCATTGGACCTGTTTTATTCCAGGGTGAACTCCTCTGGTTCCATACTTCAAAGAAAATTCATGGATGAGAGCAAAATAAAGATATTTTTAGGATATGAAGACTGTGATGATTTGTACCTCATTGGTCCTGGCTCAAAGAACTAGTAAAAAAAAAACTTTTGTGCCATGGATTTCTTTGGCCATCTGGTAGATCCTATTGACTCCTTCTCAGAACAGTGTTTTTAAATGCATAATGTAAAATATTGGGTCGGCAAGTAAGTAATTGCGGATTTTTTAAAGAAAATCAAAGACAATTTTTTCATGGAACTAAATAACTTTATTCTGTAATGTATTGCCCATTTTGATCAATGACCTTTTGCCATCTTTCAGGCAGCATCATAATCCCACGTTCAAAAAACTTCTGGTTTTTATTAGCAAAAAACTGAATCAGGTACGATTTGACATCATCATCATTATTGAAATTTTTACCATTCAAGGAGTTTTGTAAAGATTGAAACAAAAAGTAATCAGATGGTGCAAGGTCAGGACTATATGGTGGATGTGGCAAAACATCCCAACCAAGCTCCATTAATTTTTGCCGAGTGACCAAAGATGTGTGTGGCCTTGCATTGTCATGATGGAATACAACACCTTTTCGATTTGTCAATTTGGGCCGCTTTTCTTCAACTGCATTGTTTAATTTCATTAGTTGTTCAATGTAGACATCAGAATTGATCGTTCGGTTGGGTGGTAAGAGTTCAAAGTAGACAATTCCTTTGTAATCCCACCAAACTGATAACAAAACCTTCTTTTGATGAATATCAGCTTTTGATGTTGTTTGAGTTGGTTCACCTGGCCTGCTCCATGATCTTTTCCACTTGATATTGTTGTAAACAACCCATTTTTCATCGCCAGTTATCAGTCGTTTTAAAAATGGATCATTTTCATTACGTTTCTTTAGCAAATCGCAGCTGCTAATGTGTTGCGTTAACTGTGATTCTTTCAGTTCGTGAGGAACCCATGTATCGAGTTTTTGAACATAGCCAAGTTGTTTTAAGTGATTTTCAATGCATGTATGTGATACATGAAGCTTCTCTGCAATCTCACGTGTTGTACTGTGACAGTCCGAATTGATTATTGCTTTGATTAGGGCGTCATCAACTTCAACTGGACAACCAGAGCGTTTTTCATCTTTGAGTGAAAAATCACCAGAACGAAATTTGGCAAACCAATTTTGACACTGCCGTTCTTTTAAGGCTTCGTCACCATAAACAGCACATAACTTTTTATGAGCTTGCGATGCGTTTTTCCCTTTGTGGAAATAAAAAATCAAAATATGACGAAAATGTTCCTTTTGATTTTCCATTTTTCAATGAACGCCAAACGAAAACTACAAAACAGATCAAAAAACTTTTTTTACTGATTAACAGCTGAATAGCCAACTATCAAATAACAAAATGTGTTTTACATTTTTACTACGTCTGCAAACCTAAAAATTCAACTGAAGCCATATATGTGTGAAACCCGCAATTACTTACTTGCCGACCCAATACATAGGATTACACTCCATTGAAATATACTTATTGAAATATTAAAACATAGTGTAATGGAGTATTTACTACTTTATCAATTTATTCAACTAAAATACTTAATGAGACAGGTCTAATGATTATCACAAGTTTTAAGTGATGATGGGGAAAAATTAGATATTTTTAGGATCTGCAACATAGTAAATGTGATAGAAAAATATTTGTGATTTCTATTAGTAACAAATCATAGGTACTGCTAATACTGCTGTGGTTTATTACCTGTGTTCCTAATGAAAGGAAATTCTAAATTTTATGGACCTCCTGAATTTTATTCATATGGTACACATTAACTTAGGTTAAAGAATATTTGAGAAAGAAGAAAATTAAACATGAGAACCGATCATTTAAAAACTATTCTTTAACTATTATATTTTAAATTATTATTTAAGATGATTAATTTGAAGGTGGGATTATAAGAGAAAATGTGAGCTAAAATACTAAGTAACTGTGAAAAGGAACATAATAGGTGCTCAATGAATACTTTTATATATATATATATATATATATATATATATATTTTATTATTGATTTTTTTTACAGAGAGGAAGAGAGAAGGATAGAGAGTTAGAAACATCGATGAGAGAGAATCATCGATCAGCTGCCTCTTGCACACCCCCTACTTGTGATGTGCCTGCAACCAAGGTACATGCCCTTGACCAGAATCGAACCCGGGACCTTTCAGTCTTCAGGCCAACGCTCTATCCACTGAGCCAAACCGGTTTTGGCAATGAATACTTTTTTTTAATGAATAACTTAATCAAGGGGAGATTTTTTTTTACCTCTCATTTTTTTTCCAGTTGGCTAAGTTATATACACCATCAAGGGAACCCAGTACTTCCAAAAGCACAGCATGGCTTTGATTGCTAACACACTGAACACTGATGTTCCTGCATTCTTGTTAATCATAGAGTTACAGGAAGTCCCCACATGTATGGGAAGGTACTCCACCATCTTAGCCTAAGAGTGGAAGTAGTTTTTGAAGTAGAGCTAGCTATTCCCCGGACATAATAGATGCTCAATACATTTTGCAAGCTCTACAATGTGAAGGTAATACTAATAAGTCAATATTACCATCTGGTCAACCAGAGAAGGCCACCCCTATGGTAAAAATTGTCATCCCCCACAGTATTCATTCCATGTCCCTGCAGAGTCTCTGCTACAAATCTAATAGATATTTCCCTGGACTAACATTTCTCCAAGTTCTTCAGAGGAATGATGTATTCTTTTTTAAATACCCTTTCAAGAATACATAATATGTCAAGGACAATGACAATGTTTGCTTGAGAATGAAATCGGAAAAAGACTGGCTGACGCCTGGGTCTATGAGAATCAAACAATAAAGTTGGGGAAGTGGTGGTGAGAATGGAAAGTGAAGCACAAGTGAAAATTAATCAAAATTCCCAAAGTTCAGCTCCTTAGGGAGAAGGAAGAATTCGCTTTTTAAAAGCATGGAGATATAGAATGCTGAAAAACAACAGAGCTTGTGACGGCTTGAAGGAAATTAAATTTAAATATTTGATAGTTAGCAAGATCTTGCTAGACCTCAAACACCACTTTTTATTTTACCTATAGTAAGTAACTTTTAAAGAAAATGGAAGGGCACAAAATTTCTGAATAACATAGATATTACTTGGTAAACTGGCTCCTATTCAAAACAACTTGCCTGCTTTATTATTGGGGAGAAGCATTCATTGTTCACTTTGGATGGCTTACCTGTAGATGTATTGAATTCTCCATCTCCCCAAACCTGAGCCTTGGATAAGGCATTGCTTTGGCTTCTTCTTTATCCACTAGTCTGTCGTTTCATATGACAATGGTCAACTCTAAGAGTCTATCTGAGCATCTAGTCACCTGGTGATGAAGTTGATAAACCCTAAGGCTGGTTTCTCTGGGTTCTGTACTTTTTGAGTTTTCCAGAAATAGATAAAGAGATTAGGGAAACATGTTCACAGTGGCTGCTACTGCCCTTGGATATGGCCCAGCATCCCGCAGACTCTCGCCTTGGTGCATGGAATTGCCCAGCCCTCCATAGCTCCCCCAGAGGGCCTATCCCGTTTTTCAAGTTCAAGACCTCTCCAGACAACATTGCCTTCTATAATTCAAAGTTTACCTCTCAGGACCTTGAAACTATTTTTAGAGCTGAGACATAATACACAAAACACAGCTACATATCAACAATACAGGATTATCCCAGGACCACACCCCTCCAGTTTGCCTCATCTGACCTGAAACACTGAGAGGAAAACCACATATATTTTTAGTCTCTTCCTGAATTCCTCAAATGTCCTTCCATTTTCCATTTTATTTAGGGCCACTGAAATCTGGCCTGTGTTAATATGTACACACTCTTAGTATATAATCTCTGATTGGGACCCTTTATTGGAATCTAAATATGGGCACCCATGTAGGTGACCTCTCATCCTTGGATCACTTACTAGTCCAAATTAGAAATTAGAAATGGTCCCTTTCTAAGTGCCAGGTTCACCTTACACATCAGGTGCCCTGTGATTATTTCCATGAACTAACAAGACCAACATATAAGTATACTTCTATGTCTAAAATCATAGAATTTTCTAGGAATTGTGTAATGATTTAAAGAGAGAAAACTGGTCTTTTAAACCTACAAATACACACACACATACACACACACATGCATGTGTATACCTATAACAACACACCACACACACACGCTTATACTTCTCTGCATTGCAGTACCAGAGGGGTAAAGAAAGCAGCAATCAGCACACGTAATTCTGGACCAGTGTTTTTGACACCTGAACCACGTCTTTTATTAACTTCCCCCTCTTTTAAATAAAAACACTATTTTCATTAATAATCCTTATTTTCTTGATTAATCTTTATGTTTAAAACAATGAAAAAATAAAACATTTTATTACTAAAATGCAGTAAACATTTCATTGTAAACCAAAACGTGTATTTGTCAAGAAAAAGATTACACTTTGCAGGTTGCACTGTCCTTCACTGTTTTAACTTTTAAACACAAATAAAAACTCTGTATGTTCCCACAGAATGACAGAATTTAAGCAACTCCTATTTAGTTTCTTTGTCTTTACAATCATCTGCCCACATTGCTCACTGTCAATATACTGTTCAAGACCAAGGACATGCCATCATACCTAGGGCCTGGACACATATAAAACATGGCAAACGTTTGCAAGCCATTAAGAACTTAATCTTAAAGCAAGCACACATAGCCAAGTCCCTCTGTGTCAGGATTCAGTATACAACTGAGGGTTTTTTTCTGACTTAACTTCTATGTAGAGTGCAATATCCATTAAAAGGTAAGTAATACAAATATTAAGTATGAGATTATGTTGTATTACAGAAATTCACCAGTGAGGGCAATAAATGTTTAGTACTTAGATCAACAAAACTATGTTTAGGAAGAGTATATTATCACTGACATTGTTTGGGATGGCTACACATAATAATTTTTTAGAAAGAATTGTTAATTATTTAGTTAGTGATTTTAAGTTTTCTACAGACAAGTACCACTTATTGCCTGCACCCAGGGGGGACCTCTCCTCACATTCCACCCTTGGAGCCACCGATTCCATTATCTACTAAGCTGTCACTCAGGCACAGAGAGGGTCACCCATTTCTCTTTACATCAGCCCATCCTTTTTAACTCAGAGCCATCCTTCAGGGCTATAGACCCAAAGTGGGGGAAGGACTTGCCACCAACAAGCTGGAGTGGAGGTGTGTTCTTTGCAAAGGGAGGCCACATGAATGCCAAGACTCTCTAATGCATTTCCCATCTTCACCAAGGGAGCTGGATCTTACCTTCTCCTTCCCAGGTCCCCACCTGCCCCTCATTCCTGCTACTTCTGGAAACATCTCCTTGACTGGAGGAAGGAAGAGCTGCATAGCTCTCTGTGTGTGTGTGTGTGTGTGTGTGTGTGTGTGTGTGTGTGTACGCGCGCGCGCGTGCAGTTCTAGGACCACCAGGCCACCTGAAAGAAAAATACTGTGTGATGTGTGGTACTGAGCAGGGGTCAGAGGAAAACCAGCCTCTCCTGCACTTGACCCTGAAGGAAGGAAGCAGGAAGCCTGCTTGGGGACTGGCTGTGCTATTACCTCTTGACCCTCCCTAATCGAGAACACGGAGCAAATTGCAGAAGGCAGAGCCCCGCAGCACTTTCCACACCCCTCTCAAGATTAGCGACCTCGTCCAGTACAAGAAACAGTCCCGATGGCTACTGCTAAGTGTTCACACTGACCGAGCCTCGCAACTGTGTGTGATAGGAAGCCCTGCCATCCCTACTACACAGACAGGAAACTCCATCTCTGAGCAGCTGACGTGGGAGGATGGAACCTGGGACTGCCTGGTGTCTGGGCCTTTTGTCCCTCCTGGGTGGGCTGGCTGGGAAGGAGCCCTCCCGTGACAGTAGCACCTGTAGATACCAGAGGCTTAACCTTCACCATTGCGGTCATGCTGCTGGATGTAGGGTGTTGGGGTCCATCTCTGGCTAATTCAGTCTAGCTGCCCACAGAGCAAGAATCAGAAATGTGTGGTGTGAATGTCTAGAAAACTTATCAGTATAATTTATGTGTAATCAAATGCCAGGTATCTCCTCATTCTTCTTATCCAGGTCTGCCTGTTGTGCCTGCCCTTCAAAATAAGCCCTCCTCAGGAAAGCCTTAGGAGAAGGTGAATTTAGCTAAATACAATCATAGGGTCAGTGGGCGAGTTTGTATCATGTCACCCACCTACAGTTAGAAGACATGACACAACAATATGTCTCTTCATTGAGTCATGCATCATTCATTTTTTCTCACCAAATATTTGTTGAAAATCTATGCATCTGGACCCTGGAGATAAGCGATAACTAACACTGTCCCCTAGAAGTTTACATTCTAGTTGGGGGAGAGTGCTGTCTCACCTCCAGATTTGTCTCCGCTCTTGCTCTGTGCCCGGGGAGGCGACCCAAACCCACATCCTTGTCATATGGGAGGACAATAGGAAGAAAGGGCAAGGGGAGAGCCCGGCAGGAGACTGAAGGTCGGAGGAAAGGGGGTCCGGGCTACAGTTTGGGCAGTGGCTGTGTTCCTCCATCCTCAGCCACAGATTCTGGGGAACACCCTCTCCTACATCCACAGATCTTGCCAGGCTCCTCTGACACCCCGCCCAAACCTTTTGTCTCTTTCTGCCCTGAGGAAGGCAATCAAGGGCTTCTCAGTCCTGCCAATCTCCTGTTGACTTGGCTGCCTACATCGTTTTAGTTAATCTTGGAGAGAGTTTTTTCTTTTCTGCCAGGGCTTCCACTGATACAGTAACATAGACAACTAAGTTATATATCAGATGAGCAGAAATGCTATATAGCAACATAAAGCATAGTCAGGGCTACAGGAGTGCATATGTTAGCGAGGTGGCCTCACATCCCTCTTTCTTTCATGTTACTGAAAATCCCCTTTCTGACCCTTATCTAGCCCCTCCCTGCCTCACTAGCTCAGATCTCATGTTCTTGGGTGTTCCACTGGGTTCTCAATTTTTCTTATCTGCATTAAACAGAGCATTGAAAGCCAATCACGGCTCCTGCCTTGAATGTGTATCTCCGTCTCCCAGGCAGAGTGCTTTCTATGCTCATCTTCACTGCAAGGTGATATTAGCAGTCATCGACAACCAGGAATATTTTCCATTACACATAGTCGGTGAAGAAACATGAATGACAGTTGAATTTTGTGTGTTTAGCAAGCATGAATACTCATTAACCGCCAAAAGCCTGCAGCACAAGTCCAATGCTTGCTCTGCAAATTCTTCGCAGCTCAGCCCTGCCTTCACTCAAGTATCTGACTTGAGTGAGGGCAGTGTTGAGCTGGGGTTGAAATCTAGTGGGCTCAAAAGTGGGGTGGGGAAACATCAGGAAATGGAAGGGAACTGGCTGCCCCTGAGCTTGTGGAGACACACAGTAAATTAATAGACAACCAGTTGGTGCAATGCAGGACTTCAACTAAAATCCTCCCTGCGACTCTGTGATAAGGTCACAGGCAGGACCTGAAAGTCCTGGTCAGTGGACACCCAGGGCTTATAAGCACCCTGTCCGTGAGAATCACAGGTCTAGTCTCTCCTAGGGTGAGAAGAGCAGATGGGCTGCAAGGATTCAACCATGGCTGGAGGGGAAGGGAAGGAAAAAGTGTTCCTGCCACCATATTAGAGTCCCTGGTAGGATCTGAGAGTTAGGCTGACAGAATGAGATTAACAGGAGAGAAGCATGCATATTTGTTTAACATAAGTTTTACGTGATAAGAGTAGCCTTCATAAAGAACTTTCTTCAGGAAGGGACTCATCACTTCCTCCTTTACTTGATTCTTTTCTATCTGTAGGTGAGGGAATCTTGCTTTAATATGGTCAGTTGAGTGATCAAGTTCAAAGTATCTGACTTGAGTGCGGGGGCAAGGTTGAGCTGAGGTTGGATCTAGTGGGCTCAAAGGTGGGGGTGGAGGAAACATCAGGAAATGGGAGGGCACTGGCTGCCCCATGAACTGGTGGAGGCACACAATAAATTAAGACAGCCAGTTGGTATAATGCAGGACTTCAACTAAAATCCCTATGAGAAAATTAACCAAACGAGGGGAAAGAGCAAGTTAATAAAAGTCAATTGTTCAATGAAAGTCGTTTTCTGCTTATTTCCCTTTGGTGCAATCACTGTTAATTTCAATTATTTTTAGCAACTTCCCTTTAAACCCATTGTTTCAAAACTCAAAAGTCACTTTCAGTAAAGTTGAACTTTGTCCCCAGTATACAGAATGAGGGGCTCTCCTAACTAATTTCACTGGTAAAGTAAGACAACCAATTGTGTGGTATTGAAAAATCCTCAAGAGTAATATATTCAGCCCATTTTTTCTATATGGTACAGACAGTTAATGGAACTGAATCTATTTTGGATAAATAAGGATTTCCAGATGCTTCTAGATACTTAGAATGGGCACTTGCATTTCAAAGCTATAGACACTGGAATGTAAGTTCCCCACATAGAAACTAAGTTTTTTTATGATTTATAATTTTTCTGCTCATCAGCTACATGTTAAAGAATGTTGTTGTTTTGGCCACTTACTGTTTTTGGCCACTGAACCATTTTGTTATGAGTCTTTGGTGTGAGAAATTTAATTTGTGACCATGACATAAAAAACAGTAGATTTTTTTTTAAGCAAAGGGAAACATGAAGAACCCAGGAACTTTTCTTTCCACCCATCCTTTGACGCTGTCCTTGTTCAAGGTGCTCTTGGATTTCCAGCTTCTTCTTGTTTCATCTATCCAAGAGGAATTAACAACCTAGGATACAGTTTGGCCTTCTCTACTTAGCCACACTCAGAGACACCAATCTCACATCTCCACATTCACAGTCCGTTCTCTAAAAGCTTGGATTCAAATTGCTCCAAAATGCAGAGAAACCTGCTCAAAAACCACCAGCTTGAAAGCCCTCCAGAAGGGCAAATCCTTGACTTGAGTGTGTTTGCTCTGGGTAACAAGTGACTTCCTGCTTCGCAAACAGGAGTGTCAGAGGGCTGATTTTTAAAATTCCAAGGAACCTTATAAGTCACATTTTGACAATTTACAGGCCAAAGTGAAACAGATTATCAGGAATATTTGGATTAGGTTTTCTTAAACTACATAAATATTTAAAAATCAAAGGAGTATTACTGCAAAGAAGATAAGAGATTTAATCCCTCCTCTCTTCCCGCTCCCCCAAGGAATCACCTTAATCTGTGGTCAGCAAACTCCAGATCGCAAGCCACAAGCAACTCTTTGGCCCCTTGAGTGTGGCTCTTCCACAAAATACCATGGCCTGGGAGAGTCTATTTTGAAGAAGTGGCATTAGAAGAAGTTTAAGTTAAAAAATTTGGCTCTCAAAAGAAATTTCAATCATTGTACTGTTGATATTTGGCTCTGTTGACTAATGAGTTTGCCAACCACTGACCTAAATCATTTTGCCTAAGTCCCTGGCTTCACACTCAGGGATTCTGCTCTCTAGAGGGCTGCAAACCAGTGCTAGCACCACCTGGAACTTGAGAGAAACTCAGGTTCCTGAGCCCACCCGGACCTCTGGAATTTAGAACTAGGGGGGCTGGGCCCAGTAATCAGTGTTTAAACAGCTCTCCAGAGCAGATTATGATGGGCACAGAGTTGAATAATCACTGAGATTTATATAGTATGATTATATGTTAACATAGGGTTCTCACATTGAAAACCCACCAGTTGAATCAGAAGCTCCTCATACATTTAAAAGAAACCCTGGCTACTGGGTTTCTTCATGGGGAGTCTGTCCTATCCCCAAAATGGCACAACTCTCTTCAAGATAAAACCTTAAATCATTATGGCAACTGCCTATACATCCAACTTCACTTCTCTCTCCCACTTTCTTCTCATTTCACTCTTCCCTCTCTGAAACCCCTCATGCCCTGCAAACACAGTGTTCTCCAGCCTCTGCCTGGAACTGTGCCCTTCCTTTATTGTCATGTGTCTAACTCCATTGTCCCTCAGGGCCCAAGTCAAGGTCACTTCCTTCAAGAAGCTGCCTTTGACTCACTCTAGTTGTGCGTACACTTCCACCCCTCACTTTCCTCTGTCAAAGCACCTACTGAAATGCATCATAATGGTCTATTTGTAAGTCCTTCTGTTATCCCATGATTCCCCCCACTCTCCACACACACCCTGAAAGCAGAACCTCATCTGTCTACTCTTCTTTGCCCTGTACCCTAGTCTCAAGTCAGGTACAGGTACTCAATCAATGATTATTATAAAGTTCTCAAGATGGCACATTATTAGAGTGCTATGAGGTGAAGGGCATGGGCTATGACACCAGATTGCATGGGTTCAAGCCTTAGTTCTACCATTTTCTAGCTATGCATGTTTGTGGAAGTTGCGTAACCTCTCTTTCCTCAGTGTTCTCTTGTATAAAATTGAGATAGGAGTGCAATTACCTCACAGGATTGTTGTTTCAAATGCTTAGAGCACGACCTGATGCGTATTAAAGCCTTGATGCTTCCTGTTAGCAACAAAAAGGATCAACGAGGGTCCTAAGATACTTCAGTAGCTAGAAAGGCACTCCCCCTTCTTTCTCCAAATTTCCATATTTCTTCTCTAGGCTGCCAATATTTCTTTCTCCTTTCTCTTCTTTCTTTGATACAATGCTCTCTAAAAATACAACATTCCACATTTATAGCCATTAGAAGTATGGGTCTGTTTGTGTGTGTGTGTGTATAGACATAGTTTATTGATTTAGTTTCTGAAGTTAGAAACAGAACTAAAGTGTATCAGCAATTAGAAAATAGGCATTAACCAATTCCAAAAAATTATGAAGGATAATTCGTAACAATAAATAAAACCTACATGCTCTTGAAAGTTATCATTTATGAAATTACTGAAATAAGGTGTGGCTCAAGTAAAAAGAGGGGGGAAACAGACTTAGTTTATAGCAGATATGGAATTTAAATATACCAGCAGTAGACAGAATTGTCTGATAAAGTTAGGAGAAGTTGCAGACAACATGTGTGAAAGCAGATTATTTTTGTGCAAAATTATTCGAATTGTATCAAGAGCAAACCAAGTCTAATTTCCAGTCACATGTCTAATTACATCAGCAGTTTGCTTATATATTTACTTTTCTAAAATACTATTTTTACCAATAAATTACAACATATTCACTTACTGGATGAATTTTTTGGGCCTCTTTTACACAGAATATTGTTTCAGGTTTTGTAAATCATCCATGCACTTCCCAAACTCACCAAGTTTATTGTTACTATTGTTGGTGGTGAAGATAATACAATAGCAATAATCTGTTATTGCTATTAATTCCTGTCTCTTGACCAGAAACAATTCTATCACAGGGTTCGTGTCGAGTGATTTTTAAAAACTTGCTTATGTACAACGTCACTAAATTTTCAGTCTTCTATGAATTAGTTAGCTGTTCCCTTTTTAGAGAGGGAAGCTTAGAAAGGTTTAACAACCTTCCAAGCCTCGATTGAAAACTCTCTAGATTGGAGGTCAAACAACTTAAGTCAGATTCTGAACCCCAAACCCAGCTCTTACCACTATGCTGTTTGGCCTAAATAAGATAGGCTGCCAAGACATAAGCGAACAAAAAGGTCAGCACCTGATGGTACAAAGCAGGGTAGGGTTCTCTTCCAAACTTGCGGCCCAGAGAGGGTTACAGATTCAGCAGGAAGGATGTCCCTGCAGCGAGGAGCCAGCTGGCAAGATCATTAACCTACCCAGAGGAATGCAGGGAGGAGCCCCTTCAGCCACCAGTGTAAACACTTTTCTAAACACAAACTGGCCGACGTTTTTTAACTATTATTACTTATACATAATTAAATGTGCATCAGACTTTGGGAGAAACATCTAAGGTGCTGGTGAAAAGTGTGTACGTACGGCTCCCTTCCCTGACCCCATTCCCACCTTCACACGTGCACATTCTGATTTTATAGGGCAGGTATGGCCTGGCAATCTGAATTTGACCAGCACTCCAGCGAGGTTGTCCACGGGTGATCTCTAGACCACACGTGGATCAACCGTGCTCTGTATCGCCAGTATTTTGAGTGTCATTTTACTGTTCTCTTGCACTAATATTTTACCTACATTATTGCAAAAACCCAAAAAAGACACTGTAGAGAGATGAGATGTTTCAAAATAAATAACTGTTCATATATTTTCTCCTCTTCACTCAAGAGAGGATGCAGCGCACTGTTACCACCCCGGGTTGGGTGAGCCTCTGGCCCTACCCTTAAAGGCCCAGCCCTGCCTGCACACTGCTGGGAGGCAGGAGGCTGTGGATTTTGTACTGACTCCCTGTTCAGGCTCATCCTCCTATGTCTCCCCAGGTCTCCTTCAAACAACTCAGCAAATCTACCTCTGAGGCTTCAGAAGAGCTGCAGGCGCAGGCATGGGTAGTTTATGCAATGCTAGCTCCACCATTAGGTGGTGACCTTGACAAAACATTAGTTCTGCTCCGCAGTGGTGACCCCACGGGGGTGCATGAAAACACAGTGTCATTGGTGATACATTCAGAAATTCTCCCTGAAGGGTAATTTAAATTCACTGTGAAGTCCACGTTGTCATTTATTTTTATTTGTTGCTTTTAAACAGGGATAGAAAACTCAAATCGGAAGTGTTAGAATTGTGATTTTGATTTTGAGTGAAGGTAAAATATTGTGTGAGATGAGCAGGACCTAAATAGAACGAAAAGATAACGGGAAAGAGTCAATCAGAGAGGAGTGGAGTGAGGCCATTGGGAGGGTGGGAGGAGGAGAGAGCTGAGCTCTGGATGCAGGAAAGGGCTGTCACTTCCTTGGAGACCGGAAAGGAGGAGAGAGATGGGTGTTGAAGCAGATACTTTTATGGAGATGGCGGTGAGAGGCCAAGAGAGCCCTGTCCTTTGAGAAGGCAAAACTGCCTCCTGAGATGAGGTATGTGTATATGTGTGTGCATGTGTGTGTTCATGTGTGTGCATGCACTTGGACACACTAGTGCTTGGACATGTGAGAACACTGGAGACCCCCTGGAACTGTCTCTACATATAATTAGTCTCCGGCTAGGTGAGGGCTCATGTGCCTCTTCTGATCTGCCTGGGATTAGAACACACAGTTATCTGGCTTCTGTGCACTCTCACTTACAATGCATGAGTGTGTGTGCATTTAAATATTTCACATGTTCTTAAAGTTTCTCTCAGGCTTTCTCTCAGTGTCTGGTAGGCCACATGCAGCACACGCTCGGTACATAATTTCATTGATTGAAAGATCTTCAATTGGTCGTGTCCCTGCTTAGCCAGTAAAAGCAGATGCCAATGGGGACAAGCAGCTATCATTCTAGGTGTGTCCTGTCCTGGGGACAGGGAACTGAAACTGATTAGCATTTTTAGTAGGAAAGCATATAATAGTAAACAATGCGGAAGTTTAATGCATGTTATGATATTGAACTTAACACTTTACTATCTATTTCCTCTCCACACACACACACACACACACACACACACACACACTCACATATACACACTCTCACACACACGCACCCGTTCACACTCACACTCATACACCCACAAAAGTGTGTTGATTATGTAACAGATTAGGATTTTTTTTTTCTGTAGTGGCAAGAAACAACACACACACACACACACACACACACACACACACACACACCTGCTGGTGCATGCGCTCAACCCAAGTCCAAAATCTTTCTACTTCTTAGAAGGCCAGAAACATGATTTTTGTGTGATGGGAGGACACATGAGCGCTGGACAGGAGAAAGGGTTAACTAAGGATCTCTAGCAATGCTTCCACTTGCTCTCCAAGGAGTAACAAAGAGAGGAAGCACAGCCTTTGTGGAAGGAAATTCCCAGGCCCCACTTCGGACATTCGCAACCTGCCCTGTGAACCCCGGAGGAGTGTCTGATGATAAACACTTGCAAACAAAACAATCCATAAAAGCATTTTTACTAGTGTTCTCGCATTTTCACCCAAGGGCTGGGGCACATTTTCCTGCCTCTGTGGACCTGGAGGGGGCCTGCACATCCACCTGCTGGCAGAGCCCAACAATCCCGCCCCAGCTCAGGGCTTTCTGCCACTCCCTCCGCCCTTTGTATGGCGTCTGTGGGTGCAGGTTTCTTTGCCTCTTGGGATTGTGTGGGAGCCCCATGCTCACATGGGGCCACTGGAATGTAGACTGCGGATCCCTTTCAGGTTGGATATGGACCCTGCATGCATTCCGGAGACCCTCCTTAGCATCTTCTGGGATAACTCTCAGACATAACCTTGAACTTTACAGCCTTGAGTAGTAATGCAATGGCCTTCCCCAGGAGTGGGAGGGCTTGGCAAAGGTGTGAAAACCCAGCTAATAAAGTGTGTTGATTACATAAAACATTAGGCTTCTTTTTCTGTAATGGCAAGAAACAACACATACACACACACACACACACACACACACACACACACACCACTCACCAGAACAAGAACAAAAACAGCAAACCCAAACAGCAACAAAAATCTCTGAAGTTTTGGTAAATACATATACAGTAATTTCTCATAAGGAATCCAAAGTATTTGAGAAACAAAATGCAAAAATCAAGTGTGGGTCAGATTATTGGTAATAATGTACCTTATTTATGCCCAAACTATTAGGACATGAGCATTATTGCAGCCATTCTGTAGATGAATAAATCAAGGATCAAAAACTGGCCTAAGAAACATTAATAGCAAAGATCTGGGTGATTCATGTTTCTGGTAGCTGCTCATGTGTATATGTGGGTGCATATGTGGAGTGGTGTGTGTGTAGAATGTGTGCAGTATGTGCGTTGTGTGGTGTGTGGCGTGTGGCGTGTGTGTGTGTGTGTGTGCGTGTGTGGTATGTAGTGTGTGATGTGGTGTGTAGTGTGTGTGTGGTATGGTGGTGTGCGTGTCAGGGCTGTGTGCATGTATATGTGTGCTTTTGTTACTATAAAATGCTTAACCACTCTTTACTAATTGCAGTCTAACCCAGGATCTTCAAATTCCTGTTTCTGGGCCAGACCAGAGTCCACTTCACAGCACGAGCGAGGGTTAGATCCTCAACTATCAATAGAAAGCTGAGCCTTTATTTCTGAAATGCCATCACTGGTCTCGGATATTTTTAGATGAAATAATCATACATGTCTACTCATTTGCATCTGCCGAGAGCTGGTGGGTGACCTCCATCATGACCCCAGGCTCGGACCCCATAGACTGAGGCAATGACAGGTTGCAGATTTCACTCTGGGCGGGGTTACCATGAGCCTTCCACTCAGTCCTCCCTCTGCCCTTTGTACTGTAACAATGCTCGGAAACGCGGGCTTGTGAGAGGAAATTCCCAGGGCCAGAGTTTGGACGTGAGGCAGTTGCTTTGCTATGCCGGGCAGGCTGATGTGCGCCTAAAAATATACATGCTGGTCTGCATGGGGTTCTATGCTTTTGCCCTGCACAGTGGATTACATTTCAAAGGGAGTTTTAAAAGTGTTTTTAAGAAAGCAAGCCTAGGTGAACATGGAGAATAAAATACATCATGGCTTCCTTGCGATTTGACAAAATGTACCGCTTGCTGATACCCATTTCTTTGAATGGGCGATAATTGTTTTTTTTTTGCCTGAGGATTTCAAAACAAGGTTCAAGAAAGCAAAGGCATGCTGGGATGCTGTCCAAGCAATTGCAGGAAGATGGGAGCATCCCAAACCACAAGACCAGCCAATTCTTCTCAGTGCAGGAAGGATAAAGTATTAGCAAAGAACCCTGGGCTGGCCCAGAGCAGTGTGTGACCTGTGTGGGACCTCCTGTAACAGAATTCTTCCCTAAGTCTCCAGGTACTTAGCTGGCAGAGAGGCTGTTATTAACGTGGCTCATTTAGAAGAAAAAGAAAGGTAAGTCAACAGTGGACCATGAACTTGACTCAGAGCAGGCAGATAGCTCCAACCAGCTCTCTTCTCTCCCCAAAAGGCAAATATCTTATTCACAGTCCCTACAATTTAGAAGTTGGTAGAACCATTTACATTGCACTCCTTACAATTAGATTTTTTAATGGCTAAGCATACATATCCATATAGTGGTGTTTGCATTTTATAAATAGAACAGCTAGCAGGGGCATAGCTCTGAGTCTTGCTGTTGCTTGCCTGTCCCTGGTTTGGCTGAAAATGGGCCAAATTGTGTCCGTTTTCTGTCAAATCAGAATGTGTTTGCAGCACAAGTAACCCACAATCTAGTTGAAGAGTAACCAAAGAAGAGTGGTTTCGAGTGAACTTTTGCTGCCTCATTGTTCTCATTCCTTCTTTGCTTTTTCCTGGAAGTCCAACCTAACTCTATTGTTGTTGGAAAGACCCTAGTTTTAAATGGTCAAGCAGATAGGCAGAGTTAGTTAACCAAAGGACAGCTACCGTCGCTCTCTAGCCTGATGATTTTTTTTTTTTTTCAGACCTTCGTTTGGTAGCTTTGGGTTGGGGGCCTGCCATCACAAGACTCTCGGTGGCTTTGAGCGGGAAGGACCTTCAGGTCATCACCCGGACCCCACCCAGCACGGCATTCCTTTGGGAATACCCCGGCCATGAGCTTCCAGGGTGCTGGCTCACCGCCCAGAACAGGACGTTCACCAAACCACTCGTTTTAGACAATTCTGATGGTGGGCAAATCCTTCCGCGCATTGAGCTAAAACCTGTTACCCTATAATTTCCACTCATCAATCCTCTGTCGACCTCTTTCCCCACACAGGTCAATCTTTAAATATTTGAGGGTAGCCTTCATGTGCCACAAGACCAACTTCTTACTTCAAATGCCCCCTGGTTCCTTCAACTGGTCTGCAAATGACAATTTTCTCATTTTCATCGTGCTAACCAGCCTCCTCTTTTAAGATCTGTTGTATTTCTTGAAGCAACATGTTAAGTACTTTAGCTAATTAATCTTCTCTATAATCTTGTGAGCTAAATATGATCTGCATTTTCAGACACAAAACTAACGTTTGGCAAGATACAATTACTAACCCAAAGAAATGGCAGGTGGGGGATTCAAAACCAGATCTACCTCTTTCTAGCCCACCACACGTCTCTGATTAAAAAAGAAATGTTGAACCAGGGATAGCCAACGTTGATCTCAGTTACTTTCTGAGATCTGTGGCTGCTAGAATCCTCCTATACATATTAACATTCCTCTTGTTGCTACAAGTTGTATTTACCAATAGAGATTAATGGGAGTGTTTCTTTTCATTTTTATTGAGGTATAAATGACATGTAATATTATATTAGTTTCAGGGTACAATGTAATGATTCGATGTTGGTATATATTGGGATGTGATCATCACAATAAGCCTAGCTACCATACATTATACAAAATTACAAAACTCTTTTTTTCCTTGTGTTGAGAACTTTTAGGACTTACCCTTGGTAACTTTCAACTATGCATTACAATATTATTGACTACAGACTATGGTGTACATTACATCCCCATAATTTCTTTGTTTTATAATTGGAAGCTTCTACCTCTTGACCCCTTTACCCATTTTGCCCGGACCCTCTAACTTCCTCCCCTCTAGCAATCACTTGTCTTTTCTCTGTATCTATGAGTTTTGTGAGGGTACTTTTGTTTTTTTGTTTTAGATTCCACAAATAAGTGAAATCACATGGTATTTATCTATCTCTGATTTATTTCAGTTAGCATAATTCCCTCAAGGTCCATTCATGTTGTCACAAATGGCAAGATTTCATTCCTTTCTATGGCTGAGTATATCCCACTGTATATATGTACCATATCTTCTTTATCCACTCGTCTATTGATGGACATGCAAGGTGCTTCCATACCTTGGCTATTACAAATAAAGCTGCAATGAACATACAAGTGCATATATCTTTTCAAAGAAGTGTTTTTGTTTTCTTTGGATAAATACCTAGTAGTAGAATTGACAGGTCATAAGATAGTTTCATTTTCAGTTGTTTGAGGAGCTTCCATACTGTTTTCCAAAGTGGCTGCACCAATTTACACTTCCACCAACAGTGCACAAGGGTTCCCTCTTCTCCACATCCTCACCAACACTTGTTAGCTTTTGTCTTTTTTTTTAATAAAAGCCAGAAATTAATGTTAATTTGAATAGTTAGGAAGTGACCAGGGGGAAAAAAACACTTTGGCTGCTAAAGGGCAACTATAGACAAGGTGGGTGTGCAGTTGGAATAGAGATCAAGAGACACATGCGCAACAGGAAGCAAGGAATTTAGGAGGCCCAGGAGGCACCTTGTTATGGAAACTTCAGGTGGTAAGAGAACAAGACAACAGGGCTCAAAGAGAGGGGAGGTGGTTGCATGGGACTGCCTAAACAGTTTGCTTTAGCCCGAGCCCCATGGTTGTGTCTACAGAATAAATATAAAATATTTGTTTTTCCCCCAGCTGATCATGCACTCTAGGGAGTGCAAAGTTTGGGGACAAAGGATACTATGTCCAACATCTGATTCTAGGTGAAATCTGGGTAAGCCACACCTTTAGGTGGAAAAAAAAAAATGCCTGCAAGTAGTCAGAAAGAGAGTCCTTGCAGCTCTGCCACAATGAGGGTCAGGGACTGGCTCTATGTCTATAGGCTTCTACCTTTTGCCCAAACCACTTGGTAGGGTTACTTCCTTCCTTTCTCCTGGCTGCTTCCCAAAAGCAGAGCTTGCCTGAGGATGTCACTGCCTCTGCCCTCAGCTGCCCCTCTTCAAAGTAGTTCTACATACAACAACTAAAGCCCAGTGGATTAAAGTAAGCTGTAGGCCACTGCTCCCTACCGAGGCCACTGCCACATTGTGCTCCATAGAAGGTACCAATAGACAGCGTTAACGTCTGTGGCTGAGCACCTGGGCATAGTAGTAAAATGACTCCCTTAAGGTCTCTTTGGCAGTTTGGCTCAGAAAACTACATGATAATGCCCTTCAAATAATCAAGCTGCATGAGAGAAGGTGAGTGCAGAGTCTCCTCAGATACCGTCTTTTACGTGCACACATGAAGGCCGAGGCTCGTCTTCCTTGTTGCTCCTGTCTTACTTTACCACTTGAGAAAAATCAAGGTTCAGAGAATGAATGTGGACTCACCCACATTACTATGACAAGGGAGTTACAGTGCAGGACTAAGTCAAGGCCCCAAAGCTTTTTACTAAATCAGACTTCAAGCTCCTGATATATGTACTTGGATGTGCCAACATGTATTAGAGATCAGACTTTGAGTTTTCTTTAATGCTTTTTAGGGAGAAACAGGACAGAGGATGAGAAAATGTAAGTCCTCTATAAGGAGACTGGGATGGAGGCAGGACTCACATCTGTGTCAATCTGTGTCACTTGCCATTGTATCCCTAGAACAGAACCTGGAGTTTCCATGGAAAGTGCTCAGTAAACATGTATTTGCTAAAAATGTGTAAGTCCATAGTCAGAGGACACATAAGAATTGACCAATGGATGCATAAATAAGTGGAACAAAAACAAATCAGTGTTTCTCTCCCGCTCAATCAATAAATAAAAATTAAAAATAAAATAAATACGTAAGTCTCTAACTTGGAGGTGTGGAGAGTGAAGGGCACTGATAAAGAAATACCTAATGGGAGAGGCTATCCCCAGAGACATAAAGAAATCAATTCTAAAAGGGTATGGTACAAGGTAGGTACTCAAAATAATTGGTGAAAAAATGAATCTAGCCAAGTCTCATAAAGGAGAGGGCAGAAACATGTTATAGGGATCAGCAATTTCCTTAGAAAGCTTTAAGCTATTGATCTGGTAATAAATTTGGGTTCTTCAGACAACGAATTCATTCATGTGCTCACAACTTCAATAAACATTGATTAAGCAAAAGCTGTGCACCTGGCATTGTTTCAAGTGCTATGGATTCAGAAATCAAAGACTGGTAACTCCGCAAGGAACAAAATAAGCATAGCAACCACTGTTTAATGTGCTAAGGGCTAAGCAGCACATTTCACAAAGTGCCATCAAACCACAGCCCTAAGGGACACTCAGGGTGAGGTGGATTGGATACAGGGGAAGGAGGGAAAGAAGTCAAGCTGCAGTGGATAGCTGGGTGGAGAAGATGACTGGCAGTGACCTGGCCAGGGAGAACAGTACCCATAGACATAGGTGAGCAGAGAGCTCTCTTGTCCTGAGGAGATGAAAGGTATTTAGTACAGCTGGAAGCTCAGGTGCAGAGAGGAGAGGCTGGACACAATGATAAGGATCAGACCTTAAAGGTCTTATTTACCTTCTTTAAGTTGGGGTTTCTCAAAGTTTAATGTGCAGGGACCTGGTTAGAATGCAGATTAGGGAAGTCTGAGGAGGGGGTGGAGGGCCTGCCCCTCGGACAGCCCAAGCGATGCTGATGCTTCTGACTCCACAGGGCCCTTTAGGCAGCAGGCACACAATGGAACTAGTTCACTGTGGAGAGTGACCTTGTCAGAACTGCATTTTCTCAAGAACCCTATGGTAAGACATGGAGTACAGAATGGAGGGAGACTGTGTTGAAATTAAAACCATGAGTGGCAAGAAATTTTGAACAACTGAACTAAATAAGCTAAGGAAGAATAGTCTATGTTCAATAAGCCTAATGTAAATAGGCTGATATTCTATGAAGTCACTATAAAATATTTCCCTGAGAAGAAGACTATGAGGACAAAAATTAAATAAACAAAAAACCATAAGAAGAAGAGGAAGAATTTCAGAGAACAGGTGATGTTATATGAATGTCTTGACCCCGCTCCAAGTCTCAGTGGACACATTATCTTGAACCCCACTAACCCCAAAAAGCAGCCCGCTATGGGGTGAGCACCATCCCTGAAGCGCATGATCACAGCAGAGTAAATAAGCCATTCTTCACAGATACCCTTTGACATATGTGGCCACTACTTGCATTCAATTTCAGGAAACTTCAGGAAGAGCAATTGTTTCACAGAAAAATCTGGAAAGTAAACATGGAAGTCCACAGGATCCTGAGCAAAATTCTTACTCATTTATTCACAACCCACAGGTCCCCAACATTAGAAACACCTGTTTCTATCCCTGTTAGAAAACCCCGTCAGCTTGAGTATACCTTTAATCAAAAGGAAAAACTCAGAAAAGAGTAAAATAAACAAATAAATAAATAAATAGATAAGTAAGTCGGTCTACATTATTGGGGGGTGGGGGGGAAGAGGAGGGGAAGAAAACCTTTTTCCCTTCAGCAAAAGCCAAAAAAAAGAAAGAAAAGAAAAGCAACTTCTAATGAGATTGGCCCTCCAAAAAGAATAATAATCAGCATCATGCTCTATGTACTATGCAAGTGGGCATTCTTTATCCAAGATGTACAAATTAAAAAAAAAAAAAAAAAAGATGCGACCTCCCCTCTCGCCCTTTTGCTCACAGTCCTGTAAATCAGTCCACGTCATAAGACCCAGGTGGAAGGTTTGCAGCCTAATCAAAAAGCTAGGTGGACAGTCACATCTACTTCAGAACAGCTCAAATCACAGGCAGCAGGACAAAACACAGTAACCCAGGGACCTACCTTTCTCCTCTGTGGTGTTCAGGCTCCTGAAACTGATCCCTGTCCCAGGGGTCTTCCTAAGGCCCTCCTATGTGAGAGGAAATGTGAGGGCCTCCCATTCAATCACACAGCCACACAGGGTGGGATTCCCAGAGCAGCCTCCAGATCCTCAGGGCGCCCACAGACCTGAGGGAGCAGAGGTGGACTGCCTTCTGTTCTCTGCTGCAGGAAAGAGCTGGGAGACTCAGTGTGGCTGGGGGTGGGGGCGGAGGCTGGGGGAAGGGAAGTAATATGGGAGCCGTAATAAATAAGAGATCCTCTCCACATGACTTCCTGTATTTGGTGCCTATTGCCTCTCTCCAGGCTCCCTAGAGGAAATAAGAAATTCAAACTTGTCCTTTGGCCACTGGAAAGAAGAGAATAAACATGCTAAGAACCATGAAAATGAGAATGAGCGGGGCAGCAGGCAGGGAGCTGACGGGCCAGCTAGCTTTACCTTTTACCAAGTGCTCGCTTCCTGAAGTTTCCCCAAGTGTTTGACTCTGCTAAAGTCAAGAACACCCTCATCTTCCTTCTTGGACCTGAAACATTGCCTGGCTGCTGTCCAGAAGTCCTGCCCCAGAGGTGCTAGTGAGAGCCAGTCACAGGTCTGAGCAGAGTCTATACGCAGCATGGAGCAAGACCTGTGGGGTTCTGTCTTTGGAACTGCCGATGACATTCTGTCTTATCTTAGAACAGCTCCTAAAGTCCTCAGGCCATTTTACCCTGCGGTTTAAAGAATCACTGTCAGGGCTACTATCTATGGATTGCTGGAAGCAGGACTCCCTGTGTCATCAGTGGGACTCGGAATGAGATGAAAAATATGAAGCCATTCAAAAAATTAAGGAATTCAAGATGGTGACAGCAGATAATGAAACCAATAGTGGGGCCCCTTCTGCCCTGAGTATGGGACTGTATGCAACTGTTTGATTTGTGCATCCATGGAGTCAGTCCTGGCTGGGGAAGAAAGGTAGAACTATGGATGTGTTGGTTTTAAGCAGCTGTGTTATCAAGAGGCCAAGACTGTTGCATTGTGCTCTGCTGGGTGACAGGCCTGAGAAGCAGTGGAGGAATGAGAAGCAAGGGAGGAATGCTGGCTTGGGCGTGTGAGTGGGCAAAGTTCACAGCTGACTTAAAGGATCAGTGGTTTCCTTGCTGATTTCCCCCTCACCTCCATTTCATTCTCCTCTCCACAGTCAGAGCAATGACATGATTCGCCTGATTAAAACCTTCCAGTAACATCAGCATAAAGGCTGAACACTTTAACGTGGCTTTCAGCCCCTCAGGACATGGCACTGGCTTGCTTTTCCCATGTTACTTCACAGCCCACCTCACCTGCTTTCTCCTCGACCCCTTCTCCCTCCCTCCTTCCCCACCTTTCTCTCTCTGCGGGATCGCTCTGTGAATCATGCTCTCCCTCAACCCCCTGTCCTTCAAATCTCACATCCTCCAGAAAATAATTGTCAGATTCCTGAGCCCCTTGGGTGTATCTCCGTAGCAAACCCTGCTCGCTCTCTCTCAACACTCATTAACACAAAGCAGTGGAAACCAGTCCACTTGCCCTTGTTGCCTGCAGGGCTGTACACTCTGAGAAGGCAAGGACCATGTCTGGTTCAACAGGATGGCCCTAGGTCGAGGACCAGGAGGGTGTGATGCATGTGAGGTTAGTGTTAGTAGCAGGAGAATTAATTACAGTTATCCCCTTTTTGATCAAGGGAAATCATATAACTCAGGAAAACAAGATTGTTGTTATGGTTTTATCACAGTTTAACTCTGGCCACCAGAGTGAAGCAATTACACAGGCAATATTGCAAACAGTTCTTATCCATAGAAATATAAATTAATTTCCCCCAGTGGAGATACATCATTGATTTCCACCCTGTAGAAATGATTATCTCAGACATGACATTTCAGTGCCCCACATGATAGTAGGCTCTCTAGATAGAGTGCCCCCCCCAAAAAAAAATGAATATACACTTTACAGCAGATAGTCCAATTGCTGTTTCTTATTTTTCAGATTTAAACCATTGGAATTAATAACCATTTAAAATGTGCATGCATTTTTGGGACACCCTATATTTGCATTTTAACAAATTCAATTCAACATTCCTGATTGCTTATATAAATGTCTACTCTTGAGATTTCCCTTGGAAATTGTTTTTAACATCTTACCATCCCTTCATTAATTAGTGAGCTAAATAAAATTTCCAGCTCCTGTTCATTGATATTTGTATGAGAGTGATGATTTCACCTTTTGGAAAAATGGTTTCTAAACAGAAGTCAGGCAAGAAAACGGTGACTATAGGACATTGTAGTGGCAATTTGTAGGGGCAGACTGTTTTCTTCACTGTTTTGCTTAGTTTTCTAAATTCTCTGAGTACATAAAATATAAAAGGGAAATGAGTGAAGCATGATGATGATCAAAGCAAATGACAAAACTGCCTCTGCTGTGTAGGGTACAGGTTTCCATTAGGCAGAAGTACAGGCAAAGCCCAAAGTGTGCAAAACCGTAACTGAACACGGAGTTACCAGGTGGGCAAAAGTGCTGAGGCTCTTTTGAAACTACTACCTTGGAGGGAGAGGAGCTTGATAAGCAAAAGGGATGGTATTTCAAGTGTTTAATAGTTCTCTAAAACAGCATTTTTGGGGATCCTAGCTGCACAGACAACCAACTGGGAATACCTTACTAACAACCAGCAACAGCAAACACTTCAACAACTGGGACAGTGGCACTTTGTCAGGAAGGAACCAGAGTATATCAACATACTTGGGTAGTTTGGTTTCTCTTTAATGTCAATATGTTTCCATTGTTACCTGATGTGTCTTGCAGCATATATTTTTAATATCAAGCACATAAAGTGATTTATCTTTAATGGATAGTCTGGTCAACAGTTCAATCTGTTCCCTAAGCTCTTAGGACCAGACAAGAAGGAAAACAAAGTCTTTTGTTGTTGTTGTTGTTTTTGCTGTTGAAATGAAAATTGTAACTAATTTCATTTGGAGGCAGCATAGTAACACACCTAATACCCTATACAGCAGAGGCAGTCATGTCATTTGCTTTGGATGCTTTCCTGAGAATAACGATTTCTGCTCTTGAAGGAATTGTGAGACATAAAAAGGATCAATGACAAGAGACAGGACAATGACCTGTTAGATGCTCAGAGATCACCTCCCACACACATGCAGTACTTACCACAAACATAGAACCCCTCTGAGGGAGCCCATGCCTCAGGAGGGGAGAGTCAGTCATACCAGCTTGGTTCCACCACATTAGAGGTGGACTTATGCCTCTCTCTTTCCCTCCCTCCCACAATCCCTCCCTCTGTTCTCTCTCGCTCTCTCTCTCTCTCTCTCTCTCTCTCTCTCTCTCTCTCTCTCCTGCTTCTTAAAATTTTTCTGGCACCTTCATTTTCCAAGATAGCACATGATAATGGTCCTACATAATGTGAACATTTCTTAATTCACCCCTGTCCCTGTTACCCCTCCATTCCTCCCGTACTTGACCATCACCCAGGTTAATTCGCTGTCAGGTTAATTTCCTTTAAGCACTGCTATGATGGTGATACTCCCTTCTCAAAAATTCTTCCCTGACACCTGCACTGCAGGCACACACTGCCTGAAAGGAGGCCTTACTCTCTCTTTAGATTATTGCTCAAAGCCCTCCCAGTCTATACTCCACCTACCTTTCCAGTTTAACTTCTGCTCTTCTGTACTTAGCTCTGGCTCCAGATCCAAATGAGTCTCCTTCTCTCCTTCCAACAAGCCTTGTCTTTTTCCTTTTTGCAAAGAGCTGGGCTTTGGGCTGGAGTCACCCACCAGAGTCTCAAATGGATTCCCATGCTTAGCATGGAGTCTATCTCCACCCAAATCTTTCTCTGGTAAATGATACCAGAATCTCTCTGGAGTTCTAAAATCCTAGGACACATATTGTTTATATCACTTCAGCAGCTCTTTTGTGTCTTATGTATCAATATTATCTATCTTTATAATTTCATAGCTCAGCAGACACTAATACAAATAATACCAAAAACTCATTGAGTGTTGCCTGCATCCCAAGTCAAGGGATGCATTCTCCCAACAAACAATTCTATGGGATGACTTTAGCCTTTTCTATAAGTCCATGTCTAATGTGGTGGAGCCAAGCAAAAGAAGTGGCTGGAGTTTTCACCCCAGGTGTTATGGGAAATTCATCGGAGCCCAACCCTCCCACCCTTCATTTTTCTGGGATCCCAGAGAAGGTGAGGTGGAGAAGAGTTGACATCTTCTGAGCCATCCTCACTGGATGCTGCACTTGAACCAGCATCAAATGGCTTTTGCCAAGTTCTTACTCTTGATTTCTGCCTTTGAACCCTACATCCTTCAATTTCCCAAACCCTACTAGCAGCATTTTGTTGGGTGAAATAGTTGTTTTTATGAGGTCCAAGAAAAGGGAGAGGGTAATGCATCAAAAGCTCAAAAAAACAATTTATGTTGATCACTGAGGTCATTGCCCTAAAGCCCCTCTGCCACCACCCACAGGGAAGTTTTCCAGCCAGTGTTCCCTTGAAGCCTCCACCTACATCAGATACTTGGGCTCTGCGTCCTTCCCAGAGCCTGATGTCTCCCTCCTCTCTCTCTCTCTCCTGGGCCCCACCTTCTCATCACGGTGTAAATTCTTAATTCTCACTGCATGCTGCAGAGAAATCCATCTCTCTCCTGGTTTTGTACCTGCTCATCCAAATAGCCAGTAGGTTTCAGCTTTCACCTCCAAAATGACCCAAGTGAGCTGTAAGCATCCATCTTTACCATCTTTATGCCACCCCCTTCGAAGGCTGTAATACCTTTGTGCGTTTAAATAGCAATGTTTTATTTTTCTTCCTCATCTGTGTATATCTTATCTTCCTGATATAGGCATGTTTTATTTGTGTACTATATTCTAAGCATCTTGACTGTACCTTTTATATTTCAGCTTTGTATCTCTCTTTGTGCTGCATACTTGTTGAATAAATACATTAATTTAAAAAATGATAGAAAGCATGAAGACAAGGACTTTTAAGATGGATAAAGAGAAAGGAAGACTGATTTCATCAATGATTGGGAAAACTTAGAAGACCTTGTTCCCATAGTTGCTGATGACCCAAAGCTGGAGATATAAAAGTACACAGAAGGGGAATTCAGCAAGGTCTTGAAAACTCTGTATTCATCTTTCCAGAGTGCACTGCCTCTTTACTTGGACCTAGATTACAAAATGTATTCTGTAAATATTGACATCTTAGGAAATGACATCTTAGGCATGCTCCCTCAACTCCTTTTCTCTACAATGAAAAATGTGGGAAAAATAAGCTGCCACGAGGTCTCCCTGGACTGAACCTTTGGGCCAGGGCGTGGGCAGTGCTCAGTTGAACCACTTCCTCTGGTTTATCATTGCTCATTCCCAAAGGATGACTACCATTCTCTTTGTCTCAATAAGCTGTCATTTGTTCTCACAGAAACAGTCATTTTCCCAGCTATTAATTCTTCAGGTCAACTGGAATTTACAAAATCATGTTTTTTTATTCCTCTCTGACAATCACCAAGTCTCTTCATTTAGCATGCTTTGTTCCCAGTCTCCCCCAGCTACTTTAGGGAGAAAACCTGCCAGCACCACCCAGGATCAACTGTCCTGTTCCAGTCTGTGTCTCAGGCTTTGTTCCCAGCACTAGAGACCCAAGCAACTCACTGTTCAAGCACTTCATAATTTCATAACTATTTAAATTTAGAAACACTCAGAATGTTGAGCTTCATAACTACTTAAATTTAGAAACACTCAGAAGGTTGACCTATTATCTCTACTGCCCTCCCCATAACCCCATATCTGATGGAAATAGGATAGAAATGTGGATCCGGTAATTTAGAAACTCCAGAAAGGTTCTGTTCCAAAACATAGTCATTTATTTGGGAATGCAGTATTTTTAAGAAAAAAAAATGTTCTAAAATAATAAAAACAATGGTTGTCATTTATTGAGTACTTATGTACTAGATACAATGCAATAGGTTGAAAGATATCTCATTCAATTCTTACAGTTTTTATTAAATTTATTCGGGCAACATTGATTAATAAAGTTGTATAGGTTTGGGGTGTACAATTCTATAATACATCATCTGTATATTGCATTGTGTGTTCACCATCGCTAGTCAAGTCTCCTTCTAGTATTCTGATAACAATTCTGAAAGATGGGTATGAGGACTTCCATTTTTCATAGGAAATGGAAGCTCAGAGTGGTTACGTACCTTTGTCATGGTCACTTAGCTGGGCCATAAAAATATAGAGTGACTTTTTGGCTTTCATAGTAAATACCGAATAAATGAATGAGAGAAACAGTGATTAACTATATAAACCAGTCACTTCTGGGAAAAATATAATTCTCCATATGCAAAAAAAAAATAAGCACACAAAAATAGTAACCTTAGTGATAATATTATGCAGAAAATAAGTAATTTGGATAAAAAAAGATATTTTACTTTGAAGTCTGAAGTTTGAGGGGAACTGGTTTAAACAGAGGGAGGATATGAACATTTTGGGTAGATAATTCTAATCACTTTGGAATTTTATTCAAAAACTTTTGCTTCACTGTTCCTTGATACTAGTATTTTTCTTCATTACTTTTACTTCTACCATCATGACAAATTTCATCTGTCATATGAAACAAAATGGCTTAAAGTAATTTTTATTGTCCATTTCTGGGTGTTCTCTTGCCCAGTCAGTGAAGTTGGGATGATTAATAAAATAAATAAATATTAAATTTATAAATTTTATGTTTATTTCATAAAATTTATTTTTCTTGCCTTAATTTTAACAAATTTACTAATTATGTTGTTATAATCCAAATTTATTCTGTTGATGTAATGTCAATTTAGACACCCTTTCTTTTTTTTCTTTTTTTAAATATATTTTATTGATTTTTTTACAGAGAGGAAGGGAGAGGGATAGAGAGCTAGAAACGTCGATGAGAGAGAAACATCGACCAGCTGCCTCTTGCACACCCCCTCCCGGGGATGTGCCCTCAACCAATGTACATGCCCCTGACAGGAATCGAACCTGTGACCTTTCAGTCTGCAGGCCGATGCTCTACCACTGAGCCACATCGGTTTTGGCTAGACACCCTTTCTTGAGTCATTATTTGTAGGTAGTTTTATAAAGTGATTTGAATTAGGAGACATTTTGCTCTGTAGTAAAAGTGTCAACTAGATTTATCAATAAGTATCTTAAAGAAATATTTAGATAAGAAATTAGCATGAATTTACATATCTTGTTCAAATATTATAATACAATCACAATTGATAAATTAGACTTATCATAGAAAATACTAAAAGATATTTTAATCCTATCTATAAATTATATTATGATTTTAGCTATCACTTAAAGCAAATTTAGGTCCATATGGTATTTTTTTAAATATATTTTTATTGATTTCAGAGAGGAAGTGAGAAGGAGAGAGAGATAGAAACATCAATAATGAGAGAAAATCATTAATCAGCTGCCTCCTACACACCCCACCCTAGGGATTGAGCCACAACTTGGACATATGCCCTGACTGGGAATCCGACCGTGACAGCCTGGTCTGACGCTCAACCACTGACCCATTTTACTCAGGCCATATGGTATTTTTAAATCTGTTGTTTTAAATTTTCCAAATTAAAGATAGTTATTTAAAAACCCTGAAAATAGCACTGTGTTTCTGTATTTATTCAAATATCTCTTTAATAGAGAACATACGGTGACTCATAATGACCAGAAAATCATTCTTACAGAAATTTCTTTTGGAATTAGTCTTCTTTATATTCATGCATACATTTTCGTTTCCTTGTTCTAATTAATGTGTACTTTATTAATATGTAATTGTGCTGTACAGGTATGTGCAGTTTCTTTTGATTTACAAAAACACTTTTTCTTTTAAAATTTTAAAAGCATTTATACTCCTTTATAAGTGAAATGGTCAAACTCTGATCTTTTCTTTTTATATTTTGCCTATTTATACCAAATAAACAATGTGCATTTCAAATAACAAAATAAGTGGGCAGCTCATGTTCAAAATTAATTTGTCTGCTGAACATCACAGTTGGCTGTTCATTTGAAGCTTTTGGGGGGCTTTACTTAATTGTCCTATAAAGCTGATATCTTTCCTAAATTAAACATTATTGCTCTAAACAGCATTCAGTCAGCACTGTTATGGCATGTCTCAGAATAGTCACATGGCCAAATTTTATATTGGTTTCTTCGATTTTATATCTTTTGATAAGTACAGACAATAACATATATAATCTTTAAATAGTTCCAGAGAATGCCATTGTTATCCACAAATTGACACTTTGTTTCCTGGAAGCAAATTCAACTATGTTGATTATATTTGTTTATTTGTTTTTCCTTTACCTGAGCACAATTATCAACGAAATTTTAAATTAGTGCCTAAAACTGAAAGTTGTTCTTCAGCTTTCCATAAATGTCAAACCTCATACTCTTTGCAAAAGATGTTAAGAATAACAAAACATTTATACATTTTGACTTGTTTCTTCATTTAGTAGTTTTCAATAATTTGTATGATAAATGCAGGTTTACAAGACTGTTGTCACTAGTATAATCCAGTTGCACTGAGATATGAACACTTAAAATTTTTATGTATTAAATATTTTTATTTTGTTACTCATGATTAAAAATCCCCTTTAAATTTTTCCATTCTAGGTAGGGAGCAATCATTTGTTTCATTATTTCTTTATCTGTGCTTTTTATCTGTGTTTGGCCATTTTAGCAACAAATTTTAAAATCCTTTCTTATTAACCTAGAAATTTTCCATTGTTTTCTGTAAATATTGTCCTGTTATTGCCACTAAAAACAACATTATGCTCAGATAACTATTGGACATAATATTATTTTTCTAACAATATCACCCAATGCCCAGTGTTCTATTTAAGTAATTAAATATATCAATTGTTGTCTATTTACTCAGTCTTTTTTTTTTCTTTTCAGTTCTAATAATTGCTCGTTATGATTTACTTTTTTTTGGTGCATCATTTATGCTCTTTTTATCAAAAGCCTAAGTGTTTCCAATCACAAATATCTTTATTGACCAAAGCTGATCTTGAAAATGGATTGTAAAACATGCACCAGTAGTATCAAAACACTAGGTCTTCTAACTTATGATATAAAAACCAATCAGATGGTTAGAAGGCAAAGGTTTTATTTGTTTTTTAAATACCCAGAAACTGTCCTGCAATGTTGACTGTAAATAAAAGTTTAAAGGGCACTTCTAATTGGATGCATTAAAATCCAGCCCATAGTTTAGATATGCAAATAAGTATATTTAGAAGACAAAAACCATTTTATTATACCATTCAAATTATCAAGGACTGAGGTAGAAGTTATGTTTTTGCAGTGGTAGTTCTGTTTATTTACAAAGATTAGAGGTTCTTTTTAGAAATTATTTTGCCTGCGATGCTAGAATTCCAGCCTATTTCAAATGTGATCATGAAGCCCTTTTCCTAATAGCATGAGCCATTCCTCCAGTTCTTGGGCTGCATACTTAGTTCTTTGACTCATTCTCCTTCACTTCAAGATGGGTGTCAGCTTCCAAGTCCTGGTGGACTTAGTTCATCAATGTATCTCCTGTTTGTCCTCTGCTTTTTAGTCTCTATTATGCCTAGATTTTAAAATAGGCTTCATGCCTAGATGTTAAAATAGGCTTCCAAAGTAAGCACTATCTTCTTAGGCACTCTCCTGCTTAAGTCAAACCACCCACTGATACCACTTTCATTCTCCAAAGTCTCAGTCTGACTTTCATTTGTGGGCATCCTACACATTCTTTAAAGTCAAGCTCAGTTGCTTCCTCTTCCATGTTGCTTTACCCAACACTCCCAATCAGAAGATACCTTCCTCTTTGGATCCCCTATTCCTCTCTGGGAAGAATATTCTTACTTTGTTTTTGGATTACTTCTCTTATTCTCCTTACTAAACGGTGTGCTTCTGGTATGCCAAGTTTTGGTCTCACTATTCTTTATCTCCCTTGTATCCCTAACATGATACCATACAAACAGACAATATCACCAAAATTTTGCTGAACTATTTTAAACAAGGATATATGGATGCCTCCTCTATAAATGAGTTAATTTTAATATCTAATCAGATTGAATTTTTCATTAAAAAAATTCTTTGTCTTGAATACCCAGAAATATATGACTCTAATAGAATTTTCTCTGTGGAATTAAAGGCAATCTTTTTTTACAGCTCCCCATTGTATGTAATGAGTGAAATTCTAGATCTGTTGACAAACTCTTTTTAGTTTAATGTAATAAAGTAGTTGAAAGGGTTTTGAATGCCTCCCCATTGTGTACAATTCCTTAAATTTAAGGAATACACTAAAAACTCCATAGAATATAGTACTAAACTTTTTCCAAAGATTTATTCTATTAACAACAACAATGATGAAAAAAAAGAACCCTCAACTGAAGGCCCTGATTGGGGTTCAGTTGGTTAAAGTATTGTGCTTATACACCAAGGCTGTAGATTCAATCTCCAGTCAGGGTACATACAATAATCAACCACTGAATGCATACAAAAGTAAACAACAAATGTCTCTTTCTTTCAATAAAATATAAAAATCAATAATAATAATAAAAATTTTTGAACTGTTAAGTCCCTTTGATAATTAATATCTAGCGTTGAAGTGATAAATGGGTTACATCTTAAGCATACCAAGACTACTCAATTACTCAGTTGGTAAAATCTGCCTAAACCATTTAATAGAGAAATATTGAGGTAAAAATTCAACAGTAAGAGAGAGTGATGGATTAATTATATCTGCCAATGACATAGGAGAAAGGAGAAGAAGAAGAAGAAGAAGAAGAAGAAGAAGAAGAAGAAGAAGAAGAAGAAGAAGAAGAAGAAGAAGAAGAAGAAGAAGAAGAAGAAGGAGAAGAAGAAGGAGAAGAAGAAGGAGAAGAAGAAGGAGAAGAAGAAGAAGAAGTGCCGAAACCGGTTTGGCTCAATGGATAGAGCGTCGGCTTGGGGACTGAAGGATCCCTGGTTCAATTCCGGTCAAGGGCATGTACCTTGGTTGCGGGCATATCCCCGTAGGGGGTGTGCAGGAGGCAGCTGATCAATGACTCTCTCTCATTGATGTTTCCAACTCTCTATCCCTCTCTCTTCCTCTCTGTACAAAATCAATAAAATATATTTTTTTTAGAAGAAGAAGAAGAAGAAGAAGAAGAAGAAGAAGAAGAAGAAGAAGAGAAGAAACATGTGCACAGTACACTTGATGAACTAAATCCAGCTCTACCCTTCTTGTCTCATAGATGAGGGTTCCTCATAAAATGGGAATAACTGTTTTTAAGACACTTAGCTCACTGAGCGTGTAAACTGAACAAGAATTCAGCATTTTGGATGTACAGAGAAGGTCCATCTCTACTTCAGGGAGCTCAGATTTGCATATACAGTCATGCCTGATGCCACTGACAATCAGACTGTCCAGTTTGGAGAGACAATGACTCCTAAAGAAGACACACTCAGGACTAACAATCTGCTGATTCAGGAAATGATCCTTCAATTTTTATGGGTGAAAAATGCCTATAGAAAAAGAATGGCCTTGCTTTTCGGGGGTGGAAGATTGAGAAATACATCTGTTTTCAAAACTTTTGTTTGAAAAATCTTAACAGGAACCACAGCACCAAACAGGAGAAACTCTTTCTAAACATATTTGTTCCTGTTTGTTTAAATGAGAATGTTCTAAGATATTTTGGCTACCTGGTCTGCTTGTTTCCATGATGCGGCACATTCTGTCCTCTGGAAGGAGAAAGGAAAGAACAATGCTTGAGCCTGGGAAAAATGGAAGTATCTTTTTCCCTAAAGCTAATCTTCTTGTCAAGCCATAAATGTGACATGTTGTTAATGGAAGATAATTAATTCATTCCTCATAATACAATTCTTATTTCACTAATGTGGGTATTTTCTCCAAACCTCTTATTTGTCCCCAAAGTATAGACACCTCCTGATAAGTTGTGGGTCACCTGACATAACTGAGAAGTCCCTGACTTAAGAAAGCAAATATTTTGAGATTTACTAGGGAAATTCACATTGAAGGTAAATGATACATTTATTTCAACACTTTGCTCCTATCCTTCTGAAACATTAAGGCAAATATTTATCCAAGCCATCAGGAAATATAATTGTGACCAACACAAAATTGATTTTTCACATACATATCAGTCTTAGAAAGGACAGTTATAAAAGAGCAAAATCTTGGGTATTTTGAGGATTCTGTAAAAATTTGGAAAGAAAAGATTTTTTTTCTTACACAGCATTCTTAATTTGAAGGAAGGAGGTTTTCAAACAGTATGGTATAAAATTTTAAATAAAAAATGAAAACTGTAAATATCCATGGCCATTTATTATCTTGCATGATTTATACTTGACTCCATCAATCACAGTTCTGACATAATACAAAAATATTTGCAGAAACAACAGTATAACACACCTGTAAAAACCAATGGAACAAAGCAAGAACAGTATAACCTTGAACTGTTGTTCAATTCTTGACCACCTCAGTAATCACTAGCCCTCAGTTTGAGAACCTTGAGCTTAAACTATGTCAGGCTTTATACCACTAACCTCCAGTGTCCTCTGAACTGGGGGTAAGGAGGAGGGGACAGATGTGAGAAATATTTAGGAGGTAAAGAAGACTTGCTGTTAGACTGTTGGGAGAATGTATAATTTAAAAGAAGAAGGAGTTAAAGACTGTGATTTAGTTGTTTAGAGGGGCTGAGAAGATCAATGATGGGGACATTTCCTGACACAGGAAAAATAAAAAGAGGATCCTGTTGGGTGTTTAAGATCAGAAAAGAATCACAGATGCTTCCACTCACTACTAAAGGCTTCCTCCATAGGGGGTGAGGGTGAAAGACAGTAGCACAGAATCTGGAAATAAGGTGAGCTCTCTACCCTTCCCAATATGTCACATTGCACCTGCATCACTTCCTGTGCCCTCATCCTAACCAGATGGGTCATTTAACTGCTGAAGTTAAACTGATTCAGCTATACACCATCTATCAGAAAAATAAAGAGGGAGAAATAATTTAAACAGTTGAGGGGATTCTGCCTGCCATCTTACTCAATCAAAATAGGCCTCCTACTAAGTCAGAGATGACCATATCTAGATATGAACAGGAAGAGCCTTGGCCAATCTCTCACATGAAATATATCCACTCCTGGCCCCTCCTGCCTCTAGGTAGGGTCAGCACATCAAACTCTAACTATAAGGCTTGGGTCATCCTTTGGGGTTAGAGGTGTGCACACCACTGGTACAGTCCATTCCAAGGAAGAAGCCTATACAGTCTCAGAAAACTAGATTAGGATCTTCAGCAAGGAGTTAGCTGCTAGGTAAAGTCTAATGGGTAGGGAACATGGGTTTGCCCCTTTGGCCCTGGGAGAAGTATAGTTGGAGGGTGAACTCTCTAAGCACTGCCATAATCTGGCACAAAATTACAGGAGTCTGAAAAAATCATAATTTGAAACTGCCCTTCCAGGCCACTATGAACATCTATTGGTCAAGGAGAAAAAGATGAAATACATTTTATTTAACAGTTTGTTTTCTTGGTTTATAACTTCAAAATATGTAGACTCTATGCGCCTTTATCTGTGTTTTTGTTCCAAGTTCCACAAATACTCAGGGTAGAGTCTGGAGAAGAGAGATTTGAGTCAGTTATTTCCTCAGTTATGCTTAGTGCCCATCCTGCACTCACACTGAGAGTGACTCTTGCCACACTGGGTATGTTTTTAGGATTGGGATGCCCATTACTTGTATCACATTGTCCCTAAATGCAAGTCAGCTTTGCCATCTGATACCAAGTAGATCACTTCCACCCCTGAGAAATCACCGGTCTTATTGACATATGTCATGTCTGTCTCCAGCCTGACCTGTCAGTATGGGCGCTTACATAGCTATCTATACCTTATGAAGGGATTTTTCAAGGTTAATTTTCACTATATTTTATTTTCACTCTATTCACATGTACATATTGATTTAAAAAAAAAAAAACTAAAAAAAAAAAAAAACACTTCCAGGCCTTATGCTGGTCATTGAACTATGAAGGGGAAAAGTGTGAGATTATTTAGGTCTGATCTCAATTGGAAGAAAAATCAGAGGCATGGGATAAAGTAGACATTTTATTTCTTTGCCAGGTATTTGAGAATGACAAGGGCATCCATTAACAACCCTCTTATTTACTTAATTTCAAGTTGATTGATTAGTGCAGACAAGCAAGTGCTTTGAACATAAGATAAATAATAATATTTATAGAGAAGGAGAAGAAAATATGACAAAAAGTCAAGTCTTAAAATCCCATTATAAAAACTGGGTCCTCTGCTGTTTGGTTAAAAAGTCACAAAAGAACCCCCATACACAATCTTAAACCCAGCAATATAGCCCCTGCGTCCTAGGAGGCCATGCCACTTCCGATGAAGCTGGATTATTCTGGTGCTCTATAGCCAGTCTCCTGGCACCTCACTGTTAGGGAGGAAGAGAGTGCTGCAAGGTCTACAAGAGCTAATTTTTAAGGACTAGGAAAAGCGGAGATGCTTTAAGAATGAGGACACTGCCAGTGATTGAGATTTTCTGGGGGAGATTTGAAAAATAGAGCAGCAAACACTCAAAGAGCATGAGGTCTTCATTCTAAGACTAGTCACATATAATCGAAAACATACGAACTGTCTTTTCTGTCGGAAGGATGCATTCAGATGCTTTTATTTCCGAAGAAATGTCAGCTGTTGTTTGGGTGCTGCTGATGATCTGGCTCAACTGATATAGAAAAGCCAAAGTTAGCCGAAACCGGTTTGGCTCAGTGGTAGAGCGTCAGTCTGCGGACTGAAAGGTCCCGGGTTCGATTCCGGTCAAGGGCATGTACCTTGGTTACGGGCACATCCCCGGTGGGGGGTGTGCAAGAGGCAGCTGGTCGATGTTTCTCTCTCATCGACGTTTCTAGCTCTCTATCCCTCTCTCCTCCTCTCTGTAAAAAATCAATAAAATATATTTAAAAAAAAAAAAAGAAAAGAAAAGAAAAGCCAAAGTTAACAGTAATGAAACCATGAAAAAAAAATCAATGAAAAAGAGAGGCATGCATATCATAATGGTGAGCAATGTTCAAAGGTGAAATAAACTAGAATTATAGTAGAGTGAGGTCATGGGAAATACATGGACAAAGTATGAGAGGGAGACTTTAAAGATTTTCAATCTTAGGCTAGATAATGACTTATTTGGAATACTACATATATTTCTTCAAAAATCAAAACTTTCTCCTAAACTAAAATGTAAACATAGCATCAAGAAAAGGTCAATTATTCAAGAACCCTCCACTGCACCTGTGACTGTGTAAGAGGTAAGATATGTGTAAGACACAGGCCTTGACTTCAGAAAGTTTTTTCCACCTGGAAAGAATGTAAACCCGGACTCTGGACTGAGTTGTGCAAACAGAAATAAAGAAGGAACCTATCAGGGGAACCATACCTCTGCATGTGATATATTGAGTAAGTTTCTCAATCTCTCTATGCCTCAGTTTCCTCATCTATAAAATGGGGATTAACATTGTATCCCTCTCTATGGAGCTACTGTGAGGGTTAAATGAGTTAATATATGTAAAGTACTTAAATCAGTTTTTAGCACATAGTAAGTGCTCTATATATTTTAGTATCGTTATTATTCTTATTATTTACTTTTTAAATAGACTTAGAGACAGTACTTAGTTTTTGTGAAACATATATAAGAATAGGTTGCCTGCAGGGTGGAATAGCATATTTTTGAACAAAAATTGAAAAATCATGCTCCATGTATTAATATTATTACAATTATAACGGTTGTAATATATTGTGTACCAAGCAATGTGATAAGTACTTCACATACTAATACATGTTCTTATTTTGAGTTAATAATGATTTTTTAAGATGGAAGTGAATATGTGCATTTTTTATTGAGACTTAGAGAAAATAAATACTTGCTCAAAGTCAGTCACACAGTTAGTGACAAAACTGGTATTTGAACAATGCTGTTGCTCTTATGAAAACTGGGAACCATGAGGCTATGTCACCTTCCTGTACAGTTGTGTTCCGCACACAACCCTCATGTATTGTAGCTATCACTTCTCAAATCCTTTTAAATACTGATACATTCAAGTGACAGTGAAATGATCATGAAAATGACAGAGGAGACAGGATCTTCCTTTGAGACTGAGATCTTGGCTAAGGGTCACACATGCTTGAGAAGATGATGTGTTTCTCCCTGGCTACATAGGAGCACAGAGTAAAAGCACTTTAAACTTGACCAAGGTAACAAATGTGCTTCCGGCTGTCTCTTCCTGGTTCTCAAGATTGCAACGTCCAGGAAGAGTGCAATCTTCTAATGACATTTTTATTCTCTGTCTCGTCAGGTGGGGAAGTATTTACTGAGTCTGTTCTGAGAAACTCAGTTGAATGAGCTTTTCCCCCATATTATTAACAGTGGGGGAAGCGGGGGGAGGGAGTCTTTCTCTCCAAATAATCCAATGGGATAAAATACATTTTGTCCTGGTAAGTTTTGCTCAAAACATTTCTGTTGTTGAAACTAGTGTTTCTCACACTTGTTAGTTTTGGTTTTGCTTTAGTTCAAATCCCAAATTTAAAGGGTAAAAAATATAGCTAAGTGCCATACAATAAAATATTATAATTAAAATTTTTGTGGAATTGTAAAAATATAGGATACTAACTTACTTCTTTAAAAAATAAAATGAGAAATGTTAATAATCTCTTTAAATAAATTCAAATTTGGTTTTAAATATAGCTGTGTGTGGTTTTGGGGTGTGTGTTGTTGTTGTTGTTTTTTTCAGTATAGTAAAGGCAAGAATGAATCCTGAAAGAAGAAATATAGAGAAAAGGAAAAGAAAACTAAAAAATGTAAGAATAAAGAAATGGAAGACAGACCTAGATAAGCAGGGAGTGAAAATCATTCAGATATTAAGACATGGCAGGAAGGAGTCTGGAAAAACAACAACACAAAAAACAAAAAACAAACAAACAAAACCTTTAGTAGGTTTTGAAGTATCGATATTAATCTAAATAAAGAAAACTTCTTTGTTAAGGTCCTATTTCTTTATGTGATTATAGCAACTTTGAAATAGTTATTAACAATTTAGCACTGTTGACAGCTTTCAGCTGCTCTAATCAGTAAAACCTTTGGAGGATCACCTCTCAGTAGGAGCCAGGGCCTGGTGCATAACTTCTGAGCCCAGTGCAAACAGAAAAAGTCAGCTCCTTGTTCAAAGAACTTCAAGACAGTGACAGTAGAGCATTACACTGAGCATGCGTTTTTCTGGATGCAGGACCCTGTGCACCTCACAGTGCCCACACCTGTGAAGCTGGCCCAGGTAGGAGCACCCAGAGAGCACCCAAATTGTCTCTTGGGCTACACCTACCTTGAGTGAGGATGAACCAAATTGTTGGAAAGTCACACATCTTTTTCCCATCCCACACTATGCTTTTGGAAGGTCATACTAGGTCTATAATTTGGGTACTAGCTTCCATCCAGCCATCTATTTGTTATTTAATATAGCATTTTATCAAGAATGCACTATGCTCAAGAGTCTTTCCTGGGAGCTGGGGAGCCAGCTGGCAGCTTATATTCAAAGTGTTAATACTCCTCCTAGCAAAGTTTTAGAACCAATTTCTTATATCACTTTCAGAAGAGAGCCTATCTTTGTTTCAGATAGTGTGTAAGAACAATAAAATCTTTTAATTTTTAGGAATTACCCTTGTATTAAGAAGCCTCTGAGCCTACCTTCTGCCCATATGACATATGATCGGCTTGCTACCTATTTCCTCTGGATGTTCTGAAATGTCTAACTTTTAAATTCAGCCTTTTATAGGAGTATAAGCTCTTTTGTAATTTTTGTGGACTGAGGTTCAATGACATCTAGCTTTATAGAAGGCAATATCCCCTGCCTTGCAGGCCTTTAAGTATCTTGGATGATTTCACTTTTAGTAATAAAATGTATGTAAATGATCCATTTCCTCAAATACTCTCTTGTCCAAGATTTCACTGTTTAGCACAGATCATTCTCACTGACCTCCAGAAAAATATATGCCTCCCTGCCTCAATGCAATTGACTCTTCTCTGTGGCCCCCAGTAAGGCTCTTCCCTCCCTTCCCTTATCTCAGTGGTCAGCAAGCTCATTAGTCAACAGAGCAGTTTGCCGACCACTGCCTTATCTCATTCAATGCACACAAAGGCTGCACATCCTTCAAGCCTGATGTCCAGGTCTTTTAACCCATTAACCCTACTTTTATTAATTTAATAAAAGGAAATGATCAAAGTTATATATACATGTGTATACTACATATTACTATATTATTTACATTATAAAAATTGAATTACTTTGCCTTATTTAATATTAAGAGCCATGCTTTAGCACATTTAATCTTTCTAATGCATATTATAAATAATGAACATTGAATGTAACATTTTCTTTATTTTAGAAAATGTTATTTTTATCTTTATTTTTTTATTTTTTAACTAGAGATTCGGAACATAAAATTCGTGCGGGGGCGTGGGGGGGTCGTCTCCTCAGCCCAGTCTGCACCTTCCCCAATCTGGTACCTCTCGAGGAATGTCTGACTATAGGTTTAGGCCCAATCCTGTGGCAGTCAGACGTCCCTCTCATAATCCGGGACCACTGGCTCCTAACTGCTCACCTGCCTGCCTGCCTAATCACCCCTAACTGCCCCTCTCCTGGCCTGGTCACCCCCAACTGTCCCCCCCTTGCTGGCGAAGTCAACCCCAGCTACTCCCCCCACCCCCCGCCCCAACACAACAGCCTGGTCATCCCTCACTGCCCCCGCCCCCTGCTAGTCTAGTCAATCCCAACTGCCACCCACAATCCCAACTCCCCACACAGCCTGCTTCTCAGTCATTTGGTCACCCCTCACTGCCCCTGAATGCCAGTCTGGTCACCCTCAACTGCTCCCGCTGTGGGCCTGGTCACCCCATACAGCTTACTGTTTGGTCATTTGGTCACCCCTCACTAACTCCCCTGTTAGCCTGGTTACCCTCAATTGTCCCTCCTATGGGCCTAGTTGCCCCAGGCATCCTGCTGTTAGGTCATTTGGTTGCCCCTCACTAACCCCCCTGCCAGCTTGGTCACCCCACCCAGCCTGTTCAGTCGTCCATTTAGTTGTTTCAGTTGTGACGGTCGCTTAGGCTTTTATATATTTAGATTGATCTTTATTGTTGCAAGTATCACAGATACTTTTCCCCCATTGATCCCATCCATCCTGCACCTGCCTCCACACCCACCCCCTATGCCTTTAACACACTATTGTCTGTGACCATTCCTTATGGGTATGTGCATATAAATTCTTTGGTTAATCTCTCCCTACCCACCCACTCACCCCTCTGCCTTCCCTCTTCTGTTCCATACTTCTATGTCTCTAGATCTATTTTGTTCATGACTTTATTTTGTTCATTAGATTCCACATTTGAGTAAGATTATGTGATACTTATCTTTCTCTGACTGACTTACCATATTTTGCTTAGCATAATATTCTCCAGGTCCCTCCATGCTGTATTTTTATTATAGGTATTCCCATTTCTCCCCTTTGCTCCCCTCTACCCAGCCCCTACCCCGCTTTCCTCTGGCCATCACCACACTGTTGTCTGTGTCTATGAGTTATGCATATATGTTCTTTGGCTGATCCCTTCACCTTCTTTTTTAAAAATCATTTACAACTTAGAATAAAGGGAACTTAATTAACGCTCCTGTGAAGTTAAGGAGCAGAGTTCATGAAACCAACCTGACTTCTACCACCAGCTGCAGAGTTTGGGGATTCTCAAGGTCCCCCTTGGTTTGATAATTCACTAAAAGGACTTGAGAACTCACGAAAACTATTATATTTTCAGTTATAGTTTATTAAGTGAAAGAACACAGGTAAAATCAGCCAAGGGAAGATGTGCATAGGGCAGAGCCACAGAAAATTTCAAATGTGGAGCTTCCCTTTGTCCTCACCCAATAGAATCATGGATAGCATGAGGTCCTCTGGCAATGATATGTGACAATACGCACAGAGTACTGTCAACCTGAGAAGGCCACCAGGTTCTTGGGTGTTCAGAGTGTGATTGGGGTTCCATCATGTAGACACGGTTGACTGTCACATCCTACCTAGTTATCGCCACTCTGGAAGTAGAGTAGGTGCTGCATGGCCTAGCCCTGTCATAAATCTCATTGTTCAACTGTCCAGTGCGGCATGCGATTCTAAAGTAAATGACATCCCAAAAGCTAAGAGAAAAACCTCCCAGGAGCCAAAGTCAGAAGCCAACCCTTTCTTTGAATATGGTTAATTTTTTTACTACAGAGCTCCCCGATTGAAACTACAACACCATGATGGAAGAGCATGCCGCTCATTACAATTGTTTTGAAACTTACTTATTCTCTGGTGAATTGTGCAGAACATAGTCTTATGCATATCTTTTACATTGTGTGTGTGTACCTGTGTGTGAGAGACGTCTTTTAGCTAAGCAATAATACAATTTCATTATTCTGCTTTAATGATTTTTTTTCAGTTGTCCACATGTAATTTCCATGAAATGCAGTTTTTATTCCCCATTCAAGTTCTGCATTTTCTGACAGAATATCAGGGGCTTCTCCTACCTTTTATTACCTTTATTCCCAAGCAGGTCTGTGGTGATAATGTTTAACATCAAAGAGGAAAATTCACCTTGGAAAGTCAGTTGTTGAGAGAATAGTTTTTCTCCCTAAGAACTCTCTCATTTCTCTGCCTATTGAATTTATTCTTTCATTCTTTCATTCATTGAACAAACTTGATAGAATCTGTGCTAGAAATGCTAGCATTGGGACCATATAAATGAATGAGCCATATGGTCTTATACTCAAAGTGCTGGGAATCTAGTGACAAAACAAAACATATAAAGGGTAAGCTACCATATATGATAAAGGTGTCCTCTAACCCCATGAAAACCCAAGTGTTTCAGCATGTTCCCATATAGAAACTCAGAAAACCAATGGAGAGTTCTACTCTAGCTGGAGCATACAGGTGAGGCACTTAACACAGACCCTCTCTCCTTCTAGGTCACAGACAGATCCTGGGGTGTGGTATTAGGTTGGGGACTCGGGTATCTGCCACCAGATGGACTCAGAATCCAATTATCTTTTCTTTCTTCTATTTACTTTGAAATTTGACCTCTTGCTCCCCTTTCAACTCTCATACATAAAGGCACATTACTTTGCTATTCAAGACATTAGAATAGCAGGCCAACACCTACAGGAAACGCCTCAAATGATTCCAACATTTCCACACTTAATCTTTAGTGATTTCACAGTAATTTACCTGGAACTATTTCTGGCTTTGTCACTTATTGTAGAGCAAAATAAACAAAATGAATGAGGACAAAATAAAGCATGAGCTATTTTCCAACAAAATAAAGAATTGATAGAGTGAAAGAATAAATTATAAATATTTTTAAATACAAGGCGCTCCTCCCCAAAATGTATACACACTTTAATAGCTGATAACTCAATTTTGAAAATGAAATGTATTTTAATAAACACTGTATTAATAATTATTCGAAGTGTGTGCATATATTTTTGGGACACCTTCTTTATACAGGTGTACATACATACACACAAAGCGGAAGACTGTGCATCAGGAAAAAAGACTATAGAAACACAGGAACAAAGTCAGCACATCTCACTTAAGAAAAAAATGTCACTTCCCATCCCCTCGCACCCTGAATCTGCCTCAAATCCCCCAATGTTATTTGGTCCTAGGACCCATAAAAATTGATTTCCCCCCATTTTAATGACACTTGCAACCACTATGTATAACATGTACGTCAGCTGTTTTCAGTGCAACTTTTGGTATTTTCTCAAGCACTCCATTAGTCAGCATTGTTATTACCAAGTCAAAAAACATGCTCACTTTCTGCTCCTTTCAAACCCAGGGCGTAGAGAATCTGTCCACCTGCCAGCCGGGCAGTATACACGCAAGCACACGCACACAGGCCCACAGACCAAACAACCACCAAGAAGGAAATGCATGTAGTTGTGGCTTGTACTGAAGGGCTTGGCAAACAATGGAAAGAACTGAGATGGGGAAATACCAAGAAGCTAATTATGTGTTTATTTGTCTGTTTAAAAGAAAAACAGGGCCGACACTGGTTTGGCTCATTGGATAGAGTGTCAGGTTTGATTCTGGTCAAGGGCATATACCTTGGTTGTGGGCACATCCTCAGTGGGGGGTGTGCAGGAGGCAGCTGGTCGATGGTTTCCGTCTCTCTATCCTTCTCCCTTTCTCTCTGTAAAAATCAATAAAATATATTTTAAAAATAATTTTTAAAAAAGAAAAGAAAAAAAAGAAAAATGATCCAGAAGTGGTTCTGGATCATGGTGTGTTGAGGTCCATATTAAATGAATGGGCCTTCCAGTCCTCATCTCCTCCAACCACATTTTCTCTATCACATCCACAGCTACTTTTTTCTTACACCAGATTAACAAATGAATAATAGAGAAGGCAAAATTGTTTGGAGCAGAGCCATGCCCATGTTTCAAATTGCACGAAGAGGAAATGTCTGTTAGCAACCTGATGCATTAGAACTAGTTCACAAATTAATTGGTAATTGTTGAGAAAATGCAGGTTAATCTTCTGGTGGTTTCTCCTCTACATTTCAACATCGGATGGTCAACTGAATCTTTTCTAGCTTTTACTCAATCATCTGGCTCCTCTGTGGACAATGTCAGCATAATATAAAAGTTCTCTGAAATATGGCAAAGACTACCTTTCCGCTTACAAACCAAATGTGATATATACCACACACACTCCTGGATGCACTTACACACATTCATACACACAAGCAATTTATAGTTACTGAAGCCAAGAATTACAGCATGGTGTTATTTTTAATTTCAAAACCATTGAATTATGTATTGGCCTTTCTTGGTTCATTTAGGAGAACATGCACACCTCAAAGGCATATATTGTGTTTTCAACTTCCTTCCTATCCACCACAGCACCACATTGTTTTGGACATAATAGGAACTCAGAATGTGTTATATATAGTTTAAATATAAGGCACCCACAATATATATATATATATATATATATATATATATATAGTCAGAACATCTCAATGATTAAAAGCATTTAAAGTAATATATGAAAAGGTGCATTTCAAATGTACACAATTCATATTCAAATTGAATGCCAATAAGCTAGCTCTATCATCAAAGACTAAAGTACAGTCCTCACTAGCAAGAAATGCATAATCTAGCAGGTGAAACAAGATTAATGGAAATGAAAAACAGCAAATGATAGGGAAAAATGGGCAGTAAATACCCTCCTGTAACATCTTAGTAGCTACTTAAGCACCACAAGGTTCAGAGGAGAGAGGGGGGTTGATGGAAGAGGGAGCAGGCAAGAATGTCTTTAATGCAGGACATAAGATGCCCATGGAACCTTGAATAACCAGGGAGATTTGCAAAGGTGGAAAAGAGTGTGGTGGGCTTTCAAGGTGAATGAAACAATATAGTGAGTGGTTTCTTTTTTCTTCTTTTCTTTTTCTTTTGAACTGGAGCATAAAAGTCATTGAATACCAAGTTATTTATTGACAGGACCTAAGTCCTCCAAAGAAATAAAAATTCCACCTTGCAAGATAGCAGAAGTTAGGAGAGAGGAAGAAGAAACCAACCAGGCAAGCTGAAAATTGTAGACTTGTGATGGGTTTATTACCACACACATGATGGGTGAGAGACATGTGGGTTCCATATGGGCAGGAACCTCATCTGTCTTGTTCCTCCTGTTCGCCACTGTGTCCCCAATACCTAGAATGTGCCCGGACTTTTGTTGAGCTGATGAATGAAGCTTGGAAAGGCTCCAAGTGAGACCCAGGCTCACACACTTCCCAGCAGAACCATTTCAGAGACGTGCAGAGCTGAGTTTAATGGTGTTTGCTATAAATACAAGCCCGTTTCCCCATCGGAGTAAAGGTGAAAGAACTCCAGGAATGCTCTCTTCCCCTCAGAAGTGTGCGAGGGTCAGGTTCTTTCTAAGCCCAGCTGTTGCCTGCCTAGAAGCCTGAAGTGTGCTTGCTCATTCCAAAGTTTGCCGTACTACCAAGGTTAAAGGTCACCGTGTTCAGCCCTTTACAAACAAGCCAGATATTTATTTTTCTTGTCTCATCTGTGCAGGCTGAAGAGTGACTAGGTGTGGTAGAGTTTCTTGTGCGTAATTGCTTCAAATCCAGTCAAATCCCCTGATTTAGTTTCAACTACATACAAAGAAAGAACATGCTCCAACTAAGAAAAAGGGAATGAGTTAAGATGTCATTTCATATGATGAAAATAGAAAGCAAAATACATTTTATTCTTTATCCTATAAATTGGGGGTAACTATGACATGTCACTTTTGTCTGAAAATGGCCCTTTCCTCCCCTGCTTTCCACCTCTTCCACCTTGACCTTGATTTCAGACAAATAGAATAAATTAAAGAGATCCAACTCAGTAGGCATCTCTTTTTTCCTTGTGTGGTCTCATAAGCCCTTCAGGAAAATAATAAGAAGGTCAATGTCTCTCAGACAGTAACCTTTTCTGCCTGTACTTTTTTTGCCTTCTAGGAATATAAAACCCTTTGTAATTTCTCCACAAGAATGCTTTCAGTAGCAGTAGAAATATAACATATTTCTTTTTCTCTTTCTTTTTACTTTCCCCCCCCCCTCATGCCTTCATGCTTTCTAACATCCAATAAAGTTGTTTGTTTATTTATTTACTTATTTGTTTGTTCTCTTGCTTGTTTATTGGACAGGTCTTCCTGCCCCCTGCTCCCCTGAAGATGGGCTAAGAATGAACACGGAGGCTTTCTGAGGGACTTCTCATGTGACGTGACTTTTGACTTCTGCACTGTGGGAGAGAGAAGTTATCTTCCCATTCAAGAAATTCAGCCTGGAAGCTGGGCTTCCTGAGAGTGTACTCACTGACCCTCCTAGGAAGTCTCCCGGGAGGCTGTTAGACATTCCTGACATTCTCATTGTCCATAGATTGTGGAAGTTATGGCTGGGGAAGCGAAGATTACAGCCTCTGACTCCTGAAATAGCTACACCACCTGCAAAGGACATAGGTAGACCCAGCAGTAGATCTCTTCCCAGAAATCAAGAGGTCACCAATTCGATTCCCGGTCAGGGCACATGCCTGGGTTACAGGCATGATCCCCAGTGGGGAACATACAGGAGGCAGCCAATCAATGAATTACATTGATGTTTTTATCTCTCCCTCTCTGTCTCCCTCTCTTTCCCTCTCTCTCTCTCTCTATAAAAAATCAATTAAAAAATTAAAAAATTAAAAAAGACCTGTCAATCATGAATTCTATAACCTGTATTTTAGAGGCTAAATGATGACATTTCCTGGTAGGACTAAATTAACAGGGGGATAGGAAGAAATTAAAGTAAAATAATGTTATAGATATCAAGGAGCATCTTGGTAACTTCCACTCCCTCACCATCACTTCTGAGGTCTTGAGTAGTTTTTGGAGCAGAAATAATACAGGCTTTGGAGTGAGAGATACCGGGGTTTACTCACTTTTGTCACTTTTTAGGTGAACTTGGCCTCTCTTTCCATCTCAGTAGACCTGAGAGGGAAATTATAAAGAAGATAGAGTGACATTCTCTGTGTAAAGAATCTAGTTTTGAGACAGTAGCTGGGACACAGAGATCTGTAACAGGCACTGATCTTCAGTAAGGTGTGCTTTGAGTGGACTCTGAACAAGGTGGATCTGCTTGAGCATTCAGTCAGCATGGTACCAGGAAAGGGTACCTGTACCTATGTCAGCACTCAACCAGGAGCCCAGGCTGTGTCTTAGAGTGACAGATGTGGATGGACTCTAACTCCCAGATTCTTCAAGACAATTCCTCCTCCTGGGAAAATTTTATGGTAACTGAGCCTGTGTAGGAACCATATGTTATACTTTTGTTTATCAGGAAGAGGCATTTTTAAAGGCAAAGCTGGAATTCAATGGTGAAGTTTCACCTCTAGGCAATAGAAGCTGCTGATCCCTACCAAGGGGCAGATAATGCCAGATCCTTAACTGAGTTGCTCATTGCCCGTATTGTGTCTGCTGTGTGTCTTTGCACATGAAGTGGGTGATTGGCTGCACTGTGGGGGGGAACCCCAGAGTTAACACAGACATATGGGGCATTATAGCACTTCTGAGCTGGCAGGGACATGGGGAAGAGCGTGGTGTGTGCATACTTAACACTTCCCTTCAGGGCCAGCATCACAGTCTTCTGCATATCAGCTATGATCACACTATCAGTAGCTTTGGGAGGGCTGTGAAGTTTTTGACAAAATAAAATCCATCCAGACCCACTTCTTGTGTGTGTATAAATAGCAGTGACCATATGGAATAAGGCAGATTTTATTTTGAAAATTAGGTATAAATTCTCTAAAGTTCAGAGATCTGTTCCCTTTGTATTTCATACACGGTTCAGTCTCAGAGAAAATTTACAAATTTCTTTTGTGAATTTTTGAAATAAACAGCAAATATAAGTTTACAAGGCAGAACACGTACTTGTATAAAGTGGATCTCATTTATGTGGCAGGATAAACTCTTAAAAGAGTTTTTCTTTTGTTTTTTATTTTTCTTTTGTATTTCTAATGTTTAATGATGATTATTTGATAGTAGGGGATAATTAGGGAGACAAAATATAATAAGAAAAATAATTTTTTTTATTAATATTTTTTATTTCAGAGAGGAAGAGAGAGGGAGATATAAACATTAATAATGAGAGAGAATCAGTGGCCAGCTGTGTCCTGTACACCCCCTACTGGGATTGAGCCCACAAGCCGGGCATGTGCCCTTGGCAAGAATCAAACCCAGGACCCTTTAGTCCAAAGTCTGATGCTCTATCCACTGAGCCAAACCAGCTAGGATAGGAAAATCATTTTTATTTTCTTTCTTTCTTTATTTTATTATATTTATAATAAAATAAATGTGAAAAGTAATAATAGCTAAGATTTATTGAACACAAACTATGTTCTATGAATTTTGCTCCATACACTATTGCATTTAATTTTCATAACAACCCCAAGGGTAAGTTCCACCACTGTCTCAATTTTACCATTGAGGAAACCGAGGCCTTGGAGGGCCAGAGGATGTTAGGCTAAGTGTAAGGCTATAACGCAAATGTGGAGCCCAGATCCTATACGCCTGGCCACTCTACCACACCTCCTCAATGAATAAAAAAAATAAAACTTAAGATTCCTTTTGCAGAAACAAAGTGTCAGTCTCACCACCTCATAGTCACACCTCCTATACATCTTGTGCTTATGCTTGCATATAAACTCTGGTTCATTTAAACCCTCAATCAAATGAATATTGCTGTACTCCACAGCCCCTCCCAACAGCTGCAGGGCCAGGATGAGGCCACGTGTACACACCGATGGCAGGGCGGGGCGGAAGGAAGAGAGGCCGGAAAAGGACATCTCAGGCTGGTGGCTGGTCTTCCTTCAAGTAAAAAACAAAGGGCAGAGGAAGAGAGGGGCCAGAAAGGGGTTGACGTTCAGGAACCTTGGAGCACTGCTCAGTTGGAAATGCCCTCTTTAGAAGCTACAGCCATGCGCTTGGATATACTTTAAGTTCTATGGTATGTTAACAAGGAAAAATAATTAGAAATGTCTTATGGTTAGTCGGACTTCAGCATTCTTCCTCGTACAAACTTCTTTTCCTGGGCTAATTTTCTTTCCTCTTGTCAGGGGTCATTGAATTTTCCTATAGGATAATGAACAAGAAAGAGCAATATACAAAGGGGTTCCTGCCTCTTTCACAGCCCCCTCCAGTCTTTCCCTCGCCTTTTAATGGGTATTTTCTAAGCCATTTGGATAGAATGCCCCAATGTGTTTTGCTTAAGTAAATCCCTGACATGCTGACCTTCATACTCCTAAACATTTGGGTGTATTTTCCCACAGTAAAAAAGAGGAAGAGAAAAGGCATCCAGCATCACTAGTATTCAGGCTGCTTTTCTTCCTTCCCCACCGAAGTCTCCCAGTGAAACCTGCAAGGGAAATGTCAGCTGTCCCATTTTACCAAGTGAGGGAGATCAGGTAGCTCAATGGTTAGCAAGCTCGTTAGTCAACAGAGCCAAATATCAATAGTACCATGATTGAAAGTACTTTTGAGAGCCAAATTTTTTCAACTTAAACTATATAGGTAGGTACATTGTTATTAACTTAATTAGGGCACTCCTAAGCTGGCCTTTGCTAAAAACTCAAGGGGCCAAAGAGCCACATGTGGCTCGAGAGCCACAGTTTGCTGACCACTGAGGTAGCCCATCCAAGTGTCAGTAGCAGAACTGAAATTTGAACCTTTGTCTATGGTCCCTGAAAACTGGATCTTTTCTCTAAGCTCACTGCTTTGAAACAAGTACCAATGTTCTATCCTTCATTATTAACATTCTGAATATTATTATTGGCCACCATTTGTTAGATGCTTCCCAAATACCACGCAGTGTGCTAGTAATGTTCAGGCTTCTCTCATGATCTCCCAACAGTGACTTCGCTGACAGATGGAGTGGCTAAGGTTTGGTCATGTAACCAAGTTGATGCACGTAGTTCTTCCTAACAGTTATAGTACAGCACCCAGAGCACTGCCATCAGCTCTAAACACAGCTCGCTCTCACCATTCCATAGACTTGCTTCACTCCTGAGGCTCACAGAAGTGTTGGCAACAGAAAATGAACCTGCAGGAGGTCCTCACTCCCACCACTCCTCGCCCTCCTGCTTAAGGGGAGGATGGGAGCCTGTCGCAAAGTTCCCTCTCTGAGTTCTCAAAGTCAGTGGTTCCCAAATTTGAGCAGGCATCAGAGCAGCGATTTTCAAACTTAGTTATCTCATGGTACACATAACCTAATTACTAAAATTCCGCCGGACACCAAAAAATATATTATGCGCCCAGTGGCATGGCTCAGTGGTTGAGCATTGACCTATGAACCAGGAGGCTCCAGTTTGATTCCCGGTCAAGACTAATGCTCAGATTGTGGGCTCCATCCCCAGTGAGGTGTGTGCAGGAGGCAGCCAGTCGATGATTCTCTCTCATTATTGATGTTTCTCTCTCTCCCTCCCTCTTCCTCTCCCTTCCTCTCTGAAATCAATAAAAATATATTTATATATAATTACTAGAAGCCTAATGCACAAAGATTACACCGCCTTTCCACTCCGGCCCTGCCTTCTAACACTGCCCAGAGGCCCTGAGAGCCTTGGGGAGGGGGCGGTGAGGAGGGCAGAACTCTCTCCCCTCTCCCCACTTCACTCTTCACCTGTGTATGCAAACTAATTGCCATCTTTGTTGGGTTAGTTTGAATATCACTCCTGATTGGCTGGTGGTATAGCAGAGGTACAGTCAATTTACATGTTTATTAATATGTAAGATGCTTTTTTTTTTTTTTTTTTTTTTTTTTTTTCCAATATCACCAAAGAAAAGGTATAATTTGGTTCAATTCACACCAGATGGCTATTGTTGTGTTGGCTGTTGTCATTTTTTTTTTTTTTAATTTGACAATCCAAGGAAAAAGAGGTCCATCCCCTTGACTAAATAGTCAGGTATCACATGTTTCAAAAATTCTTGTGGTACACCAAGTTGAAAATTGCTGTGTTAGGGTCATCTGGAGGGTTTGTTCGATTCCCAGTCAGGGCACACACCTAGGTTGAGGGTGCCATCCCCAGTCATGGCATATGGGTTTTGTTTCTTTCTCACATCGATGTTTTTCTCTCTAAATCCCTTCCTCTATCTAAAATCAATAAAAACATACTCTCAGGTGAGATTAAAAAAACAAACAACAACAACAACAAAAAACAAAAAAAAACAGGTGATCCTGAACCTCATTCCTGCGTTTCTGATTTAGGAGGTCTGGGATGGGTCCAAGAATTGGCATTTCTAACAAGTTCCAGGTCAGCCTGATTCTGCTGAGGGTGGGGGTTAGGGAGGTACATTAGAGAGTCCTTACTTTAATTTAAGAGAAAGCGGGATATGAGCATTTCATGTGTTGTAAACTTTACTGTATAAAATATTGTCAACAAAGTCTAGGAGTGATTCCACAAATGCAACTTATTTATTTGTTGTTTAATTCACAGAAAGGAGGGGGCTGTGTAATATTTTCCACAATCAGGTGAAATAGAGGACAGGTGGGGCTGGCTTCCCCGCCCAGCTGACTTCAGGGAAACAAAATCACATATCGCCAGCGCCAGGCGAAGTTTGCAGGCCACAGAGCGTTGTCCTTGGCAGTGCCCAGCTCGTGCTGTCCTGGAATCCACAGCTGCCTTGCCCGTGCCCTGTTGGGGGACATGGCTGAGATCTAACAACCAGGAAATCTTATCCACAGAAGCAGTGTGTCCCTTGACAACACATCACACTGGGGCGCTCCTCGGCTCTGGTTTCAAGCATCAGGTCAGAATTCCAAAGGGGTGTTGCCTCCCATCTGGTTGGCATAAATGTCACAGTTGGCAATGCTTTATCTGT